>NC_080433.1:67459138-68093350 GCF_028018845.1 Melospiza georgiana
CCGTGACTGTGACGATAGCAGCAGAGTTGCAAAAATATAAATGACAGCAGAACTGGGTCACTGTTTTATCCCTTAGGAAACTGTTTTGTCTTCATTATCTGCAGGAAAGATGCTTTGTGATTAGGCCATTAGGTTGGTGACTTGAGATCTGGGTTGAGT
Source organism: Melospiza georgiana (assembly GCF_028018845.1). Classification (NCBI taxonomy): domain Eukaryota; kingdom Metazoa; phylum Chordata; class Aves; order Passeriformes; family Passerellidae; genus Melospiza; species Melospiza georgiana. The sequence continues at coordinate 67,459,298 of NC_080433.1, forward strand.
TCCTGGTTCTGTTATGCCTTGGTCTCTTCAGCTTCAGTTCTCTGTCTGTAAATTTGAGATAGTGAGACTTCCTTTTTCTTAAGATTTATCTACTTACTTTAGAGATCCTTCCCTTTTATATGTATTACCTAGCATAAGAAGGTCATGATTTTAGGTAGGGTTTCTGGACACAACTTCCTTAAAAACAGTAAATCATTTAATGCAAGGCATTCACTCATGAGACAAAGAATAAGCTCAGATTATGTTCAAGGCATAGCTCATGTTTCTGCCTGAAACATGCACAAGTTGGCATGATTTCAAAGACAGCCTAGCTGTAGAATTTACCTTGCCCTGGAAAAAATTTATTCTTTCTATAAATCTGGACCTACCATCTTTTCAAGCATAATGAGTATTGTGAGCAATTATGGTATGAAATTCTGAAAATAGGAAATCTGATTGTTAGACTTTACACTCACACATTAACTAGACTAGCAGAATAGCCTGTCTCAGTAACCTCAGTAACTACTTGAAACCAAATATTATTGACTGAATGGTGACTTTTTCTTCTGAATGTTGGAGGGGGATTTTATACAAGAGGGGGATTCTTTTATAAGTCTAATTAAAAGAAATTCAGAAAGGATTTCAGAGTATTAATACTATTGACTGTAAACCTATTTTTCATCATGTTACAGACAGCAACTTACATGTCCACATTTCAGCAGACTCACTGAATCTATAAACAATATCTTCCGTTCTGGCAACAGATGTCGTTCTGGCAGTCAGTAAAAGCTGGAAGGGAACAAAATAACTGAGCATTTCCACCAATCCCTTTTCCCTTTTTTGGTAACATCCTAAATATTTACTGATGATTATTGACAAGGTAGATTTAACCATTCAGAAGTGTTGTACTGCTCTGTTGATTGTTTGGCAGTGAATATGACAGTAGTTGTACCAAGAATTACATCATTCTTGCAGCCGTGCTGGGAGATCATACTGCAGTTTTGTTTTGTTTTGGGGAAAAATGAGGCATATAGTAGTTAAAGATACTGTAATTACCACATAGCAAATCACAAACAGTCTGAAGTGAAGATCAATAAAATTCTCTTGCAAAATACAGTGTTAAGTGCCTTAGATTACATGACTTGTTAAAGAATAAAATCTGTCTGCTAATCATCACAGGTTATAGAGAGCTGACAGCTGAGAGCTGACAAGTGTTTGTTCCTATTCCATTAGAGGATTATAATATTTATTTAGAATACTAGAAAATATTCAGCAGATCTGATTTAAGGTGAAATTATTAATAAAATTTATTCTTCTTTAAGATTCTGTTTTCCATTCAGCTGCTGCACAAGCCATAGAATTTCTTGTCTTAGCTTTTAGAAAGAAATACTCAATTGACACAGAAACATTTGTCTCAAAAATGCAAATAGGATTCATGGTGCATCCAAGTGTGTTGTGGTTTGTCATCCTCAGAAGCTTCCAGGTCTTCAATGCTTTTGCCTGTTACATTGTAATCTCATACTGAGCATTTATTTGACCCAAGTTCTTCCAGACAGTTGTCAAATCAGCTTATTTCAGGAATTATGTCACTTTAGTGATTGCTTTTCAGACCTGGAACAACCTTTGTTGGGCATGCCGGATTGTTTTGTACAGCATCTCCTTTAAATTTTAGTTGTTACAGCTAGAATTTCACCTCTGCAACAGCGTAGCCCAGGAGATCTGTTGCTGTGCCTGCCTTCACGTAGATCCAACTTGTGTTGTCATATTTGTAATAGTTTTGGTTGAGGCATCATCTTAGCCATTGACCAAGTAGCTCTTTCTCTTGTTCATGTCCTGTGTTGTTCTAAGATGTGCTCCAGAGGTTCTGGTTGCTTCATGGCTAACACTTTAAAAATCATTATTGGAATGATCAGATAAAAGAGGTCTGGAACTGTTTAATTTTTTAGCTGCTGTTTTATTACCTCCCTTCTTGTAGTTGGAATATAAAGTATTATTGTGAATACATCATCCAGAAATATCTGTCAGTTCTGATTTTTTCCCCCCTGTATCTCTCTGTATGGTTGCTATTAATACAGCAGTGCTTAGAGATGGAGCAGAGCTGGAGCACCACTGCACTGTGCACAAGATAAATGCAAGCCATCATTTTCTGCAGCTTGCAGTCAAGGTGGTAAGAGGTATAGCAGAAGGGTAGAAACTGGGGAGAAAAGGGCAAAGAATTGGTAGAAATAACAATAGTAATGAACAAGTGATCATAATTAGTAAGCATAGCTCAGATGCTTACCCGTTATAAAAGGAATTCCTACAGTTGGGAGCTCTTTTCCTCAGTGCTGACCTTCCCAAAGGAGGGGAGCTCTCTTCCTCATTGCTGACCTTCCCAAAGGATGCTGCTTCACTTGCTGTGCCCCAGCTCAGCTTCTGGGTGCTGCCATGGTGGATTTAGGTGTTGTGATACTACAGGGTGTTCATTTCCACCTATCCATGATCCTAAGGCAGCATGAAATTGGGGTAAAGTGTTGAAGTAAGCTAGTGCTGAGAAACCAGCTGAGGCAGATCTCTTTGACCTCCCTCCACAAAGTTTAGCCTGCCAGAAGTTCTGAGAATGAAAAAAATGAGATGGCAATGATGTGATTTTCATCAATACAGAGAAAACCGACTCTTTCTGTAAACAGAAAAAGGATCTCAAAGGTATACCTCTGGGCAATCCTTTAAAATTTATAATGTCACTTTTCAAAGTATTTTTTAATAATCTCTTGGCCTTTATTTTTATAAGGAGATATCATTTTTCATACTGAGGCTGAGAAAGTGAGGATAGTTGTGATTTAAGGATATTCCTATTGCAGCATGGAAGCAAAACTCAGCAGGGTTAACTTGGACCATATAATCTAACATTAAATCACAAACATTTTGTACATTTTAGAGGCAATTCCAGTAATGTAGAATAGAGCTATGTTTTGTGTTTTTAAATGTTTGTGAATTTCTTTTCTCACAAATTTGAAGTGTTTGATGAGTGGCTGAGCTTTTAGAATTAATATAGTTATGACCAAATAATATAGAATTAATATAGTTATGACCAAAACATAAACCCAGCAAAATTACATAATGGGAAGGAGAAATAATTTTTAAAAGCCAAGAGAAAGGAAAACAGAAGTAAGAGGAACTACAGGTATGAAAAGTATTGTGACATACTACAGTTATTTTTCTTGCATGCTGGAAGGGACCTACAATGCTCATCTAGTCCAACTGGCTGACAAAGCACAAGAAAACAGAAGGAAATGTTACCTTATTTGAAAAGTGAATGAGCTTCTAAAGCCTGTCATGACCATGCACTTTTTGTAGTCCTCATTTTTGAGCCTTTACTGGTTCCTTTCCAATTCATCAAGACTGGTATTGTCCCACTGGTCAGCAACACTACAAGCAATAATCCAATATCAGTATAACCAGGGACATGTGAAAACTATTTCTTACTTGCCATATCCCATTGTTGATATAAGCACAACAGTAAAATAAAACCTCATATCCCTTATTCATTGTGACCACTGAATATTTGTGTCACTGTTTTCCAGTGTGTTATTTCCCTGTATTTCACTGCAGACTGAGCAGCTTGTTATTTCATGTGTAACTTTACATTCATTGGTATTAAAATGTGTCTTTGAGTTAATGAACTTTACCAGACACTCCATGCTACTTTTTATAACTTTATCTCTTCGTTAATCAGGTCCTGTCAATCCTGATTCCCTCAGTACATGTTATCACCAACAATCTTATCTCTATTTCTCAAGTCCATTGAAGTTTTTGGTCATGTCAGACTTGGTAATGATGGCTAAAAATGCCCCTAGCAAATCACCCCTAATGAATCATAAATCTTGTAAAAACTAGATTTGAATTTCATATTGTTTAACATTTGCTTTTAAATAATTCTTATTTGTGTTTTATAATGCCTTTCAAAAACTGGAACATTTTCATAGTTATCTTTGGCAGCTTAACTGGTAACTTCATCAAAAACTGAAACCATATTTGTTTGCCAGAATCTGATCCTCAGCAAAATCATGTCAACTTATTGTTTATCAGTTTATTTTTATTAGCTTTTCTAATATTTCTTCCAAGACACTTTGGTTTGAGTTTTCAGCATGGATGAAAGAGCAGCACTCAACTAGCTTCTCTAAGATTCCAAGATTCAATTAAAAATTAATATGCTGAGACCCAATATTGCTCAAACTCTTTTGTAACCCATTGTCGCATTATGCAGATTCCCTTATGTAAAAAGAAAAGAAATCAATCATTATTTTTCAGCTGGCACTTGGCACTTACTGAAGGAATCAAAAAGCATTTTTATCTGACTGGAGAGAGTTATCCTATTTCCTTCTTAGTGCAGAAGAAATAATGAATGTTTCTGATGTGTTTGCTTTGGTAGTAGCTTTTATTGCCTATTAGGTAGATAGGTAGATACTGCTATTCTTATTAGAGTTTCTTTTGTCAAAAAAAGTCTTTACTGAATAAATTTTTTTCCTCACTTTTTATGTTTGTTGCATGTTGCTTTTCTAATTGTCCCCTTCAACAGCTGTCTTTTAAAAAAATCAAAACAATCTTATTGTTAGAAAACTCCTTTTAAAATACAGTAAATAAAACTAAAAACCTGTTTTTTTTCTTTTTCTAAAAAACTTTGAAATAAACCCTCAATTTTTTACTCAAAAAACTCTGTTTGGGAAAAGAATTATTTCTAACTACCAAATATAAATATGAACATTTGTGATTTATTTATTAAGACCTTAATAGTTTATTCCAGTCACTGGTCCTGTGGACCTTCCAATTTGCCATTAGGTAATAAATTACTCTTTGTATGTTGTGCTAAGTCTAAACTAGAGGTCCTCACCATTCAATGCAGTAAAAGAGAGAGAAATTATAATCTGTAGCTTCTGAAATCATAAATAATTTACTATAGAGTACCAGAAATCCTATAGAATGTGTATACCCACAGGTAGTGGAGGGATGCCTGAAGAGGCTAGGCAGAGTTAAAGGAATAAAGTAGGTATTTATTGAAGGGCCTTCAGAGGATACACCCTGGGCAGCACAAAAGCCCAGCCAAGGCTACACCCAAAATGGGCAACGGTCACGAGTGTTCACACTTCTAGAAGTTTTGGTCTATTTACATATTGAGCTCAATTGTCCAATTACAGCTTCAGGTTATGCACTCCCATCCCCCCAGATTTCTCTCCCCAGTTTGCTGGTTTTTATACTTTTTGGGCCTAAAGCTGCAATGATGTCCTTGGTTCTCAGGCTAGAAAAGGATTGTTTTGTCTAATTAAACTGTGAAGAGAACTTGCTATTGCTTATTATGAAGTTCAGAGTCACACACTAAGGAAGTACAGAATCTAAAAAATATGAAAGCTAAAACTAAGGCATCAGGAATATTTTTATTTTTTCTTCTACACTACAATGAAATGCATAATGAAGGCTGACTTGTTGATCTGTAACTAAATAAAGCAAAAATATTCCCTCCCATGGGCATTTTTCATTATCACAGTGATCCAACCATATGTGCCCTAGGATCTGAGATTCTGAATACTGCAAAACAGAGAAACCCTGTCCATTTGTATTAACAATATTTCACCATTAAACCAAATCATACACTTAGTTTTTTTCACTGAATTTCAGTATATTGAATTAAGATAGTTCTTAGAAACTGGGCATGAAGATTTGCTCATATGTTTTTATATAGTTTATGTATAGTAAAACTACTTATTGTAAAATTCTCCTATTTTCAGATAATGTAATTGCCATCTGTTTAAGGACAAAACCAAAATAATTCCTTTGCTGAGGTGTTAAAATTTTTGACTGCCATTTAATAAATTCAGAGCAGTTTAAAAAAGGAGAGAATCAAACCCTCCCTTTCAATAGCTACATGTTTGCATTCATTTCTGATTTTGTGAATAAGGTACATTTTTTGCTTAATTACTGGCCAGTGCTCTACACATTACTGTAGTTGCATCTGTATTCTGACTAACTGTTACATTTATAGTACCACAGGACACAGGAGTTTTATATAGTTTAATTTCAGCTCCAGAAGATGTCTTGGTGTCTAAATCAGTTGTGTATACTTATTGTTTATATCATTGCTGGTATATTTTCCTATGTTAAAATACTCTTAGAATAAGGTTTATCATGTTCAGCAGCTACAGAGAAGCAGAGGTTTGTAGGAGCTCAGGAAAGTCAAGAGCTGAGTTATTTGAACCCTGCATTGATGTTTCTAAAGTGTGTCCCATGGAGAATGCCATCTCAAAGTCATCTTTTTCTGATTGTGAAAAGTGCACAGCTGTAAACATTCCTTCTGTAGAAAGGTGCAGCAAAGGTGCCATTTTTCAGACACAAGAGACTGAAATTGTGTGAGCTGTGAATGGGGGGATTTCCCTAACCATACATGCATTATGTTATATTTTTTATTTGGGTTTGTTTCAGTAGGGAGGGGTATATAACTTATATATTATATAAATGGTGGTCACAAGATATCCAGTTTTGGAGTTGTTGAGCAGATAATATCACTGGATATTTCCTCGTGGAGATAGAAATGTTAAAATACTGTTGCAGCTGAAAATAATTTGTCTCAATCTGTTTTGCTGGCAAATTGAGAAGGTAGCATTTATTGGTGTCACAAATATGCAATGGTGGTAGTTAAGTTAGAGTAAGTTAGTTACTGCAAACTTTACTCTGAAAAGGGCCAACTAAGTTAATAACTATATTGAGAATTTTTATTTTTAAGTCCCTAAGATTTTATTAAAATACATTGTAGTATTGCTCAAGTCATCAAGGATTTTAATACTTATAAAGGGACAGCTGTTAATATTTCTATGCTTAAAATCTCTTTTCTCCTTGTTTCCAGAACTTGTATGTCATTTAGACACATCTGAGCAAATGAATTATTTTTGTGTTTGTTTAAAAATATTAATATTATTAGCAAACTGCTTCATTATCATGGTGAGTTTAGTACAGCATACACACATCTGGTATGTGCTTGTGTTAAAGGCATGAGACTGTATTTGTAAGGAGTATGTTCTGCTTGGTACCAAATACTGATTTTGCTTGTGAAGAGTAGGGGATTGGATCTTAAAAAAAATACAGAGGTTCATTTTCATAATTCTCTTCATTGCTGGGCTTTACAGATTCCTGGCTTTGTAAATGCTTGATTGAACAAAAATAGTCAATACTGGTACCAAGTATTTCATTTTAGTCTGGTCTTAAGATGCTGTGTCACTTGCATTGAAATTTTTGTATCTGTGGAAAGGGATTAAGTAACTGTAAATCTTTGGTGCAGAAAATACCACATGAATATTTTCCTTTGATCTTGCAGTGTTCCTGTTCCAGTAGTCAGTCTAGAGAAAATTCCTAACCTAGTGAAGGCAGATGGTGCCAATGTTAAAATGAATTCTGCAACCACTACCACCATCACTTCCTCCTCAACTTCTTCATCCACCATACCTGCTCCAACTTTGGTTAAATCTGGTTTGACATCCAAGTCAGTGCCACCATCACCAGAAAAGATTCTGAACGGCAAAGGAATTGTAGCTCCATCAATAGACAAGAAACACCAAAATGGCACTAAAAGCAGTAACAAGCCTTACAAAAGACTTTCAGGTACGTGATGTTGTCATTCACCTTTTGTGGCAGTCTGTTTTTCTTTGTTCATGCTTCTATAGCTCATAATGCAGCTAATAAAATGCTGGGTTTGGTTTGATTTTTTTGCTCTAAGACGCTGGGTTGCATGTATGAAAATGAAGGCTTTCACACTCTTAGCATGTGTAAAGTATTTTTAAAGTACACATTCTGTTTAGCTTGAAATTACTGGTCAACAGGCCAAATAAATTTTTAAGGAAGTAAATTCATTAAAACAGAAAGGCAGAAAACTTCTTTAAGCCATTATGGGATTTGAGTCTGTTTACAACAAAGGGAAATGTGCCTTGGTTGGGTGACTTTAATTTAGTCATGATCAAGTTGAACAGGTTTAAGACATTGGTTTATCCTCCAAGTCATTATTTTTTTAAAAACTCATTTTTTTAGTTTTAGATATGAGGAAATTCTTAAGGAGATATGGGAAATGCTGGGGAAGTGTTAAAAGCCATCATTTCCTTTCAGCCCCCTCCCTCTGCAATTCCCATATGAGTGGCAATGTTTCTAGCGTGAGGATCTTTATCTTACCCAGGAAGACAGGACAGTGGAGTTGAGAAAATGACATTAAATGGGAAATGCCCTGGATGGCCTTAGGCAGGGTAGTTTTGAGGATATGGGTCCCTGTTGAAACCTGCTACCAAAGCACAGAACACCACACTGTGGGAGGGCAGAGGCTCTGTTAGAAAGGTTGTTGTCCACTGGGAGGAAGAATTATTTTCGGTGGAGTTCCCTAGAGGTGACCCATGTCAGCTGCTGGGCAGCAAGGAGAGAATTTAGCCCTGAAAGCAGAAAACAGATTTTTGCTCTGAATGAAGGGGAAAAAAAGTGTTATGAGGGTTCTTATTTTAATGTTTTTTTAAAGCAAAAGTAACTGACTCAAATTTACAGCTGAAGAAGCTGTGCAGGGTCTATTCATCAGCTGGCAGTACTTTGTGACTGGGGCAGGAACTTCTTGTGTGTACTGAAAGGCTAATTTTGCTAATGGCAGCATGATCCGCATTAGATCGTCACTTTGGCACCAAGTTAGTTCACGTGATTTCTAAATGTGCACTAGTTATGAACCAATATAAGTTGTTCAAGATAAATGCTTTCATTTCCAGTTAATGAGTGTGTCCTATTTTTTGCCTGAATATCAGGTTTATTTTGTTCATTTTCTCAGATTTGGCAGTTAGCCTATGGTACTGCTACCTTGGCTGGATTTCAGACCAGTGTGAGGTGTTTGCTAGGGCTGTGTGGGGCATGGAACAATGCCATTGCCTGAAAGGATTCAGTACACTGATTGCTTTCTTAACTAGTTGAAGGTGGCATATAAGAAAACACAACCATTGTTCATTTATAGCTTTTCACAACATGAAAAAATGTTACAGGAGGGTAGCTTAAGATTAGGCTTTAACCCTTATATTTCACTTTTTGAGATCCAGTATATTATTCTAATAAAAACTCTCTATATTTTACAGTTAATTTAGAATATTGCTTCCTTTTAACCCATAATGGGTTAGATGCGAAATTTAACTAATTAAGTTAATCAATTCAAAATTCCTTCTTGAGCAATTTAAACTGTTAGTGGTTTTCCTCATGTCGCCACTTACCACTGCAGGGCTGCGGGTGATATTTGTACATTTTTGTGCAAGTGCTTGCAGAAATGTGTTCATAAAGGAGAATCAATTCTGTAGGACCTTCCTACAGCTTGCTGGCTTTACAGTGTAAGTGGCTCTGGCACTGTTCTTTCTCTAAGCTCTGGCTTGCAGTGTCTTCTAGGCTAGGGAACACGGTGGAAATTTCTGCACAGGACTGATTGAGCACCTGGGTAGGCATGTGTTTACTTCTATATGGTTAACAAATACACAGAACTGAGACTTTTTTTTACAGCTTTTCTGTCATGATCAGATTTGTGATCTGTTCAGTCTTACTCCTACTGCCTTGAGTATTGATGCAGCAATGCAATAATTTAGGGATTATTCAAATCGTAGAAGTCCTGAGAGCCCTGGAGATGAATTGCCTGTAGATTGTGTGTCACTGTGATGTATTTCTCTCCATTATTATACAGGACTGTGCAAAGGCTGATAAAAAGATCTTGGAAGGTCAATGAGATGATTATTTAAGTTATCCCATAATTTCATTCATTTCACATGAAAAGGATGAAACTGCAGCCAAGGGATTTAGGTTTCCCTCAGTCTGCTGCCCTTGAGCTGTACAGACGTTAATTTTTGAAGCTCCCTAATAAGTTTGGCCAGTTTGCATCTGTTTCCTTCCCTTTTTAGCAACCTCTACTGTCTCTCACACCATTTCCCTGACTGTGATAGAAGTTGGTTTTTTTCTTTGCTGAGAGCTGGTGGTTGTTTGTGTGATGAATGAACCTGCCCTCTTTTCAGGAGCACTGTCCTTGTTGAGAGAGAGGAAACAGCTTGTGGAACCACAAAAGACAGTCTGTAGCTGCCCAGCATAATTGGATCAGTGTTTCCTAGTAGCAACTGCAAAAAAAATTTTTTTTCCTAAATCTTCCTTAGTTCTTGTTCTCTTTGGGGTGATGTTAAAGAATGCAGATGCCCAGTGTATGCCAAGAAAAAACTGTTCTGTTGCAAACAGAAGTTTCTGACAGTTCAGTCTTGGCCCTTGCTCTTCTCTTGGTGAGGTTATAACAAATGTTCTTCACTTTGTCCACTGAACGTGAAGAAGTGGAATCCATTCCAGAAAAGCAGCTTCCTCAAGCTGTGCCTTTGCACAGGGCTCTGGGCCTTGCCACACTCCACGTTTCCTAACAGTGGGCAGAAGCTGCATTTTGTTACTGATAAGAAGGTGGTAAGTTTCCTGTAGTGTGTTGCCAAACCAGGCGTGGCTGTAGCTGGCAATTAGATGCTCATGGATTCTCCAGAGCAGCCATAAATGCTTCAGCCAGGAGAAGTGGTTTCCTGTTTGTTCAGTATTTTCTGTTTCTCAGGGAAACAATATTATTTTGTTGTTCAGTCAATGGCAGAGACTTCCACTCTTTCCTCTTACAACTCCTTATGTTGATTTTTATCTGTATATGTTTTCCTAATAACTGACTTTGCTATAATCAGTCCTACAAGTCTTAGTCAGTTGGGCCACTTACTGACAAGTACCAATCTGGACCACTTTTAATTTTTTAAGTGTTTCCCTGTTGGTCCAAAACAGTCCTTGCTTGGTAACTTTCAGAACACATTCCATAGCCTTATAATTGTCTTCAGGACTTTTCATTTGAAGGCATATTTATTAGTCCATTTTGTCTCCTTAGTTTGTGTTTTTCAGTTTGCATTGAAGGTTTTAGGTGGGTCATTCAGGAAACTGTAATGGGAACATCTTACACTCAAACCCCAGGAGCAGCTAGCTCCTTTAGTTCATGAACATGTGTTTTCTTCAATTAAGTAGAAAAAAATAGTTATTATATTGAGTCACACACTGCTATTTTTGTGTTTCTGTTGTGTTGTAAATGCCAAAGGAACTACAACTGCCTATAACATATTTCAGTTCCTTTCTAGATTTCACAAATAAAAAACTATGCCAGCTGTCTTTTCCCAGCTCCCTTTTTTGTATGGTTCTGCTAATAGGTTAATAATATAACCATTGAATGTTTGCATAAGCCTTTTTAAGTCTAGATAGCAGAATACATAAAACTGCTAGAAATTGTGCTATCTGGAGGCTAGTTGCTGTCCAACATAAGCTACTTCTCCTTACTTTTCTTATTCCAGCTGTTCTCCTTGCTGTAGTGCTGTCATAGCATTGTAACACAGCTGTGAATCACAGTTTTCCTCTTAGCTCCCATTTGTTTGTTTAAAAGAATTTTTAAATCCTCTGATTAAAATGTTGTATTTGAGTACAGGATGTTTATTGTATCTGAATGTAACACCACTGTATAGTTAAAACAGGATTTGGCAAAGAGCTTGTATTCCCCTACCAAACAAAAGCAAACCTATCTGCCAATAACACCGTGATTTGTCAAGGTCTGTGAAGGTAAAAGTAAAGGATTTTGATGGCATAAACTAAAAAGTGTGTGTCCATAGTTTTGTTACAATTTTTAATGCAAACCCTAAAATTATATTCACATAACCTAAGGGAAGTGATGCTATCTGTGGTATAGAAATAGTAAATTATTAATGAAATTAAATCTACAGATACAGCATATTAAATATTAATGCCCTTTTAATGTTAATCATGAGTAGAACTCATGTAAATGCCTTTTCTCATAATCTCTGCAAACTTTAAATTCCATCTCTCCCTTCACATGGGGAAGTAAAAACTAACATACATGTGATTTTTATAAAGATTTAGGGGACAGATTTAGATAAATTTTATTTTTAAAATGCCACCAGTAATCAACTATGGGTTGTTTTCTAGAGTTTCTAAGTATGTCAGAGAAATGTTGTTTAAAGCACTTGTGGTACCATTTGTGTCTTAGCCCAGCTTTGGAGCCAGAGCTGCAAATGCTGTATTTTATAGCCTCAGAGGCAGGCAGAGTCAGAGAGGGAACTGAAGTCACAGGGAATTGGCTTGGTCCTTTGTTTGGGCCACTCCACTGTAAGCAGACTAATTTCCATGAAGTCTTTGGCTGAAATCCTGCTCTAAATGGTTTTAAACATGCAAGGGCAAAAAAATACACAACTCTATGAGTGATGCACATAGCACTGTTATGGGATGCTGGGGTTGGGATCAGTGGTTCTATAATAATCTATTTTTTTTTTTTTCTCATTTCCCATTCTCCCACTAAACAGAAAGAGAATTTGACCCAAATAAGCACTGTGGAGTACTGGATCCTGAAACAAAGAAACCTTGCACAAGATCACTCACCTGCAAGGTATTTTTCTTAGAAGATAAAATATCAGATGCTTTGTTATAGTTTAAATCCTACCACAGTAGTTTGAGAGGTCATACCTGCTCCTGTCTTACAGACAATGGGTATGGTATTCAGGCGCTGTCTTCAGGTAATTCTTTTGTGTAATTCTGTTTCTTTGAATCAGAGCATCTGCATTATTCCACTGATATTTCTAAAAAGATTTTTTTCATGTCATTTTATTATGCAAAAAGCATTAACGTTTCATGTAGAAGCCCAAGTGTTATTTTAAACGCTTCTTTTTTGGTTCATGTGTGCAACAATGTTAAAGTATAGTCACTTTTTAGTAAAAAAATTACCATATTTTTGTATAATAAATTACTTGGAGGCTGCCCTTGTGATAGTAATAACTCCTGCATCAAAAAGTAGCTGCAATGTGAGACATTTCTAATGAACATTTGTATGTGTATGTGCTGCCTGTCAGTAGAGATCATCAGCTAAATTTGCTTTAAAATCTATTCATGTTTTTCAATCCAATGAAATCAGTTTTTCATTGTAAGTTAAAAGCTACAATGATTTTCTTAATATCTTTAAATTACTGCAATTCTATTTTCCATCTTGAAAAAGGTAAGTCAATAGTCTCTATTATATAAAAATTGTTGCAAAAAGTAATTTTAGCCTTGATGTTGGCATTTCTTAAGAATGAGTTTATAAGTTATCAAAGATAATGTGGAGTAGCAGCTTTATTTCCATAACTGTGGCTAAAGTTGTTTGAAGTAGATTTTATCTTTTAGAGTAGTGCTGTATCAGAAGTGTAGAGGACTCATAAACAATGTCATGCACACACAAATGCTTTTTAACCACCCTATTTTTAGACTCATTCACTTAATCATCGACGAGCAGTTCCAGGCCGTAAAAAACAGTTTGACATCCTTCTAGCTGAACACAAAGCTCGATCCAGGGAAAAAGAAGTTGCAAAAGACAAAGAGCATCCACCATCTGCAAGGGAAAGCTATCAGAGCCAGCCCACACCAGCACAAGACTCTCTGTCAGGATCCTCAGTGAACTCTGGGCAAGAATCTAAAGTAACATCTCCTGCAAAATCTAGACCACCAAATTCTGTACTTCCAAGGTAAGCAGTTTTCCAGTGTGGAATGTTGCATTCTGAAGGTGCTGTAAGAAATTTCTTAGATGTTCATACAGCTCATTTTATAAGTATTTAATACTTCTTTAGGCTATTACACAATAAAACATACTAATATAAGAATTTCTGCTAGCTTATGTTAGCTGAACTCTGTCCATGGTAGCCTGTGATCTAATTGGGAATGAGGAAAGGAATAGTGTTCACCCTTGGCTCAGAATCTCAGACTAACTGCATTTTTTCACTAAAATGGTAGTTATAATTAGGAAAGATTATATTCAATTCATTTGGTCACAACTGAGAAGAAAAGTCTGTTTACATGAATCAGTGTAGGTATTAGTGGTAAAATTCTGTACATTTATATAGAATTTTTCTCCAGAAATACTTTTCCCATTACAGTGTAATTTAGTGTTGATTTAAAGCTACTGATATGAAACTATCCATAGTATGTCTTCCCTTGTTTTGAAGATTTTTCTTAGAAAGGACAAAAACATTCTTCAGAAGGACAATGAAAACTTCTGAAGGCATCCTTTTGCAAAAAACAGTGTGAGGTATTTGATCTATTGAATTCTAATTATCCTCTGAAAACTTCCCATATGTTTTGTTTATTTGTGGGATTTTTTTGGTACTAATTTTGGCTGGAGTGCATAGTTGGCTTTTTTGATCTTCATATTTTTTCATCATTCATTTCTTTGCAAAAACTTTGGTGAAGACTGAGTGCTCATTTTGGGACTGTCCTACGATAGTCCCTATTTCCTACTATGATAGTCCTTATGAAGTATCAAAGAGATATTTCTTATATTTGCTGTGTCAGACAGATGTTTCCAATGCTTTCTCTGTGGCCACCAAGCCTGAATGCAGTTTCATTCCTGCAGTGGCAGAGATGGGCCTTGCAGGGTTTGAGTGAAAAGACAGTGAAAGAATACCCACAGATGAATTGTTGCTTCTCTGCCTAATTCTTGTAAAAGCAGTGACCTTACACAGAGAGCAGCACAGACAGACAGGTAGAAATGGGGTTCAGTAGGTGTAACAGTCAAAGAAGCAAAACTGGAGTGCAATTCCATGAGAGTCAGCTGCAGAAACTGCAGAGGTAGCAGTACTCGAGGAAGAGGAGGATTTTAGCAGTCAGACACTGTGTGTGTAGTCTGCATTTCTGTTTCTGCTGCAGTGCCTCTGTTGGGCTGTCCTGCCCGTTTCAGGGCAGCCATGGAAACCTTGTGGCCTCTGTGTTGGCCAGTGAGCCTGGGGCTCTGCTGCTGCTGCTGCTGCTGCTGCTTGGGGGCTGCTCTGTCCTGAGAGCAGGAACTCATGAGGCTGAAGAAGATCATCTACAGATTTGGCCCACTGTGGACATCTCCTCAGCCTCAGAGCTCTCAATACATACTTGGTTGTACAGACTATAATTGAGAAGCCTTTCCACCCCCACTTCTAATCTAATCTGTTTTCAAACCACTTTTGAAAGGCAAGGCACCATCATACCCTGTGGTGCAAAGATATTCCTTCTTTGTTTTGTTGCATTTTAGACAAAGGTAAAGAAAATCTACATGCTGTGAGGAGCTCTCCCTGTTACTGCTCTCAGTAATCTACCTGTAGAGGGGGTCAGCTAAACACTCTTATATTTAGTACACTGATTTTAGTAGGATTTTTGTAATTGGACCCTTGGGATTAATCAAATAGCAGAGTAATGGTTCAGTGTAAGAAGACTTTTTTTATACCTGATTTTTATTTGTGTTTTAAATATACTTTGTCTCTCATGATCTGAAATCCAACTTCATGACAAATTGAAAATTTCAAGCAATAGAAGCGTGCTTTTGTTTATACGAACTTAGTGACAACCTGTCATGGTTTGATGCTGGCACAATGCCAGTGCCCCCATGAAAATACATTCTCCCTGGTGTCTGCTGTGAGATGTGACCAGGAATAGAGCAAAGCAGGCTCCAACTTAGGAATAAAGAAGAAAAACTTTATTAACCTACAACTATATATAAAAAGAAACACACACAGAACTCAGAATGAAAACATTCCAAAAACATTTCTCCCCCCACCACCAAATTTCCAATACATCACAGTAGTACAAAGCCTTGGATTCTCAATTCACTTACCACCCCTCAGATCACCAACTCTCAGTCCATCAACACCCTTTAGATAATCAATTCTCAGTTCAATAGGAGAGGAGTCCCTCTTGTACAATAGGCTTCCCCTGGAAACACAGTTGAGATCTCCTGTGTTTCCCCCTGGGAGTTCTCTGCTTTTAACCCCCTGTGTTCTCAGAGACATGTCCATGTCCTCAGTGGCCACACCAGGTGCCAATATTAAAATCTGAGCACCTATTGGTCTGACCACAGCATCCCAAAAACCTCACTTCCTTTTCAAACCAGGACACAACCCCACAGTACATTTCTGACAAGATGAAATGTCAGCTATTCAGTTCTTTTACTGCCCTTGTTTACATTGATTATTTCTGGCATCATTTGCTTTGATGCTTGATGTCAGCAGGTAGGTTTATAGAGCCTTTGAACACTGATGATTTAAATGTATATATTCTCCTTCTAGACCTTCATCTGCAAATAGCATAAACAGCACCAGTTCTTCAAACCACAGTGGGTATGTTCCAGAGCTGCCACTGCCTTCCATGGGAGGAGACGTCACAAGCAGATTGTCCAGTGATGAAGGAGAAGCGGATGGAGCTGAAGAATCTGAGAAATTAGACTGTCACTTTTCTGGACACCATCCCAGACCTCTTGGGGTATGTGTCAGTCTCTGGCATGCCTTGCCTTTGTTCTTGCATAATTAGGGAGAGGAGAACAAATAAGTAATTTAATAAGAGGGTAAGGAATGAAAACCTTACATTCTGAAGACTGTTCTAAAGAGAAAAAATACGTTTAACAGAAAAGGGTAAGGATGGGATAAGGTAGGAGGAGACCACTGGTCAGTACACATGATACATTGATGTAGGACGGGATGGACAGCAGAAAGTCAGAATTTCTCTTTTTAGATTATCCTCTCGGTAGACCTCCAATTGGGTGTAGTTCTGCTAAACTGAGGAAAGCTGCATTGCTTTAAATGTGACATAAGCAGATATTCTCTTGGTTGCAGTTCCTACAAAACTGTACCTTGCAGTTGGTGGCAGAAGGCTAGTACAGTGCTCCATTGAGTTTTGTAGTCTGGTTTAAAGCAGTAATTAAATGTCATTTATGTGAGTGTATGTGGATGTAGAAACTATTGCTTCATTTATCTCAAAATGGAAAGGCTCTGGTGGTGGCTCAAGTATGTGTTTGAGCAGCTGGTTTTGTCTTTCTCCTGTGTTAGTGAGAAATTTCATTGTAAGTAGTAAAAGCTGCTTTGTGGTATTATCTCTGCAGTGTGAATTTGTTTACACTGTTCAAACCAAGAAGCAGTGGGAGAACTCTTGAAATTCTTAGAAGCTGTTTCTCATAAAAATTGAGCCAAGGAATACATTTACGTGTTTTCCATATGATATGCAGAATAAAACAAACATTGTGATAACTGGTAGCATTGTTTGTATTCCCTAGAGCAAAGGAGACCTTGTTACTGTCAGACACCATGACCCAAACATTAAATGACTGTCAGACAAAATCTTGTATTTGGTTCTTACAGAGAAAATGTGAATTACTGTAGTCCACATAATACTGTGATATGCAGAAACCTCCTATTTCCTTGCTACTATTGTAAGCTACTTTAGTATTCCTGGCTGCTTCTCTATGAATTAAAAATTAAAGGTTCACTGCATGGGTGCCCACATAATTTAAAAAATAATCTAAGTGTAGCCAGTTCTTGTGCATGCCTCAGCAGTGAGGCGTGGCTGGCAATAGCCATTTTGGTTTAGGATCCTAGTTCTAGGCAAGCCCACTGACTCATCTGTTCTCTGAGATGTTAGCATCTCTCAACTGAAGCAGTTTCTGGCAGTGAAACCAGTTCTTGGTCTGTGTCAGTGTGAAGTCAGAAAAGATAATATAAATCACCTCCAGATCATGCTAAATTGCTGAATTTTGTATTAAAAAACACTGTTTTCCTTACTAAGTCCCTCTCCTGGCCAGGTGGTAGCAATTAAACAGGGAGATGTCAGTAGCTGCTTAAATTGCCTCTTGGTGGTACTTGATGTTAGTTTTAGCTCACTGGGAGCTGAGGCTAGTTTGTCAACTGAGGTGGTGGTTTTAATTAACCTATTTAACCTTGTCATGAAACAGACTTTAAATGAACACTTGCAGTCTCCACTTGCTGTCCATTAAGCTGACAAGTGTTTTGAACTGATGCTCTTCTACCACATCAGTGCTTCTGCTGTCAGACAGAATTTCTGTGACTGGGTCCCTTGTATGAGGGAGAGTTGTCTTGTTTCTTGAGGATGGTTTGTAACAGGTTTCTCTCCTACGAACAGGCATTGCATCGTTTAGATCAGTAACACTGAGCTGAAACAAGAGCAGATTCCTGGTTGTAACATCTGAGTGTAGTAGGACTTTTCAGGAAGCTCTCCAGAGGAAGGGGTGCAAGTATTCCTGAACTCTGCAGAATTCTCAAAATACTACTCCTCCAGTTGATTTTCATGCACTGTGAAGAGTGTATCCCATGTTCTGTTGTAGCACAGATGCCATGTATGATAATTTGCTTTTATACTGAAATGTCAGGGGTTTGTTTATTAAGTGGATACTAAAGATGTTCCCATTGCACTTATTTTCCTCTTCAGTTATATTTTTATTGCTGTCATGCAATTATGAGATTTAAGACACCCGGAACAGTGTAACTTTCTTTCTGAGGCAGTAAGAATTTTTTCTCTAAAAGTACCTGAGCAGTTACATTCCTTTTCTGGCACTGATTCATTAATGAACCATAAAATATACTTTACACTAAGCTGAAATACTATGCCCATATTTCATAATTCTTAAAAAAACTCTGCTGTAGATCATGAAAACCACGTTTTAAAATAAGTTTTATATGAATGATACATATTACAGCATTTTCTTTATTTGATTTATTGATCAGTCAATAAATATTTCATAATGTAGAAATACATTTTTATAAGCAACACTGAAATACCTTTTCTTTCAGTTCTGTTCATATGGCAGTCGCTTAATGGGCAGAGGGTACTATGTCTTTGACAGAAGATGGGACCATTTTCGATTCGCACTGAACTCCATGGTAGAAAAACACTTGAACTCACAGATGTGGAAGTAAGTGGGATTTTTATGCTTGGTGGGTAATTTACATTTTTCATTCTGTAAAACTTCTAAATGAAGCACTCCATGGCCAGCATTTGTAAAATTACCTCTTAGTTAATTATCTCTTAATTACCTCTATTAAGGTATAGCAGTAAGCTGTGTACAAATCTTCTCTTCTCTGTTAAGGAATATATAGCCCAACAGAATAATCTCCTAGTCCAGTGTAAGTTTCTACCAGATTTAGGACTCTTTTTAGTCCCTAAGAATGAAGATTTTTGCTTAGAATTTCATGCCTTTATCATGCCCCTGTATCACCCATTCAGGCTTTGCTGTGCAAGACTCAGGAGTTGTAAGATAAGGAACTTGGTGCACATCTGTCTGTAAGATGGAATATGATAGGTTTTTAATCCATAGTGCCCTTACTGCCTTTGGGATCTTAAAATTCTGATTATTACTCACTGTTGAAGCACCTCTCTATCACATAGGCAGGTTCCAAGCACTATAGGCTTTTACTACACAGAGCCTTTGAAATAGACTGCATTTCTAAAATAAATGTTAGTTCTTTAAAAAAAAATTAATTAAGAGTTCATGGAATCGACAGATAGGATTGATTTTTTGGGGGTATTCTGCTACAGAATATGCATTCTTCTTCAATGAAATGATGCTAAAGTGCAGTGTTTCTGTCACTGTTTATTATCAGGACTGTGTTATATTCTTTGAATGCCAGCCATTAGATAAACAAGGTTTGATTTTTATTTAAATATATATTTTTAAGCACTAAAGCTTGGCTTGTCTGACTATCCTAGTAACTTAATGATAACGGTGCCATTGTGCTAGGAGTTTGGAAATGGTTGGTTCTGCCATAAAAGGGTCAGTTTCATGTCTGTTCAGAGACTGATCATGCTCAATCTGCTTTGTAAATTTGTAAACTAGTGTCTGTCACCTTCCACAAATAAAAATATTTTAGTTTCCTTATATAGGAATATTAAAATTTGTTACCTATTGGCTTTGTTTGTCAGGAGAAAAGATGCTTGGGCATCTGAAAAAACACATACCACCACTAGTACAAACTAGTACAGAAAACCAAACTTCTATAATAGTTATTCCAAACCAGAGGTAAACAGGCCTTATCCTGCTCCCACTAAATCTGATTTTAAGTTTTCCCAAATTTTAGCTGTTTATGTAATCTCTAATACTTTAATGAGCCCCAGCCATACTCACTTGTCTGTGTAGCACAGGAGGCTGACAGTGCCTAACCCCTGTTTTATTCCTCTGCTGTCCTCAGCCCTCCTCTGGGCTGACCTTTCCCTGTGCTCCCCAGGCAGAGCTGGCTGTGAGGCTGCTGTTCCATAGCTCTGCAGCTGTGGCCAGAGGTGCAGGGATGCAGGGCCGTGTTCTCAGAACTCACATTAACAAAGTACTTTTATCCCTAGCTCTCTAAGTACTTTGCAAAGGTGGGTAGGAATTTTTGGCCATTCTTTAAAAGGAACCTGAAGGACAGCTCTGATAAGCAGCTGTGTTGCATTGCAAGTGGCAGGCAGTAGGATTTCCTCACTTCTGACAGCATGGACTGTATGGAATCCCTTGTGTAACTGTGCCATAAACTGTGTTCTGTCCAACAATCTCCTTAGGAGGAATACCTGGAGAGAACACTTGTAATTAGGATTTGATTTATGATAAAACAGCACACCCAGGGCTGCTCTTTTATCATACTTCTGTGAGGGCAAGAGTAAGCCTTTAAAAATGGGAAAGGTGTCAGTAGTGAGGATAACAAGGGCAGAGTTATGGGGCTGTACAGCTTCTTAGAAAAGAGAAATAGGATTAAACTGTGGATTAAATATAAGTCTAAATAATTGGAAAAGATCACATAATAGTTTTCCAAGCAACATTATGAAGGTCTGGTTCTTCAATAACACCACATTAGGTAAAATAATAGGTGATGGCTGAATGGAAAGGAATTTGAATACATCCTACTGATTTCACAGGTAATATTATTATACTTTCTTCTCCAAACACTATTCAGCTATTTATAAAGCTTATTATTAAGCTCTGTTTAATATCTTGTCAATGTTTCACTATTAGTGAAAATTAATCAATAATTTGCCCGTTTAATTCCACCTAACCAGCTCTCAAATGAGCTGTTGGGAATAGCACTGCATTTGGAAAGAGGTGATCTTAGCTCTTTGTGCTCAATGATTAAGTGCTTCACAACCCCCCAGACTGGCTCATTTACTGCCTTAATGAAATCTAACCTATGAGTTTAGGTTGATATTGAAACTGTTCCACAATCTGAACTTTGAAGCAAAATATATGTAATTAATGAAACATAGTGACTAGGATATGTATAGGTGCCACTGTCGGGCATTTTATTTGCATTTTTAACTGTTTGGTAAAATAAGAGAAGGAAAAAGGAAATGAAATTTGTAATACTGTGTTTAAATTGTAATACTGTGTACTTAATTGCTGTATGTGATTAATAGAATAGAATAAGAATCAAAATTACAACGAACTAGGTTTGCCTTTTTGAATAAGTTAATGGAAATTATTTCCTATCTGCATTTTTTGGATGGAGTTTTTTATTTATCTCCTTTTTTTTTCCCTTTCTTTTTCTGTTTAGGAAAATCCCTCCTGCGGCAGACAGTCCCATGCCTTCTCCAGCAGCACATGTCTCCACTCCTTTTCCAGCATCAGTCTTACAGCCCTTCAGCAACCCCAGTGCCGTGTATATTCCTTCAACACCTATCAGTTCAAGGATCACTTCTTCTTACATAATGACATCAGCCATGTTATCAAATGCAGCCTTTGTGACAACGGCAGAGACGAATTCCATAATGTCACACACCACAGCTTTCCCTCACGTGGCTGCAAGCCTAAGTATCATGGACTCAACTTTTAAGGCGCCATCAGCTGTGTCACCAGTGCCAGCAGTCATCCCTTCCCCATCCCACAAGCCATCCAAAACAAAAACCAGCAAATCCTCAAAAGTCAAAGACCTGTCATCTCGGAGTGATGAGTCTTCAAGTAACAAAAAGAAAAAGCCGCAGTCGTCGTCGTCTTCGTCGTCGTCCTCATCCTCATTATCTTTGCAGACATCTTCCTCATCTTCATTTTCAGGGTCCCACAAAAAGAACTGTGTCCTGAACCCCAGTTCAACGTTGAACTCCTATCAGGCGACATCCTCCTATAACAGTGTGTCTGTGCACAATACCAATAATGGAACAAGCCCACTCAGTGCCAAATCGGAGCCCTCAGGACGGACTTCACTGTCAAGTAGTTCAGCAGACTCAGTGAAACACATGAGCATGGTAGTGAGCAGTATTGACACTTCTAACCTGTCTGTATCTTCTCTCGTGCACCACTCAGGGGACCACTCCCTGGGAGCACACAACGCAGTGTCTTCTCTACCCCTTTCTTTTGACAAATCAGAAGGAAAAAAACGTAAAAACTCTAGTTCTAGTAGCAAAGCCTGTAAAATCACTAAAATGCCTGGTATGAATAGTGTTCATAGAAAGAGCACTGCCAACCTTATTTCTGCGGTGCCAGATCCTACAAGCAGCTCCATCTCTCGGCAGGTAAGGGACTCTTCCAGTTATTTCTTTGCAGATCATGTCTGACTTCCTTGAAATATTTCATCCATTCAGAAAAGAAAATATCACATTTGCTTCAGATGGGTTTTCATCACACAACTTACTTTCTAGGTTAATACAGAAACATATTTGTATTTGTTTTGTACCCGTCATAGAAAGATGTTTTGAGAGTTAAAAAAATTTTATATATACATACATACCTATGTGTATGTGTATATATATATGTATATATATAAATACTTTCTCAAAATATTTTTATGAGATTTTTTTATTGAATTATTAAAGTACCTATTTGTATCTCTGAAAGTAAAATTGAATGTCCAGAATTGATAAATAATTTTTAGAAAATAATTTTTCTTAATTCTCATCTCTCTGAAATAAATTGTATTATTGAAAATAGGAAGATGAGAGTCAGAATTTCTGTTTATTTCTTTTTCCAAACTTGTTGCTGGTTAATTTCCTAATGCTTCTTTATATCTCTTCTGATGTAAAGATGTAAAACACATCAACCTTTCTCCTGGAGAGAGTCTGAGGTGTTCCCTGTTTGAAACTGGAAAAATCAAGAAATTAAGTTCTTAACTGGATGACCTTTAGGGGATATTTGGTTACTTTTTCAGTGTTCCCGTGTTCACAGAGTACTGAATTCAGTGCAGCAGATAAGCTTGCACACGCTTCCTTCATTGATAGCAGCAGAGCTTTGGCTCCTCTTTCAGTGGTGCTACACAAGAACAAAAGTATATGTGGAGTAAGATCTGGTGGGAAAGCTGTCAATATGATCTTTATAATGATCTAAATATGATCTTTATAATGATCTACTGTTTCATTCTGCTACTGTGTCCAGTGCTGTGCTGTGCACACAAAACAACACTTGGCATCTGGAAGACAAAGCCATAGAAAATAGGATACCTCAGAGAATCCAGAGAAGGTAGCTTAGGAAATTTTGGTTTAGTTTGGTTTGGGTTTTTTTTTGTTTCTGAAACTCTCATTTCCTTAGGATATTGCACATTAAAAAAAAGTGGAATTTTGAAAAGAAGATAGTACAGGCAAAGCAATCCATAAGTAATGTGGCAGAAATGGGAGAGGAAAAAGGGAATAAAAGAATCCTAAAACTGCTGTAGGAGACAGAATGAATGTTTCAAAGAATGGCCTAGCGAGTATATTTTCTCTTTCCTACTTCCAGCAGAGGTGCAACAGAGATTACTTGTTTGGCTTTTTAAAATGGGAAGTGGCATTGTCTTTCTATTGTAAGCCTCTTAAATGTGTCCTGCAATCTGATCTTCAAGTAACTGAAGTCAGCAGAGGTTGCTGTAAATTCTTCCTTCTGTCACTCAGTCTGAATTTTGAAACATGTGTCCCCAAAAAGATTAAATTGCCCTGAGGTTTAAGGTGTCAAATGGAAAGAAAAAGTAAGTACGAATTGGTGCTTTGGTGCAAACTTGGGTAATAGGAAATGAATTGTATCATCTTTTCCCAGGACACAGACCGTGTCTGTAGCTGGCACAGTGTGAGGAAATCTTACAGAGATTCTGAGTTCAAATCCTGAGCTCCCTTGGGGTCAAATCTGTTCCTGTGTGTCATCCCTGTTTCAGTTTGTGATGTATTTCATCATGTTGCACAGCAATAGAAGTAAATAAACCACAAGAAATCAATCAGAGGTCTTTGCTGAATATTTGTAAAAATGTAATTCTGGCTAGTATTTTTTTCTTAAGTAAGAGGTTAAATATTTGTAATGAGTGTTACAATATATAGATATTTAAACATGTTAAAACATTATATTAAATATGATACAGCTATTAAAACATGTTACCTCCTCAAAAATAGGAGGTAAAAAGGAGATAATTGTATTTCAGAAATCTAGCTTGCAGCTAACTGTCTTTGTGACAAGGATACTCTATGCAATACAAAATAAATTGAATTTGAACCCATTTAAGCATATGGGTCAAATATTAGATACTCTACATGTGTATATTGAAGCTCTGGAGAATACAGTACTTAAATTCCCTTTTAAGCTGTGCTGTTTGACTTGATGTGTTCTAGAAATACAATTACATTAAAAATCCCACCCAAAAAAAATCTTAAAATCTTACTCCTGTTCCTTCATGTAATAGGGGAAATTGAAGAAATTAAGAACACAGCAACAGGTGATAGGCTCAGGTAGAGTTTTCTTATTTAATTCAACTCTAGACAGGATAGATAGTAACTGGAAATGTTAATCATTGGGTTTTGAAGTACACTTTATTTTTAAAGGACACTGGCAAAAAAAAAATTCGTTTTGGCCTCCCACTTATCCTTTTGAAATGGTGTTTCCCATCATTAAAGACCCAAGACATCTGGGAAACTTTCTTTCCTTTCAGAGTGCTGTACCTGTTCAGCCTGTGTGGCTATTTCTCCATTTAAAAGGAGGACATGTATTTATTATGAAGGGATTTATGAATGCTGCAATGGTTCATGCAGAGAAGAAAGATTTGCAGATGTGTCCCAGTGTTCTGAATGACCAGGAAAGATAAAAGGTTGTGTATCTTCAGTGAAGATTTGTAGCTGAGGAATGTTATCCTCTAGAGAACAGCTGAGACAGGCAAAACAAGCTGAAGGGAGCAGGACAGGCAAAGACTCATCCTTTCAATCTTTGTGCACCACGGGAGCACCTTCAAAACTAGCTGCAAATAAAAATTTTAAACATTTATTCTGGACAGAGTGTGAACAAAGAACACTGTTTCAGTCTCTCTGTGAGAAAGGGCAGGTCTGGAGAGGAGGAGAGAAGCTACCTTTCACTCTGAATCTGAAATGGCAGAATAACCAACAGTGCTGCAGAAGGGAAGGAGAAAGCTGCTCTTGTGCAGGCCCTGCCAGCCCATGCCTCAGCCCCAAGTCAGTAAGAACTGGCTGCTGCATTTCTCACTGCTTAGGAGACAGGTCCTTGCTACCTCTCCATCAAAGGATTAAAATGATGTTACTTGAAGTCAGTGACTTTGTAAGCAACTATTCACACTGCAGTCATCTGCCATTTACAGACAGGTGCCCATGGTTCAGTTTTATCAGTCTTGTAACCCCTGAGGAACTAACTGCTGTGACTCAGCAGCTGTGGCCCTTTTGTATCACAACAGAAATATCTACACCATGTTTACAGGTCATTGTACAAAAACCTATGACAGGCTGCTCTTGCAGAGTGCTGTGAACTCACAAACATTGAAACAAGCTGTTGGAATATTTGTAGCATTATAACAAAAGTACTTCTAAAATGTATGTATGTGTACTACAGTTTACACTCATTCCCAAAGAAATTCTCTGATGCAGTAAATGGATACAAATGCAAATTTGAACCTTTGGAGTTTCATTCTTTTGATTAATATTTACTTATTGAGTAATGATACGTGGGGGAAAAATGGAATAATTTAGGGCATGCTGTGGTGCTTGGCCACTTGGTTTGAGCTCCCCAGGAGTGGGGAAGGTCTCCTGGGGAGGATCCCATGACTTGGAGCAGCTGCCCTAAGTGACTCCAGTAACTAGAGAAACCAGTATTTCAGTCTAGAGAGGTGGGGGGTTGCACTTTATATTCCTTCAGCTACTGTTTTGTATGTTATTTTCTGACCTGTAACAGTATTTATGTGCCTTTTAAGACTATTAAATTATACAGGCTCTGAGAGATAAAGGTGATTCTATCTGAAGTGTGTCTTTTGCAATAGCAAAATACCTGTGTTCCAAATGCAACATGATTAGTACCACGTTACACAGGGAAGGGAAGGCCATCACCAGCATCTGAATTCAACTGACAAATATGCCTCTCAATACTGCTCAATTAATGTTTTTCAGATTGGAAAAAATAGCAGTGTAGCTTTGTCACAATCCAGTCCTTCGAGTACATCAAACCCAGTACACAACAGACAAGTAAGTTGCTTTTAAAAAAGTGTACTTAAGTAGTCTATAAGCAGTTTTGAAACATTTTATGCTACAAAACCTTCAAATACAGTTTCTTTATGAATCTGGTTATTTATAGAAGCTGCCTTTTGGTGAGCTAATAATAGATTTCTCCTCTCATATAATTTTTCCAGCTCTTTTCCCCTCCCAGAATTATGAATTACACATTTTTGGTTGTTTTTCACCACCTGTATTATAGCTCAGGTTGGCTCGTGCTGCTCACTGGCTGTTGCTTTGGTGATAGAGGCTCAGCAGCAGCAGCAGCAGATCGCTGTTGTTTTTTCTATCCCACTTCTCGTGCTGAGCAAGATGGCACAGGAGGGACAGCATTTAAAAATAGGCCAGAAGTGAAGCAGCAAAGGGAGAGCAGAAACAGGACAGAGAAGATGAGGCAATTGACTATTCAGAGAAACTAATCTGAAAGCATAACTAACTCATGTGTAATGTGAGTTCTTCTTAAACAGGCTCTGAGTTAGATAATGATAATAAATGCTGTAACCCAGCTTTTTTGATCTGGCCCTCATCTGTCTGGAGGACTGATACCCTGGTTTATTTTAATATGGCCCCTACTATTTGACTCTCCCAAGTTGAGTACTTTATGAAGAATATAATATCAAGTTCTTTAGTGTGAAAAGGTTTCCCACCTCAGCAAGGTGTAGTCACATGTAATCCAGAGGGTTTTTCTGTACAGCCAGTGTCTTAGAATTCTGTTTATGTATTCTGGCTAAATTATGCACGAATAGTGCATATTCCAAATGGCTGTGCTGTTAGTTTCTGCTGTGTAGATGCAGGAAAAGAATAATAATGATAACCCACACTCACACTTTATGCCCATTCAAAATACTCTGAATCTCTCATATCTTTAGATGAACTGCCAAACAGTAATTTTTTTCTCTCTCACTGCTGAATGCAAATAAATATGGAAGAGCTACTCTGAAGGGAAAAAGTGGAAAGTTTCTTCATACTTCTAAGGAGTGGCATTTTCCTCTCTGACACTGTCATCCAACTGCCAGTGACAAACTGTTCTGAAGTGCAAAACTGTTTTTGTTTTAACATCTTGCTCCTGTGTTAGTATAACATAGACACTACCCGAGGAGCAGAACTTGTTGGGATCTGTTGCCTAGATCCCATGGGGAAAACCTCAGAGTACAAAACATTAATTTTGTGTCAGCTCCATGTAAACTGAGATTATTGCAGAGCTTTTCAGCTGTCTGTTTTCATAACTTTATCAAAAATAGAAGTGTTTGCTTGTTTTAAGCCCCACAAATTCTTGCTTATTAAAAATGCTTGTCAGTTTGGTAGTTGAATTTGGGGCTCAAAGTATAAATACAAAAAAATCAAGTTGATATTAAATTCTATTAAACTTTTTTTTTTTAACTTACACAGGTGTTTAGTATTTGGAACCATGAATAATGATTCCCTGTTTAATAAATGCTTGTCACTGTCAAATTTGAGCTGCTTTGTTGGCAGCTTTTATCTCCAATCTAGCAATTGAATAGTCCCTAAATAAAATTTCTGCCTTAAACTATGCTGTAATATTTCATTATAAAGGTGTTAATAGTTAGGTAACAATAAGTGGACCTACAAGTATGTGCTGTGTCAGTAGAGGTATTGCTGTGCAAGCTGAGCTCTCCTGTTTTGAATGTTAGTGTAACTATAACCATGAGAATCAGGGAGTCCAAGTGAAGCAAGGTCTGTAGGCAGAGACAATCTCTGCTATACACCAGGGTTTGTAGTTGGAAAAATCTGGCAAGTTTTCATGAATACATCACAACAACAGACTCATAACAATGCAGTTGGAAGCAGAGTTGCTGAGCTCAATGTGCATATGGAGCAGTTCCTCTGGGCTGCCTCCGCTGTGTTCCCTGGCCAGGCAGCCTGGTGGGGCTGTCTGCTGGCTCAGAAGGGAGAGGATTGTTGTTCTCAAGAGAAGGGAGAGGGTCCATAACTCACCACGGGGCTGAGTGGCTGGGTGAGAATGTGGCTTTTGGAAAATTGTGTTGGGCTGTAAACCCAACCCACGCCCCAGTCTCGTTTGTGCCTGTGACTGCCCGGGCGCCGTCCGGCTGGGAGAGCTTCCCGTGCCTTCCCAAAGCAGCCAGTGACAGTGAGAGACACGTGGCAGTGCTGTGGAAGTCACCTGCCACCCATAACTGAGTGTTTCTCTTACTGAGCTGTGAGCTGAAGGTGGCCTGTACTTGTTCTGATGTCACAGGAGTAGCTGCTTTTGGTCATTTGCTCCATGTGTTGAAGTTCACTCGGGTTCTCCCGTGGGTCTGGTGGATGATGAGAATTGTTGTGGGCCTGTCAGTTCCATCCCATTGTGTTAAACTCCATCAGGCTGAACTCAAACAGATTCTTCTCAATTAATGTTTAATATGAATATTCCTGCCCCTCTTTGAGACCTGAATTAGGGATTGTATACATAAAAGCATGCCTGTTTTTCCAACTATTATTGTTGCTTTAGTAAAAGAAATTCTTCTTTTCCCTACAAAAACTACTTGATCTCTAAAAATAATTAATGGAATGATAGTTTTACAGTCAAATTATTTGTGCCTGTATGTATTAAAAGTTTGTTTTCTCCAGATATTATTCTTGTTCTAGGTTTTTAACTAATCAAGTCTTTTTGTCTTCATAGTGCTTTTAGGTGCCTGAAAGTGTTAACACTTCAAGACCTCAGTATGCGGTGGTTTTTAAATACTGAATAACTAGATCAGTTTATTAAGGGAAGGTGACAACGTGTGTGCTGTGTGAGGATTCCTTGTGCATGAAAACATGCTGTGTAGAGGAAAAGATTCTTCAGAGTTGTCGTCTAATTGCTGCTCTTTATTTGTAATGATAACCAAGTTAATGAACATGAAATTCACCAAAGCTTACTAAGATCAGACCGTCCCAAAAGGAAATATGCCGTTTATTCAAAGCAGTTCCTTTTCTTAAAGGTCTAATGTAATCAGTAAACAGGGAGGAAATTTAGTTCAGGGACTTAAAATAAATTCCTGCTTTGAGTACTGTCAGCCACAGACGTTATTGAAGTGTTTTATACCAAAAGACATTGTGTGATTTTGAACCTGGCTCTGGTTTCTCTTTTAGAAGACATCAAACCGGACTGGTAGAATAAGGACTCTTCCATAACAAGGAAAAGGAACCAGCCTATAATCTCTAGCTCTCAGCAGCCCTACTCCACAGGGTTTTTCTTTTCTATGTCCTGCAGATGGATTTAATCTTTTATGAATTTGTGGTTTTAATGAGAATTAAATTTACAGAAAACTGTAATAGTGATTTGTTTAGTTTTTCCACTTGTATTTGCCACTGATCTGTGCGTTCTGCTTGGTTATGTTTCATGCCTTTTAAAGCTGTTAGCGTTGCAATGCTCCCTTTGTTTCCTAACCAGAACACAATGGACATTCCAAAACAAAACAAAAATCCAGACCATGATTTGAATTTATTTAAAGGATCTCCAAATTTTTTCATTAAATAAAAATTACAGTAATTCTGTATTTAAGCTTGTCCTATGGATAAAAATTGAGTGCATTTCTTAGTAATTTGCAAACAGCTGGGGCACTGCAACTTTAGGGACTAATCCTGATTGGTGCTCTGTACCTACAGCATTTAATAATTTCAGTGGGAACTCTGAGTGTTCAGCCTCTTCCAGAATCAGGCTCTTAAGGAATCTATACTTCAATCAATGCATAGCAGAATTTTGCACCAAACTGTAATTACTGTTATCAGGGCCCAATGTATAAAATCCCCATATCTTGGGGGATTTCCAGACCCTTAAGAACACAGCACTTGATAACTTCAGTGAGCAGTTTTGGTTTGCGAGGACAGGAGTTGAGCAGATTGGCTTGCATTAATAGAATTGCACTGACAGTGTTTCTTATAGGATTACTGAATAATTTTTTAATAAAATATAGATTTTATAATCAGGAAGCCAATACTAGGTACTGGAACAATAGTACAGAGGAGTTAATTTTTATTTCTACAGTGTTAAAAGTGCACTTATATGCTGGTTTATTTACATCTTGGGGAAAGGCGAGAGACTGCAAATAGGGAGATTATTACTACTTTCTTTTTTAAAAAAAGAAGGGTTAAGGCAAATTTTAAGACTAAAAATGTTTAAGCAATTATAAACAAGGCTAGACCCTTTGAAAAAAGTTTAGAAATATTCTTAAAATAAATTTTTATAGTGTTAATTTTGTAATAATTTATGTTTTGCTATACTTCAGAGCTAACTGACCGGTATAGTTTCAGAAACAGTATGAAACTTAGGAAAGTTTAAGCAATGTTTATATTTTTAAAATGTTCTTTGAATTATGTTTTTATTGTACATTTCTTCAGACTGAAAAATGTGTACATATCTTTGTTATTTTTGCACAATTTTTGTCTTGTTCAGTTTTAGGAGCAGTACTATGTTGATTTTTTTTTAATTTATTTTGAGTTATAAAACTGCAGGATTTTAAAAATCTCAGTAACAAAGTCATCCTCTGTAATCAATGAACTGCTATTTCTAGTTGTTGAGGGAAAACAGTGGTTGTGAGATTCAGTGGTTGCTTCTGAGAAATAATGCTAATCAGTGACTGAAGGAGCAATTTTGTAGTTTTAGGAAGCTTTAGCTGTTTCCATGCATCTTTTAATTGGAAAGCTGAATTATGGAGCCTGTCCTTTGAATGCTGCTTAAATTTTATTTTCAACTGGCTTACACCTGACAGCATTTCAGGAAAGTTAAGCACGAAGTAAAATCCCGTGGTGTTCCTTCATCATCAAAGAATCATTATTTAATGAAATGTATCGGAAATTTTAGCCTGCAAAATGAAATGGAAGTAAACCTTTGGGAAAAAAGCGGATACAAACTGGACCAGCCTATAATGCGTTCTTAGTGTAGCATTCACTTGTAGTTCTTTTTCTTCCCCATTTGCCTGAAAACCTTGTGATTTGTTTCCAGCAATAGAGGCTCAGAAGCTTTGGTTGTTCCACATACGCAATGCATAGGCCCGTCAGCCATAAAAAGCGACTTGGATAACTTGTATGCCTTCTTTTGTATCGATGTAACAATTGTAAATAGTGCTGATCGACCTTTGTAGAGAATAGTTTATACAGCATATTCTATTATTGCTGATTCTCAGTGAACTATTGTTTTAAAAAAAAAAGAAGAAAAAAAGAAATTTTTCTATTTACACCTTATATTTTGTTATGCTGTTGACCCATGGCACTTTAACAAAACTCTGTGGGTTTTGCATAGCTGGTCAGTCATGGGATATATTAAATAACTGTTGTTGCACAGAAATGAATTTGCACCTGCTATATTGTGCTTTCCTACTACAGATTTTAGAACCTTTTCCAGAAGACTTTTGAAGAAAGCATGTCCAATCATTCTAAGAAAAAAAATGCCATACTTGTACAGCCAATTTCTTTTCTACAATCCATATTTTGTAACACTAAGTATTTTCATTCTTTGTCCTGCACCTTTATGTATTAGCAGTATCAAATAGAATTCATTCCATGCTTGTGATAATTGTAAGCAGAATAAATGTCTAAAGTAGGTGTAAATAGTAAATTCTATGGCTTACAGTTTAAAAAAGGAAAACCAGAACAAACATGTATCTGATTGATACTGCCATGGTTCAACACCGGGCCTGGAGATATTCTCTAGTGAGCGATTGTATTTTTTGTTTTTTGCTTTATTATTATTTTTTTTTGTAACATGGCTTTGTAAATAAAATAATTTATATGTTTGTAAGAAACAGATGGGGTTTGTCATTATTTCTTTTTGCAAAGCAAAAATGGTGTGTATTGCTTTCTTTTCCCAGAGGCTGAAATACACTTTGCAGATGCCCTGCCCTGAGAATTCCACGGTAGTTCAAAAGATCTGCCCAGCTTTCTGTACAGGGCTGAATTGCCCTGGGATTATTTTTGGCATTCATGTCTGAAATGTTTCTGTATTTACATGTCAAGACACGTGCAGCCATCAGCTACTGAGGTTTTTTGCACTGATAAACCATTTTTAAATTCCTTTGCTTAGCTGAATGCATTTTCTCATTCCTTATCAGTGTAAGAATTAACTTTGTTACAGCTGCTAGATTTAGGAATTCTCACTTCAATGGCCAAGACAAATTTATAACCAGTCTTTTTATCATCATTAATACTAAACCCGCAGCTCTTATCTAGGCATTAAGATTCTTGTTCTGTGCAAAGCCTGTTCCAATTACAGATCAAATGAGACTTAAATTGTTCATTGGCTCGACAGCTCTGCAGAGAGGATTGCAGTTTTTTCTCTTGCAGCCACCCTCTTCTGCAAATCTGGGAAATACGGGCATTTTCATGCTCCTTTTATGAAGTATCTGGAAACTGTCTTGGAGATACTGTAGGGAAGATGCTCACAATTACAGTACCTTTTTTAAAAGCAAGCAATTTGGATTGCAGACTGCATTTTGTGTGCACACACTCAGAACTGGCAGGGGAGATAGGAAGCTGGGCTGCCTTGCAGGAAAAGGGAATTGAAAGAGGGAAATTTTACCTTCTAGGTAAACAGCTTTATGTGTAATGTCTTGCACTTTCTGATTCCTGTCACAAAAGCTGATCCTGAATTTCCTCTTTACTGTCCAGTTAATGCCTTGATCTGAGATACTGAGATACTTGTATTTTGAAAGCTTTTTTTTTTTTTTATCTTTAGTTTATCTTTTTCAGTACAGAAAAATATAATATCATGAAATAGTAGTAGATGCTGAAGTTTCATCTGATAAAAGTGGTCTCCATGTATGGCTAAAGATAACTCTGTGTTTATAAGATGCTTTGCTATTTCTAGCAGCCATTAGAAATTCAAACTACAGCCAAGAAAACGGAATATGGCTGATATATTAACTGCTTGCCATCACTGCCTATGGCCAGCAAAGGTTGAAGACTACTGACTTCCCAAAAATGAATCTGTAGTTTTTTAGCTCTTTTGGGTGTGTTGGAATTATCTATAAGCTGTTCTCATATTTGGAGCTGGGTTTCCCCTCCTTTTTTTGGTTATGCACAAGCGTTCTGCTTGTAGCACTCCTCTCCTGCTCGTATTCTCTAACATGCTCTAAATATCACCCATTTTAGAGAGAAGCAAACCACACTGTAACTTCTTTATTCATTGCACTCTCATTTTTATGCTTCTGTTTTTACCATGGAACTATTTATTTTAGAAGGAAGTCATTGCTGTGTGCAACCAGGATCTGTTTTATTCTTCCAAATCTGTCAGGATTCACAATTGGAAAAAATGCCAAATACTGATTCCAGAAATATTTGGAGGAGAGTCATACAACACATTCAGACTTCAGAACACAAGAATGTTTATTTCATGCAAATCTTTCTATGCTGTTTTGCTCCTTGAATACTTCCTGAAAGCAACTATTCAAAGCAAATGCAGATCTCTTTTAAAAGACACTTTTCTAAGTAGAAGAAATCTAAAGCTGATCATTGAGCAGCAGGTGCCAGTCTGCCCCTTGCCTGGAGGATCCATGGCAGGCGGTGCTGAGCTCTTGTTCTCATTTTGTAAGGCACCACAAATGACACAAGCTGGATTCTTTTCTATGGGGGTATTGTTGTTTATGGCTGACCCAAAAATATTCAGGTCTGGTCTGTGATCTGTTGTCCCTACAGAAAGGAGAAGAGAAGCTTTAGGAGAAGTTTGCCAGCAATAATAATCAGTTTCCTTGATTTGAGGGTAGGGACACCAGCAGGGAATTGAGATGGGACACTACCTTCAGCTGTGCCCTTTGCCAATTTCCCAAATGTGCCATGTTGAGCTCTGAAATTCAGTCTGGGTTTGACTAACTTGGAGCAGTTGCTAACACGGTTGATGTGACACCACAAGGGTAGATTTCAGAAAAGCAGTTTATTGTGGACAAAGTGCATTTACAGAACCCACAGGTGTGAAGGCTTTTGGTGTAAGTACAAAGAATGGCCTGATGAACACGAGTGCAGCCCTGGGAGTCCCCAGTCTGTGTCTGCTCCTTTCCAGCCCGGCCCCACTGAGGCAGCAGATAGAACTGATGGAGGAGACATCAGAACAGAAACCATCATCCCTTCCCAGAGGGAAATTACCTAGTGCTGATTTGGAGCACCATGGCACAGGTGAGTGAGATAGGTCACTACTGGGAAATGACTACACAGGCTCAACCTCTTTGCCTTTTCCACCACAGCTGCAGAATATATATATATATATATATATATATATATCTTGCCTCAGTTCTAAGGTGTTCTCAACAGCCTACACAAAAAACCTTCCCCTCTGGTCAGCTCCAGTCTTAAATTGCAATTATTTGCCTTCCTTTTTCTTTAGTTTTCTCTTCTTTTGATCCATAATCAGCTGGGGAGTTTTGTGGTGTGGTTTCTTGGGCATTTGGGGTTTTTGTTGTTTTTATAATCTTGCCTTGAGCTACTCCTTCCATGTTACTTTTCTTTAGGATTTGTGTTTGTAACACCAAGTGCTCTTCCTGGTAACTCTGCTTTTACAAAGTACTGACTGATGTGACTACAGTTAGAGCAGATGTGTGGATTTGCAATCAAGTACAGGAAAAGCCAGGGGTTACTCTTCAGAAACACAAACCTTTGGAGATGCACAATCCATACTTCTGCTTCCTAACTGCATGCCCACCTTTTTGTTGCTCAGAATGTCTGTTTGAACTATGGGGTGTCAGAGACACTGAGGCAATGGAGATGGAGCTCTGATCTCTCCCACCCTGTGGAGTGTGAGCTCATTCTACAGATACTGCTGGAATAAAAGTTTCTGTGCTTTGAAGAGCCATGGGCTCAGAGCCATACTTACACAGGAAATACACTGTGTATCTCAAAGAAAGCAGGCTCCTGCTCAAGTAACTTCTTTTTTCCCCTTTGCCTTCAGCGGGAGTCCAACCATAGTTCCAGGAAACCAGTTTTGTGGCTTTTCAGCCCTCTGAGAAGTGGACAGTTCTGTTACAGTAAAGTCTTCTGATCTCAGTCTAGGCATGTTGTGACTTATTCTTCTCCTTGACTCAGAAACAAGAAGTATTTCTGTAATTCTGATTTATTTTTCCCAGTACATGATTTCTGATGGCAGGTTTCACCTTTATTTTGCAGCTGACTGAGGGAAAGGATGAAAAAAGCCAACATTCACAGCTTAGACTGACGACTGTGGGCTCTTGTTCTTGTGGAGAGGACTGGGATGGCACAAGTGGTGATCCAGCTACTCCTGCAGTACATCAAGGACAGTTCTTTGACAGAAGGGCTCAACAAGGCGAGTGGGGCTATGCTAGACATGCTGCTCACACATAGGGAAGGGCTGCTGGGAGCACTGACACTGCTGGCAGCCTTGGCAGCAGCGACTGCAGGGTAGCAAAGCTTACAGTTCTGAGGGAAGTGAGGAGGATAAACAGTTGAACTGCAGCCCTGGAATTCAGGAGAGCAGACTTTGTCTCCTGCAGACATTTTGTTGGCAGAATCCTGCAGGAGACTGACCTAAAGGGCCCAGGAGAGCCAGCTGCAGCACAGGAACAGTCCAGTGTGACCTGCAGGGAGCTGAGCAGACACAGGAGAAGGACAGCATGGCTGAATGGAGAGCTCCTGACAAAGCCAGAGGCAAAAGGCAAGGACACAGACTGTGGAAGCAGGGGTGAACTACCATAGAGGAATAAACACTGCCCAGGCATGCTGAAACAGAAACAGGAAAACCCAAAGCTCAGCTGGAGTTGGAATTAGGGAGGGATGTGAGGGACACTTCCAGTACATTAACATGGAAGGAAAAGTAAAATTGGGCCCCAGTACATGTGGTAGGTAACTCGGTGACAGAGGTGCACTCATTGCTACCTTGGCTTCAGTTCTTAACTGGACAGGTCTGTGCTCAGAGCTTTGGGCACAGTTTGGGCAGTGAGGTGCTATCCCCAGGATGTCTCAGTGAAGGACTGCTTATCCTGCATCTCTGTGGGAAAAGCTGGGCTTGGTGCAAGGATACAGGCTGGTACCATCCCTGTGCAGCTGAGCCCTGGAACACAGAGCAAATGGTGTTGGGGAGTCTCCATTCTGGAGAGAGTAAAAACTTGACAAGGCTGTGAACAACTTGAGCTGGTCTTTGAAATTAGCCCAGCCTGAAGAGGAAAGGGAGTTGACCACATGATCTCCAGAGGAAAATTTCAACTTAATTATTCTGCTGTTCTGCACAGTAAAAACAACAAAAAAAGCAGTTCTGGCTGTTGGGATAATCAGTACTCAGAAGCTCATTATTTCTGTAGCTGAGCACTTTCCTCTGTAAATGTACAACACAAACTCCCCTGATGAGGAGCTCACCTGTATCTTGGAAGTGCTTGGGGACACCCAGAGGGAAGCTGCAGTGGAGCTCTGCCAAAGCAGCCACAGCAATGGCAGCAGCAATCCCTCCAGCTCCCCCTGTGCTCCTGACTGAGTGCTTCCCAATGCCAGGGCAGCAGAGGGAAGCAAAGCCCTCACGGAGCTGCTCTCAGCAGCTGTGCACAGGAAGCCTGTGGCACATCCAGGGATCCTGCCCAGCCTGTGTTGCTCCTGTCTTTTCCCACAGACCAAGATTTCAATCTTTTGGCACTCCCATTTGAAAGAACACGTCCATCTGCCTGTTTTACCCTGCAAGACAAATGGTTGTTCTGGAACCAGCTGCATATCTGACCTGCAGCCCTGTTTCTCTTCATTACAACTCTTAGAGGCTCATTGCAGTCTATTTAGCCCAATTAAATTAGATAAAAGGCTTAAATTACTAGTGATATTCTGTAGAAGGCTCAGCTTCTATCACAACAGGTATTAAGCCTTTTAAAGAAATCTAATTTATATAACCAGGATGCTTTAAAGAGATGAAAATAATTTGGTCCTTTAGTTCTTTATTAAAACTTATTTAGCAGCATCTCTATAATGAACCCAGAATACTTTCAGGTGTGTGTCAAATCCTGTTTTTCTCAGCCACCAGAAGTTCAGTTTACCTTACAATAGCCCATGGGAGCTCCTTGCAAATTATCCTGAAATATCATATTTTAGGATCCATATATATAGCTGGTACTATCATTATATGAACTGAGGATAATAATTTCTTATGTAAATAATAAATACATGATTCTTCATCAGAATATTTTTGAGTAAATAAATTGTAATTCCCTAATAGTGAAACGGAATTTTTAAAAATACATTTCTAGTTGTAAATCAAACTGTGATTGCTCTGTTTAGAGAATTTTTTTAACCATTCCTCAGGGAGACACACTTAAATCCATAATTCCTGTGCTTATTCTTAAAGTTTTAGCCTTAACATGTATTTCCTACTGTTTATCTTTGTTGACTACTAAAGGAGAAACATCCTTTGCCAGATGCTGGTTTCCTTGACCCAAACACTGACCTACCTACCTGCCTACCTACCAGTATTTCACTTGCTCCTTCTTTTCCTGTCAGTCTTCCTATCCTTAGGTTCTCATCTTCAAGAATGCATTTTCCACATCTTTATTTCTCCTCTGCTGACCAGCTCTTCTCCTGCTTGTACTTCTCCACATTTCAATGTACACTTTCTCCCATGGCTCTTTTTTAGGAAAAATTTTTGCTAATGCTTTGCAAACTCTGCAGAAAGGCATAGCAAGACAAATGCAGGAATGGATTGAGTAACTATGGAATGTTTTACTCAGGAGAAGGAGGTTTCCATCACTGCCTGGCAACTCTCATAAGAGGCAACTACTACAAACCTCCAGTTCCTCTAGCCCTAATTGAGACTAAAAGCAGGTAGCATAGTCAGTTTAAAATAACAGAGAATACAGACAGCACATGGCTGTACAATCTCTGCAGCTTTGGATGCTGCCTTTCTCCCACTTTATCTAAGAAAAAATTAAGCGAATTCTATTAATGTCCTGTGATGTTTTAGTTTTGGCAAATAGTTAACTATATTTAGCACTAGATTTTTCACAGGAATACTATTCCTCTTTACTATATGCTGATTTATCATAGTCTGATTTTATTTGATGGTAGATAGCTATATCTTTGTAGATTTCCTTAATTTGTTTTTTTAGTGGGATGGTTTACTTGATTATGGTTGTCCTATTAGCAGTGGGTAGTACAGTCAAAAGCTTCTTTGATGTCTCTTCAGTTTTGCTTAGGTTATGTTGCAAGACTTAATAATGGTTTTAAAATGTGAACTCTGTTACTCTCAGTTGCTGGCCACTGGTTTTGCCCCTCGTAGCACTCCGGGAACATCCTGGCAGGCCCTCCCAGGGCGGGATGAACCGGGGCTGTGCCTGGGAACGGCGGGAGGTGAGGAAGGTGGAAGCGCCGGTGGAGGGAGACGTGGCTGGAGGTGAGAACACAGAATCACAGCGCCCTTGGGGTTGGGAGGGAGCCCTGGAGATCACGGCCAGCCCCGCTGCCGGGGCACGGTCACTGCCGCCGGTGACACCGGAGCACATCCCGGCGGGTTCGGAATGTCTCCGGAGAGGGAGACGCCGCCACCGCCCCGGGCAGCCTGTTCCAGTGCTCTACCGCCCTCAACGTAAGGAAGTTCTTCCTCATGCTGAGGTGGAACTTCTTGTGTTTTGTTTTATGGCCAATGCTCCCCGTGCTGTGTCTGGCACCACTGAAGAGAGTCTGATACATCCTCTCGGCAGGGCCCTTTGGGACATTTATATGCATTGAGAGGGATACCATGAGTCTCCTCCGGACGAACAGGCCCTCAGCAACCGCACAGGCGTTACCAAGGACCGACCGCGGGCCATTCGCTTTCCCCACGAACCAAGGCAGCGCCGGGACCCAGCGGGGAGCGAGGCGTGGCTGTTCCGGTGCTACCGTGACGACTTCCAGGAAAGTCAGTCAGTTCTTCCTTCCCCCTTCCCGCTGCCCCCGCGGAGCGTCCCGCGGCCGGAGGCGCCGCCTCGGGCCCCTCTGCTCGCCCTGCTCCCGCCCGTGCCCGCCCGGCTCCCGCCGCTGCTCCCCTCACGCCGCCCCGGCAGCGCGGGATGGCGGCGGGCGAGGAGGAGAGCCGCGAGTACCTGCGGCGGCACCGGCTGCCCGAGCTGCTGCACCGCCTCGGAGCGCTGCTGCTCTTCCACCGGCCCGGTGCGCGCAGGCCCGGCCCCGCCGGCAGCGGGGGCAGCGGGGGCGGCGGGGCTGCGCGGCCTCCGCGCCCCGGCTGAGGCCCGGTGCCCGCGGGCACTCTGACCTCCTTGCAGAGCGGCCGCGAGAGTTCCTGATCCAGGTGCTGGAGCGGGTGAAGGCTGGCAGGCGAGCCGAGGGCGAGTACCCGTTCCTCATGGACGAGGCCAACGTGGAGGCCATGTTCGGCCTGCTGGATGTCCTGGGCCAGGGCTCCATCCGGCCCGCGCAGTACAGGGAAGGTGCGTCCGCCTGCTCCCGGCCACACCAAACTGCTCCCTTGCACACAACTGTTAAAATAGCCTGAAAGTTACCCATCTGTATGCTTCAAAATTATCAACACAGCTGCCCACACAACCTGGAACTTGGAAAGTTGAAAAAAGTTACATGTGGTTAAGTTTCCTGCATTTAAGTTATGTGTTGTTATGTTACATGCATTTACCTCCTGTTAGATCTAGGCACCTTTAAATTTAAAATTGTCTGTCCAAAAACTCGCATAAGAAATTCTCTTTTGTTAACTTTAGCCCTTAAAACTTTGGGCCTGAGCACTGAGGATTTGGAGCTAGAAGACGATGTGGAGATCACACTGGATGAATTCAAGGAAGGAATGTAAGTTTAATTGAAATTGTGGTGTCGGTTTCTGGGGTTTTTTTTGGGGGGGGGGGGGAATATGCATACGAGATATTTTGAGGTTTATTTTTTATTTACAAAGCTTACATAATTAAGAGATAATTTAATTGCTAGTTTAAGCTCGACTGGGTCACTTTGCATTGCAAGATTTAGAAAAAGAGGTCAGTTACTGCCTGACCTTCTTGCCTTGCTGTAAGGTGAACCAAACTCCATGCCCTCCATCCTCAGTTTCAGGATCCTCTCATGGTACCCACCCCTCAGGTCAGAGTGAAGGTCATCAGGCAGCCCAGGGGTTAAAATACTGATCTAGAAATGTGGAACAGTGAAAGCCTGTTGTCATCTTTGTCAAGGATGGTAGCAGAGCTTGAAATGAAATAGGTTCAGAGTTCAAATAATTCCTCACAGTCAAGGTATGGTTCTAGGAGCAATGTTTTAGTAACTGTTGCAATTGCTGAAAGGTAAGGAACTAATTATCCTCATTATCTAACTAGAGATTTTCTTTTTCTGTCTTAGGAAGAAAAAGATGCTGGAGAGCTGGTCTGTGTATTAGTTTCAGCAGTGGTCTGCTATATATATTAAAAACAGGCATCTTCCCCATTTTTTTCTTCTGCTTTGTCAGCTGTGAAGAGTTGATTTTAAGCAATATTCTCTTTTCTCTTTTTCTCATCTTCCCTGCCCTTCAGTGGAGCAATCAGCTGAAGAGGACAAGTGACAAGAACATGTGCATGTCCAGCAGGCACTCGAGGGAGTATAGTTAAGAATTGCTGTTCTTAATATAATTAGATGGTTTTTAAAAAATAGTAGAGATCTCTTTTGCAACTGAAATAGTATTTTGGAATTTCCTCCTTCGGGTTATAGTTTACAGTAAAGGATTGTTACCTGTTGGCTCATTAGCCCTGAATAAAATAAAGTTGGTTTTTGGGCTTGTGCTGCATTTTGATTTTTGGGTATTTTTAAGGAAAAAACATCTTCAACAAGTTATGACAAATGTCCACATGTAAATGCAGGTAGCACTTCCAAGTGGTATTTTCAGACTTAGCACACAATGTTCAATTTATAAGGAGAAACTTTTTTAAAGAAATTAGGCTATTGTTTTTTCAGTAAAAGACTATCTTAATTTCTATGAAGAAAGCAGTGACATATTCCTTCCTTCTGCATTTATTATCTACATTTTAATACAGAACATCCATTATCTGGGATTTGGAGATATCAAACATCTGTGTTTAACTCAAGACTGACCAGTTCATAGAGGACATTAGCCCATGTTGTACAAAACTGCATTTACACTGTAAATACTCTGTTCCTTAGAATGATGCAGACATGGCAGACTGTTCATTAGAGATGAACAGTGTTAGCTTCCAATGGCAAGGTGGCCATGGAAAATAAGATCTGCACAATTCAACACCAAGTCAGTAGCATTTTGAATTTTTTCTTTGAACTGTGTAGAATAAGGCATAAGATTTAATTAAAACAATCAGCATAAGAAATGAAAGAAATAAGTATATTACAAGATTTTTGCTTGGAATATGTAATCTAGACCACGTTATTAACCATTTTTGAAGTCTTTATTTTCCTGTATTTGGCCAGTTAGCTCTCAAACTGAGAAGAATCTCAACATCCCTTTGAGCCAGTTTATAAACTCCAAGTTCATTTAGTGCTGCTGTTGCAGATGGCTGGCTGGGCTTTAATGGTTCATTTTCTGAAGCTGACTGCAGGACATCCTTCAGAAGCAAGGCAGAGCCAATATTCAGGTTCAGGATAATGCAGGCTTCTTTTATGCTAGAGGAAAAGTTACATGGATTAATGTAAGCAGCACAAATTTAAGTGTAACAAAAAGCCCTTCCATGCTCCATGTTGGTTTAAAAATATTCAGATTTCAGCCTCAATCAGCTGAGGATTTTGATGCTGGTCTATTGAGGACACTCTGGGCTAGTGAAATAGACTAACCAGAAATAAAGTAGCAGCTTCTCATCCCTGACAGCAAGTAGACTGCCTCACGAGGCAATCCTGAGGAAAATAGTTTAAAGTGGTCCTTCTAACAATAAAGTTTGTTGTGTTGTAACTGTATCTTTCACTAGTTTCTTTGGCCCCAGAATCAGAGGTTTGTGCTACTTAATATTCCTTCCATAATTTTATCTAGACATCCTGACTGCACGAAATACTCCAAGACACATGCCACAGTCTGTTGCTGTGTGAGTATATGCTGCAGAATCAACTTTCCTAGTTGAAAACATCACACACATAAACGATCCACACTTTTAAAGTGTGGATCAAAACTCACTGAAAAAATCTTGGTTTAAGTAGAACACTTTCATTTCTCTGGACACTCGCTTCTGAAATACCAGTAGATCACAAGTTTGCCTACTTACTGCTTGAAGTAGTTTTCTGGCCTCTTGCAGTAATGTGAAAACAGGGGGAACAAATTCCGACTCATGTCGAAGTGGAGTTGTGCTGCTCCTCCTTCATTGAAATGATTTGCCATAATGATCTGCAAACACAAAGAGGAGCATCTGCTGTTTGAGCCAGGCACTGACACGCACCTGGCACTGCACAGGTCGCTCTGATACCCACCTCCTGATAGATGTGCAGATCCACTTTCTCTGCAAGCATTTGCCAGAAGATTTTGAACAGTGAGTGGCAGAGCTGCTGCTCCAGCTGCAGCAAACGGTCTCGCAGCGTCTGCAGCATCGGGCACGCCGTGCTCGACAGGGACATCACTGCTTGCTCTGCTTGAGAGGGTAAGGACAGCCACCTAAAGAAACCATTGCACTGCAGTCATTAGAGGGAAATTATTCATGTTACAACAACTGAAGTTCAAATTACCCTTTGAAAAAAAATCTTACCCATTTACAATGTTTCAGAGAATCCTTTCCCGTTTCTAATCTAAAAGTTATCAGTCTAATGCTGTGT
Organism: Melospiza georgiana; assembly: GCF_028018845.1. Taxonomy (NCBI): domain Eukaryota; kingdom Metazoa; phylum Chordata; class Aves; order Passeriformes; family Passerellidae; genus Melospiza; species Melospiza georgiana. The sequence continues at coordinate 67,502,168 of NC_080433.1, forward strand.
TTGAATTTCATTTAATATTAAACTCATGCTTTAGTTATAAATCTCTGAACATGTCATTCTAGGGAACCCCATCTAATCTGAAAATCATTGAGTTCTATTCCTTTTATGAAATACTTCAGAAATTCTACTCAAAAGAAAATATTTAAGAAGCCCTAGGAGTCTGTGAAGACAGAACAGTCATGACAGGTCATTTTGCATAAAATCCTCAATACTACTATGAAGAAATTAATTCCTGCTCAAAATAGAAAACCAGAACTATCCAGAATCTTTCCTAGTATTTTAAACTAATACATCCAGTAATTGTGGAACTACTTTAGAAATCATAGCATGACAATTGTCCCCAGATAAGAATAAAGAGAATTTTCCAGAACTTATTACCCTGCAGCTTTCCTACTCCAGAAAAAAAATACCGCCTATTATCTATTCTTGCCTTTACTTACCTCAATATTTTTAACAGGAAATAATCCCGTAATATGCAAAGAGATTAAATAAACAGAATCACCTCTCTTTTTTGTAGAGCTTTGCAGCATCTTTGACCTCTCTGAAGACATGATCTACTTGTCGTGTCAGCATGTCGTGCTTGAGGCGCTCCAGGAGGTTGATCATGTCATCAAAGACAGAGCTCTCCATGGACGCCAGCTGGCCCAGCTGGAGCTGGCTCATGCTGTCACTTTCTGCACGGACCTCCAGCTCAGCCTGCTGCAGCTGCAAGAAGAACTAGGCAAACAAAACCAGAGGAACAGCACAGAAAATAATCTTACTCCTTGAACTTTTCATTGGTGCTTTGTTAGACAGTTGTAGAAAACACTTTCCTCTGGCGCATTTATAAAGTTAAAAATGTAAGATTTTAAAAACACTTTCTTATCTTTCCCTGTGGTCCTGATTTAGTGAAAAACAAAACATGGTGGTTTAATCCTAGTGATGGAACTGATACTGGTTTCAGATACAACAGCAGATAGGTAAAGGGAAGAGATCTAAAGAAATACTGAAAAGATATTTTAAGATTGATAGCAGCATGCTTTTAAAAAACCCTACCTTGGCCTCTTCAAGATTTGCAAAATTAAACTTTAATTGTAATTTTTTAAGCAATGATTATTCATTGAATCATAAATTTACTGTGCTGACAACAGCAAGAAAATAAATTTAGTTTATTGAGTTGATTGTGGCAACAGCTTGTTGGTTTTGCTTTTAAGCAGATCAAGACACTAGTAGATGCAGTTAAACAACATGAAGGCTGCTGTCCTATCAAGTCAAGATCATCCCCTGCTAGAGCCACAGATTCCTGTGAAGACAGTAAGAGTTTGGAGGCAGCCCACAGCCCACACAATGCCTTATTCTGCACACTCCATGTGGAAAAGGATTTTTGACCTTCAGCAACAGCTGCAGCAAAGCTGCAATTCCTCACCAGGCCGTGCTGCCACCAGGCTGTTGTACAGCAGTCACTAATTCCCGGTGATCAGTGAGTGGCCTTTCTGGGCCACACCTCAGCTGTGGTGCCACACAGACACACACATGGATCTGTCCAAGCTCTCCTGCCATGGGAGGAGTTCAAGCACCAGGCAAAGGCTGCTGCCCTGGCTCTGAGATCTTCAAAATCAATTCTTTTTTTTTTTTTACAATAAAAAGCATGTAAAAGAGAGGTTTGAGAGGTTTTTTGGTCTCTTCAGATTATTCCATTTCTCAAACTCTCTCTGCATTTCCCTAGAAAGTTTATAATTGGCAGCTTAGGCTTCAAACAGTAACCTGTCCTTATTTATACATCTTTTACTAAATCCAAATTTATATCTCATTCTACTTTTTCAGTAATTAATTCTCCTGAATGCACCTAAAAAGCGCTGAAAATAAAATGTTTGTTACAAAACAAACATCCCAAGTCCATTTTAAAGTTTTTTTTTTCCTAAAGAAGAATATTTACTTACTACATTGTCAGCCCAGTCTGCCAGCACTGTTGCTATGTAGTTAACAGCATTAAGGATTGCACAGTATCGGAATCCTAAGGAAGCTCTTGTCTCCTCCTTCATCACTTGAGTTAATCGTATCCTGAAATCATCAACCAACTCCTTCTGTAGGCCCAGGAACTGCAGTTTTCTGGAAGCTGTTGGAAGATTCTTATATCTGTCTGGAAAGACATTAATAAAATGTTTTTAGGCTTTCCAACATTAAATAAAAGCTTTTCAAAAAGAAACATTACTGGCATCAGGTACATACACGCACCACCTCATGCCTATGAGAACATCATAGAGTCAGTATTTAGATGTCAGTATTTAAACCAGCCAATATTTCAATGTTTTCAGGGAAACTGCCCATGCAAAAGCTAAACATGCAGACTTTCTTCCCCCTCCTGATTCCACGAGCAGTTTGTACTCTAACACTTGAGGCAATGTGTGATAAAACCACACCCTGCAGCGTGGCCCCTAAAGCATCCTCACACAGAGAAGGACAAAGCCATTGAAGATGCAATGGTCTCCTGAAAACAAACTCGCTCCTATGTACTGTTGCAAAAAAAAGAGAAGTTACTTAATAGCTTCTGAATTGATACAGATTCAAAAGAACTATTAGAATTTATTACTGAATTGCAACAAATTATATTCTGCCAACTATGAGAGAATATGGTTAATATCAAGCGTATATTTATAATTCTTATTTTGCAAACATGCCACTAGGTCAAGATTACTCATGCATGAGTTAGTCCAAAATACAAAACAAACAGGAAGTTTTTATTAAACTGCAAATATCACAGCTTTGCAAGTTTATTTGGTGACTACTGCTGACAACGAACATTTAGTAAACTAGTTAAGAAATCTGTTAGCTGAAGGTGTTTTACTGTTCATTACAAACAAGAGCAAATGCCCATAGATATAATTACCTGTTATAACTAACAAGAGAGTCATAAAAGTTTCAGCACAGTCTGGAACTTTCATTTCATCTACATCAGTGATATCTTTGTACTGTGATACCCATGCAGCCTCTGATGAAAGCATAGAGTCCATTTTCTGAAGAGCAACTGAAATGCAAAAAACTTTTAAGTTAAGTTTTTAATTTAAAAAAAATCTAACAAATCCCCTCTAAAGTATACTAACATAAAAGCCTTATGTCTAGTAAGTTAAATTTTGCATTTTCAGTTTATAAAAATTACTGACAACTTGTTTCATACAAAAGCAGCTTCAATGTATCTGCATTTGCAATGCTGTTAACAGAGTTAAATGCCAGAATTGATTGGGGGGGTTGGTTTTGGTTTTTTCATAGTTGGATTGCTCTTTTCCAATATATTTCTTCTTCATTTCTCAAAAACTAATACCTTGCCCTTATTTCAATTTAAAGTCCCTCTCTGTCTGCACACACATAACATTTGTCTAAAAATAAGCCTACTTGATTTGCATACAGCTTAGGGGCAAGAGTCCCACAAAACACAGAGGCACTGTTGAAACCCAATCAATTTTTATTCAGAATAATTACAGAGCATAAAAATTCATATGTTTTTGGCAGTAGCCCTGCCCAAGTGACTTATCCTATTTAAGAAGGACAGCTGTGTAAGTAGACACATATTTTCTGACTATGCAATATAAAGGCCAACAAAATGCACTGGAAGTCTTACATTTTTTTTCCACTGTTAGCCACCTCTGGAAGCAGGATTCTTCTGACAGAATATGCATGCAGCTGGGAAGGCTGCTGAGATAACCATGGACACTGTATAACTCTCTCTCAAACAGAAGGACCTCATCCACGAGGTGACAGAAGAGTGTGTCATCATACAGCAGGCAGGGAATATCTGCAGCCAACTTCTCCAAAACCAGCATCACTAGAGCACGAGAGAATTCAAGCTTTGGAAGTAAAGAAGTGGATGTCAGAGACAGGAAGTACTGACATGTGCAAACATGTACACAAGAAACTGCTACTAGACTAAGTCTCACCACGTACACATTTCAGTGGAAATGGGCCAAATATCTATCAGAGGCTGACTTAGATATTTATATTCACATTTACAAACCATTTCATTACTTACCCCAGCATTGACTGAAGATCCTGCCTTGTCCAGTATTGGCTGGATTTTGTCATCAAGGAACTTTGAATGATTTCCAATCCACATAAGTACTTGTGTTAAATACCACTCAGGCTTATTAAAAAAAAAAAAGAAAAGAAATTATTAAATGCATCCAAACATTTATTCAAGTGCTACTAGTATTTTAGGACAAATTTCTAAAAAATACAACTCTTTTTCCTTGCCTTCTTGTGATCTCAGGTCACACAAGTTTTTTACTCTGTTTTACTTAACTTTCATTTATATAAAAGCATTATCAGAAAAATATTTCTGGATTTTCATTGCCTTAAATGTTCCAAATATTGCGTTTCTCAAGCAAAAGTTGCATTTTTATTTTCCCTTTCTCTACTGCTTTCTCACTCATGAGAGCCTTGTTTCTGCTTCATATACTCCTTCCTGTTCTCCTGTGTGGCCCTTATTTCTTGGTACAACAAAAAGGATGTGCTCCTGAGAAAAGCTCTGCTTTTATTGTTATTGTACCTAACCTCAGCCCCACCTTTTCCCCCTAGAACTGGGGAATCTATCACCCTCTCATTTCACATTTTAATGCCTTTAAGTTTTTTCAAGTTTCGACACTTTAAAGTATGGGCTGCAGGTATGGATGAACACTTCTTTCAGTGTTAGTGCAACTGGAAGCAGTTCCTGTTTCCTCACTCCCAACAGCTAAAGAACATTCTGCTGAGGTGCACTCACATTCTGTGTGTCTGTTTCTCACCTCTGTATTCATTTTCACTTGTCTCATTAATTTTATCATGCTTGGGTTGTTGAGTTTTTTGGACAGTCCTTCCCCAGCTGGGCAAGGTCACTGTGAACTCTGAGCCTCTCCTCTGAAATACTGTTAATCTTGTCCAGGTTGCTGTCTTTTAAATATTTCACATTGATATTTTCTTTATTGCATTATCCAAGTAATTACTAAACAAAAAACCCAAACCAAATTTCAGCAATGCCCTGTTGAAATATCTTTCTGACCTGACAATAGATTCCCTGTAGCATTTTCTTAGTAAGTTCTTATTTTTAAAATAATTGTTCACCTATTGTTTGCAAATTCATTGTCTTGAACACAGATTTTCCATTTGCTTTAAAAATAATTTTGTTCATATCTAAAACACCTCTTTCCCACTAACATACACAACAGTATTTTAGTAGCATCTGTCAAGATTGCAAATGTATTTAGATTTACAAAAGATGGTGATCATAAGCAGACCTTGGCAACAGGACTGTTACAAAACAGCTCTTAAACTCTGCTCCACTGGCATAAATGCAATGAAACCTATTCCAACGGTAATTCTCAGACAAAAATCCTCAGTCTTTGAAGGCAATTCACACAAAAAAGTGAGTCAGTTTCCAACTGATAAACTCAGCATCTCATCTTTTATGTCAACTTAAAAATTCAACCCAATTAAAAAAAACTATTTAACAATACCTTTAGACTAATCACATTTCATAGCCAACGTTTTCAGTTACATGAAGGTAACAAAACACAGTGCCAAAAATCAAAGTCACAGCCTTTGAGCTCAAGAAATACAGAACAGTGCAAAACCACTTGCAGCAAGACAGAGGAAATTAATCAAAACCTGTGAACAGATGGGAGTCAGTCTAAGATTGTAACGATGCTTTATGAAGGGTCTGGGCAAGGGAAAAATATTGCCTCACCCAGAGAACATGCCTGTGTCTCTGAAAGGTCTCCAAGTGCTATCTTGATGTCTGTCCACACTTAGGTAGGCACAAGAGCTGCACAGTTTTGAAGAATCCTGATTTTGGAAAATGTGAAATCTATACAATTTAAACACAGCAATCTAGAGGCTGCTTACAAAGCAGTTTAGAAATGTCAAACCATTTTCTGCCATACCTTGTTAAGAACATTGGTTTGTTTATTTCCAGTGAAATGATACTTGAATCTTTTCTGAAGAGGATTCAGCATGATTTGCATTGGAAGGATGACTGGTGGTGAAGGGGGTAAAGGGTACTTTTCTGGCAATTGCTTGGGTTTGGTTAACAGCTCATCTCTAAGATTGACAGTCAAGGATGGATGTAAGTGTTGAATTACCCCAGCATCATCATTTCAATGGGATAGGCTTACAAAAATGAACACTGCTCAGTTCTACACTATTGACTGAAGGCATTACTATGAAAACAATACAATTCCTTATAAAAGATACTCAAAATATTCTACTTTATGTAGTATTAAATATAACTCAGGCCTTTAGGATTTATTTATTCAATGACAAAACATGTCCCTTAAGTCTGTTTGATTTAGAAAATTTGTAAGAAGCCAGCAATCCACCATTGTCAGAAACAAACACAGTGGCTGTCCAAGAGTTACACACTTATTCGTATTTGTTAAGGGAGAATAAAGACTCCTGGGATTAATTAATGTAACACATGATTTCCCATTTTCAGGTAATGGATTTAAGTGAGCCACTCTGCCAAACCAAAATTGTTACCAACTCAGGATTGTGCACAATGGCCTTGCATCTTTCCACTACGCTATTAAAAAAAAAAAAAAAAGGCAGCCACAAGCCACAGTCACACACACACAAAGGCTTAGTTGAGCTTTAGTTTTAACTGATCTTTTGTGAATTATTTAATTCATAAAGATCAGGGACAGAATGAGCAGCAGTGCCCTTTGAGCAACCTCAAAGGCAGACTATGATTGCTGCACAACAGAAATTCTCCTTCAGTCTCCCCTTTTTGTAAAGTCTCTCCCAAGATATGTATGCTTTCCCTTTTTTTCCTTCTGGGGCAGGACCTAGTAAAGTGATTAAAGGTTATTTCACATAAGGCTATAAAAGGAAAACCATTAACTATGTCTAATAAAACACACATCACCATTTTTTCATTACCATGCACGGGTAATGGTTCCAAACAGTGTAAGGCCAAATCCTCATGCAACCTACACTGTCAGCTACCATGAGAGCACTGGACCTGATGACTTTGAGTTAAAATGCTGCTACTGACAAAAAGGACAACTTTGGCACTTGGCATTTTCTAAATGCCAAAAAAAATCCCAAATAAAACAAAACCAAATCCCCACAACGTTCTAATGTTAATACAAAGTAACATAAGTTACCTTCTGTCTTTAGGGAGAATAAAATTTTAAATAATTCTACTTGAGGATGTGCATCTCTAACAGTTTTTAATTCTTGCTAAAATACACTGCAAGAATTGAAAAGGATACGAGGTTTGCAGTTTCAGAAGCTGACAGAAGAGCATCTCCAGGTTGCTGTACACCTCAGGAGCGTTGGCTGGTGCAGCAAGGCCAAATGCCTGGGACTGAGGTGGCCCCACAAAGGGCCAGCGGAGCTGGGTCAGCACCTCCTCAAAGTCACTGCAACACAAAATATAAACACACTTGGACAACAAACTGACAGTACAATGTAAAGATAAGGGGGTCACAGTATCTCTCTTACCTTGTCAATTTGTCCTTAAGGATTTTATGCCAGAATTTAACAGTGGATCTCACAAAAGCAAGAAGATGAGAACAAGATGAGTCCTGAAGTTTAATATCCAGCTCTGCCATGAATGCTAGAGTACTGGCTGCCTCTGGAACATTGTTGGTCATCAGATATTGCTGAATGCTATCACTACAAAACACCAAAAAGACAAGGCCAAATATTCATTAACAATAACAGAAAAGAGTCATTCGGATATTGAAAAGTAAAGACAAAACTTTCTTGAATTTGAAATATTTTAATAAGGGGAAAAAGCAGGTCACCAGTCTCAGAACACACACACACAGCACTCAGAAGTACCTGAGCTCTTCTATGCGAGAAATCCACTGGAGGTAGGCCAGGTGTCGCTCGATCTCCTCCACCTGACCTATCAGCACATCCAGGTCCTCCATCCATGGCTCAGCTTCCAGCAAGTGCCTGTTGATGGACTCTGACAGAGCAGCCTCCTCCTCCAGAAGCTGACTCAGAGACTTTTTGGAATCTTCTGCATTCTTTAAGGCATTCTGAATTCTTTTAGGGACTTCTGACGAAACTGTAAGTACCTGTGTTGGGAGATGTGTTAAGGCAGACACAAAACCACGGCACTGTGCAGAGCAGTGCCACTGTGTATCAGGCCCACTGATACATTTCACTTCCTTTCAGATTCTCAATCAGTCCTACAGCGTGTTCAGAAGAAGAAACAAAATGAAGCAGAAAGATGCTTACCTGTTCTTCTAAGTGCTTTTTGTTTTCAGATAGCTTTTCAATCAGGCTGTCTAGCTTCCCCAGGGAATCATAGTCATTTCCAAGTTCTCTTTCCACAAATTCGGAAACATAGTATGGAATATCACAGTGATCTAGATCTCTAGTGACTTCTTTCTTTCCAACAGCAATGCTTGCCATGGTTTCTTTTTCTGCAATACTGAGTATACAATTTCTAATTAGCCAACACTAAGCACAAACATTATCTATTGAGGAACAAAACTCCATGAAAAGCTGAGCAGTTCAATTTAAACTGAGACTGAAATACCATATTCATGAATTACACTGCCTTAAGTGAGACAATTTGCTGGCTTAAGTCAGGTCTGATAAAACCTTGCTGACATATCCAACTGGTGATTTATTATATATTAACTACCGAAGAGAAACACATCTGTTAATTTCTTCCTTCCCCAAAAGCATGAATTTTATTAAAAATAGTTCAAGAAATATGTAGTTCCTACATAAATAATATAGAAAATTTATTGAAAACTACAAAAAATTGTTAAATGCAAAGGAAGAAAATGTTCCACTTTCCCTTTTCACAAGTTTAGGAAATTTCAGAGTTACCAACTCATGACAGTTGTGTTATTAGCAAAGTATCCATGTGGGCCTTACAATAATTTGGAAAGCAAATACGTCACTGAAATATTTACCAAAGAAAACCCCACACGGTATAACTTAAAAGACACTTGCTGATCCACACATTTGACAGCATCCAGAGAAACCTGACATAGAAAGGATGTTCACAGTGAAAACAAAAAAGGCAACAATGACAACTGTTTGGCTAGTTGGCAGTTCAATCCTCAACTTCTTCGTGTCACTTTCAAAACAGAATTTAAAAATAATACCTGATACGCTTGCAATTTGTCTGCTACTACCTTTGATTAAGTTAAAATCCCTATTAAACTGACAGCAGCAGTGAGAAAGCGGCGCCGCTAATGAGCCGGAGTTGCAGAGGCAATAGAGAGCACCAGGCTGAACAAACTGGGTGACCAAGGGTGCTGCAGAGGAATAATCGAATAAAGAAAGCAGAGCAGTAAAATTCCTGTTTGCAGCAATGTAAACATCATACAGCAGGAAAAAACTAACCAAACGGTACTCTTTGCATATTTAGTGGAAAGGATGGGGTTACACAAGACAGGAACAGGTGTGCGGGCGCATCCCTCCCGCCAGCTGCCCGCTCTGCCCCGCGGCTCAGCACCCACCTGGGCCAGAGGGCCGGGCCCTTCCCAGGGCCGGCTGGAGGCTCTGCGGGCTCCGGGAGGCTGCGAGCGGAGCGCCACCGACCGCGGCCCGGGCTGGGCGGCCGGGCAGCCCCTCAGCCGGGCGGCGGCTCGGCGAGCCCTTCCTCCCCACCACGGCCGACGAGCCGCCGCTTCTCCTCGCAGGACGGCGCCGCGGGGACGGGAGGGCGCGGGAGCCGCCGCCCGGAGCCCTCAGCGCGCTCCCCGCGGGTCCCGGCGGCCGCGGCGCCGCCCCCGCCGCGTCAGCAGCGCCGCGGGTGACGGAGCGAGGGGCGCAGGCGCGGAGCCGCTCCCGGGGCCCCGCTCCCCGTCCGCCGGCTCGGGGCTGCCCCGGGCCGCGCTCACAGGGAGACGGCCCGGCAGAGCCACTGCCCACCGGCTCGGGGCTGCCCCGGCCCGAGATCCCCGGGACACGGCCCGGCAGAGCCACTGCCCACCGGCTCGGGGCTGCCCCGGCCCGGCCAGAGCCACTGCCCACCGGCTCGGGGCTGCCCCGGCCCGAGATCCCCGGGACACGGCCCGGCAGAGCCGCGGCCCACCGGCTGTACCGCCGGCTCGGGGGCTGGCCCAGCCCGTGCTGAAAGGGACACAGCCCGGCCAGAGCCGCGGCCCGCCGGTTCCAGGGATGTCCCCTCCCCGTGCTCACAGGGACGCGGCCCGGCCACAGCCGCAGCCCGCCCGCTCGGGGGCCGTCTCGGCCCCAGGGACGCGGCCTTGCACCTCACGGCCTCCCCGCCCCGCCGCACGCAGCCGCTGTGGCGGGCGACAGGACTGCGGCACGGGTTTGCACTTGGCTGAAAAGGCCAGGTCTCTTTAGAACAGCTGCACAATGGGTTTTTTTTCCCCCAAGACGAAGGCCGGCTCGTTCCCCGCCAACGAGGGGCAAGGGACAGACGCAAAGGAAGCACTTACTGCTCAGAGTTTCAGGTTAGTTTATTTTTAGTACCTGTTCTTTGGTACAGGTATTAGCTGGAAAATACAAGTATTTTCTCAATGAAAAGTCGAACTATTTAAAAGAGCTGTACAGCTTTACAGCACACAAAAGCCCTGCTAACAGAATCTGCTACCGGATCAGTGCAAATGCTACCAGCAAAACTCCAGCAATACATATGTTCATCAGTATCTTAATTTTGTTGTAATTCTTCTTTCCCCATGTAATGCATTATATTTGAAAAGACTTCAAGCGTGGCAGAAGTCTTCCTCTTGAAAACATTCAGTGCTTGCCCAAAGAAAGCAAGCTAAACATTCTTCCAAGTCTAATGCCATTATAAGCACAATTCTAAAGATGCACCCATGTTACAGCTCAGGTAACTTACTCATTCAGTAAAAAGCACCAGTCACTAAAATCTGTATTATGTTACAGTCACCATCTTGCAAAGGACTACTGAAGTTAAATGCTAGCACTAAAAAAACTTAAAAAAATACAAATCTCTTACTGTGACTCTAAAGATTTGTACAGAACGTGTAAATAAGAAAACACTTTGTTAAAATTAAGTCGTTCTGCAGTTCATTCAGCGCAGCCAGGTCGTGTTCAGTTGTGTCTGGTTCTTTATGCTTGTGTCCATTTTCAAAACTTCTCGAATCGCCATGGTGGCATAAGTGGATGGGGGAAGGGAGAACTCCATCTTTAGTGCCCTGAATTTGCCATCTATTAGCAGGTACAAGAGACAAAAAGCAAAAATAAGGGGTGTTAAGGGCATATATAATGCTTATTCTGGATGCCATCTAAACTGAACTAACAGCTTCCACAACCAACTTCCCCTGCCCATAAAGCAAAACAACCACCATCATCACACTCCTGTTTATACTCCACAGTGAAAAATTCCGTGAAACCATTTTTTTAACATTTTCTCTCAGGACAAAGTCGTGGTTTCAGAGTTTTCTTCTTCTAAAAGCAAACATTTGTTCTTTCAGACTCAATTCGTAGCCTGTCTTCACTTTTCTGGAAAGCAGTGTTAAAACACCTTGTGATCAGAGTTAAGTATTTCAGTCATCTGTGCTCAGCACCAATAATACAAGTTTAGTATACAGACAATTTGTGACTTAATTCCACCTTTGTTAGTTGCAGACATTTACTATTAAGCATTTACTTGATTTTACAGATGCCTGTAAGAAAATGTAACAGTCAAAAGAGATGCTGGAAGACTGGCTTGCACCCTTGAGAAATCAGGGTCCTTATTCAGATGCCTGGCCTTAGATGTCATTGTTACCACTGCTTAACAGTCAATAGTTAAATGAAAGCTCTTCCTTAAAGGAGCTTTGAATATGTAGCAGTTGAAAGCAACATCCAGATCAAACTTCCATTTAGCAAACCAGCAAAAAATCAACTTACCTGTAGGGAGAACTGGTAATGGTTTTCCTTCCAGTTTATCCAGATCCGTAGTAAATAATGGGATTTTAGGATCATCATATGCAACAACTTCCCTTTATAATATACATAAAATTTATTATTATTTTAAATTATTTAGGTTTACACATTTTATATAAATATGTATTATTATAATACTATTTTTTTATTATTGCAATTTGGAATTTACAACTGAAATTGAACTAGGCAAAATAATGGGTAGAGCTTTATGTAGAAGACTTGCCTTGGCTTTATGAAGATTATTAAAAAACAATTTTAAGTTAGTGAGAAGTTTCTTTGCATAATTCATCTGTTTGCCCTTGTGTGCTGTGAGAATTTCCAACTATACAAGAAGTATAGTTCATGAAATTAAGGGAAGAATGGTGTCAACTCCAAGAGTAGCTAGCAGGACTGAAGCCTTTCAATAGTCATCCAAACTTTGAAAGGGCTAAGACACATTCCATAGTTTCTACCATTCATTTAAAGGAAATCCCATATGTAAACATGAGGCTGAAAAACTAACTGGTAAGTAGACAAGCTTAATATTAATTAGTGCTGATGTTTCAAGTATATAAGTATTTCTATTTTTGTGCTCCCTCCTAAACCCTCTATATATTTAACTCTATGCATCAGTGATCATTTGTACAGTTCCCAGTTTAAAAGGCATTTATTCAGCTGCCATATGAAAACTAGATTGCATCTCTAAAAACAATGATTTAGTAGGGTTAAGTGATACAAATTTTTCTGACTGACAGGTAATTGGAGACCAACTTCCTCATAGCAAGACTACAAAAAAACCCTGTTTTGAGTATTTTCTACTATTTTCTCAACATAAGTAATTACCTATGAAGTGTTCAGGCAAGCCCTTGGAAGGAGTGAACAACTAGATAAGATGTCTTGATACTCCTCCACCACAGAATGAGAGAACCAAGGAAGAAATAAGGGTATAGTTCCACTTCAGCTGCATTAAAAACATGAGAGAAGGGCAGAGAGATTCCTTTCTACCGATGTTTCAGTCTGTGTGCTTGTCCCATGGATCAGTCTCATGTTGTTTTGTACTTAAATAAACTCTATGCTGTCAACTCAAGTGTAATTTCCCTTATGCTCCCACTCACCAATTGACATTCTGAGGCCGAATGATAATTTTTCTGTATGCTCCAGAAAGTGAGTAATCTCTGATTTTATGCCTCATGTTGTTGATATCAAGGTTGTCAGCTACCAGCATCTCCTTGTAGGCCTCACCAACTGCAAGAAAGAAAAATGTTTAATAGGAGAGAATGTAGTGTGGCAAATTTAAACTGTTTTAATGGATTGTTCCTTTCCTTTACATCTAGTAGTTTTCAGCATAGATGGGATAAATGCTGCACAGAAGTTTAAAATTACTGCAGATCTTATTGCCTGTTTACTTCTACACCCTGGTTAGTACAGGCAGTAACAAAGAACACATCAAATAAAATTTCAGCTGAAAACAAAATTTACAAAATATTTTATTGACATTTAAATGCTAACTGATATATGCTGTCCAATTTTCTAGACTTCACAGGACTAATCTCAAGTACATGGGGGAAAAAAGGGCCAGACTACTCATTACTCTCTCATTAAAAAGCAGCAGAGAGAAATTAGTTGGAAAATTGACAGTACAAGAACAGTTCAATCCAATATTGAGTAAAATGTGCAGGGAACTCATGACTGACCTCATCTGTAACACAGAACAGGTGAAACCTGGGGCCAGCTACAAAGAGCAACTATAGCTCTTTGTCCATGCACACAGAAATGGTGTTAGGAAAGCCAGAGCTCAGCTACAGCTGAAAGCAGCAAATGACATCAAGACCAGGAGGAGTTCAGCTGCAACACAAGGACTGAAAGACTGCAGGGAAAGCTAAACCTGGTGCTAAACAGGGCAGCTGGTCTAGTGACAGACATCAGGCTGATAGTCTCAGTGCCTTTTTGCCTCAGCCTTGATCAGCAAAGTGCCCCAGGCCTCTCTTCTTAGAGGCAAGGTTAAGAAAGAGGGACTACCAGAAGTGGGAGAAGGGTTAGAGAGGCTGAGAGAGCTGCCTCATGTCATGGTGAAGTTTTTTTCTATCATCTCAGAGATTGTGCAGATCTAGGGATGTCCCAGACAACTGTGGAAAATCAAGTGCTTGCACCCAACTCCAGAAAGAGCAGGAATGATAATTAGGGAGTTACAGACCAGTCAGGCTCACTCTGGTCCCTGGGAAAAATAATGGAGTTATTTTTCCTCTCTGGGCACACAATGACTGTGGTTTTAATACAGGAGAGAAAAAGAAAAAGTAAAAAACCCACCAAGACTACTGTCTTCTATGATGAAATTATAACACCTATGGATGAGGGGAGGTGCTGTGGGAATGTCAATGCATTCCCAATGCATTCCCACAGCACCTTTGTGTCCCAGGTTAGAACACTACAGTGGGTGGAGAAAAAGAAAGGGGGAGAAAAAGGGAGAAAAAAAGAAAAAGGGAGAAAAAAAAAAAAAGAAAAAGGGAGAAAAAGAAAGGGGGAGAAAAAGAAAAAGTAAAAAACCCACCAAGACTACTGTCTTCTATGATGAAATTACAACACCTATGGATGAGGGGAGAGCAGGGACTGCTGCCTGCCTTCAGCAAGGCTGTCAATGCATTCCCACAGCACCTTTGTGTCCCAGGTTAGAACACTGCAGTGGGTGGACTGTAAGTGGGTAACAGCTGTCGGGCTCAGCATCTCACAGTATAGTCACTACTTATTGCAGCTCTACCTAAAAGCAGAGTTCCTCAAGGAACTGAGATGTGTCCTGTGAAATAGTGGAGGAGAGCTGGAATTTACCCCAACCAATCTGTGGGCTAAACCAAGCTGGGGTGGCATTCAGTACATGCAAGGAGAGGACTGCCATTCAGAGGGACTGAGGCACAACAGGAATGGGCCAAGAGGAACCTCAGGAAATTCATCAAGGACAAAATCCTGCACCTGATTAAATCCTTGCAGTGGTACAGGTTAGTGAGAAACTCTGCTCTGCAGTCATCTGGGTTTCCCAGTGGGAAGGAGACTGAGCAGAGCACCCTGGCAGCAACAAAAGGCTGACATTAATGTTTTAGAGATCTGAAGTGATGTATTGCTTTAAAAGTCACCAAGGTTGAGTAGATCCAATCTTCCTTTAAAGAACAATCTCAAAGAAGACTTATGTTTTCAGAGTAAGTACTTCAGTTAACAGTCAGACTTACTTTTGTGCTTTGGATAAATAACATCAAATCCAGGCAATGGCATCACTACATCATGGATAGTGTAGTTATCAACATCTCCTTCTTCAATGTGAACAGCTGTGGCTAAAGTCAGGACAGAAAAATGAAGTTACCAGTATAGATGATGCCTGTGACAGTGAACTTCAGCTAAATTTAAAATAAAGCCTTTGATTGAAATAAGCTTACTCTGAGAAAGATAACTACCATGTTTTATCTCCACTTAACAGACAACATTTCTAAGAAAAGAAGTAACAGCCTCCAAGGCTGTCACAGTTACTGGCAGAATCACAGCCTGGCTTCCAGTGACTTAAAACTACATGAAGGAAGGACTGCTAGAGGAACAGCCCCTTCCATGCACCAGGCATACATAAAGGAGAATGTAGGAAATGTCAGAGCAAATACAAGCAAAGAAAGTTTTAACTGAGTGGAGCAATCAAAACCTTTTGAAGTAAAAATTTCATCATGTCCTTCCACAGTCCTTCACAGCTCAACTAGGACTGAGGTCATTTTTGAGAGTAATCAGTCCTCCATAATGTCTCTTCCCTATCCAGTTATTTGAAAAAAGAAGCTAACAAACAGCTCATGGAAGTGTAATACCTAACTTCCAATCCCTTGCACAATTTGTCTAAAACAGGCCTAGGGATTCAGCTATCACTGGGCCAAAACTGGTGAGAGAAAAGAAGCTATGTAAGCAGTATCAGACAAACACTGACACAACACAAACTATATGCCTTGTTTGCCTAGGAATCTGAACTATACAGCATCACTGGCTTTGGCTGATTTTACCTCCTTTAAGTATGAGATCTCCTGGTACAGCTTTAAGCCCATATTCTTCTATTCTCTTGCTCACCATATTATTCCACACATAACTCTGGTAGCTATGAATGTACATTAAACGATTATTTCTTGGTATCTAGAGGTAAAGAAAAAAAATTAAACACTAGATAAATATATTAAACATTAGATAGAGGTATTTTTTGGTTTTTCTGACGATCACAACCAAAAAGGTGCATATTTGAAATATTACCTTATCTGGAAAAAAGGCATGCACAATTTCTTGATATACATTTCTTTTTTTTATATATTTTTGATATACAATTTCTTGATTTTTGTTCTATGTTTGAGAAAAGGATATGTGAAGAAATAATGCTTTTACACATTTGAAATCTGCACAAAAAAGAACTGTGCTTAAATTCACAAAAAAACACCCCAACACTTTTAACTCTACAGGTCAAACATACAGGTCCTATTATAAAACACTGAATTCATATTCAAGCTCCTGAAATCTTAAGTAAACTCTGCAGCTGTGAAAGCACTGTGTTCTTCTAATTATCTTCTTCATAAAAAAGAAATTATCCCCCAGATCTTACAATGGGCCCAGTAGTTTGCTAGTGATGAGATATTTTCTTCAAAGACTTGATCTTGATTACAGCACTTGAAAATGACAAGTGGATCCATCACCTCCATATCAGGCTGATTCATTAGCCCACCATCAGTTTGATTTATACTTTTAAAGCAACAGGAAAACACTGAAACTGAACATTTGCACAATTCTCAGATCTGTATTATACACAGCTACTAAGTATAGCTGTATTGCTGCCCACATACCAGAGAAACTGTTGTATAAATTGGAAAGCTCATTATGCATACATTAATTAGAGATGTCATCAGTTACTCCACAGCAGTACTTCCAGCAAAAAGGCAGGATAAATGTAAAGATTTTTAAACTTAACTTTCAACTCATCAAGCATCAATGAGTCTATTTTAAATTCATCCTGATACCATCAAAAGAATGTTTATTCAATGTTTATTCACCCAACTTTTACACTCACTATGCCAAATGCAGAGATTATGTTCTTCATTCCATACTTTAAGAGTCCACGTAGAAGCTGTCCTTCCACGCACCTTTTTACAGGCAGTTTCTTGAGGGCTGCTGCTGGATCTTTAGTCTTTGCCCATTCTTCTCTGCATTTGACTAAATATCCCTTTTCAGCTAGAACAAGGATGTAAAATGAAAACATTTTAACTATACACCAAACAAAGCATCCATCTCACCTTTTGTTAAAGCAGTTGAAAAATTAAAGTTTCAGTCATGGTGATTAGAGATGAACAGAATCATAGCACACTTGAGGTCACATGGAGCAAACACTAAGTATTCAGGTCCCTTTCTAGCCCCACTGCAAGGAGCTGCACAGCAAGGAAAGTGAGGCAGAAAAGGGAGAGTCTGAAGATTGCTTCTCCACTGCTAAACTGGCTCAAGCTTTTCCTAAACATATGCTTACTGGAGAAGAGGCAGAAACACAGGATGTATCATTTTTCAGTTCTCACCTCCTGGTCGTGGCTTTAATATCAAATCCATTACTTCATTCCAGTTGTTCTGTAGAATAGCTCTAGGATTCAAATAGGAAAGTATATTAAGAATTGACTAGAACTATTTTAAAAGGATTTAGCCAACTTATCCAAAAAATATGTATTAGTGTTTAGACTTATGCAATATTAAAAGTAGTGCTATTATGCAAGATAACTGCTGAAGCAAGTTCAGAAACAAGATCTTTCTTGAATCTAAATTTAAAACTGGTACAGGCAATATGTTAGAAAAATGTTCCCAAAAATACATTAAGTTACATGGTGATAAGAGTAAAATTTAAAAAAAAAAGAGGGGGGGGAGGATGAAAGCAACACATACCTGCCAATTTGATAAGTAGGAACAGCTGTGGTTCCAAATCTTTGCATTCCATAGTAATTAATAAATCCAATTTCCCTGAGTGAATGCATTGCTTGCTCTATCTGCTCATCAGTTCCTGTTATGTTTCTAGCATTAAAAAAAAAAAAAGTTATAGACAGATTAAGGGTTTATGCTATTTTGAGATGCCCATTATATTAAAGCTCAACATTAATTTAAATAAAAAAACTTCTTTATCTATTTAAAGAAAAAAACCTTTTAACAGAACCATCTAAATACCTACTAACATACTACCTGAGAACAACAGTGAAATGGTTCCCTTGCAGTTCTCCCAATTTCAGGGGATGGTTCTTGTAACTGAAATTTCCTAATTTGAAGTTCATCAAACATTTATTCAAATGAGCAAGTCTTTGTGCAGTGATTCTAAAAAGAAACAGACATCAGTGACCAACCTATGCTTAGAAAAGCAGATAAATACAGAAATGCTGCCATTACAAAATGAAAAACAGTGAGTCCAGTTTCCCCAATTTTCTACTGTTGCCTTTTCAAAATACTTTAATGAAAGACCTAAAAGGAAGATAATACATAATTCTTAAGGGTACTCATACAAAAGAAAATGTATACTGTGACAGACTGTTAGCACTGTCTTTTCACATCTATATTGCAGTATTGATGTATGCTGTACCCCACAAGCTGAACTCTGCATAATCTGAGTAACTATTTCATGAATACATACACCCCAGTCAGCACAGCTATAAATACAAAGTTAAATAAAATTAGCTACTGTGTATGCCTAGTGCAGATGAAGGAACATGGAATCCAACATGTCACTGATCTGCCATTCCTGTTGCTGGTATTTTTGGAAGCATACCCTGTTCTTTGCATCACCAAGCTGCTCTTGGAGATTTCTGCTAATTTTTTACCAGGATAGTGGAGTTTATGAAGCAGCATGGCCAGCATACTCAGCTTAGAGCAGGCTGGCAACTGGCAATGTCCCCTGCCCTGTGCAGGAGAGTCAGGGGCTGTGGCACCACGGAGCAGACACCACACAACACCTACAGCACTCTGGAGATCTTGGACACAACACAACGTGATAATGTTAAAAAGTTAATGGAAGAGCAGCTGAGATGGCTACACCACACATCTGGTTAACTGTTACCAATGTGCAAAGCTACCTTGCATCAACGTGAATCTGGGGCTTCTCACAATTGATAAATCAGAATTTCTTTTTATATATGTTAATGCACACACATACAGAACATTGGGAGAAAATATATGAGCAGTTCAGTAGTGGATGCCCTCCTTTTAACAAGGATTTGATCAAGCCTCTGGCTTTCAAACTGTGAATTCCTCACTCATGGAATGTGGTTTTCCAAAAGTTGTAAAAAGTAGTGCAGGTGGGATATTCCAGTCAGCTAAAACAATATTGCAATACATGTCTGGGAGACATCTGCCATTCCCTGTTATGGATCTAATACTAACCTAAAGTGCCCAGAAAACATATAATTATCTTAAAATATGACAAAGTAAATTTTATTTTCTCCTAGAAGGTGACTTAAAGGAGTAGGTGAAGGCAGGAAAAACTCCTCATAATTTTTTGCCCCTTCTGGCTATTCACAGATGAGCAAGGGCAGTGTCAGCCTTCTCTGGCACTGTTCAGAGAGTACAGTGGGAAAGAAAATAGGATTCTAGCTGTAGAGAGGGGGAAACAAAAGCCAGGAAGAAAGTGGGACATAATTTTCACCATGTCATTCTGTTTTTCTGCTGTTGCATGAGATCCGAGCAGCCTAAGAGCAGGCAGGCAATCTGTCCCCCTGCCTCAGCCAAGTACACGTAACCAGCCCGTGACTCAGAGCACCAGTGACTGAAAATATCACCAGTAATCACAGAATACAAAAGGATTGTGGCATCTTCCACCTGGGCTTTACAAGGTCAGGACCTGTACCTGCCATTTGTGTCACTGAGTCTTTTAGGTATTTATCCAAGCTACCACAGCAGAAGTGCAAATCCTCCAGACTGTACTTTTACTCACCTGAGAACAGCGATCTCTTGAACTGTTATAGCCCTTTTATCTTTAGTTCCCATGTAAGAAAATATGTTTGGCTTCACTCTTAAAAGCAACAGTAACAGATATTATGTATATTAAAATAGCAAGAGATCAAGCATAATTTTAAGCACAATAGCCTATAATTATTAATCTTATAAATTAAAAATAGAAAAATATACCTACATTACTCAGAACTGGGTTAAAATTTGACACGTGTGTGACATTTTCTAATCTCACCCATGAGTACATAAAACACAAGAAAACTTCTGTTTTAATTATATGTAGACAATTAACTTTTAACACAACAGTGCTTGCAAAATATGAACTTTGAAGTACTTCTTTATATACATTAACTGGAGAAAGAAATGAACAGTCACCACCAACTTCACTGAAAAAAAAAAACTATCGTGTCCACTTCTTCCTTAAACTTCAAACCTGTTTGTTTGAATACCATGCCTGCACATTATGAGAGACTATGAGAAGTTAATTTAAAATTTGATCCACTCCTCTCCCTGAGAGGAAAATTTCCTTTCCTTTCCACTTTGTACTTTACAGCCTGTGTTAGATGGAGTATTTCCAGTTATGCCACTTAAGGGCTCCAGGGGGTAGCAGGATTGCCATTACAGGCAGTCTTACACCTAACTGTGCCCTTGCCATTTTGTTCTCAATACCAATACTAAGTAGTTCACTGGTTAAGGTCTAGATTACAAATTTGTTTTTTGGACAAGAAGGGCAAAGGGAAAAGTGGGGAAGTTTCCTTATGAGTAGATCACTGAACTGACCCAATTTTAAAACTGTTCTTCCTCTGCAATTCACTGTGCTCATGTCACGCTTTGGCAAATCTTTTTGTTTCTGCACTTGATGGGGTGAAAGGAACTAAGCTTGTGTTGCCATGGAGAAATTAATACATGGAACAACAGTTTATCCACTGTAACTGCTTAGGAACTGATCAGCATATTATCACAACAATATCTGACAGGTTCATAACATACTTGCATATATTCACACACTGGGGAAAAAATGGCTTTTAATTCACGTTACGTACATTGAGGCTTTCAGCTGCCAAGCCTTTCTCAGATCAGCCAATGTAAATTGAGGACTTTTTCCATTGAAGCAGTAGAGTAGTCTTTAAAATTTCTTAGGCTCATTTTGTTCCATTCTCACCTCCTCACAAAACTTCGATATTTTAAATTTGATATTTTAAAGTAACTTTTCATTTTAAGCTGTCTACAAATTAGAGAACAGCAATCACTTGTGTTGCTCTTACATAATTATGAAGCATAATGTTTACAGCAACAAGAAACATGGAGGGAGAGGGCTGCATGCCAGCCAGGATGGCAGAAACAACAGCCTTACCTTAAAAATTTGGACAGGACATTGATGGCATCCATAGTGTCCTTGTTCTCCTTGTACAGTACAAAATGGCAGTAGCTTCCCCTAGATTTTGGCCAAGAGTGCTTTCTTGGATCTTTAAAAGCAAAAAGGTTAAAGTGTCACTTTTAACAAAATTTAATATATTTGCCACTGCAACCACATTTACTTTAAATATGCAAGATACAATTTCTGCTAATTCCCATCTGCTTTAAAAAAATGAAAAGGAAAGAGTTAATTACTGACAGCAAAAGCTGTAAAGCACATTGGAAAGACCTCCCCTTTCACTGGACTGTAAACTTCTCTTTATTCAGTTCTGCCACCTAGAAAATCCTGAATGAAATAGTGACAGTTCCTTTATCATGAAATTATCTGAAAATATAGCCTAGTCATTTAATTGCTGTATCACCTGATTAAATTTCTCAAAAACATTATCATTATACTGACTTTCAGCAATAGAAGCTACACCACGTTTCTTCTAGCTCCTTCTATAATTAATAGTTGAGAACCACTGGATCCCTGTTTGTGGGAAGACTACCATTATTATTTATAGTACAGACATATTCTTTATTTCTGTAGTTTTTTTTCTGTGTGCCATACAAAAGAATGAATCATATCACTACAAAACCCTAAGAGATCATGCTCAAAGAATTGTTTTAGATGGTTCTTTTTCAAAATCCAATGGGAGCAAGAAATCTGGTACAAAAGAGACATGAACATACAATCCATGGCAGGTATGGTGCCATGCTTAGAAAAGGCCAGAGGCCGAAATAACTTCAGGTCCCACAGATTAACAACTGATTTACAATTCTGTGCTATTATTTGACATTTTCTGTAGAAGAAGGGAACTGTCAATGATTTGTTAAGCTCTTTTTTGCACATTAAAAACCACCAGAGATAAAACTTTCAGTTTCCAATAACCCACTGTCGATGGCATTAATGGGAAGGGAGACTGATTCTACAGAGGTTTAGCAACCAACTGTGAGGTTCCTTCAATTCTGAGGTTTATCAATTCCTTGTTATTTAAGAACAAAAGTAAGGATTTGTTTTGTTTTAAACAGGAAGTCCCTTATCTCTTGCTGTGACTAAGCAGACATACCTGGTTTTGTAAAAAAAAGGCCTAAGCATCTTTCATAACAGGAAAAGCTAACTGAAAAAGCCAGCCTTATTTCAATGTACAAACACCAATGCAGGAAGGAAGTTCTTGGGAAATACTGCTCTTTTTTTCACACTGGTTTTACAAAGTCCAGATATCCCATACAGATAGTAAGTATGTTTAATTCTTGCTTGTTTTTGAGAAGCTGCCATTCGCGCACACACTTCTGCAAAGACAATTTTGGATGCTACAGTATAAAAATACATATGCACAGGTTTTAGTCACCTAGAATTATTGCATCACTTGCCTTGCACCATCGGTTTCTAAGCACAGCCCCCCTCCCACAGAGTTTCACTGGACCTGAACTGGAGACCTCATACTCCTGCTGGTCTCCCCTTCTGAGCCAGCACTACTCAAACTCAGTCAATGCAACAGTGCACTCAGCTGGAAGAGCAAAGTTCTCCACTAAGATCTCAGCAATTAGAAGAGAAGAGAGTAAGGCAGAGCTCAATTCACAAAGGAGAACCCCCTCCAGCTGGAACCATTCTTTATATTTAACTGTTACATCTTGCACATGGTCATTTCAACACATGTCAAGAAGTGAGCCCTAATGTGCTCTACACCAAAAGGATTCTGTAGGTACCACACAGACCAATGGGCTCCTCATGCTTTGGGCATCACAGCCATGATCCTATCCAAAGGAGGCTGCAGCCACAGTCCTGATACTCAACCATTCCTCACCCAATACTGTAAAGCATTCAACTGGGTAGACAGAGCAGTGGGACAATTTGCAGTTCTTATTGCTGTTTCAGAGTCATGCTACATTTCTGACAATAAAATTGTATTTCTAAACTTTCTGCTGAAACTTGAAGCTTGGAAGCTCTTTTTTAATAGCAGGGTGTGTGATAAATGTTTTTAAAGTTGTATAAAGACAGATAGTAGTGTCTGAAGTAGGGGCTGAAGGGCAAAGGCTTGGCTAACTGAAATCCATGGGGGAAATTTACTATAGTTGTCAACATGAACTGAAAAGATTTATAATTCTTATCACTTATTACTAGCAGACTTTCTCTGCACCAAATGAATACTGCCTATACTGCACTACAAAAAAAGAGGCAGAATAAGCCTAATTCTTGGCTGTTTCAGGGCATTTTAAGTAATACTTATGTGTAAGTATTTTTAAGAAATTGTTACAAGTTTGGCCAGTCCTGTTGCTATTTAGGAGGTCATAATGGTTGGCATTTCATTTTTGTTAGTATGAAATGTCAACGTCTCTTACCTGTTGCAGTTCTGACCTCTGTCCCAATGCAGAGCATAAAGAGTACAAAAGAGTAGCATTTAATTTTTAGACTGTCAAAGGGTTTTTAGAGGTGAACATGCAGGTTTATGGTCATGGGATTGTTTATGCTTCAGGGAGCATCCAACAGCTAGGTGGTGGATGACAGCAATTTAGACAATTATGGAATGGAATCGTGCAGAGGCAAACAGTGAACATATGGAAAGCTTCAATTGGAGATGCAACAAACTTAATTTGTGGACAGTGATGGAACAACAGTTTACTGACAATTTAGTAATTTTAAGTATTTGGAGGATAAACTAAACTATAGAAACAAAGCAGCATCTGATTTTAAATTTTAGGAAGCACGTTTGGTAATGTTTTATGTTATCAACAAAGTAATCAGGCATCTCAGCTAATAATCCAATATTCTACACTTCTGAAATGTTTCTTGCCTGGGGAGTCCATTCATGACTAAGACATGTTTGTGCCTATATAAACAAGAAAGATATATATAATCCTGACTAAAAAGAACTTCAATCTTACATCCATAAGCATTTGCACACACTCACAGAACCTAACACCTCCACCAACAAATGCACAGGTGCCTGCAGCATCACAGCTGGGGAATCCAAGTTTAAATAGATAAATAGATTATGCTTATCTGCATCACAAGATGGTGCTCCACATTATGTTTTAATCCTAGAGACACACCACTAAATTCTTTTCAGCATGTTTCAAATACTTAAATTCTTTTATATATTATCCCTTAAATCAGCTTAAAAACATCCACTTGACTGTAACAGTGGTTAAAGAATAGAAGCAGCAGAAGGAAAAGGTGGAGGAAAAACCATTACAAACGAGCAGAACAAAACTGGCTGAGGAGAATTCTGTGCTGGTAAGTATACATAATCCATGCATAAAGCATGCAAACATACACATTTTCTAAACATGACTAAATAAGACAAATAAACACATTATAATTGGATCAATAAAAATACAACATTCCCATATTTGCTTATAACAAGCCTTAAACAACTAAATTACAGGGGAAATTACTTTATTCCCCATTTTAAATGACTCTATTTCTTTATCGTTCTTCCATCTTCTTTGCCTTTAAAATTAAAGGGTTAGGTTTACATACCATCATTTGTAGTAAGTTGAAATGACAGAGGAATACAACCAATTTAAACCAAACCTTAGTATCTTTGGTTAAATGTGCACCATTCTGCAGGTAGATAATCCTCTAAACTTACAGTAGCAACAAATTTTTAGTAACATTAAAAGATGTAAAACATGTTAATTTATTCCTAGTATCCAAAACAGTATTTTGCTAGATTAAAGTGGATAACATTTCATTTTGAAAATCCTTCATGACTTTGACTATTTCGAAAGATTAACTGTGATCTATAATGAATAAAGATCATTTTCTGCAAATATCATTAGCCTTGGAAGCAGAAGTAATGATCATCGTAAGCTAAGTTTATATGAAACTATAACTCTGAGAAAACAAAAAGATGCTTGTCTCTATTCAAGTCATTGAGAATTTTGTCATTGGTATTCAAGACAGTGAACATTACACCATTTATCAATCTAATGTACATTTTCCAACTACAACCTCTTACATCCACAACACACACTTACACATACAGCTAAGATCGTGAAAGTTAAATTCAAAAAGTACTGAAAATAAAGTCTCTGTTTTGCCTATTCCCACTGAAGTAGAAGATAATATTCTCTCTTCTAATATGGCTGTATTGGATGAATTACTTGGAAAGAAAAACAAGTAGAAATTTAAATTTAAAGCATTTCTTGTGGTCCTAATCATTTCAGATACACAGCATCAGCTGAAACGAAGGAAAAATGAAGTAAGACTATATTAGGAAGCACACTCACTTGAAGTACTTGCTAACAATTCTTACTTTAGGGATAATTTTAGCATTTACTTTACCCATCTGCTGTGATACTGAAACTCACTTGCCAATGCTTTTTTCCCAGCAGCATGATAAGCAATAATGTATTTCTTTCCATCTCTATCTTCTGTTTTAGTCTCTAGTCCTGGAAACAAGGACTTCACAGCCTGATGGATGATGGTTCTTTTTTCTTTGGTGTCCTCAATTACCTGTGTTAATGCACATACATGCAGAAACCAAATAAATTAATACAAAAGGGGAGGATGCCTTAAAGGAAAAAAAAATTAGCTAGATAAGATTATTCAGTGTGTGAATGCTTCTTTGAAACTACCAGGTATAATCCGACTCATCTCCATGTCCCAAATTTAGCTCAATAGTTATTCTTTCAATATATGGAATATTTGAATATTTTAAAATATCAATTTTCTTATCTTTCTTGTTACAGAAAAGCATATTTATCATCTTTTCTATTAAATCACTACACATTGACCTTGAAAGTAGTGTTCCATCAGGATAGATGTTTTATGTACATCTCCTTATTCTTTAAAACAATATACTAGAAGGAAAACAAAATACTGCAAGGTAATCTTAACACCACAGGAATTAAAACCTATATTGAAGTTCCTGTGTACAGTCTCACCAAAATCAAAGTAACAACTCACACATGCATGTATTTGAGTACATCTGTAAGACTTCAAATAATTAAACACCAAACTGTGTCCAGTTTAGGGTTATCTGTCACATCATGCTCAGACTGCTGTTATACCTTACACACATTAGAAAGGATGTACCTTCTACTCCCTCCCTCAGCCTCTCTCTGCCCCATCCCAAACTTGATATCATTTATTAACTTTACCTCTATGGCAACACTAGTTTCCTTATTCTTAAAAAGCTGGAGCTCCTCTAAACGCTGCTTGTCTTCGTCTGACAGAACTGTAAATGTTTCTTCTGATGGGTCCTAATACATATTTGGGGAGAAAAAACAAACATCCAATAACCCTCATGGAGTACCTTCCAGTTTTTCAATGTTCTTGCTTAAGGAACATTAAGAAGCATAGCTATTACCAAATCTATCTCAGAATTTACCTCATCATCCACTGGAACAGAAAAGTCATCTAAATGGCTCACACGTCCATCTTTGCCTATTTCATGGACAACAAAGTCTGAGTATCTGATAGAAAGAAACATGCATTACATTTGTAATAAAAATCCCACATCACATAAAGTCCTTTCCTAAAAAGCTGAATTCACTGAAAAATCCTCAATCTGTGTAAATCAATTAATGTAAAACAAACTTAACAACCATGAGAAGGCTGTACCTATTCCCACCCCCCAGAAGGATACCACAGGAACACACAGGCAAATGCAGCAACTTCTTTGCAGATCACCAAAGCCTGCTGTAGTTAGCCTGAGTCATTCTCTCACCAGTTTGAATAAATCAGTAATGCTTATCCTCAATCCCAGTCATTACTGGCAATTAAGACTCTACTGCATTGCCATAATGTGCAATGCATTAACTACTGCATTATCTCTGACACTGGAAATCACCTGCAAAATAAAGTGCATTTTAGGCACTCTACAGAAGGCAGGACAAATTCAGCCTTGCTTATATATTCAGTTGTACAGAACATTCAAATAAAGTTACTCTGCATACTTTATGACAGCAAAAAAGAATTTTACTTTGACATTTTCGATTCAGTCACTCATGTCGAATAATAAAAACAGCCCAACTATAACAGAGCACAGTTGGTTTGTGTTGCAACTGCTAAATGATTTTAAGCAGCATTTGCTAGCAAAGTGGAAAAAAAAAAGAGAATAATTCTTATTCTATCAATGTTGAAAGATTAATAAAACTTCACCATGGGAAGCTTTCTACTGTACCTCACCCAAGCCCCCTTTTGCCCCTCTGTGCAGATATACAACATACTGGTAGAATTCCTTCCTGAGGAGTGTCCTCTCCTGTATTATCTGCAGCTGTCTAGACATGCTAGTGATGGCTCCATAAAAATGCCAAGAGTGAATTAATAATAGGTGTTAAAAACTAGAATCCAAAAAAAACCCCACAAACCCACGAGTTTTCTACCACATGGCTACCTTTGGCCAACCAAAACTGGCAGATTTCCCAGAAGAAGGTTCAGCACAGACTATGTTTCCCAGAGAAGAATTACACTAGCTGCTTAGTGCTGCACATAAAGATTAAATCCATACATATGTATATATCATTTTATTTAAAATTATCTATGTATGAAGCCAGTATTTAAACACAGGAACTTTTCAGTGTGTAAACAAAGCAACCTGAACTGCTTTGCTAAGTCAGAGAAACAGTGATTCTCACTTCAGTGACCTTTTGTATTTGCATTCTGTTTTATTCAAAGCTATTCTTTAATTTTAAAAATCTAGAAGTTTCATTTTAAAAAGCTACTAAGCACCAAACATCTTAATAAATATATAATGTATATGTATAATAAATTCCACATCCTGAATTTTGAAACTCCCTTCTATGTAAATGACATTAGTGAGCAGACAATAATTTAAAGCCTAACTGAGCAGACAATAATTTAAAGCCTAACTATCCTTGTTTACAGACATTAGGACAAAAGAGTCAGAGAGAAACAAAGAATCAAAGACAGATGGTTTTGATGCCATTTTTCAGTGCATCCCATATGAGCACTGAGAAGAGGTACAAAAGGTGGGTGTACTGCATAAGGTTTTATGTTTCTGCTACTGCCAGAGAGCAAAGGAAACAGCAAAGGTCAGTGTAATCATGTATCTCTATTCATATAAAGCTTCCTTCTTCAGAGCTCCATTTGACAGGAAAATAAATTAAAAAAAAAAAAAAAAAAAAAAAAAAAAAAAAAAAAACAAGAAAACCAAAAACCAAACACACACCAAAAAAACCCTAAACAAACACACAAAAAAAAACAACAAAAAACCAACCCACAATCTAGAAAAGTCCTAAATTAAACCTTTCCTTAGCAGTAAATAAAGTAATGAACCTCACTTAATCCAGCTGCAATCTGTGAGTCCAAAAAGGAAAATGGAGAACTACAGCTGTGCTACACAAGGAATTAACATATGAAAGAGGACAAAGAGTTACCTCTCTTTTAAGATTCCAGAAAACCCTTTGTGAGAGCTAACAAATTTAGTTATGCCAACATCGCTTTCTGTCAGTCCATGCTTCATCATGTCTGCAAAGCTCTCTGGATCTCCATCTTCATCACTATCCTCTAGTTCCTCCTCTTCCTGCTCCTCACTTTCCTCAGTGGGGATTATTTCACTTTTCGTGTCCTTGGGTTGTTCTGTTACATTCTCAATACTCTGCCCAGAGTCGTTCTCTGCCTTGGACTTCTCCAAGATCTTCTGTCTTTTAATTTCATCTGCATTGGCCACATCATCCTCAGAGCGAGGACGTTTCAAGGATACACTATTCACTTCTACAGTTTCCATCTTTAAGGCACAGGGTAGGATAGGAAGCCCTGGAAAAGAAGAAGAAAGGCTTATTTTCTGTCTAAGAGCAATATCAATACATAGGCACCTCACTCCAAGGACTCTGCCCTGTGCAACTTTTCAGGAAAACCATAAACTTTCTGCATTTAAGTTAAACATCAAGTAAACATTTCGAACAGTTAGAAACAATACGTACTTGGGGAGAAAGAAGGAAGACATTGAGGGCAGCATGCATGCTGGACTACAGCAGAGTAGGACTCAACACCACACTGACCATTTACCACCATCACCACTCTTGCCCACCCTTACCATGGCTGCCTGCAGGCCTGTGCACACGCAGGCTCTGCTGTCAGCAGCAGTTTAGTGCCTAAGAAACTGTTTGCTCCCAAGCCTTCTCTTTAACATGACTACTCTCAATTATTCCCTTCTCTATCAAGATTCCATCTTGCAAAGACAGAGAGAGAACAGCTGAGTTCCCACCTGAAATCTCATGTCTTTGTTTTCTATGTGCTTCCAACACACACAATGCTACACAGAATTCAAGGTGGCATCAATTCAGCCCAAAAGATAAGAGGGACAAGATTCCAAAATCATTGAATCAGTGAGACAAACAAAACAACAAGGAAATTAAACAATCTCTGAGAAGAACGTGACTACTCACCTTGGTGGAATAGGGCTCAGAGTTGCAGCCTTTGTGTCAGCAGAACCACTGCCTTCAGATCTGAAAAAAAGAGGAAAATAACTCTTTGAGAAGGTTTTATGGAAAAAATATTACAGAACATATATGAATGCAATCACATATGGACTCAGACAGACATGTAAAATACAACTGCCAAAGTATGACCATCCTAGTGACACAACACATTATTGCCATTTAGCAAGCTACAGGGAAGAACTTTGGTTTTATTTCTAAGTGTATAAAAGGAAACCAGGGTTCCTAGAATTAGGCATGGACAGGACCTTTCTTCCAGCATCACCCAATTGGCACAGGAGTGTACTGAGGATAAAGTGCAGGTTTTGGCAGCAGGAGGAGGCCATAAACTGCCCTGTGTGGGCCATGACCAGTTCAGCTGGCTCCATAAACCCACTGCCTGCCACCCTCCAACTCATGCAACAAGCACATGGCTCTCCTGCTCCAGTTCATCTGAGAAAGGGAGAAGCTGCCAGTGGCAGCAAAGGCAAAAGAAAGCACAGAGGGGACACAGAGGTGACAGAGTGCTCAAAAAGGCGCATGGAGCATGGAGAAGGGGACAACTGCTGAGGACACAGCTGGAGATGCACTCCTGGAAGGAAACTCTCCTCACTGGAGCAGGGACACTCCTGATGGGACTGACCTGTGGAGGTGCCCACGCTGGGACAGGGACACTTGAGGGGCCCATGGAGAACACTCACATGGGAGCAGAAGAACTGAGCAGCAGAAAGAAATCTCGATACACCAACTCCAACCTCCTGCACTACCACTGCCTTCCCCAAGGGCCAGAGCATCACCTGAGGGCCAAGGAGGAAAGGGGAAGAAAGGAGTTTCTCCAAGTGTGTGTTTAGGTAGTGGTCTTCATAATATATCACCAACCAACTGGTAATTAAAAGTTAACCGGCAAAAAATTAAATTCCCCATGTCAAGTCAATTTTGTCCACAACAACCAAGTTTCTAAAGTAATAGGATTTAGCTGTTACTGAGAAACTAATCTAGGCAGGGAGCAGTATTTTAGAACTACATACATCATCTTGTATTATTTCTCCAGCCACTAAATAGCATAATCTATCCAATTTTAAAGGGCATGTTAAAGGAAGTCCCACAACTAACTTGACATTCAGCATTTGCTGGGTTGGTAAGTAATTGTTACCAGTTAGCTGTTAGCCAGGGCTGACTTCATGGCCTGGACACCTCAGTGAAGAGATCACCAGATTAGGCTAAAAAGGCAGGAACAACTGTTTTAGAAATGCCTGAAATGTTTTGCTCAAGTGAAGAACTGAAAATGAGTGCTACAAAAATAAATGAACAAAAGGGAAATAAGGAGAGAGTTAGAAAATTAAGTGTATGTATGGCATGGAGAGTGGTAAAACACACACGCAAGAAAGCAGAACAATTAGCAAAACAATGTACCTTCAAGCTGAAAGCAGCAATTTTAGTCTGTCTTCAAATAAAAGTTCATAAAATCCTTCTTTCAAGAGGAACAACAAATAAAAGTCATAGCCAAGTGAAGCAATTCACTGCTGTTTCCAGACTCTCTTCCCATGTACCAAAATTTACAGAGGCTGGGTTATAAAGCACTGAAGTTGAAATGGCTTTTAGATGGCTTGTATCTTCACACAGCGAACAAAACAGCATTCAGCACAGTGAAATCCTCTGAGACATCTGCCAAAGGTAGTAAGAAGAGAAATCTCGTGCTCCTTAAACAAAACTGTAATACCTAGTTATTGATTTATACAGACTGTTACAAGAATTTGATGTTGGGCACAAACACTCCGGAGCTGTCACACACAGACTATTCTCACAGCAGAACAGTGACTCACATACTACAGAGTGCTATGCTGTGCCCCACGGCAGCCATCGCCGGGATGAATTCTGCAGGATAATTGCCTGAAGGAGCACGCTGAAGCGAGCGGGCACACACTGCCTCACTTGCGCAGGCTGCTAGTGAGAGGCTCCTATTATATTTTGACAGCTGCTCAATTGTCTCGGCCCTTTTCCTAACAGGTGTTTCCATAAAAGCCAGAATCTGCATAAACATCAACTCCGCAGCAATTTCGATGTTCTAACAGAGACCGAGTTTACTACTACAAATAAAACACTTGACTCTCTGCAACAGGAGCCGCCGAGCGATTACTGCTGGCGCGGCACCAGTCAGGCGGGCACGGCGGGGGCTGCAGGGCGCTGAGGAGCCGAGGCGCGAAGCCGCTTCCTCATGAGACGAGGCACGTGCGATTAAAAGGCGACCGAGAGGAGCGCGATGGTGCCGCAGCAGCGCCCCAAGGCCAAGCCTAGCGCGGAGGGCAGCGGCGCCCGGAGCTCGCGGGCCGGGCCGGGCCGAGCCGCCGCCACAGCGCCGGAAGAGCCGCTGCGAGCGCCGAGGCTGCCGGGGCAGGGCGGGAGGACGCGCTGGGGCTGGGGCCGGGGCAGGCGGGGCACGGGGCCGAGGCAGGCGGGAGGGCTCTGCCGCGGGGGTCCCGGCAACACGCGGCGCAACACGGGGGCGTCTGGGGACAGCCCAGCGCCGGCGAAGTTCCCCGAGGCAGAGCCCCCAGCCGGCCCCACCGCGGAGCCCTGCGCGGCTGCCGGGGAAGGGAGAGTGCGGCTCCGCCCGCCGCTAGGCAGGAGCCGCCGAGGGGGAGCCACTTACCCGCACGGCGGCACGGGAGGACGGCCCGGGCGTCAGCGCGGCGGGGCGGGCGGCGGAGGCGGTGCGGAACGGGCCCGGCCCAGCCTCGCGCGGGCGGAGGCGGCCCCAGGCTGCGCCCGCCCCCGGCCGGCCCCGCCGCGCTGACGCCGGGGGGGGAGCGGAGCCGGGCCGGGAGTGGGACCGGGCCAGGGGCTGCTCCTGCTTCCCACGCTTCCGACACCGCCGGCCCGCTCGGGATGCCCGGGAAGAGGCTGGGGTAGGCAGGCGGGGATGTACGGAAGAACTGCAGCTGTGCAGAACAAAAGTTTAATTTCTGAAGGCGGCTATAGCCAAAGCAGGGAATCGTGAACACGAGATGAGGCCTTCCTGAGCCTCCTGGCATCTGAAACACGTGGCGCTAATTGAACATTAGTCCCAGGACAGGGGAATGTACCATTGAAAACCTACACTGTAACTATGCAAATCACTTTAAAAACCAGGCCAGATCTGTGCTATCAGTGCTTTCTGATACAGTCAGAATGTCATCTTCTACCCTCTTTTCTATTTTAAGCACTGGTGCAAGGAAAGTATTTTCATTAACTTCAACACGTAGATTTGTCCTTATTTTTAAGACCCTGTGTGTCATGTCCCAATCCCAGCCTGTCTCAGACTTCCTCTGAGCCAGGCTATTAATAATTTAGTGTCTCATACTTCTTATTCTCTAGTTGTATTGTATTCACAGTCTTAGTGATGAGACTTACAACTGGTATATGTATATGGGTAACTTATTTTCTCATCTCTTGTACTTACCTTCTCTCATGGAGTAGAATAAGAAAGTAACACAATGGAGTACTTCGCTTGGAATTTAAAAAATCCCAGGTATGCATGAATTCCTCAATGACTAGCTTATAAAAGACCTCATATAGGAAAAAAGAAAGGAGCAAAGATGCAGCTCTCCTTAGGTCTGAGCAGAGATGGATCTATGGAGATTTATTTTGTAAAGCCCTAGGGAATCAAATCTTTCTCTTTTCTACAGAGCTTTAGTTTACCCCCTCCCTGTCCAGCCTTCACACTTTGAACTTAATTAACCTACCAGATCCTAGTAGGGATATCAGGAATGGCTTCAGTACACTTCTGAGGAGAGGTGAACAGTGGACTGGAAGCAGCAATGGAGGTTAGTGATTGACAAGGCAGATAATGGCACTCCTGACAGCTGTAGTGCCAAGGAGGAAGCCAGTGCTAGAACATCAACTATGTGTTATTTGAACATTGCTGTCATTTGGCCATTGACTATGGCTGTGGTATTTTGAAAAGTTGTTTCTTCACCTCTCCCAGGCAAAAACATCTTGCTGAAAATATCTGGCTGGGGAAAACGTTCAGCAAGACTTCTACCATGCGTTGGCCCAACTTTTTCTGTCATGTAACTTCTTGCTTCTATCTTTTGCAGGAGAGCTTCCCTAAAATACTTATTTTTCCTCCTCAAAATTCCTACATTAAGTACCTCCTTGTCTTCAAAATCCTTGTCAGTAATTAAGTAGCTTCTATCTTACAACTGTGCTTGGTATGATAATTACCCTTCTCTTAGTTTTCCCTGTTGACTACGTGTTCATCTATCATCCCCTACCATCAGCTCAGATGGAATTTGGAGTGGTATGAAGTACCTCATACACTGAAGAACCAGCATTTTGAAGGACCTGCAGGTGCTACCACAAGGTAAATAGATTAATAAGATCATTCCTATGTGTTTCCCAAGTCTTCTAATATATTCAGAAAAGTTTATTACTCCTTTCTCAATACCGACAAGAATTCTCTGACATATTAAAGAATTGTCTGACTGTGTCTGAGAATCACAGACAAAATGCATGAGATCACCCTTCCTATGATTCAGGGTCTGGAAAGAGGGAAATGCTCTGAAGGTCTGCTTCAGAGATAAAACTGATCCACCCTGGCAGGTAGAGACCATCAGTAGAGTTCACTGAAGATGGCTTTCTCAGTCACCTCCTGTTATGATCTACCCTTAACACGGTTTCCAAGTGGAAGCTGGCAAAGGGCTCACACTCATGACCTCTTTCTCTTTCCATTAGTCAAGCGCTCCTTTTACATACAGAGTTATACTGTAAAATATATATAAAATATATATAAAATATATATAAAATATATATAAAATATATATAAAATATATAATATATATATATATATATAAAATATATAATATATATATGGCTTTCTCAGTCACCTCCTGTTATGATCTACCCTTAACACGGTTTCCAAGTGGAAGCTGGCAAAGGGCTCACACTCATGACCTCTTTCTCTTTCCATTAGTCAAGCGCTCCTTTTACATACAGAGTTATACTGTAAAATATATATATATATATATAAAATATATATAAAATATATATAAAATATATATAATATATATATATATAAAATATATAATATATATATGGCTTTCTCAGTCACCTCCTGTTATGATCTACCCTTAACACGGTTTCCAAGTGGAAGCTGGCAAAGGGCTCACACTCATGACCTCTTTCTCTTTCCATTAGTCAAGTGCTCCTTTTACATACAGAGTTATACTGTAAAATATATATAAAAAAATAATATGTGGTTTGAGCTTGATTTTTTTTTTTTCCTCTGGTTGGTTTAACAATTAAAACCCCTTCTATAAATTATCTAATATATCCATCAGTTGGTATCATTACAATATTATCTTAATCTCTATTACAATGTATCAGTATATTCCCATAGAAACTTTGTTAAATGTAACCTAAAGGAGGTTTGTTTTGTGGAAAAAAAATATGAGCAAGCTCTAATAAGTTTGTGATGTCTTCCTACTCTCAGGCTCCCTAGGAGGGGAAATCAGGATAGCACATCTCAGCAGATGGGAGCATAAATCTGGCTAGGAAGAGAACGCAAGTGAGAAGCATCTTGAGTCAATCTCCTCCAAAGATGCTCGTTGAAAATCTGAGGGTACAAAGTTGAGATGTTCCCAGTCTATAGAAAAAGCTAATGAAATAGAGCAGCAATAACTGCTCTCACTCTTGTTCAGTTTTATGCCTCCCAGGGGCACAGACAATCAGGCAGATAAGTTGTAATTTTACACCCCTTTGCACCAGCTGCACTTAACTAACCTGATTTTTACCTGCCACTAATAGCACCACAGAGAACTAAAACCAAAGAACTATTAAAAGCCTAATGTATTTTTCATATGTATGTTGTTTGCATTTTTCATGCTTATTTTGAGGCCTTGCATGAAGCAAAAAGTGGGGGTGATAACTCATTACCATGCAAAATTTAAAAATATAAACGTATGAAGAAGAGATTTTTTTTAAAATACAGAATTTTGTTCACAACACAATCTCAGCGAGAAGGTTCCTTGAGGAATTTTGAAAACAGTCCAAAATGAATCATACAGATTTCCAAAATAATGACAA
Organism: Melospiza georgiana; assembly: GCF_028018845.1. Classification (NCBI taxonomy): domain Eukaryota; kingdom Metazoa; phylum Chordata; class Aves; order Passeriformes; family Passerellidae; genus Melospiza; species Melospiza georgiana. The sequence continues at coordinate 67,537,811 of NC_080433.1, forward strand.
AAATGGTTTTCCAAGAAAACAAGTTATCAGTTTATAGGACTTTAATAGGCCATCACCTTTAAGTTGATGCTTCCCCTTTTCCCTTCACCCATTATTTTCTTTTAAATAAAAAGCTGCTTAGTTTTGAAATTAATCTCTAAATCCATGTGTCAATTAGTTGGCAATCGAAGAAAGGTGGAGAAGCATCTTATCTAGACAGATGAGGAGAATTTTAGGCAGAGAGGGTTTGTTTTTTTTTTTTTTGACCAAGTCTGTTCATATCTAAAAAAATTAATGTGCTCTACAGGCTGATTTTAAAATAAAAATGCATTTGACTGTAGAAAATCAACCTTAAGCATAGGACTGGGAGGTAACTGTGAAATATGTTTTCTCTTTTTACCTTAATTTCACCATTAGGCAATTGACTCAGGGGTGCTGTAAAGCTTTGCAGCAGTGTAGACAAAACAGGATGTGATCACCCACAGATCTGAGTGGCAGCCTTCAGCTCTTGCAGAGATGGTAAAGAGCAAACACAATATGAAATAGGGATCTGGGTTGGAGGAATAATTCTGTATTTCTGCCCCTATTCACAATTATCTCAGAAAGCCTTTAAGGGGTGAAAGACCTTCCTTGTGTTTGTGCAGAGGAGGAGGGAACAGCTGGGACGGGACAGAGGCTGAAGTGTGAGCTGCCCGCAGGGCTGATGAGGGCTGCAGAGGAGCAGGGCTGGGCAGTGATGCTGGGTGGGACCCTCTCTTGCAGCAAAGCTGCTGCCTCACACACAGCAGGAAAAGCCAAGGCTACAAAGGTGGAGGGAGAAATGAGCTCTCCTGTCAGCTCATGCTGCATTCATGGGGAGGCCTGCAGGGTAGCAGAGTGTGCTCTTTACATGCCTGCCTGCCTTGCCTGTGCCTGCTGTCACACTGGGCTTTCCATGAATTATTTTAGCTGCCTTTGATCACTGTTACTGCTGTGAAATTTTGTACCTTATTAAGCTCCTGGTAAAATGCCTGTTTTCCTCAGTGCAAACTGGATCTGGCCACTAAAAACTGTTAAGAAGTCACAGCATTCATATCAAAGATTCACGGATGTGAAAGTGAAAGGGATGGTGGGAATACCTGGGGTATTTTTTTACTCAGTTATGAATGACTTTAAACTCTCATTCTTCATCATCCATACAGAAAATTCTGGTACCTGAGTTTGGCTAACTCGCAGATTATAGCCACAATGTAGTACTCCTTCTTTATGTGCCTAATTCTGCATGTAGACAATAAAATCCAGAATACAAATAATCTTTCACCTTTCTATCACCCATCACTTTCCTGCTGTTTGAAGATACTGGGATATATGAAGGAGACCTCTGGCATTCATCATTCACATATGGAGTTGTTCAAAGTGATTAGCACTGGCAAAAGTAATCCCTGGGTCCTCCTGGCGGCTTGACAAAAAGAGCACAACTGACTTCAGGCTACTCTGTAGAAGCAGTACAGAAAATATTCATTGTTTCCAATAGGAAATAGGTAATATTAAGTGTGTCATTTCATAGCAGATTGTTTTATCTGAGCATTCACTGGGCCAGTGCAGCCATACTAGGGGCAGATAAATAAGGGGTCCTATGCAGGCAAGGATGAGGAGCAGAATCCTCTCAGGTACGTGCTAGCTGGTCTGCTGGGAACATGGAATATGTTCTGAGAGCAACCACCTTCACTGTATTTTTCAGTGTACAAAATTACCCTGTAGCTATGAAATAAGTGCAGTGTTAGTGATAATTTGTGCATCATGCTAAGTTTGGCTGTGGGGCACAGTGGAAGCTGGATAGTGGGCTGCTACAGTGGTTTGCCTGATTCTGTTCCTTGTCAATGTTGCTGATGAATAGTAAGGAGGAAAGAAATCTGAAAAAGCCCTAAACCAAGTGATAAAATAGAGTATTAGATTCATGTTTCTGGTGCCAGTTTGTCAGACAATCCATGGAGTTACTACACAAGGTTTAAAAAGGAGAGAATTCTAAATATAATTTTTAGTATCCAGATAACCTCTGAATGTAATAAAGCTTTTCAGCAAAATGAGACATTAAATGCAGACTGTTTTGTTACATTTACTTCTCCAGAAAGGCACCCAAAACCTGTGCTATTTGTGCTGCTCTGTTTCTGTGGAAACTGTGTGTTGAAGTGGAATAGAAAAAGCAGGGAAAAGAGAATGAGAGGTGAAGTGTTTTTGGCTGAAGTCCCATTGGCCAGTCACAGTTTGAGCTGGGGTAAGTCAGACAAGCAAGCCCTCAATACTGAAGTCCAGAGTTTTCTTTCTTCTTCTTCTTCTTAGCTTGTGGTGAGGGAGGAGCCTGGTTCAACAGACACCATTCAGAAAGTGATTGCTTAAGTTTTATCTGGGTTTTCCCCTGTCTTTTACTCATATCAAAGAAGTAAAATTTACAGATATTTTATGCAAAAATAATTTTAGTCAACTGTGAATGTTAGAGAATAGCTCTCTGAAGCAGTAGAGTGAGATTTGCTCTGAAAGGAGCCTTCCATTGATGGACAAGTTTCACAGTCACTGCTCTTTTGAAAAGCACCATTGTGTCCTTGAAAGGACAGTCTCCTCTTCCAGGACTGAAAAAATACCTTTTAATCTTTCTAGGGCTTCCAACACATGCATGTTTTTGATGAATTGCTATAAAAGACAAACAGCCTTGACTAATAAACTCAGCTCCTTATTTTCTGTTCCCTGACAATTGGTTCACTGCCAGTCATACTACTTTTTCCAAGAATAAAACCCTTTCTTTAAAATAATATCTAAATGAACTTCTTAATATATTGTTATTTTTTTCTGTTGTTGACCAATGTTTGCCTGCTACCTGTGGGTGTGGGTCCAGGTAAAAATTCTGTGCTGATACAGTTGGGATTGATGGCTTTATTCTGTAGAAATAGAAGCAAGGGTGGATCTATTTCTACCACATACACACAAAAAAATGACCAGACTATCACTGCAGTCTGGTGCTCCCGTTTGGAAAGTCTGGGCATTTTTTTCCTGTCTAGCCTCAGTAAATGATGCTACAGAAAATCAAATAGAAATGTGCAGCACATAACATTATGTCCAAAGTAATTCTGAAACTCCTGCTGGAACAGATAAAATAGTTTGGAAGAATGCAGATTCTGGAGGAAAATTTAACTAAGAAACTAACATTAGCTTTTTAAATTCAGATATAAGTGTGTGCAGACTCAAAAATTTCTGAATAATTTCTTACAGAGAGAAGGTGAAAGGAAGGGCCAAACAGGGAGAGTACCTGTACATTTTCAGGCTTCTGCATGAAGCAATGAGCACCTACTTCTTTCTCTGCTGCTGCTTCAGCTTCTTAATAGACTTTTAAATCTATTCCAGTCTCTCTCTAATCTCTATGCATGGGAGTTAGCAGTCAAACATGAAGAGAGTTGACTGGAACAATTCAAGGAACCCTGCAGCCCTTTCCTTTTGTATGCTTGTAGTGTGTTACACTGTGCATGGAAGCACCAGAAAGAGAAAAAAGCAGAAAAGCAGGGAGTTGTTACCAGGCACTGGTGCTGCCTTCATTCTTTTGTTTTCTTATGAAAACATTCTTAATGTTTTCATAAACTACAGCTGAGCTGCAGGTCAACCTAACTTTTCAGTTTTATTTTATTTGTAAGCCATTCTACATTTTAGAAGTATTTATTGTTTACAGTTGGCAGGTCTGATTGCACTTCTCTTTAGGTTGTGCAGGCTTTCAGTTTGACAGCTTAAGAAATACCTGTTTGTTGAACTGCTTACTGCTATTCACCAATTTGTAATGAATAGGAAGTTCAGGTCACACAAAGACATTATGGATACAGTCAGAACATGCCAGAAACACAATACATTGAAGCAACACTCCATTAACCCAAGTTAGGTAGTGCAGAAAATCACATTTATATCAAGTTATGCTTTAGGAAACAAATTAGCCTGTAATTCACTGTAATCCATAAAATTCTCCAGGCACAGAAGAGAAGGCATTAATCAGCAGCTATTTGGCTCTACACACCTCCTTACAATAGGGTCTGGAACTGCCTTTTACAAAGTGAGAAAGTGTGAAAAACTCTTTCCAGTGCAGTAGGAAAGTCCCATTTGAAAATCACGATAGCCGAGCTAGGTAAACAGCCCCCACAGAAACACTGTGCTGCCTGCTGCCCTGGCACCACACAGCAGCCCTGGGTGGGCAGGTTCTGTACAGACACTTTCCTGTGCACAGCACACTCCTCTGCAGACAGAGTGTTCTTTCATAGGTCCATTAGGTTTTCGTGCCACTGTTAGTCCTTGCAGGCCTACAAATAATAATTCCACTTATTTTCCTGGTGTTACTTTTCCCATTACAGACATACAGTCGAGGATAGAGTGGCAATTACGACGTGAATAATCATGTACAAATGCATTGTATTTCCAATGCTTTCTCTCTGACAACCATACAGTCTAATAAACCACCAAAGCTCCTTAACATATTGTGAAGCATCCCTCTACAGAGCTGTTCAATCACATACTTCCTTAGATACATTCAGAAGAGATCCCTTAAAAAAGCCTTCCTAAGTGTGTATTTTTACAAAATGCATTTATGTAGTGTGTGAACAGCATCTGCATCCTCTAGCAGCACACAGTATTTGCCATTGAACTGATACTAAGGAAAAAAATCTCCTATAACACACTGCAGACAAATTTTCAGAAGTGTTTAACTCCAGGTATCTAGATCGGCTCCAGGTAGCTCAAGGTAGCCAGCTCACAGTGCTCTACCCAAGTTAAAAGAATTCAGTTTCAGGATTTTTCAGAACCTTTTTAAAAACTGCAAAAATTACAAGGGCAAGTCGCTTAAATCCCCCCATGGTCAATAACTGCATATTGATAAAGGCATGCTGAGTTTTTCTCACCAAAAATAAGACAGTGCTGAACCATGAAACCACTACTGTGTTTCATGAGTAGTAAAACTAATGCAGGTTGTTTTTTAATGAATTTGTATTCTGTGCTCTTTACAACTTCCCACCATGATGCCATCAAATTATTCTTTCAGCCTTTTTCTTTGCTTCCTAGACTTCCTTCCAATACCCTCAGCTCCCTTCTATATCTCAGATGCCTTTCCCCCACCTTGTAATTCTGATAATTTGTACATAATTCCAGTCATTTGTACATCATTTGTACATCATTTGTACACCCTCTGCTTGCCTTTTTCCAGCTTGTTGCTGGGACCACAGTAGGAGAATGGGTTGACTCATTCAAATCCTGCCAAACAGAGTAGAAGGCTCCTCAGTTCCCCTTCATTTGCTGTCAAGAGACACATTAGTAGTGGCTATCCCAGTGTCCTCACAGTAACTTTGAGACTAATAACAGGCAGACAATCCCAGCTTCATTTGAAATCAGGCAATTAATTAAAAATATATCAGAGGGAGTCCAGCCCTTCATACAAATCTTGTTTTCTTGGAAAATATGCTAAGAAAATACTATAGAAATCCCACTAAAAATTAAAACAGGAGTAGAAAACCAATTAAGATAGCTGTAGGGATGTTTCATGTAGATGTTTTAATTAACTTAGAGTATGGGATTGCTTGCACTTAGTAGAAACAAATAATTTTCCACTTCAGAAAAAGAAATTAAGAAAGAGGTTAAATGAGTTATGAGATGAATAAGTTATTTAGCATGAAAACTCTAAAAACTTAACTAAAAATTTCTGGCATTTCAAGTGTTCTGGTGCTAATGTTTCTTGACATTTTGAAATTACTGTCTTGCAAGCTGTAGTACTTTTTCAAAGAAGAGCAATTTGACATATATCTCTATTTAGGTTCCACATTTTGGGCCCTACAAAAGGATATTTTTCCAATTTAATTAAATGCTACATGATTAAAAAACTGTCTGTGGTTAACTGAGTGTTTGCTCTTCATTAATAGATGTCTTTGTTGTATTGCTTAGGAAACAAACATAAATGCAGCATGACAACAAACATGATACTTTTTAGATAGCTTTTTGGAAAGTTTTTGAATATTGCCAACAGAAGTTGGGACTTTGGGTGCCATGACCTCATTAATTAAATTAAACATTCCTTAAAAGATGAATGCAGTAAAAATAGAGTTGTTTAAAGTCTAAGTGCTGAAATATATGGGGTGAAATGTTGCGATATACAACGAGGGATGGTTATCCAGAGGTCAAGCCTAGAAACCTCCACAAAATAACTCTTAAGAAAGAGGAAATTAATGATAGACTATTCTAAGGAAAATGGGGAAAGAATCTAAAGTGTTTATGCTCTTTTACTGTCTGCTGGGGAAGCATGATTAAGCAGTCATTGAATTTAGAAAAAAAAAAGGTTTTTATACTCACAGTATTCAGCACATGATTAATCTAAAACAGTCTAAACTTTCCCCGTCCAGTCTAAACTGCAGAGGGTTGTGCTGCTCAGTATAACCAAACCCTAGCTCCTTAGTTCCTCCTGATCAGAGACCATGCCAGAGCACAGCATTGCTGCTTGCTGGCCTCATGCCCCATTCTTATTCCACCCATGAAACCAGGTGGTGGAGAAGGTCAAGCTTGGTTGGATTTCATTTCAGTGTAAGGCTGAGAAATAGCTGGGGATTCCAGGTCCTGAATTCCAACTCAGTGGTCTGCTGGCAATGAGACTGTAATATACTGTTACATGGCAGAGTGCAATTTAAGGTCCAAGAGCACAGACACAGTTCTCAGCTTTGTACATCTTTGTAGAGTAACTACAGATTTTCCAAACAAATTTAAGCTGATTTTAACTAGTTGACTTGCATTTATCCAGCAGTGTAGCCTGCTCATTTTCTAGTTACTAGTTCATTAATTCACTAATTTAGCACAGAGTAACCACAGGGCCCCAATAACAGGCTGCTGCTGTAATACCCAGACTGGCTCATTTAGAGCTAACATAGACCTGCTTATGCAAGTTGCACCTGGATCTTTGTCTGCAGTGGGCTTTTAAAAAACTTCAGGAAGGCATATTTGTTCCTGACAACAAAAACCTAAAATTACTGTGATGAAACTCTGAAGCATTTCTTCTCAGAGAGTTGAAAAGTTGAGAGTTACACAAGGCCAGTGTTGTCCAAAAATAGGGCAGGAGAGGAAGCATGGCTTATACTTTTATTCCTTGCAATCTCTTCCTGAAAAAGTCATATTAGGAAATGTTCTTGAAGTCCCCTGAGTCTAGTCTTATCTGCCTAGCTAAGTGGATAAATTAAAGTCATTTGGTATCCATCCCACCTATTTAGTGGAGTGAACATCAATTGCAGCACTATTCTGTGGCCTTGCACACTTCAAGACAACTTCTATTTTTGTCTGTCTGCTTACCCATTTTCCATGAGCGACCATACAGCAGTTTAAGTCCCTGTTTTCACATTACTTTCTCTATTTGTTTACAGCTATTTCATTTAAGCAATGCAGAAAGAGACTTCTGGGACAGCTGTGCCTGGGCATGCTGTGAGCTAGCTGGAGACTTGCACAACCTTCTAGTGGTCCTCAGGGTGAGCGCAAGAAAAAAGATAATTCAGGATGGCAAACTCTTACAGATAAACACTTTTTGTAAGTCTGATAATAAAAGAATCAAGCAGGGAGTCATTCAATATCAGGAAAATAAAATAAGGTACATCTGCATGTCCATTCACACTGGACAGCTTTTGAGGCAGAACAGTTTGGATCAGATTTTAGAGAGGGGCAGAAAGGGCTGTACTGTAAGAAATTCCTGCTGCAGAGGTTGTGAAGAGGTAACTGTGATGTGGAGCAGGTCTCAAAAACAACCAAATGGACAGACACCATGACATTACCAAAGGACAGACTGGCTCACACAGAAACAGAACTGATAACAGCCACTGGATGGAAGATGGATAGAATTACAGCATCACCACAACATAACCTGTGCAGGTATTAATTGGTATGGGGGATAGCAGACAGCATAGTATGACTGTTCCTTTGGTTATGGGCAGGAGTTGTAACTTCTGTTCCTTTTTCCCCTTGGGACCCTTATTCTGTTGGGTTTGTGCACATAGAATCCAATATAAATTCCAATTGGTGGAAGTTTACCTCTGCAATTAAGGATTTTCTCTAGGCATGGTTTAACTGGTAACTGTTAAACTTGCTGAAAGCTGGGATTAGATGCTTAGTGAGAACCAAGTGCCTGCCTTTTTTTCTACACCTGAATTTTGTGAGTGTCACACAACTGCTACCATTAAAGCACTGTTCCAGAGAGTGCCCATGCTAAGTCCCACTTGTGTTAAGTGAAGAAATAATTTTTAATTTGCTGTGTCTGGTCTCTTGTTTCTTTTAGTTCCAGGATGCCTTCGAGCCAAAAAGATAAGAATCTGATTTATTTTTAGCTAGCGTTGGCATTGTAATTCAGGATCCTTTTAATGTTCAACTGTGTATTTTCCCTGTTCTTGCTTGATGAGTCTTACAAATGACTGAAATATGAGGAAAATCACAATGGTCAGTGAAATTGTTGGAGAGAACTCCCTGTATCTGTCCTACAGCTTACTATCTCTCTCCATTCAATGGCTGGCTAATTGCCTGCTAGACTAAAATGGTCTTCTACCAGATACTGGGAAAAGTTGTTTCCTCTTCCAGTCTGAGATCTCCAGCTGATTAATATATTCTCATGGCACTGCTGTTTGAAACCTTAACTGGTAAACATCCCTTTTATCTGACAGCTCCCATCCCTCAGCAAGGGCCTCCCTAACCACCATCCCAGTCCCTGTGTAAGAATGCATTAATATGAAATACTATAGGCTCTGTACACTGGCAGCATGAGATACAACTGTTTCTGAACAGAAAAAAGAGATGAAATGAAAGCAGAGTAAGCACATAAAATATTAATTTAAGGCTCAGCATGATACAAAGTGTTATAGGGTGACACTTTTCTTTCTTTCTTCTCTCTGTGGGCCAAATCAGATACACATTTGGTGAAAAGGACCCTTATCCAACAACAATTAAAAACTCCCAACAAAACAATACCAACAAAGATTCAAGGATAACTTGCTGCAAACAAACCTTGGACATGGGCCTAATGTGCATCTCGAGTTGTGAAAAGGGAGATGAGCAGTAGTTGCCAAGAGTTTAGAGAACAACTGGAAAGTTAGAATGCATATTACAAAATCAAGAACCGTTTCTTGAGCTGCTCTTTCCCCTCATGTCCAATAAGCTGTAGCACCCACATTTTTACCAGGTTGTATGTGATATACAGGGGACCTGTAGTTCCCATAATCAGGTTCTTCAGCTGGCTAGGCAATTCCAGATTTTAAAGAATAACAGCCAATCATTAACTCTTGAAATGAAAGACTATTTGGACATATGTAATCCTTTTATATGAGGACCAGAAAAAGATAATAAATAAGTCTGCTGGCAATGCAGACTTCCATTGCAATTGAGATTAATTTCACTGCAAATAAGATTTCTGCAAATTTTTTATTTGCAGGTAAATTCCCAGTACTATTTCATACAATACTTCAGTTTGTAACAGAATTCTTAATCTTGAACTATGTATTATTTTGGGGAAAACAAAGGACAAAGAACCTTGTTCAAAAATTTGATCAGGGCAGGCAAAGATCATAGTCTCTTAGAATTGTTTAGGTTGGAAAAGACCTTTAAGATCATCAGGTCCAACCATTGTTGTTATAACCACAACAGTCTTAGATAAATTGCTGGCTACAAAAAGCCATCAACATCATCATATTTCCGCATGCATTTCAACTACAGTTCAAAGGAAGAGACAGAAAAGGCCCTCTGTTCTCCTGGGTTTTCAATGATAAGAGGCATGCTGTGGGTGTATTGACTTCACAGTATAATTCCTTGCTTCTGTTCCCATATAAATGGTCTAGTGCATTGTTCACTGAATGCAAATAGTGCCAAGCATGTTGGTAAACATGTTGATTTGGATGTATCCTACCATCAACTAATCAGATACACAATCTGTCACCATTTTGCAATTGCTTCTTGCCATTCTGCTTTTTCTGCAGTTTTCTGCAATTCTGTGCTTACTTTAAGAATAATGCATAAGTTAGAACAGAGGAGGAGGTTTTAGGAAATGGACTTGTATACCTATTGCAACTAGTGTTTGAAGAAAATAAATCCCCTTATTTTCAAAACAAGTTAAAGTCATGTATCTGAAGAATGAAGAAATCATTGTCCTACACTGGATTTCTTCCTTACTAGGGACTGAAATAGCCATAATCCTTTAGTTTTGTGGTTTATCTGTACCAGGGCAGCCCAGCTAGTAAGGCATTGAGTATTCTGGAAAAAGGGTAAAAATCTTCATGGCTTAGAAGTTACTGTAAATAATACAGACTTGTTGTGTGAATATATTCCAACAGTGTAGGGATTTTAAAGGCCTGACTTGAGTAAACAGTGCAATGAAGACATACTCTTTGGTGACAATATTTACATTCTTAATGTTTATTATAATAGTTTGCAGCTCTGAAGGCAAAAGCATGTGAATATTTCCTACCACAGTCATTTGTGTTACTACAATGAATGGCAAAGTGGGCGTAAAACATGATTAAATCAAACCCAAAAAATCAAGCCCACGGAATTAATTTCTAAGAAACTATGCACAAGGCCAGATTGCAGTAGATTAATTCTCTGTGATTTGAATGAACATAGCTGACTGTTTATAATATTTTCACTGTGATTTGATGTTATGCATCTTTCAGTAGGAGCACAGGGAATTTCCCATGCCTAGAGGTGGATAATCAGTCTTTGTCCAGTTCTTTGAAAATAACAAGGTTCATTCATGAGTGTTCTTTGTGAAGGCTAACAATGTTGGCTAACAAGTTAAGCTATTTCTGCTTTTATTTTAACAATTAGCTGTAAGATTTTCAGCTTTTGAAAAAATTCCTGTAGCTGTTTTACATGGTATAGATATGTTATAGACTTATATAGAGAGAATGAAACTGAATAGCTAGTTCATACCAGTTATGAACCAGGCTGGTAATGCCTATGACTATGAAGCTGGCTGGTATTTCACTTTGCAAGATCCAGTTACTGTTAACTTTGTAAAACTTTAATCATATGGAATGAAATATCCCATGCTGAGTAATGAAATAATACTTTTAAAAGAATGCTGTTTTGATAATATGAAAAGAATCCTCAGCCACTTCTTGGAAACGCCTCTCTACCCCAGTTGTTCCTTGGATTCTGTATGTAGTCAAAACTAATTGAGCAAAAGAGGCAATGTTCTGTGCATTAATGGCAAACAATAGTACCCTGATAACTGTAGCTGCTGATGCATGTTGGCAGTGTAACTGAGCTATCCTCTACCATGGTTGTTTCCTATGAAACAGGACAAATCTGCTGTTGAGATGAAGCTCGGGAACTGTACCCAGGCAAACTTGTTTGGCCAGTGTTGCTTTGCAGGCCGTTCTCCCCCCAGGAGTTGATTTTATTGTAATCTGGAAGTTTGCAAAGGAGCACTGGTGCTCACTGAGCAGCAGTGGGGCAGTGGCTGTGAATGTCCCAGGAGGGAGTTGGTGAGGGCGTTGCAGCGATGTCACCCTGCAGGATGTGTGAAGAAAGGAGTTTGGGGTACTACTGACATAACGTGGCATCATCCTACTAGTCAGCTGGTGTCTGATTTTTCTGAAGGCTGTGAAAACATCTTGTATAAAGTAAAAGTACAGGGGAGGTTACAGGGAAGAAAGAGGCTTTATTCTCCCAGAGAAAATGAGTCCATTTCTTCCTCTTACATTGTGCTTAAGCTTATGGCTTCTCCCTTATTGTTTTAATTGTGACATTTGTTTGTGTAGTCCAAGTCAAGAGAAAGGGAAACAGGGTAACCCCTGCATCTGATTGCTAATGGATTCTCATCTCATTGGTTGGCAATCCCTACCTTTGAGTAGGAGGCTGAGATTTCATAGAAAAAGGCCTTAATCTCAAAGATGTGCCATTGAAATCCTTAGGAAAATCTGCTTGAATGTGGGCAAATGATGAGATTTCGTAAAAGAGCATCTTGTGCATGTTGGAGACATGTGAGTGTTTAATAATTAAGTTTGAAAATATTCCATGCTTACTTAGCAGATGAATCTCTCACATGCACAACCAGACTGCATAGCTGCCAGTCACAAAATTGTAGGACTGAATCCAAAATGCCACTGCATCACTGCTGAGAAACTTTTGCTATAATTGCTTGTGTCTAGGTTGAGCAGAAAAATGAGAGCGGTTGCTAATCTTTCACTGATCCTTTCTTCCCTTGCTGACCTCTAATCAGCATGAAAGAAGAAACTATCCAATTTAAACAGAATTAAAAAAAAAAAAAAAAGACAATATATTTGAAAAAGGAGCTGGTGCAGGTCAAGATGAGAAGGCAACTAGGTAAAGAGCTGGGAACCAAGAGTGGAGTCTAATGAGGAAATTTAAGACAAGGACCCAGGAAACTGGAGGGAGTTTAATTGAAGGGGTGTTTGGGAGCCTGCTGGAAGTAATGGGGGAAGCTAGAATGAGTCACTCTGAAAATCTGCGTGCTTCAACACTAGAAGAAATATTTTCATAAAAATATTGCCAGAGTCTGTTTTAATTCTATTTCAGATCTGAGTTAAGTCATGCCAGTTCATGCCCTATTTTAAACAACATTCAATACATATCTGGGTTGATGCAGCTATTTCTGGGCACAGGTTGGTCTTTAATTTCATGTCAAATTGGTGTTAAACGGGTCTGCTTTGTCCTTTATGTCTTTCTTCTTTTATTAGTAATCCAAATTAACTTGATAAACAAGAGTTCTCTACCAATGTAAACGCTGTGTAGCTGGCATGCACTGTACCATTTTATAGATGAAGAAAATTAGTCAGGTGAGTCATGTAATTTGCTTTAGGAAGGGCACAATGAATCAGTGAATGAGCCAGGAATCTAAACTGAGGAATTTCTGACCTCCTGTTTTTTTTGGAATTCCCAACTCATGCTTCCTGCTATTTTTTCTCATTGCACTACTGAGATAATAGACTACTTTTCTTGTTTAACTTGTGCAATGCTCCTATTAATGTTAACTGGTTATACTGAGGCATTGATGAGCCAATAGTCTTGACCTTACAAGAAACTCAGCTACTTAGTTACTGTTGCTTAATCCTTCCTATCTGTAAGTTTGTTGTTGTCTGTGTTGCTCAAAACCAAGCTGAGAATTGTCCTCTTTGCTTTGTTTACATACTGGAGAAGGAAAAAACCACTTTGGGAGATAGAAAATTCTTCAAGTGAGCAAGAGAAGGACAGACTCATTGTTTGTGTGCCTGCTTGGGTGTGTCATACTTAAAGAAATTCAGAGTGGGGGTGGGAACTGAAGGAACAAGAGACAACAATGAAAGGCGAGAGGATGAGAAGGCTGGACTTGCATATTAATAAGAGCTCGCCTGGAGTTGGGAATTTCCTTTCAGTACATTTTTCTTTTTCCTTTTTCCACCACTTATCGTTTTGCTGGGTTTTTTCCTTCCTCTGCCTTATGTGTTATTTCATCTTTGTTCCATTCTGTGCAAGAGCAGTGTGAAGTTGGCTCATATCCTGATTTCTGAGAAGTGCAGAAATAAGAATATGAGCCCATGCTACTACAGAGTGGGAAAAGCAGTGCTAAAAGGAAGTGGTACAGAAATCAGAGCAAAATTTTCTAACATCCCTCTGCTGAAGGAAGAATTTTCAGTTATTCTCAGATGGATGACAGTATCATGTTTATAGGACTGCTGCTAGGTAACTTCTTATTCTGTACAAAAGGAGAAGTTAGTCTTCATATGTAAGGGAATATTGCAAAGCTAGGTGAAAAGGAAACAAACCAAACATCTGTGGGTATCAAAGCCAAGCTATAGACAGAGCCAAGCTATATTACAGACAGGGAAGAATACCATTCCATAATTTCATACTTAATTCTTCTTCTCTCCTGGCGTTTGCACCTAAGATCACTAAATCTGCTGTTGTCCCTCCCTTCTGCATAGGTCATGTCACCTGAACCTCACAGTGCCTTTCCCCTGAGGGAATGAGCTCTGTGGTAATCCCTGCAACCAGACAGTGTTCCCATAAAGTGTTCAGAGAGAGAATACAGGCAGATACATTCTGGCTCAGTCCACCTTTATGTTGAACAATGACTTTGCAAATGCTTCCTTTTGCTATTTAGTCTGTCTTCTCTCTTGGTTCATCATTTCCTTTTGAAAAAGATGTATATTTAAATAAAGATGGAAAATTTCCCTTAAATGAGTGGATTCAAATAAACAGGGTAGACTCTTTCTTAACAAGCACATAAATAAAATTATTCTTGTGATTTAAAATAATAGTTTACTATTTGTCTTCTCAGGGAGTTATTCTCTTGTGTCTGAGAAATAGGGCGGGGGCTTGTTGGTTTTTGTTTTGTCATTTTCTGAAATATGTTTAGCCTCTACTGACCTTAATTTATTCTCCAGTCTGTTAATTGCACATGGTAATCCTCTATACATACACAGAGAGTCTCAGTGATTTTTTGCACTTCTGCATGATATCTGATTCTTGGGAGGGTTGGGGAGGAAGAAAACAACAAAACCCCGATAAAATACAGTCCCAAAATATGTTTCCACTAGAACTGAATGAAATTGTGTGCATAGTATACCCCCACCTAGTCCTAACAATTCCTTTCTCTGTGTGCTGGCAGATTGTTCCCTTGCCCTGATTATGTTGCTGACATTATGCTCGTGAGGGAAATTCCTTCCTGACTCCAGATCTGGTGGATTTATAATCCTGTTGATGTAAGCAAAGCTCCCTGTACTTATCTAAGACACAATTGTCCAATCAGTTCTACATATAAAACTCCTGTTAAAGCAAATGGAATGGCACAAGTTGCTGAAAAGATGACCATGACCCTTGTATGGTTTCTGCTCTAGAACCATAGTTAATGCAGCACAGCCCTGACAAAGAAAAAAAGCAAGCCTTACTATTTTCTCCATTATCAGCTGCTCTTCTCTGTCATTCACTACACAGGAACAGGTATTCATGCACACACACAATTTAACCAGTGAAGTTAAAATTTGCCTGGAAATAATGAGTAAATACAAAATCTGCTTTCTTAGCATTCAGCTCATTAATTTTCACGCACCTAAACTTTCTTAGCAGAAAGCCTTCAAAATTTCAATAAAGCCTTCTGTAACCTAACCTATCACACTGAACTAAAAGACTAACTACAGTAAGGGAGAAATGTAACCTACCAGTGTTGCATATTACTGGTAGCAGTTTATACTGAAAATGTTTATTTGCTGTGTACTTTTATGATGGAGGATGGGACACAGAAAATATTTTGATTTAGAAATGCAGTTGGGATGCCTTATGAGAGCTGCAGTTTAGTAACTTCATGGTCCTATTGTTTTCTGTTCACCAGGCTCTCTAGTCAGACAAAATAACATTATACAGTGTAGTGCCTCCTTTTTGGGTTGTCTAGCTTCATTCTTCTATGGCTTTACCCCTCCTAAGCTGAACTAACCAGACTTAGGGATTCAATTTTCTGTCTAAATGAAATCTCAATGATCCAATTACTTAAGACCAGCAATTACTGCTAGTTCCCTTCACTCTCATAATATCTTGACTGTAGCTGTTTTTAGGATCTTCATCCTTGTGGATTTTTTGTGTTGCCACTTAGGGAGGCAGTTCTGCCTCAAAATTTAATGACCATCCCCTGTTCCATTTCAGTTAGTATGCCTTGGAATTCCACTGGCAAGGGAAGATAACCCAGACAAGCCTCACTCTTAGTCCGGAGCTTTGGCTATGACCCAGATCATGTTGGCCCCAGGCACTAAGGTATAGATGGCACAAAATTTCAGTCATAACACTGTCAAGCACAGCTCAGGTAAGAAGTGACAGTGTTCACTGGGTCATTACTATGCCAAATCAGAGCAGCGCCTGGCACCATCGGCAGCAAGATGCCTTTGGCAGGAAAAAACCCATTGCCAAGAGCTGTTCGTCATGATAATCAAACAACTTAGTGAGAATCAGAATTAAGGAAATCTAATTTCCCTGGATTTGGCCACGAGGTTAATTGGTTCTGGCACCTCACCCCACACAGTTTCGGGACAAGCTAAAGCTGATCTCGCCCCAGCTGCTGCCGTGGAGAGAGCCCGCCGCCTCTCTCCTCTGCCCCTTCCCACAGCTCCCAACGTGGCACAGCACCGGGGCGGATCGCTCCGCCACTCCCATCACGACCCAAAACTTGGCAGAATTCATTTCCCTTAGGCTCGGCCGCCCGACAAAGCCCCACCTCGGCGGGGCCGCTCCCGCCTCAGGTGCGCCCGCCCGCCGCCACCTGCCGCGCCCCGCCCCGCCCGCGCCTTTCCGGCCGCGGCCCCGCCGCTCCCCCGCGCCTGCGCAGCGGCGGCGGCGGCGCGGGGCGGCGGTGCCGATGCTGCCGGACGGTGCCGGGCGCGCGGTCGCGGCTGGCGGCGGGGCCGGGAGCGGAGCCGGGAGCGGGGCCGGGAGCGGGGCCGGGCAGCGGCGCGCCCGCCGAGCATCGCGCGGTGCGGGGCGATGAACTCGCGCAAAGGTACCGCGCTGCTGTGCCGGGCGGGAGGGCGGAGCGGGGGGGGCTGCGCGGCCGCCGCTGCTCACGCCGGCTCCCGGCTGTTCTCTTCTCCCGGCAGTGCTGGCCCTGCAGGCCCGCAGGCGGCGGCCCAAGCAGTCCGCGGCGGCCGGCAGGAGGGACAAGCACCCGGCGTCTCACAAAAAGTGAGTATGGGGACCCCCGACCCGTCGGGACGGAGCGTCCCCCCGCGCCCCCTCCGTTGTCTGTGCTCCCCTCGCGCGTCGCCGCCGTAACCCCCGGGCCGTCCCGGCTGCCGGTCCCGCGGACGCACCGCGGCTCCCCCGGCAGGCACGGCGCCCGCCCGGGCCGGCTCGCCCACGGGGCTGCCACCACGGCCGCTCGGGCACCGTCCCCAGCCCGGGCGCCGGGCTCAGCATCCCTCGGGCCGGGCCGCCCGGTGCCCCGTGGAACGCGCCCGGCGCTCCGGCCGCCGGCCCTGAGAACCCCCGGCTTGTGGGGGATCTGCCCAGCCCACGTGTCCCTCCTGGCTCTCCCTCCAGTTCTCTCATCTTTGTGGTCTCCTTTGCCAGTGCTTTCTGTTCCGAGGTGTCTTTCTGCATCATTGTCCCATCTACAGGCAGTCCTTTTCTCATCCTCCTCGGTACCATCAGACTATTTCCCCTTCCCAGATGTGTCTAATCGCCAGCTATGCTGATACCAGTACCTCTTTGGTTTAAGTTTCTGTTAATCCTACAGATAAGAACAGAAGTTGTTCTCTGTTTTCCCCTTCTTGTCTTCCGCTAGCCCTTCATGTTCTTGTCACTGTCCAGTTATCTTTTCTCATGATACTTGCTCGCTGAACCACATAGGAACATTCTTCCATCTTTACAGTGTTCACACTTCATTCTTTCCTACAACACTGTGGCTTTGGACTATTTTCATTTTTTGTCCATGAAGGATTACATGCTTGTGTCACTAACTTTCACTGTGTTTTGGGCAGTGGGACTTTACTGGTGACTCATTAAGTTGCCAATAGGCTCTTGTCTTTGTTTTCGTTACTTAGGAATCCAGTCTACCTGCTTTGTTCTGACAGGGAAATACATCCTGATGTCACTCATTGCTCTCTCCTCCTAGCTGGCTAGTCTTAGAACTGGGAAGCAGTGGATGGTGGATGGATGGATATATGTGGTGGGGAGAGATGCTGCTCTCTGCTATGGCAAGTGATTCAAGGGGCAAGGTCTTTTTGTGACTTCTACTGGAAGAAATAACAATTTATCTCTGACCATGAAGTGTTTGGTCTGTTTTTTTTTTCCTAGTTACAATGAATGAGTGCTTTTTTTCCCCATTAGGATGGGTAAAAATAACATAGATGAGGTGCTGGTATAGTGGTGATTAGACTTTGGCAGCTAGACTTTTGTTCACATCCTGTTCCACTCATGCTGTTTCCTTCAGCATTGTGTAAAAGCTGTATTGTGCTTTCAGTTGTTTGAATTTGGAGTTACTGCAATGGAAACAAATGTTATGTGCAAGATATGCAGTAATTGATTCCCTTGTTTCCAAAAACTTTGAGTTTGTAGTGTTACATGGATTTGTCTTTTGCCAGTTTGAAAACAGAAATAGGTTAAATTTCATTGTAGCTCTAGGTTCAGAGTTATTTTTGAAGCTTTCAGTTAAGTGTTAACCACAAGGTTGTTAATAAACTTCTACTCTTAGACGATAAAGCATTCAATACACTTCTTAGGGGAGCTAACATCACTTCTAGGGATGTTTTACTGAGTGAGTTTGTTAAAAGTTTGCTCTCACAGAGACATAATAAGTACAGAACTGGTAGTCTTTGTGTTTGCTGAAGAAACTGGCTGCTGTGAGGTGAGGGTGCACAGTCAGGAGCTGGCCATTTGCCTGGCTGAGTCGGCGTTTCCAGATGCAGGGCTCCAGTCCCATCAGTTGCCTTATGAAACAAGTGGTTTTGCTGTAGCTGACAAGAGCCGTCTCTTCTCTTCTGCTGTGTGTGTTTTCTCTTCATACCACTCCTGTGCTCTGGAGATGACCTACTCTGCTTCGTGCTTCTACATGGAAGCAAAACTCCTTTCAAGTTTTTAAGTCTCTTTGCAAATGGTTGAGGCCCCCAAGTAAAAACAGTATCAGACATTTTCAGTATCTCTTTGGTCCTGTTTCTAGCTTTACTTTAAATTCAGCTGCTACAGCATATTCTAGTATTTTAGAGGCATATGGTATCAGTGATGCACATCAAATGCACAGTATCTGCAAATGAAAATGTTGATTTGAGGGGTGGAGATTCTATACCATAGGTTGTAACTTAGTTTTGAGTCCAAAGCAGTTTTTTTTTCTTTACTGTGGTTCTTATGAAAACTTTTCTATGTCAGGCCAAAGCTTTATGGAGTAACTTCCATTGTTGCTGTTAACAATGTGCTTCAAAGGACACTGCAGGACTTCTCTTGTAAAATTGGCTAGGAGAGTTACATCTCATTGTAGCTTACTTGCAGGCTTTTGTTTGAAGAGTATGAAGGTGATGACACAAGAATAAAAAATTGCAGAACTTTGAATAGCTTTTTGTCAGTTATGACCTTATTTGCCAAAGAAGGCTGTGAGATTGGTCCTGTAGCTGCTCAGTGTTGACCCCCTAAGTCAATGAGAATTGGTGGAGGTGAATCTGGGTTTTTTTGTTAAGAAAAAAAGAAAATAGAAGCTAAGTGCCTCATATTTTTAGGAGGAAGCACTTTGTCTTGAATCAAGACTATACCTGTACTTACCTGTAATAATAAAATTTATTTGGATGGCTTTACTTTGAAATCAAACATCCAGGCTACTGAAACAGAGTATCTCACTGTACTATTATAAGTTAGCACTTCATTTTGGTTGTAATAGATGAATTTACATGCAGTGTGTTCAAACTACTCACATATATTTTCAGCTGGACAAAAGATTAATCGAAATTGTTAGTTTGGATCCTCTGTGATTTATTTCTCCTTAAAGTGGAGGCCTGCATTGAGAGAGGTCTGTGAAATAGTGATTTTGACAGGTGCCTGAGTCTGTTCAGAGATAAACTTGCTTACAGGCAGACAAGCCTGTTTACTGTCCTTCACTTAGTGCTAACAGATGGCCTCAGGTGCATCTGCCTTTTGCATTCTGCAGAATGGTAGGCTCTTCATGTTCAGAGCAGTACAGCCTTCAACTGGGGTAAACTTGTACCTTGGATATATTTTTTTGCTTGGCTTTATTTGTAAGTGAATGTGACAAAACCCAAGTGAATACCCAGTTAGAGTTGTCCTCTTTGGCATGTCAACTGTACATCTTTATTCAAAGTTAAAAGAAAGCATTTGGTAAGTAAAAAAAACCCATAATCTAGATGATGGTGTGTGAACCTATGGAGAGAAGATTAGTGTGCTGCATATTTTGATACAAAAGTATAAATCTGAATACCAAGATTGATTTTGGTTTTGTTTTTAAGCTGTACTTTAGAGCAGGTGGAATAGACCATGGGCTGTTAGTTTGCAGTGGTGCAGCACATCTGTGTTGGCTAACATGGGAAGTGCCAGATTTCTGCTCTGTGCACTTCCAGATGTCTAACTTGAATCCACAAGTATTGTACAGCTATCAAGGCTTAGGATATATTACATTATTATGGAATCTTAAATGTGTAAAAGTCATGCACTGATTTTGTTTGTTACTGTTTCTCTACCACAGTGTTTTCCAGTCTCTTAAAGTAGTTTTTTTTTCTTAGAAGCAGCATCTATGAGGTAGTTCCTGTTCCCATGAACACTGGCTGAATGTATTCTGGGCACTGACCAAAGGCCATGGGTGTAGCTCTTGGCCTTTCTATGTGAGAGTGGCTGTACACTCCCACACACAGTCTGCAGCGGTTTTGTATCTCAAACAGCCCCTCAAGCTGTTGTTTTCTTTTCTTCTTGGGATAATTTACTGAAGAATGTCAGAGAAGCTAGTGTTAAATTTTTAAAAGCTTTTAAAGAGGAGGATTAGGAAAGATTCAGAAGAGTAGAACCCAAAGTTGTGCCAATATCAAATGAAAGTGAACGAGGTGACTTGAGTTCTCTACCAAAGAAAATTAAATGATAAAATGAAAATGTAACTATATAGCAGTTGTATTCATAATTGATCCCTTCCCTTTTGGTAGTAATTGCTTTTGTTGTGATTCTACCAGACTCTTATCTTTGCAATCTAGCCTATATTTTAATAATCAATAACTAATTCTGTTCTAATTGCCTATGGGGACTTTGTGAATGGGCATTGTTTTACTGGATTGTTTAAAAAGAAAATTAAAGTTACTAATATTTGAAGAAACAAAACATTGTCTCTCCACCTGTCATTACAGTTCCCACTATTTATATCTTTAAAGTTCTGTTTGTCTCATCCTTCATATATTTGAAGTGATAACCCTTGCTTCCTGGTTTTCCTAGCAAGACTTTATTTTTCCTCTTCTCCACAATCCTTATCCTTGTTACCTCATTTTTCACTTGTAATCTGTTAACAGTTACAGCATATGGTAAGTGTAAGAGGGATGGTCCTGTTGAAGTTGGCAGGGCTTCTTGTGTCCACTGTCTGCCCCAGTGATACACCTTTTAGGATGAACTCTGCCTTTATAAACTATTGTGTTTGGATGGATCTCTAATAATCCGCAGAAGTGGCTGGAAAAAGAAGGCTAATATAATAAAGCACATGTAACAGAACAGAATTGCAGCAGTCTGCATCTGAGCCTAAGAAAACCATAGAAGAACTTTTTGTATTTAAAGAAGGTGTTCTGAACAAGCTTTTTGGCTGAAAAGGGTGGTATAAATTTCAAAGTGAACCTCTGTAAAGGTGCTAACTTTTTCTACATTTCATGTGTACTGCTTTCATTTTAACTTATACATTGGAAAATCCTATGATTAAAGTAGTGTGTATGTCTAAATACCACATACTCTGATTTTGTACAGCAAAGCAGCTGGCAGACTTTTGACTTTTGTATCGATGTCCTCCATAATGAAGTAATGTTCTGCTGAGGAAGTCTCTTTGAGTGTTAATGCTAAAGGAATCTTATCTTGAGCTTCTTGGTTAAAGGGAAATTACTGAATACACCTTGGTGAAATAATGCTTCTTGATAGTATTGGTGCCTCACTGTTTTCCTCAGCAGAAGTTAGTTAATTAGAAGTCGATCATTTGAATGTAGGAGATTAAAAGAACCAAGGGCTTCAGTTGCCTTGAGCTATTATCAATGCTTAGTTTGCAGTTTTCTAAAATGGAAGGGAGTATTCCATCGTTAGAGGTCAATTATATTTTCCTATCCCTGAGGAAAAAAAAATTATGTCTCTACTGTTCTTGTTGCAGTGATAAAGGTCAGAGCAGTGTAGCTGCAGTACATGTACCTTAAATTCCAGTGTTAAAATCACTTGCTTACCACTTTTCAAACGGTATTAAAATTGTATTGATTTTGTGTTCATGTTTGTAAAGAAAACTCTCTTGGGACATATTTCTTCCCTTTGCACTGCTCTGCTTTTTCTGGTCTCATGCTTCACCCCAGTAATTTCTCTGTGTAATAACTGTTTGTCTGCTGCCTGTTACGTCCCTGTTGTTGCTCACCTGTATGTGATGTTATTCCTTCATCACAGACTGGGATGTCGATTTTTTAAAACATCATTAAAATCATTAAAAAAATCCAAGTAATTAATAAAAATCATTAAAAACCAAGTAAGAAGTAATTAAAAGAATGCAGTTAAGTGCAGCTGAGACTTAAGTAAGGTACTTGACTAAATATGTAATAAATAAAGTGTACTCTTTTTTATGGCCATTTTAATGTTTGAAAGCTAATGGTTTAAAATAAATTGTGCTTCTTTATAAATGGTGGTTTACATTTATGATGATTACATAGTTTCCATTGTACTGTTTCAAAAAAGATTATGTAGAACTGAAAACTGCTCAAAGAAGAAGGTAGTAAAAGTGATTGAGGATATTGGGCAGCTTATCTGAAATGTACTAGTCATAAATTATGTAAAGATGATTAAGAATTATTTTGATACGCCTAAGAAATCATTACAGGTAGAGAAATGGAAGAAGAATAACTTACCTTTACTCATTACAAAACAGTGATATTCAAAGAATGACTCCAGTGGGAAAAAATCCAACCCAGCTTCTTTTAGTACAGTATAAGAGACAAGAATGTGGCTTTGCAATATGTTGTACAGTCCAAGTTACAGGTGGGTTTAAGAAGGCTAAGACAGGTAACCAGCACCATCAGTAGTTTTTAGGAATGCTATTGTCAGTGCAGTTTGATTTTCCAAGCCCCTGTTTGCTGAAGACCTGTCAAGTGAATTTGTCCTAATACAGAGTGACCCACCTGTGTACTCATCTCCAAGCACGTTTCTGGCACCCAGTGGTGCAATACTGGCCTAGGTGTGTGTTTGACCTAAATTAGTGTGGCAGCCCTTAGATTTTCAAGGCCACCTGTGTGGATCACTTGCAGCATCTGATGGTGTTCACAAGCCTGAAGGATCTGTGAGCCTGGATCCAGACAGGGTGGCTAATGTGTGACACTGCTGTACCTGGCTCAGGAAGGAGCTGTGAAACTGGAGTTAGCTCCTAAATCCCAGTGCACAGGGAATGAGTAGAGGTGTGTTGAGAAGAGCTTTCATGCCCAAGAACAGGAGGGTTATGATGAGAGGGTGAGAGGCTTTCCAGGGAGTGAAAAATACTGAAGGAATGGGCATGCTTGAAATGCTGCTTTCCTGTAGGCTTTGATGCCATCTGCAGGTCTGAGTTTGATGCCAAAATGAGCCTGGGATTGATTTAAAATTGTGAATCTAAGAATGCAGATTATTTCCTCAGTTGCTGTGAACAAGTAGCTTTATTTTCAGGTTTCAGTTCTCATGGTTATGTAACAGCTCAGTAGCTCACTCACCTGTGAAGGAAGAGTCAGGATGCCTCAGGAATTTCAAGCCTGTTTCACCCTGCCATGTGCAAGTGTCAATTGTGAGATTATAGGCTGTGCTAGGCTTTGGTATGTAAGGGCTGGCCAGTAGCTTTACAACCCTTGTGTAGCATGATCAAAAGCAGCAGACTGATGGAGTTGGAAGGTGAGTGATT
This sequence comes from Melospiza georgiana, assembly GCF_028018845.1. Lineage (NCBI taxonomy): Eukaryota > Metazoa > Chordata > Aves > Passeriformes > Passerellidae > Melospiza > Melospiza georgiana. The sequence continues at coordinate 67,561,356 of NC_080433.1, forward strand.
AAAAGGGAAGTGTTGCTATCAAGTTTCACTGACACACAGGTATCAGCATGCTGCTTGGCTGCTGCCAGGTAACTGAGTTACAAAACAATGGTGATTGGGTTAGAATGAGGCTGGATGGGTCATTAAATGATATTTCTTTTCAGTGCAGCAGTCACAATTCAGCACTTTTATGAAAGAGGGAGCCCTGAGGAAATCAGAGGCTTAAGCTTTCTTTCAAGTTTCCTTCCTGGTGTCAGAAGGCACATTATGACAGATCCCTTTTGCCAGGATTTATTCCCTGGTGAATGTTGTAAAGTGTCAGGGAAACCTGCATACAACCAGGAACTCCATGATACTATTAGGAGTTCTGGCTCAAAAGAATAAAAATCATCAGAATGGATAATAGTATCTGAAAAAGCATTTGACTTTTTTTTCAAGGTGTGACCTGTTTTGTATATTAGTAACAGTGTCTCAGCACATGTTGGTGTCCAAGTCCATTATGCTGCTCCCTAGACATCTAATCACGTTCCAGTCAAACACTTTCAGGGCATTGCCTCTCTTTTTAAAGTTAATTAGAGATTTTAGTGTTTATTTTTTTGTTTCCCAGAAATGTTTTCTATATAGTTGGATTGTGTCAGCAGTGTTGAGAAGATGAAACACAGAGATTTTTGGAAGTTGCTTCCACAGCGTGCATTTCATAGAGACACTCTTTAATGAGGAATGAGCAGTGCTGGGAGTTGGGAGCTCTGTGATGAGCTCAGCAAGGCTTTTGTGGGCAGACGTGGTTTGGGCACACCAGCCTGTCCAGGCTCTTGGAGAAGCAGGATGTGAAAACACAGTGTGTGAATCTCAAGTGGACTTAAAATGTGAGATAAAGCTTTAAAGAATTACCAGATACTAAACATCAAAGCACTTATGTAACAGGTATGGATCAGTTACTGCTAATTGTTGCATTCTCACTGCTAATCCAAGCTGTTTAGTAAATCCAGCATTTAAAGACAAGGTTGAAATGATTTATACCAATAGACAATACCAATTTTTCTTAATTTGTCTAAAACAAGTGTTTTTGAGAATTGGTTAGTTTATCTAAAAATGCTGCAACGAAGTTTGATTAATTTTTTACATTTTGTATAAGAAACATGGTACAGGAAATGAAATTATTTATCCTGTTCTTATAATTGCAGAGTAGGATACTTGTGTTCTCGAATGTTTATTTCTGAAACCAGAGAATCAGTTTTGTGTAATGAGAATATTTGTCTTGGGAGTAAAGATGTTACTCTTTTAAAATGATCATTTTGATCTAATTTTGTGTTTCCAGAGTGACTCTCAGTAGCTTGTATCTCATACAGTGCCATATCTTGTCCTAATTGTAGCATTATGAAAACTTGAGATAAAGTTTAAGTAGATCAGACTCCCTTTCTCTTCTACTTGTACCTTCTTTGCAGAAGCTGCTTGTCCTAGTCCTTGACTTGTGCTTTGCCATGCCAGTGAAAACAGAGTATTTTTAATAGCTGCAACTAAAAGGAACATTAAAATAAACTACAGCCGAATATATATATTGAAGCAAAACCACAGATTTATTTTTAAAGTTTTTCTGTTTCTATACATCAGTGTGTGGGATCACTGTATGTATCAGTGTCTGGTGAGTGGAATTCATTTTATAGTTAAAATTCTAGGCCTTTTTAAATGGATTTGTTTGATAGTCTGCCTTTGCAAATGATGAAAAAGGAACATGATAACTTGGGGCTATACATGTAAAAAGGAGTAATTCACTCTTTCAGTTGTGCTGAATCAATGTGAATCAGACAATTTGACATACTTGCATAGTTATGCTCCTTTCCCACTTAAAAACAAACAACATTTTAGATAAGTATGTCAAATAGTAAAGCCACTTTAAAAATAAAACTATGAAATGGTAAAAGAAAGTCCTTTTATTATGATGGTTTTAACACCAGAAAGTTAAGTGTCAGCAAATAATTAGCTTTTCTGTTTATTTGTGAGATGCATAGATTGCTAAAAATCACTTCATCTGATTTCTTCAATAAGTGGGAATTCTTATGGAAGGCATGCATTTAAGTAGAAGAATTTGACTGAGATTTTAAATCAGAAAGTGGCATTATATGTATGTTGACAATGTCTCTCTTAAATCTATACAGTGTATGTTTAATTATGGCAAAAATAATGAAAATAATGTAAGAGTTAGCAAAAAATTTTAAAAACCAAACCAGTCCTCATGGGACCTCTGTGAATTGTTTCTTAGCATCAGGACCTGATGGGCAAAGTGCAGAGAACATGCTTGTCCTGTTGGTTTATTCAGAATGTTTTTGAGGCATAATGATGTTAATGTGCAAGGGCAGTGGAACTGAATATGTGCCAGCTTTTCCCTAATTACAGTTCACAGCCCAAGGTATTAAGCTGAATTGAAACTGTGCATGGTTTAAATGACTACGTTAAACTCTTAACTGTGGTGCACCAGATCCTGGCATGTTTGACTTAGCAAAGATTGCTGCAAAAGAGCAATATCCAGCAAGAAAAATCTTAATTCTCAGAGTCTGCTTTTCAAACTTTTTCTCAGGTTTTGTTCTGGAGTGATATTTCAATGTTGATGCTATGAAAGTTACATTGGTAATAAAGGAGCTGCTTTAAAATCATACTGCAGAACTAAGCAAAAGATTTTATTGCTTTTGGTGCTTGTATCCTTAATTGATTTTTTTTTTCACAGTTTGTGTCAATTCTGCCAATATTTTATTTTTGAGAAAATACATTATACTTCATATTTCATGGCTGATTTGCATTGGTAGCAGTAATGAGTAATAGTTATGTATGTGCATGTACGTAAGCTGTTGCCTTTACATAGGAAACTTAATTTGTGAGTCTTTAAATATCATTTAAACTCAGTAGATAAAGTCCCTTTAATCTCATAGCAGGATTGAAGTGTGTAATCTTAGTGTTCCAGGAGAGGCTGAAAACCACAAAGTAGAAAAATTGGTCTCCTCTCACTTCTTTGCCCAGTATCTTCACCTTTCCTCTTGTGTTACTGTCTTGTGGCGCTCTCATCAATGTATGGCAATTATAAATAAGTGAAATAAAAAGGAGTAAGCTGCCTTGTTTTTAAGATTATCTGGTTTCATTCAAACTGAGTTATTACAGATCACATGCAAATAAAAACTAATCAAGAACTAAATGCATATTCACCTCATTTCGTAGGAAAAAATTGAATTTTGGCTTTTATCAGCAGCAATGGAAAGCAGCAAAGGCCATATTTGCTGCCAGTAAATAGAATATACCTAGAATATCAGAATGAAGAGTCAGTGAGTGTATATGACATTGCCTTATCTTAGCACGTATACAGGAATATAAAGGGGGGTGTTTGGAGAAAGGAAATGGAAGACAGGGCAGAGCCAGAGTAAGGGGACTGTTACTTCAGCAGAGGATGGAAAGACTGATGTACAATGCAGGGTTTCACTGATGGGGAAAATATTGCATGTGCTCCAGTTAATGTGAGCAGGCGCCCAAAATGCTCTAATAAGTCTGTGAAAATTGGAAATGGGGACTTAGTGAGGTGAAGAGAGCATGTCTGTGTGTTTGTATGTATAAATAAAATGGCTTGCTATTTCCCCTCCAAGTAACATATTGTCTTATTTACAGGATGATAAATTAATTTTGAACTCACTCTTTTGGAGGCTGGGAAGCAGGGAGTCTAATGAGTATTCCAGCTGTGTGCTTTCTCAGCCTGAAGTTCTTCACTGCTTGTCTCCCATGTTTGCAGCATGATCTGCACCCACCAGCTGCTGAGGTATTCTGTTAATGCAGCTTGGACATGTATTGCTCTGCAGATTAAATAGCTACTAATGGATCCATCTGAATCTGCCCTTCCAAATCTCGGAGTCTCTCCTCACTACTTTGTTGCAGTCAGGTTTCAGAGAGGTTGCTAGAAGGTCTTAAAGGTCCAACCAAATCATTATTGACAGTTGAGTTACAGTGATATCAGTGTTTGTTGCTTACAGACAAGATGATAAATTCCCAAACTTTGTAGTACCTGCTCTTTCCCCAGTGCCATGCCTACCCTTCTGGGATGGATGCTTTCATTTGGGAGAAGGGAGGGATATCACCAGTCATCAGCCTCCTGGCCCTGCTAAGAGGTCTATGACCTTGATGTTGGTAGCTTTTTACTCCCTATTCTGAAATCCATTTGAATAATTTTCATGTGATTCTGCAGATTATTTCTGTGCTGCCTTGTAAATCCATGTTACAATCAGTGTCAAGCCATCCAGATTTACTATATAATGTTGCATTTCACAACATTATATAGTTTGTTCTTTGTTACTTCTGTGGGTGCAGTTCTGCAGCCAGCAGAACACTGGTGAGGTGTTTGTAGCCCCAAGTCTCTGTATCATCCTGTCACATTCTAGTCCTCTGCAGTGGTTCCATCTCTTGAACCCTTTATACTGCGTTTTGTCCCAGCATCTTAAATAATTATTTACACAGAATAATTATTATTGCTCTATTAGTTCCAGATACATGTATAACAATGGGTGCTATGCTGCACAGCTGTACAAGGTGAAACAGTAGCTGAAAAAGTAGGGAATACTCCTTTGATCAGTGGTCTGGTGCTGTTTAATGCTAAAACAAATCTCCAGACAGGCCAAACCTTCAGTCAGAATGTGGAAAGTCCGAAGGCTCACCTTAACACAAAGCCTCTGGCCCATTACAAACAATGGCAGCAGCATTTTTATTGGCTCCATGACCTTGCTTAGTGTGATCCGTGGTACGCAGCAATCACTGTTCTGTTCAGGTAGCCTGGATGCTGCCAGAGAAAGATGTTCTTCCTCTACATTTGAGAAATTTTAAGAGGGTTAGCTTTAAGATTCCAATACAACCTGCTTTGTTTTTACAGAAAGTCTCTGTAATCTTAAACTATTTTATTTTTATCCTGAATTATTTCCTTGCTGGGAGCTGCAGTAGTAGCTGGTGGGAAAATCTGGGTAGTGGGAAAGTTCTCACTTGCAAATGAGCTTTGGAGAGACCTTTGAAAGCTGCATCTTGTTGAAGTACTGTCTTTAAATATTGGTGGTTTGCAGAGTAGCTTTTGGTTTTCTTTACATTTAACATGTAGTTATTCAGCAACTCATTAGAAAGCTGTTATTTCTTCTTGCAATAGAACTTTTGAACCTGCAGTCATGAAAGAAACTCTAAGGGCTTTGAGATATAAGAGGACAGAGCTATGTAGCACTGAACTGACTAAACATTGGATAAACTTTTTAGCTAAATATAGTTGAAAGGGCTTGAACACATTTTCAAGGTATTAGCTTCAGGTATTCTGAAGCAGATCAGAAATATGGCAGGAAATAATGGAGAGATTTTTTGAGTTTTTTAGAGGATGATAGTATAAGCAAAAGACCTGGTCTGTGTATCTCCCCAAGGTTAAGGAAAATAATAATTTTTTTTCTGATTATGACATCAGTATGGTTTTTAGTATGGTTTTTATATAAAATGTATAAAAAATGTGGAGTAATAACCAGTCTCTCTCTCTCTATGTGTATGTAAATATATATATATTTGTGAACTATGCTATAGTAATACCATTGGCCTTCTTGGCCACCTGAGCATGCACTGGTTCCTGTTCAGCCACTGTACACCAGCACCCCCAGGTCCTTTTCCACTGGGCTGCTTTCCAGAAACTCTGCCCCAAGCCTGTAGTGCTGCCTGGGGCTGTTGTGACCAAACTGTAGGACCTGGCATTGGTCTTGTTGAACCTCATGCTGTGAAAAAAGCTTGGATGCACAGACACATGAAAATTATGTAGGTTTTTTAAGCAGCAAGGTAAAAAGTGAGTATTTTTGTCCTTTAGAAATAGGTACAGAGAAGCAGAAAGTATGAAAATTACTGTTTTATCAGTCAGTTTTTACTAATGCTACATGATAAACACCAATGCTTCCACGAGATACTGAAGATGGCTGTGGTGTGAACAAAGAGCAGGGTTATCTGTGACTGTAGGACTGTATTTTGTGTGTTGGTTTGGATCACAGTGAGCTGTGTGTGCCTGGCTGAGGCTGCCCAAGAAGGCCAAAGGCACCCTGGGTTTTACAAACAGCACCAGGGCAGGGATTGTCCCCCTGTGCTCGGCACTGGTGAGGCCACAGCTCAATCCTGTGCTCAGTTTTGGGCCCCTCAGTACAAGGGGGACATTGAGGGGCTGGAGGGAGTCCAGAGAAGGGAACAGAGCTGGGGAAGGGTCTGAGCACGAGTCTGATGAGGAACAGCTGGGGGTGTTCAGCCTGGAGAAAAGGGGGCTCAGGGCTGTGACCTTATCACTCCCCACAGCTGCCTGACAGGAGGCCGTGGCCAGGGGGGTTGGCCTCTTGTCCCAGGGAACAGGAGGCAGGAGCAGAGGAAATAGCCTCAAGTTGCACCAGGGGAGGCTTAGATTGAGTGCTAGAAGTTTCTTCACTGAAGGGGTGGTCAGATTGCCAAAGGAATGGACTGCCCAGTGAAGTGATGGAATCACCCCCTGTGGGAGCGTTCAAAGGGCACATGGATGTGGCACTTAGGGACGTGGTTTAGTGGTGAACATGGTGATAGTAAGTCAATGGTTCCAGTTGATGGAACCATTAACTTATGCACAGTCTTTTCCAACCTAAACAATTTTATTATTATATGAAATAACAATGGAAAAGCTGCATACATACTAAGAACTTCCTGTCTAGTTTTTCTTTTCTCGTATAACTTGTTGCCATGATATTTTCTGAAAAATCCCTTTGCCATGATTTTTCTCCTGAAAAGCCTCAGAGTAAAAGAAAAACAATAATTATCTGCTGCTGTGGAATGAAACAGGTGCATCTTTGATTGGTCTCATGTGGTTGTTTTTAATTACTGGCCAATCACAGTCCAGCTGTCTTGACTCTCTGGTCAGTCACAAGATTTTATTCTCATTCCTTTCTTTTTCTTGCTAGTCTTTTGATGAAATCCTTTCTTTTATTCTTTTAGTACAGTTATAATATATAATTTTCTTTTACTATAATAGATAGCATAAAATAATCAGCCTTCTGAAAATGAAGTCAAGATTCTCATCTCTTCCCTCGCCCTGGGACCCCTGCAAACACCCCGCATGAACTAAGATTCACTTACCAGCAGAATTGTTTTGAAAACTGTTTTCTTTTATATTAGGACTTGTTCTGCATTTTAATTTCTGTATTTAGTCTATTCAGATCATCTTGACATGAAACACAACAGCAGACCTACATTAAACTGAGGACCAAAGAGATGGGAAATATGTTCCTCTTCTCTATTTTGTGCTCAAGAAAGTGAAAAAAGTAAACTTTATACATACCTTTTCATAGTGGTACTTCTCTGGAATTATGTGCTTGGAAAGTTTTTCAATATTGCATTATTGTGTAACACAAACCAAATTATTTTATGATGCTGTTTTATTCTGGCCATAGAAATAATTTTATTTTGGGGAGTATATACTACCTTAGGCTTAATTCTGTATGTAGTCATTTAGGATTTCCTTTGTTTTGGGTGGAAAGCAGAATCAGATTTTTCTATACTGATAAAAAACTATATTTGATGGGTCTTGGGAAAATTCTTGTAGATGTTGATGTTCTCCTGCTGGCTTTTATGATTATTTAATATTGTTGAAACAAGCCGCTAGGTGGCAATATCAATTAAAAAATTTCCAATACATGCAGTTCAAGTTGTCATCTAAAATGGGGCACTAAGGAGTAGGTTTGATTGAAGTGAAAACATTACAACTTGTTGTATGCAAGATTTTCTTGATGTAGAGAGGAAATGTTCTTCCAAAGCACTTCGTGTGGGTGATTGGTGACTGAGGACAGCTGGGTGTATTTGCTTGGATAGAGAGGAAATGTGGTTTTCTCTTTTTTGTGTTTCTGCAATACCTCTTAGACATTTGCAAAGGTGAACTATTATCATACCACTTCTTGATGAAACTTGTTTTAACCTACCAGTTAGAATAAGTTGGGTTGTATCAACGTTACTTGAGAAACAAATCTTTATTGATGTGAACACGAAACATTTCAAACTACTTGATTTAAAAATCAATATGAATTTACTTATGGCTGTGGGTGAAATAATGAAATGTGTAATTGTCTGTTACAAGCAGACACTTATTAATGGGTGTGCTGATTTTATCTTCTCTGGTGTGGGTGCCACTGTGCAGCATACAGGCTGGGTGTGTATGTGAGAGAGAAGAGACTTGCTCAGCTAAGCCATACAGAAACCATTTCCCATGTCACAGGGCTTGTCTTATCTGAGGTGTCTGCTCCTTTTATTTAGATATGTATGTCTTTTTTCAGCATGGTGATTGAAGATGCTTTTGCTGGTGTTCCTGCTCAAGCTTCTGTTTGGTTATTACTTTGGGAATACATATAATGAAATTGCTGGTATGTGGTAACAGTGACATTTCTGCTTCAGTGTGGTTTTACTGGAGCTCCTGTCTGCTGCTCCATCCTGCCTGCACCTCTCCACGTGCATTTTGGAAACATCTGTGTAGTATGCTGTGCTCTTGTGAGGCTTTATTCCTGGGTGTTTTACCTTTTTGGGGTTTGTTTCCAATGCTTTGTCCTGTCAGTAACTCTGCTGTGGCCCTTGAGTAGTTCTGAGGAGGTAATGCTGTCATTGCTTTAATACTTAGCCTTTATTTTGTTAGGACTTATAATCGTTTAATCAGGCAGTTGCTAGAGGAACTAATTTATCTTGGAGTGATTTATATTTTGCCTTTCTTCTTTTTGTCTGCTGTCTATTAGGGTTTTGCAGTGACTGTTTCTCAGTCCTTATGTCATGCAGTTTCTCCTGATCTATTTCTGGTGTGGTTGATACAGCCAGCACAAGCATTCCCTTCAAGTGCCGCTTTTCAAGTGGTATTGAAGATTCTTGATTTGATGATCTTTGTGCCCAGTAAACTGTCATAGATCAGACTGGGCTGTTTGTTCAGAGAGGTTGTGAGTGGTGCTTCCTAAATTCAGGGGTAGTGTTCTCATAAGTTGCTATATCTAGAATATGAGGTCTAGGCAATTAAGGATTGTGCCATTAAGGATTTTGATTTTTTTGGTTGCTTGTTTGAGATTTTTTACAGGTTTAACTTCAGTTTCTTTTCTATTTTCTTTTTGAGGTAGGTAATTACATTGTACATGATGGTATTGTTGCTCTAACATGGTTCTCTGCATGCACTGCCTCTGTAAGAGTGGGTGGTTTAATCTTACTCTATTACAGTAGACATTTAAACACTACTGGGATAAAAGAAAAGTATTTCCAAAGCTTTGTATTGTGGTAAGACCTATGCCTGTAGAGTCTGCTGCTATTAAGTTTTTTATTAAGTTTAATAATTTATAATTTATGCAGTATACTGTTAGAGGCTGTGTGGAAGTGCTTCATGGCTATGGACTGTCTTAGGCATAGGGATCAGTAAAGCCACATTGATATTGTGTCTGGGATAACTGAGCAGGGAATGTAAATGCTAAAATTCACTTAGCAGGCAGAATGAGTTGGCAAATGCTGTTAAAGGTTTTTAGACTCTGATCCAGAATCCAATGCTGACTTTCTTGCTGTTTTTCCTCTTCCTGGTAATGATCATTGCATGTTTCTGTAGGTGAAGTATCTTGGTTATGTTTGAGGTGGCCTGTGTTAATGCAAGGCAGAAACTTGCCTGTGTTATGTATTAAAGTGTCTTTTCTGTCATTGTGTCAGTTTTGAATCCTGATGGTATTTCTTCTACCACGAAGAAACACTTGGAATTCTCTTAGCTGTCCTTTTTCTCAGGGTTTATTTAATCCAAAAATAATGTTATGCCATTGCTGCTTAACAGTTTTTCTTCCAGGTGTGTCATGTACTTTGCACAGTGTGTCCATGCCCTCCTGGCATCGTTGTTCTGAGTGCTTTGCTTTCTGTGAGGGTCTGGTGTCTGTGTTACCACAGACTTACCATATCTGAGTCTTTTCAAACAGGTCTCCCTTTAACAGTTTTCTAATACTTTTCTGTGATTTTCTACCTTAGTGTTGCTCCCTTGCCTCTTCAGGCAGCTCCTGGTTCTATAGGGACAAGGACATCCATGACACAACCTGAACATTCCTTGGACTTCAGTGCCATCAGGCTTTCTTTATTGTGAATTTTTTTCCTGATACTTGAATTGTATTTCATTTGAGTATTTTTTTCCTACTGATTAATCCTATTAAGAGTGAGTACTGATTGCCTTTGTTCTTGTAAAAGCTGAATTGTCTTTGACTAATTTCAGCTGGGTTAATCACTAAGCTGGTCCCTGATCACATTTATGTCTGGGAGAGTTTTTTTCCTTTGGAAACAAGAATCCTCAAATAATTTAAAATACCCAAAAACGTAGCAAAAGCCAAGAGATGGACTGCTGGAGCTACTTGCCTCAGCAAGTATCCCATCAGGACTGGTGCTCTGTAGACAGCCCTGTGCTTTTGTCTAAGACAGATCAGAAAGTGGGATGCTTTGTGGGATGTCTGTTTTCATGTCTGTCTCGCATGCTGCAAATGCTGGCTTTAATTCCCTTCATGTAAGGCAATTTTAACTTCTTTTTTTTTTTTTTTTTTTTTTTTTTTTTTTTTTTTTGCTGTGCTTTCCACTTTAAAGTTTACAGATTTCACATGCTTTTAATGTGTTTTTTTTTTCCCTATGCAAATAACAGTTTTGTTATTTTTCCCTTCTGCTTCTTGAAGACAGAGTAAATTCTGTAGGTGTGCCCTTGGTTTGTGCCTGCAGAGCAGTGCCTGGTGTTGTGTCTGGGGAGCAGGGACTGCAGCTGCTTCTGCACTGGGGCAGATGTGGCTCCTGGAAAGCAGCACAGGCTGAACACTCAGCACCCAGGCTAATTGATCTGTTGTTTCTTTTAAATCACCAGAAGTGTGTAAAGTAGTTCAGCGATTCTTCCTGTCCCTTATGTTTTGTGCTCAGGAGCTGCTGCCAGTATGTGTGTTTTTGTAGACCCTGAAATAAACAGTGTTTCTGGTTTGTCTGTTTTTCAGTGGCCCCTTAATTGTGATATGACAGGCAGGGGAAAATGACTTGCTGTGATTTTGCAGAACTACAATAAATACAAAATTGACAATGAGTTTTGGTGGTGATGTGAAAGATTTTGGAAGATGGCAGTGGCTTTTGCTCCAAAATCATCTGAATCCATCTGCTGCCTTTGTGGATTTTCATTCCTATTCAGTACTGCATGCTTTTGAGAAATGGATTCAGCAAAGTGGATCTGTTTTGGTAGCTGCAATACAAAAACATTTATTTGTGTGTAGTAGAATTATTTTCCTTACTTGTTTTTTACTTTGTAAAAGAAGAGCAAATGCAATGCAGTTTGGCTACAGGGCTCATTTAGTTGAATCCTGAATACAAACTAAAATAGTGTTTCTTTTGTATTGAGTTTTCTCCTATATATTTATGTTGTCTCAGGCAAAATTGTCCAAGTAGCCTAGGTCCAAGATCTTGTCTGGAAAGTCAACCAAGTTACATGCTATAGAATCTATTGTGTTCCCATTATATTAAGCTTTGTTTCCATTTGTGTCCAAGTAATTACCTGTTTAAAAATTACATGTTGATTTCATTTCTCCTGCAGTGAAAGGTGTCTGCTCTGTCAAGCATGAATGAAGTTTGACATATCATTCACACAGCTCTTTATAAGTCCTGTTTACATGACACAATTGAAGTTTTAGCTGGCTAAACAGCTGATTATCTGTGTGCTTATGAACAATTTGAATATAAACACAAATGCAAATAGTAAAAGGAAGTCAGTTCCACAACCATAGGAAAAAAAAAGCTGCAACTTTTAGTACCCGTTAGTGTATTTTAAATATTTTTAAAATTTTTTTTCCAAATCTTTCCAGAAAGGTTTGGCAGTTCTGTGGCAGCAAGCAGAATACTGGGCATTAGTCAGCTGCATGCTTGGGTTTACTTCTTTCCATGTTCTGTTTGGATGGCATGACTGATAAAATCAGTCAAAAATGCACTATTTAGAGTGTTTCTTAGAATTAGATATTTTGTAGTTTGTTGCTAGGAGCATGGGGACTACGTAATAAAAATGCAACTGGCTTTGTAACTATTGAGATATATTACACAGCCTGATTTTTTTCACTTGAAGAATGAGCAACATAAGTAGTGTGATACTTTGAGATGGGTGAAAAATCCCTCCTATTGTCCTGCTCAGATTTTCTGTGAGTGCTGCGCTTTTCTACAGTGAGGTTTTCTTTGAACAAAACTTTTCTTTTTATTCTTCAGTGCAAAAATTACATTTTGCTTTGGTGGATTTTAGTGCCAAGAGGGCATGGGCTTATGCTTTTGTCTAAAATATTCTGTGAGGTAAAAAGGGGTTTCTCTTCTTCATGCTGTGGTAGGTTTAAGATATTATTTTAATTTGCTTTAAAGTGCATCACCTAATGTAACTAAATCTCCCTGTTAGCATGTTGAGGGGCTAAGATGAACTTTACATGTTAAGAAATCCCTCGATGTGCATATAAATCAGTCCTAGACTGAAAATAGTGTGAATGCTAGAATACATGTTTTTGTAACTTCTAAGTACAGGTGGTATTCCAGGGAAGTTGAGAGTTTCACAATCTTCCAGGGACCTAACAGGTTTGCAAGTGACCAGGACTGATCTTTCTCTAGACTAGTGTTAAAACCAGATCAGGAGATCTGGGTCTCAAAGACAAACCATGAGAATGCATTGGAATTTCCTGCTGGGCAGGGAGTGCTGGATGAACACTTCTGCTTTGGGCAGGTATTGGAGTTTTGCTGTCCTGTGTCAGAAAGGTGTATTTCAAGGGTAGTGGAGAAGCTTGCAGTGACTGGAGTAAGACAGTGTTGAGGAAAAAAGCTTAAATCGTGGGCAATCAGGTTCTGTTAATTATGTAATTTGTTTATGATAGTGTACTTGTGATTAGTTATTTTTGCAAGTATTTCTACCCACTCTTTTGAATTTTTGTAGTTAACATACTCAAAATCTCAATATTTTAACAATTAAAGAATATAATCCAAATATATCTTAATAAATATTACTAAATGTGAAAATTAGTGTGGGAGGGAAGATGCAAAGGGTACTTCTCTCTTACTTAAATTATGTAGTTGGTTAAATTTTTCCTGAAATCACCATAAATACTAATCAGAATTGTCATTAAGAAAAACTACTCCTGGATAACCTTGTTATTCCATGTCCTGCTGTGGACTTACGTTGTGCTGGAGAGGGAGCTGTGCTGCTGTGAAGATTATTCTTATGCTGTGCTGCTTTGGAAAATGGCTTTTGTGTTCTGCAAACCTGGAACTTGTGTCTAACAGGGATTTGTGATTTGTGACTGCATTTGTGACTCACTGCCAGGCTGTGGTGGAATGGCTGTAGAAAGCAAAGCTTATGGAAATGTCATCATTGTGCTTTTAAGCCTGAACTTTAGGCAAGAATTAGGTGTTCCTACACTGCTTTATTTTTGGCTTTAGACTACAGATTTATCTGCATATCTAAAGTGCAGTGACCAGGGGTGTGGATATGGCTTTGAAGATGGGGTGTTTCAGGACTGCAATATGTATGTTAAGGTGCCCCAGTGTCAGAATTTCAGAGAGCCATAGTTAGGAATTTTATGCTGCTCTTTAGCTTGTGTGGTATTATTTAAGAATGCATAAAGAAATCACTAGTGTGAGTGAAGCTAATACTGTGTTACTTAGCTTTTGAATACCATTAGGGTGATGGAACTGCCTTAGATGTGGCATTTTGCACTTGTGCTGAGGTGAGAAGTATGGAGTGGGCAGAGATGTTTGGAAGGCTTTCTATTCAGTTGTGTGAGAAGAGCAATCCAAGTGCTAGTTACCTATGTCAGGTTAAAACACCAAAACTGCAGTGGGACACAGCTTAATTTTAATGCCAGAACAACAGGGAGAGAAAGCTAATTTAACTTTAAATAAATTAGATCGCTAAGGTTGCTGCTTGGGAATTTTTAATAAAAAAATTAATCATAGAAATTGGCATATTAAGTTTTTCTGGGTCAAATTTGGGGAATGACATTATAAGCCAGGCATTAGGGCATTTATTCATATTTGTAGAGGCTTCCATGGAAATAAAAACCCAAAGACTACTCAGCTACTTATTTAGACACTGATGGGAGAAAAAAACCCTAACTTGTAAAGGAAAACCCTACAGTAGCTTATAGCAGGCTGAAAAATGAGTAATTAAAGTGCTAACTCAATGTGGATTATTCCAGCATGAGCCAGTCTGAATTTGCTTCATTATATGATTGTGCTGCTGCTAGTGATGAACTGAAATCAAGGCCTTTGGTAATTTAATAAATCCATATAAGGAGATGAATATGATTAGATTTATAATCTCAGTCTTGTACTGATTTTTAGCTACTTGCTAAAAATACTTGAAGTATTCAAATCAAGTGTTCTTGAATCATTATTTGAAAGACATCAGTAAACCAGACAATTTTGTTTTGCATGAGACCTACATTCAATTTTGTTTTGGACTCTACATGTTGTTCATTTTTGATGTTACTTATAGCCCATTTGATATTCTAAATTTAACAAACTGATGTTTTTTGGAATAACTTATGCTGGATAAATTCCAAGTCTTTAGCAAAGGTCACATAGGAATATAACCTCAGATTCATGAAAGCTTCAGACTCCTCCTTTCAATTTAAGTGACATGCCAGAGGTCCCTTGGAAAAACATCTTTTAGGTAGACAAAGGGGACCTTTCATTCCCATCTCAGACATCAGCTGATGGAGCTCTCCAAACAAATTCTTTGTTTATGTGCATCTCATTTACAGTTATTAAATTACCAAATGAAAGTTAAATACTGTCTTAGGCACTCAGAATATTTGTACAGTCAGGTTCTCCATCAAAGCAGGAATTAATTGTAAGATCTAAAGCAGATCAAAAATGAGAGAGTGGGTTTAACCCTTGTGATGTTTTAAACAGAACAAATATTTTTTTATTTTTTATGCCTTCAAGTGATAGATCTGTCTACTACAGAATTTCCAAAGTGGAATTGTTTGTCAGGTTCACGTGCATTGACAAAGCTTTTATTTATCTTTTACCATATGTGCTTTAAAAATAATTTGCTTATTGTGCAACGTCTTGATACTTATGTTAGAGATGACTGAAGATGTCAGTTCTTCTATATAGCAGTACTTTTACATGAACTGTATAGTTATAAACTTGAAGCCCTAATACATCATAGGAGACAGGAAGCTTTTCCAGTGCTTTGGTAAGAAAATAACTAACTAATAATAGCCTGTAAGTAAAGGGAAAAGATCAATTCTTATAAGCGTTCTCAAGGTGTTTAAATTTGGAGCAGTATTTGATTGTTAGTCTGCCTTGCAAGGGAAAAAATTTTGGTTTGAACCTCATTACTTCAAAGGTTTTGTCTGAAGGATTTCCCTGCTGGCATTGATGCTCTTTCAGAACAGAGGCCATTGATATAAGGAAGAGGAACTTATACAGGACCTGCAAGCAGGGTCATCCCAGAGCACAATGCACAGGCTTGCAGAGACACATTGAGCTATCATATTGTATATATGGCTTTTGCTCTAACATGGAGAATGATGTAATTTTTTTGTTTCATTTTTTTTCCTAAACCTGTATTTCATTTTGCAGAAGTCTAAACCTGATATAGTAACTCATCTTTCAGATAATGGTAAGGTCTGTAATTGTTTTCTGTAAATAATACTGAACATTGTGATAGCTCACTATATGCCAGCTCTCCAACAGAGAAAATTACTTCACATTCTCTAAAATTGCCATCTTAGTAGGTTTTAGATTCTCTCTTGTGCTGCCTTCTTGAAAGAAATTGTGGGCTGAGGGCTCTTGAAGCCCTGTTGGACATTTCTCACTCAGGGTAACTCATGAACTCCCTCATCAGTATCAGTAGTTCTGAATTTTGAGATTTGCCCTTCCCATAGGAAAAAATACCTCAAGCACAAACCCAATCTGGGGATTGCTTGTGATATTTAATTCAAAGAGAATGACAATTCTTCTACATTATTGCATTCTTTGACTGTAATGGTTAAATATACAATAGTCAATTTATTCTTGGGTAATTAAAGGAAGTATTGCCTTGAAAATGAATTCCCTTAAATATGGCCTTCCCTGTTTTGATTGATGGTCTACAAATATTAAAGCATTATCCTGTGAAGCCCTGTCCCACTAGGTTTCAGAAGTTATATCTCTGCCTTTCTACTTACCTTTTTCATTTTTAATGGGATATAGATTAAATGCACTGGTCGGTTGGGACCTCACTGCAGAGGTGGGACCCTCTGAGATTCGGAGTTGTACGCACACTACCTGCAAACACAAAGCCATCAGAAGCTACATAAACTTTTCAACATAAATGTTGCAGATGTCCCCAAGGCTTTGATGTCTCTGACAGCTGCACTGAAGACTCAGTGGTTTGAGTCAATTCATTCTGTGTTATTTTTCTCACTTCTGGATCTGTTCTCATTGAACTTGTTTTACTCAATTGTCTTGAAGGTAGAAAAGCAAGGACCTTGAACTGGTTTGTCCTGATGATTACACACTCACTCCTGTGTTGATGACTTACAATTTGAAGTCTTTGGGGGCTCTTCTCAGTGATCAGGTAGTGGTTTTGACAGTGATAATGCTATGAGATCATTACATTTAATTAGCATAATTTTACTTAAAACAGGACTTTCTGATCAAGAATGAGAAGAAAAGCAATCAACAGACAAAAAAGGTTTTGATCTTCATTTATTAGCTGGTGTTTCTTTCTAAAAAAGCATTAGGTGTATGACCTTTGATTTTTTGGGGTTTTTAAAGATAGATAAAGTTGTTTAACCTTTCTTCTGCATGATTTGGCAAGCTACATAAAGTTAGAAATTCTGCATACCAAATTTGTCCATCAAATGATGCTTAGCACCCTCTCAGAGTAGATTCAGGGTGAAGGTTGGAGTGGGTGGAGGCTACTTGTATCTCTGAAGTTATTGGAGAATCTGGGAAAGAGAGCTGTGATTATCTTTTGGAGAACTAGTTGAGTAATTTAGCATCTTTTGTGTTTTGGATTCAGCTGCAGAAAGGAAATGTTGACTGGTCATGTGTCATGGTTGATCATTACTAGCAGTCAGTGGCACTGTGCAGTTGCCCAGTTCATGATACAGAAATGTGTGATTCAGGAAAACATTAGAATATAAATGATGGTTAGCAGTTTCTCTATATTGCTGCATACTTAGAGGCAAAAAACAGATATCCATCGTGTTAGATGTATGCACTGTTTTTAAAGGTTAAATAATCCTGACATATCCTACTATTCAGACATATAAGTAAGTGAATACAGAATTCAGTAGAGATGTAAAGAAATACACGTTTATTTAAGAAATCAGTATAGTTTTATCTAGTGAAGTCATGAAACCAACAACAGGGAGGTATTTTAAAGTACATGGTTCTAGAAGACAGTCATTTAATTCATAGTATTTTCCCATTCCTGCTCTCAGAGGCATTGCAGCAAGATTATTACCAATCTCTTCTTCAAATTCTGCATAACATTAATTCCATATGTTAAAGAACATTGTGCTGCTAAAGATAACATATTGCAGATGAAGTTGTGTTAGACTGCTGGTTCATTCCATGTGAAGTTGGTATGGAATCATGAAAGCTCTTAAAAGAATTAAGAAATACCCCCCCTCCAACCCCTCAAAAAACCCTGGAGTACATGATATTGTGGTGTGACTTAAAATACAAAATGCAGAAGAGCATCTTGATTGAGGCTGGGAGCAGTAAAATATATTTATATACTAAAAGGCAGCTTCCCAAGCAGGTAAAAGAATTTATGTGAGAAAGGAAATATGTATACCATATCTACCAAATCAGTCACTGCAGGATCATCCCTTTGAGTCCTCCCAAGAAGCACACACAATGAATTCTATTTCTTATTTTGACTGAAGTATCCATTCAAAATTTCTTCCATCAGCATTTGCTCTAAACTGAGCCAGATGATTTTTTTTCCCCTATTATCTGCACTTGCCCACTGTGTTCCTCCCTCATGTGCAAATCTGATTGCATTTTCTGTCTCTTCGTATCTGTCAGCATTGCAAACCTTGCCCACTCATTCCTTATCTCCTGTAAATGCTCCATTCTTCTTCCTGTGGTGTTCCTGTCCTATAAATACCCTTCATCACCAACATTTGTAGCTGCTGCACTCATCTTTTTCAACCTCCTGAGCCATTTCTTGCCATCACCGCCATGAGGAGTTGAGGAGATGATGGATTTGGTTGGCAATTGCATTACTCTAATGATAAATGTTACTTGTGCAGACGCACTTATGAATGTTTTTATCTTGCCATGCTTGCCTTCTCTTCCCCCATGGTACACTCCTTGTGTTCTTAGCCCTTAAGCTCTCCATCAGGGAAGCAGTTTTGTCTCTATGTTTTATATGGAACAGTGTGTTCTAACCCTATCTGAGGGTAATGTAATGTAAACTCTGTATAAGAACACTTCATTATTATGTAAGATGTTTTGGCTGGTGTAGAGGGGATGGATCCTCAGTGTTTGCTGTGAATTGTGTCTGATGGCAGTGTTGGAGCTAGAATATGAAAAACTGGAGTTTTAGTAAGTTTTGAAGTCTGTCAAAAATGCTCCATGGCTGTAGTGCTGTAAATGGTAAAAATAAGGACTTAGCATGAAAATGTGTCTCAAAAAGGCTTTAATACCATAATGTAGATACATATTTGGAACACACTTATCCTAGCATTTCTTTGTGAAGGTACAGAAAGTACTCACTAATGTGCAAAGAAAAAGAAAGTGATTTTAACTGGAAGGCGGTACAATAGTCCTCAAAAGGGAAACATGTCTGAGGTCTCCCTGACAGATGACACTCTGCACAGTCACTGGAAAAATGTGCATTTTGAATTTCAAATGAACTTAACGGTGCTGTGTCAATAAATCACAAATGTATCCTGGTACTTACTGGTCCTGATTGTGGTTTTGTGAGGAGCTGTGTGCAGCACAGCTGTCTCTGAGGTGAGAGGAAAGCAGTGCTTCAAGAGCACCATCAGTGCCAAGTCTCCTCCACAGCATTTTGCTTACAAAGAGAGAGAAGGCACTATTATAATCAGTCTGCCCTGAGGAATGCTGCAGGAAAAAGATGACTAATGGGTTTTTTTTAAATAGTAAAGCAAACTGCAAAGGAAGAGGGATTACTAGAGGGATTTAAACATGGGCTGTAATAAAATATAGATTTCAACCCCTTTTCCTCTCTGACAAACTAATGAATGTTTTCATTATACTTTGTCAGAATGAGTCTTACAGGGCAGAACTCAGGTCAGTGATGAACATGTCCTCCTTTTCTAGAGAGCCAGTCTAGTTCAATGGGTAAAGCAAGACTGAGATGGCTCTTGTATCAGCATTGTTAAGGTGTGGTGAAACCTGCTGTGAGCTCTGAAAACATGGAAACACCAGGCTGACCCACAGGGTCAGGTGAGCTGAAGTGAATATGACTTAATCAGGAGCAATATTTTCAAGTAGCTGTGGGATACATAGCTTTGTGTTCAAAAATGGAAAACACAGCTATTCACCATGCTTGTCCTCATTCATACATAACAATTTACTTATTCTTTTCATTTTTAGTAGGAAGTGGCTGCTTTTTGAGCCAGTCACAACAATGCCACCACGTAATGAAGCTATTTGAGAAAATGAACAGTATAAAGGAGACTAGTAGTTTAAAACATGTTCTCTGAGCACATTCTCTCTGGGCAGATCTTAATAGGTTAACACACAGCTTAAATATATAGAGATAGTCTATTTGGCATACAAAAATAGTCTTAAGAACAAGACAAAAAAAAAGAAATCCTTGATGTGATTCAAGACTACGTACTCCCAATGAAGTAAGGAAAGATGAGTAAAAGCCTGACAGAGGGCTTAAACTGGGATTGTGGTTCATGACACCACATGTGAGTAAGTACGTGCAGATCACATGTTTGCCTTTGTCATGTGTTAGCAGCTAATGATGCAGGATTTTATCTCTGCTAGTTACCCCCTAAGTGTGGTTAAATTTCGGTCTCATACTTGCGCCTGTTTTAGCTTTGCCAAAACCTCCTTGGCTGGCAAAGAGGGACAAATCTTGGCTCTCAGCTTTGAAAGAATTAAGGCAAAATTTGTGAAATTAGCAGCAGTCTTGAATATTTGATTGTTGTGTCTGTCCAAGGGCAAGAGGGAGGAGACAAAAAAAGGCTCTGCACAAGTTGCACATACACCAGCTCTCTACAAGTATGCCCAGATGGTCAAGTTAGGCATTTCTGGTGTTCTGTAATGACTTAAATGACTTGCAGTGACTTCACTTCACCTGTGTGAACCCTCTGCTCTTTCAGGCTGTTGTGCAAAATACTGATGTCTCCATCTCAGAGGAGAAGTTAAAAAAACCAAAACCAACCAACCAAAAAAACAGAAAAGGAAAAAAAAGTAGAAGGAAAGAAATTCTCCCAGTTATCCTCCAGTTGACTGTTTCTTGTGGGTGCTGTGCCTGAAATGCACAGAAAGTACCTGGGGTATGGTTGTATGCTGTGTGTGTTTGTTTTTAAACTCTGATTATCTCATGCAGTTATTCTTGCTTGGACACTCAGTATGTGCATGCTATTGTCAGCAGTGTGATGGAGAGGTAATTTTAGCTGCTGTGGTGCCAGTCTGTATGCATGGCAGCATGCCAGGCATGAGCCAACCTGTGCCATCGCTAGACAGCCTCTCATTATCTTCTTTAAAGATATTTCACTGGTCTGACACTGCAGGTTAATTGGCAGAATAAAATCATTTCTACTTTGTGACATGGTTTAATAATAAAAGCTAGCTATAAGAAAGGTAATATTTTCACTTTAATGATCACGCTCCTGGTTTGAATTCTAACTGTATATTTATATTTTAAAATGTTGTGTTATTTATTTTAATATAAACATTTATTATAAAAGTGGTAAGTCAGGACAAAAAACACTACATGTCAGCACTCTGGGATAGATTTTGCCACACAGCAAAAGATGAGATCTTTGTTGATTGACCTATTTATCTTTTGCCTGTTACTTGGACTGTGGAAGATTCAATTTTATTCTATCATTCTGCTGCCTGCTAGTAGATTTGTTGAAACCTTATTTCATGGAATGGTTACAGGATTAAGTCTTCTACTGTTTAACTGTTCTCTTCAGCTACTTTTCAACTCATGTTTGCTAAAATATGCCCTATTACAAGATTATTCAGTCTTTCTGATGTGGATCCTGCTCCTTGAACCTGCTGTGTGTCTAAAACTTTGTCTTCTGTCAGGAATTCACATGGTTGTATGTGAACAGATAGTGTGGTATTAGCTTCAAAGTTTAAAAGAAAAAAAAGAAAGCACAACTGAGTTGGAAAGGGTCCATAATGGTTCCTATAATTGTGGCAGCATCCAGAATTTTTCAGAGCCCAGCCCTGCCTGCAGAACTGTGGCCGTACCTGTGCTGGATCACTCATGCTCTGGAAATAACACAATGGCTACACTGATAATTCTCTTGTGCTGCCAACAGTAGCAATATATTTATTGCCCTTCAAATTTAAAATTTTCTAGGACAGTAAATAAAAATAATGATTCTACAATGGCCTTTACCCATCACAGGCTTTAAACATTTGGCTTGGTAACCAGGAGTTTCACATAAATAGAGATTAGGGGCATTATGTGTCTGAAAATGTTCTTACAGTCCTGTATGTGTCTCTTAATCCACAAATATATCTGCTTAGATTTATCCCATTTAACTCTATCAGCCTGAGTGCATTCCCATCAGTGTTTAAATTTCTCTGTGCTGTTGTGTAGTTCCTCATCTATCTTGCCATATTACTTAAAAAAATTAAGTTCTTTTGTTTCTTTGCATAAATATAAGGAGGAAATACAATAGAAATTTGTTTTTCCCTGTCTACTTTTTAAAAATTATTTTTCTCAGCCAACATGCCTGTGTATTCTTACAATTTTCTATGAACTTTTTAAAGCACTCCACTTCTTCTCCACTGATACTCTCCCTGGTTAGTTGTGTGTTTCCTGTTTTCAAACTTTGTCATATCCATGTTATTTCCTTTTTCAATCAAGAGGAAATGTTAATGTGATTGATGACTTGTGTCTGTGTAAGGGGATTTATGTACTGCGGAGGTATATTAGTACCTGTTCTAACTTTTATTTTGTGTGGATTGCAATGAATGACAGCAATTTTAAAAATTGAACAGCTGAGTGACTGTTCAACAGACTAAAAAACCATCCAAACCATGGTCTTCTTTCTCTGTTTATACCTTATAGAAGGAAAGTGATTTGCTGTCATTAATACACAAAGATGAGTGATAAGTGATATTTTAATCTCATGTTAAATGGCAGCAGAAGTTGGTAACCAGACGGGTGAAGATTATCTGAATTGATACAACCACCTGAACCTGTGCAGTAAAAGTGGGATTCACTTGCTCTCGTGTGGCTGTCTTCAGTGTAGGCATCCACATTCTGTCTGGTTATACTTACATAAACTTCTTTATTGCTGGTGGGGAGATGCTGGCACTTGGGGGATTCAGCCTGTTTGGGGTTAGATTAACCAGGTAATGAGCTCAACTCTCAACACAGGCAATTTCCCTGTGTGTGGTAAAAGAAGCTTGGTAGCTCAGATGAAGACACTAGTAGGCAGAATTTGTTTAATCTGTCTAAAAGTCAGTGGTTGAGAATTCTCATTGTGCCTGTTCAGCCAGTGGAAAAAGTAGAATTGTAGGAAAGCCATTTTTTCCTTCTTAAAAATAATGCTGACATCCTTAATGATGTTGACAGTGTGCTAGAGATTTATACACCTACAAATGCTGGGTTTAGTAGCTTTTGCAACTGTTCCAGCTAGATTTTTAAGAGGACTGTTGGACATACACAAGCTTAACATAAAATAATTTAATTTACACTTCTTCTAGATGTGGCCTTTTCTTTATCTAGTTCCCTTGTGTGCTTTCTCAAGGATATTAACAGAGGGATGAAATAATTGTAATAATTATCTTAGAGGGATGAAGTCTGAATATTTTATCACTTTCAGTCATTTTTCCTAATGATATTTCTAAGTAAAAATAAACCAGGGCAATATTAAGTCTTGCCCTTTTTTTATTCTTGTTGGAGGAATGGTTTGCTGACTCATTTTGCTGGGAAGTTTTTCCAACTTTAACGTAGCAATTTGTGGGTGTTGCATATTTAAAAAGTAAAAAAAGCAAGTTCTTTTCCCTAGTCTTCTATATAATAAGCATGAAGAGTAACTAATCAAAACTCTGAAGAAGATCCAATTTTTAAATGTATGTTTTACTTCTTGTTTCCATGATGTTATTATACTGCCTTATTCACAATGGGCAAAAGCTGAATTTTGAATGTAAAAAAATAGATGCTGCAGGTTCTCTAAATACATTTTGTACTCAAGATACCATATTTTCCAGTGTATAGACATCTCCAAAACATGGTTTTAAATGTAAGATGATGGGTGCAACTTGCAGATCTGCCATTCCTCAGCTTTTCTTGTCATTGCTTGGGTGCTTGTTTGAGTAGAAGCAGCAGTGGGGGCAGAGTGGTGATGTCCTTGCTGTTATGTCCTTTTGGGTGGAAGCAAGTGTTCTTTTCCAGTGCATATTCTGGGGTACCCTCTAGACACTGGATAGGAAAGCTCACATGAGTCCTCCCTAAAATATTCAAAATGCTCTTGTTGTCCTTCTCCCTAACAACCTCACATCAGCTCACTTGAACACATTTGCTGCATTTAGTGTTTTCCCTTGCAAGTTTTAGTCCTCATCTTTTTCAGTTTGGCTTTCTTCCTACACTCTCCTGAGCTTTCTCATCTTTCTTTGTGTACTGTCTTCAGCTGTCTATTTTTGCCTTGGCAATATACCTTTTCTCTGTCAATGTTCCTTCTCTTTCTTCCAGAAATTTTGCTGTATTTTTCTGTTGCTTCACTTTTTTTCTGCTCTCAGTGATTTCTGCCCATTTTCCCAGCTTTTCCTTCATGTTAACATTTCTTTTCCTTCTAATTAACATTTGAAGCTATACTGGTGATTCTCATAACTTAGGAAAATCACACTATTTAGAGTCAATTTGTTATATGGTCTCTTCTTATGATGCTTATTCATAATTTCTCCTTATGGGTGTTAAATACCAGGAGCAAATAAAGATAAAATAAATGTAGTCACATTCCATGTTTCCCAAAGATAAGTTGAAGTAGTAGTGGCACTTAAAAATACATAATCTTTGAAACATATTTCCTTCCTTGTATGGGAGCCAGGATGATCATTGGTGAGGTTTGTCTGGGCTAGACCTGCCAGTCCTGTTGAAACTTGAATAATCTGATTTTCAAGCATGTATCATCTGTGACTGTAAACTTAGATACTTTAGGGAATGGTGAATAGGATAGTGAAACTGGAAGAGAATTCAGATAGTACAACTTATCATGCTCTTTCATCAGGTTATTTTATTTTATTCAACAAGGTTTTCAGTTTGTTCACCTGTGTTTTATATAAAGGGAAATGCGGTAAGGTTGAACCCTTGCTCTGAGTCCTCAGCAAAATCTAAAATAGGAGGTAGAGTGTTATCTGCCAATCTGTCTTCCCATTTTCTTTTTCCTTTTGATGTCTTTGTGATTATCTGCACTGATCAGTTTCCAAAACGGTTTCTTTTAGTTCAATAGGGTTTTATTTTTATGAAAGACGTAACTGACACTGTTGGCAGCCCTTACAGCATTGTATATTGTTTAAATGTTGCTCTAACCACTGCCAAACTTAGGACTGTGCTGTTGAAGACCTGTCTTGCCAGCAGTGAAGTCTCTGCCTCGTGTGTGCAGGGACAGACTGTCGGAACCCAGGACATCCCTCTGGCTGTCCTGGATGGCTCCAGCCCCTGCCCAAGACACCTGTCACTTTGATTTTGACCCATGGAGCAAATTACCACCTTTGTATGAAGAATTGCAAGTCAGGAGGGTTTAAGTAGAATAGTAGTTAGTTTATCACAGGTTGAAAAGTAGAATTTTAAGATTTTTACAATGGAGGTTTGGGGTCCCAAGAGGGAGGAATTTGGGCATGTTTTGTCCTTCTTTCTCCTTCTTCCTAGCATCCATGTTCTGTGTGATGCTGGCACTTTTGGGTTGGTTTAAGGTAGGAGCATACTGTCTAACATAGGTGATAGGTACTGGGACATTATTGTAAATAATGTACATGTAGTTTTTAGTATAAAAGACAGCACTGCCTCTGAGGGCGGTCAGTGTGCCTTGGACTGACCTGCTGAACAGATCTCAGGATGTTACAGAAAACAGGAAAATAAACAACCTTGAAAACTACAGCTGAAGAATTCTGACTCCTTCTTCAACTGCCGGGCTGGGAAAAGAGACTTTTAACACATCTCGGGGTCGCTGTGAGCAGCAGAGATTCCCAGAAAAGACGGGCACGTGTAGAAGCCCTGAGTGCCTGGCTTGGAGATGCCAGCCATCAGTTTGGGCAGGTGGCACTGCTGCCATGGGCTGGGACAAGGATTGCAGGGAGGAGAAGGCTGGGGACAGGCTGGCTGATGTCCTGCACCGCCAGCACACCCTGCAATCGAAGCTGCACCGTGCAGTGCTGGGGAGGATGGAGGTACCACAGTGACATCAGCACACGCTCAAAGAGCACGGGGTGATTTCTCGCCACCCACACCACTGTGTCTTCACTACAGAAGAAACTATTTGTAGCCAGCTTTTTAGGCAAGACAATAGCAGGTTTCTCATATGATTGCTGAATAAGTGATGGGGAAGTCAGATGGAGAAGAGGAGAGGGTGTGAAAAGAAAAAAAAGCAGAGCTAAAAAAAACCAACCTTGAAAGTCTTATTGTTTAAGAGGTAGTTTTGCAGGCCAGCCAAGAACACTTGTAATTTTACATCAGCAGTGGCTGATTATGATACAGTGTAGATGAGATATTAATGAACAACAGGAAAAAAGGCAAGCAGCATAGACCTAAATAGCTTTACTAATTGCAGGATCAGATCTCATCAGGTCTGGACAAACCTGTGTTTTATGTAAATACCTCCCTTATTGGGATTGCTTTCAACTCTGTTCTTTCCTATAAAAATATTTTGTCCTTAGTAGCCAGAATTTTCTTCTGATCAGATTTTTAAAAATCTCACATCTTACAGAAGAATTTATAGATACTTCTCCAGATTCCACTTCACTCATTTATTGTTTTTGCATTGGTATAATTTTTTTAAAATCATCCAATTTCTTTGAAGAAGAGAGCAAAAACAAAGCAAGGGGATATTTTGACATGTATTTGCATGCATATTGTATATTTTATGTATAACATTAAAAATAGTCCTAACAGAAGTCCTTCAGGACTAGAAAGCTTTCATAGCATTCCTTTACCAGGAAACACCTCACATTTTCTCTTTCCACTTTTGTGAATGTAGTATGTCCTTTTCAATATTTCCAATTTACAGATATTCAGGATATATGTGTATTATGTGGTAATTACAGTCAGACTTCACAAAGACAGGCATCTGAAGAATGAAAGGTATTTCCGTTCCTTAAAAACGGGAAGTGTCAGCTGGCTGAGTGCCAAGTTATCAGTGAGGGGTTTTTGTTTAAGGAAATGTTTTCCTGTGTTACTGCTATGTCCATTGCACTCCAGAGAAGCCCAGGAGAAAAATCCCCAGTATGTTCATGTTGCTATGTAAATCCCAGAGCACTGGCAATTAAAGAGTGAAGATGGTACGTGTGAGAAAAACACTTGCAATATAATTAGATGGTCCCTCCTTTTGTGGGCACTGCATGCGTATTTAAAATTTGTCATCGTTACAATTTTATCTCGTTACAATTTTATCTCCAGTAATAATTCTGAAATTTAATTTTTCTGTGTTACAGCTTTACTGACGATACTGTTTCCAAACGATTAAACTTGATCAAGATGTAATTTAAGAATAGGTAGATCCATTTATTTAACGAAAAAAAATCTAAGGTAATAAAATGATGCTGTGTTAACAGAGAATTGTCTTTGTTCCCAGGTGTGCTCACTGCAGCTTTATCTGTTACTGGGGGTGTGTGTTACAGCAGACAGTGATTTCCTTCCAGGCAGTGTCTCAGGGTTTCCTTGCTGCTGTCAGTGTGGTGCTGGCAGCAGGAGGGCACATCCATGTGCCCGAGGCAGGGATGGCTGCAGTCGCTGCTCCTGCATCTCCAGTGGCTGGGAAGTGGTGGTGCTTCCACGTTGAATTTCTTCTGCCAGTTGTGTGCTTTACCTCAGAGACAGCAAAGGTGTGTGCAGGTGCCACAGACCCAAAGCCTTCTCTTGCAGTAATTGATGTTGGTCTGACAGGCTCGAGCAGGATTTCAGAGCTTGCATTGGCCCTTCAGTTGAATTTTCAACAAGGAACAAACTGCAAAGAACACACTTGAAGGGTGGCTGACTGCTCAGATAGAGAATTTCGAGGTTTGTTTAATATTGTTTAATATTTGCTGTGAGACAAATCCTTCCTGGTTTGAGCCTGTACTGCTGAGTGGACATGGTCAGCCTTATTTACACAGGAGTTGTGCTGTGTCCAAATGTAGGAACTAGAGGTAAAGCCAGGAGTATATGGTGTTATTTGGTGAGTGTGCCATGGTACAGCTGGCATCAATATCTTGATTTTGGCACTTTTAATGGCTGCTGAGGATGCTTCTCTTGCTCTTATTCCTTCATGCAAAACACTTTTTGTTTCCCTATTCTGCCCCTTGTCTCTGTTATAAACAATATGAAACATTTTATGTGAATTTTGACAGAGATAACTCTGTAACCTGTCCAGTGTTCCTCGAGACTTAGACTTCAGGTAAGCTGATCACCATATGGGCCCATGTCCCAGTGGGGCACAAATCACTGCTAAAGTGGAAAGATTTTTAGCTTGCTTTGGGCTTGGAATGATGTGATTTTTTGATGGAGCTTTTTCTGAGAACTGTGTGTACTTTATGAACCCAGGAAAAGGTGAAACAAGTCCTTCCCATGTCCTAGAGGAACAGGGCTGAGAATGTCTTTGCATCTGAAAATTCAAGGAGTATAAGAGCCTGATGATCTGCTGGATAAGAAATGTCAAAAAGCTTGCAAGAATATTTGGAAAAATCAGTTGTGTAGATCCTGTGATAATAATCACAATATAAAAACATATTGAAAAGCATACAGCAAATGTGCTAAATATCTCAATTTAAAAACATTTCTACTGTAAGGATTTCTATCTGCAAATTTTGTAAGGAAAAGAAAAAATATTAGGCTTTTTAGAACAGTGAATGGTTCTGAAAAATAAGATTGAGAAGAAATTCTAACCTGAAGTTTAAGGTTATAACATGTATTCAATAACTGTGACCTCATTTAATCCTTTTGGGTAAATCATGTAGCTTCATCTCCTAGGAGAGGGAGGAATCAGTGTGTGTGAGGTTCTATGAGTCACTGCTTTAGTCTTTATAAGGTAACATATGCTTGACTCAGTTTGGATGAATAGAAACCTGTTTTTCCTTTAAAACTGGAATTGTCAATCTGCTACCTTAGAGCAATTTTTTCTCCTTGAATTTTGAAAATAAAGCACATAACAATGATGGAAAAATAATAGCAGTTGAAAATTTGAACAGCACTTAACGCATTCAGGCCAATTATAGACCTGAAAGAAAATGCTATTATCAGAAGGATCCTAACACAGTAATAATTGTACTCAAGAATATAAAGGGAATAAAATAGAAATATTTTGGATTAGAAGTCAGAAATCATTCACTCTGTCCATTGAGTTAAGATAGTGAAGATATTAGAAATTCTGTAGTTTGAGGGTGTCTAACACTCATTATTTGGCTGGAACTTGAATTTTTTTCAGCTTCAGCAGAAAAGCTGTCCATGTATGCTTGGCAAAGCACTTGCCTCTAGACAAGGTTTGGAAATACAGCAAATGACTTACTGTGTTTTATCTAACAGAGTAATAAGTTTTTTATTCACTCTGTCTCTAGCTACCTTGTGTTCAGCTATTTCTGTATGGAAGTATGGTTTTTTGCCTAGTAATAGGAAGCAATTGGCAGCTGATTTTAAAAGGACAAAGGATATCCTTTAACATACTTAAGAATATTTTGGCTTGGGTTGTTTGTTCTTTTTCCCCTAAAATTAATAAACTTGTAGGAATAAGCTTTCTGTTTTCTGGCAGCTCTAGGAAATGCTCTCAACTCTGTCCCTGTCCCCTCCAAACAAAACTGTTCTTATAAACCTTAAATACGTATAAATAATAAAGTTCAATACATCAGTAATTAGGAAGTAACTAGCACAGATACATTTGGAGTGAATAGTGCTTTCTTTGGTGTGCTTCCTGGTACTTAATCTGACAAACAGTTATGCAAAATGAAGAATTTTTTTTTCTTTGCAGAATGGCTTTTTGTAAAAGCATGGATTTTCAAAGAAACTTTGGTCGGAGTTGTTTATTGGCCTGAGATGGGAGGAAGGAGGGAAAAGCAAATGGTGCTGGCCATACATCTGGTACAGCAAATGCTGCCAGACCCAGCAGAACTGTGAGAATGAAGAATTCCTCTTATTGTCACCTTTGTGTTTCAGTAAACACTTTATTAAGGAATATTACAGTCTGTTAATAGATCAAGTACCAGATCATGTCAACCAGGCTTATGTTATGTGAATGACTAAAAGAAATTCCAGTTAATAGTTATGTTTAACTAGTTAAACATAAATAATTCTGCTTCCCTATGTTCATAATGGGCCATTTATTGAGTAATTGTAGCATATAATAATGCTTTTTTTCTGAAATATCTAATGCTTCCTCAAATTTATCTACAAACTTCCTTCAAAATTATTAATATATAATCTGACTGCATTAAAAATTCTTCAGAGGTCTAACTTACATCAATTATATATATTTATATATTTGGAAACTAATTATTTAAACAAGTAAAAGGCAAATTCTTCTGTGCGTTTTGTATTCCGTTTTTCCCTTTTGGAGAAGTAGAAACAAGCTTGTTCTCAAGCTTGTTTTCACTCTTGTGATCTGCAGTGTGTGCTTCCTTCCTGCCACGTTTCACGAATCCTTTCTGTATTCTGTGTTTTTCAGTGTCCTCCTCATGGTGAAGGTTCAGTGAAATGAAGTTGTAAAAATAATAGTGCTGTTGTTATTTTTCTTGAATGAAATACCATTTTTCTGTAAGTTTTCAGTAGATAGTCTTCCATTTTCTTCTGCAAAAGTAAGGCAACAACTACCATTTAAGCTATGTACTGTCTTTCAGAGCAGCTTTGGCCTCTATTTCTGTTAAGGAGAACTCTGCTAAGCAACTGGCAGTGTCATCTGCATGTGAAGGATGCCTGGCTTTAAGAATTAGGGTAGACTTAACTTTTGGGTACTAACCAAAAGTTAGTACTGGGTGGGACTAGCAGCCATTTTGAAGGAAGATATTTTCCTCAGAATATTTGTGAAGTATTATTTTTCAACCACAGCTCATGTGTGGAAAACTGTTTAGAAGGACAACAATGATATTACTATGAATGTGTTTTTTAAAATACCTGAGCATATGGTTCTAGTACTTTTAAGTCTTATCAGAAATGTAAAAGGCAGTGGCTCAGATCACTAGGAGAAGATTAGATGCAACATATAGTTTCTCAAAAACCCCAAAAGAGTGTGTACTATTAACATGAAGTCCATTGAATGTAGCTGTAGATACTGAGTAAATCCATCTTCCCCTTTATGCAAGAGAAAATGAAAGACTTAAAAAAAAATTCTGTATTTTTTTTTCCGTCATTAGGTCTTGACTCTAGATATTGTGTGCTGAGCTGAGCATGAGTGGGACTGAGCTGTAGTTGAACTTGTGTAGTGTAGAGAGGAAAAACTTCCCTTTGTATTGTTATCTGGTCTCTAGAACTTGTGTGTGAGACAAGGAAGTGTTGTTTTCAAAACATTCTGTACATTCAGCGCAGTAACTAAAACACAACTCTTACAAAAATGGTTAAAAATTAAAATGCATTTCAATATTACTGACTTTTTCTAATACTTTTCTTTAGGAAAGGAGAGAGTTTGCTTTATCATTTGGAAGTAAAGAGTTTCTTAAAATGGTGATTTTAATATTACAAGTATGGCATAACCTTAAAAGTTCTAATTTCCTCATGCTCTGAGCAGAAATACTATTTAACATATTGAAGAGGAAAAATACTAAGAATATTAATGTAATCTCCTCAAGAGGAGATTGCAAACAGCTGGTTTTTCTGTCACTTATTCTTCAGTGAGGCAGTTGCTGGCTTGTGTCTCAGTATTGATGTGAATGTTACGCATGAGAGACCTGAAGAAGTCCATAAACCTTCTATTTTTTTTTTCCTCATTTCAAATGCTTACTAACATCTGGAAGAAGATTTTATTTTGGGGCAGTTATACTCTTTATGCTTCAATACTACCTCATTTAGTATTCATATGCTTATCAAATTTAGGCTTGCTCTGTGTTTGTGCCATTTTGAATCCCATTTTCATCACACAGCCTGTGATTCTAGCAGTCTTTTGGAACTATTTATTTTAAAAGTACGTGATCTAAAACATATAAAGCAGTGAATTTCTCAAGTTGTGTGCAAAGCTGTCTCATTTTGTCTAGGGCCTAGTGCCTCATTGGGAGAATTTAAATTTATTGCCTTTTGTGCTGTTTAGCATGTCACTTGCACAATTATCCAGAGCTCAAATATAGATCTGTCCACATAAAATCACATTACTGATACCAAGGTTTCTAGTGCACTTCATGACTTCAAGGCTGAAAAATTACTTAGAATAGACAGTTTGATTAATTTGATTTGTTTAATAATTTCAGATCTGTCTTCATAGATTCATTTGGGAAGCAGGACTATTTCTTTTAAGAGTAATACTGGAAGTAGTCAACTTGCAGTAGGATTAGGGTTTTATAGGCAAATTGTGAGATCCAAGCAGCTGTAATTGTGATGCAAGGATGGAAAATTCAGTGGAGAATATACTAGGATGGATATTGATAAGGAAGTACATGTTTAAAGATAGTGTAGAAGAAACGTTAAAAGCACCTCAAGCTTGTGTCCTAACATGCACCACACAGAAAATGGAAGAAAAGCACTAAACCTGCTAGTTTATAACAAAATGTGTGGACGAGCCTACTTATTAATTAAAAATGAAGTATATTTAACTCGCATCTGTTTAGTATAATATTTATTTTAAAAAGGGTATATGGAAACTTGTGTGGCACGGTCTACGTTGCAAAAAATTGAAGGTATTTATGTTTAGATGCTACTTTGTCTCTTCTTTGCTCCCAAAAGACACGGGGGTGGTGGGAGGAAGAAGCTGTATTAGTTGAGTTCTGCAACAGTGGATCTCTGCCCTGGATAAATTTAATACATGCACTGTCAGTAAGATATTTTAATCTTGACTGATGAACATGTTGTAGACCATCAAGATAATCTGTTTGCGGTAGACATGATTAAATTTTTAGTGAAACAGTGACTTCTGTCAGTTGACTTTGAGATCGTGGTGACTCTGATATCTACCCATATGTCACAGGGAACAGTTTGTGCAGTGCCATATACCTTGTCCACACTTCTCCATCTGTGCCTAAACAGCAGCTAGGATTTTTTGTTTTCTTTTATTGTGGAGAGTTCTTGTGTATTTCTTTTTAATTGACAGAACAAATAAACAAAACTCCAGGCTAATTCTGCTCCTCTCTTCTTTTTTCCAGATTATGTAGATATCCCTAGTTCCCACATAATTTTCTTTTGTTCTTCTTTCACACTGCTGAAATAACAGAATTTCTCTTCTTCATCTTGTGTGGAGAGTTTCTTCCCTTATTATTTCTGAGGTGGTTTGTTCTAAATTTGGTATGGAAACTTCAGGTTGCTTGGAGCTTTTGATATGATGCTCTCCGACAAATCCTCTGTGAGTTCAGAAACCGCCAGCATCTCTTTCTAGGACTCTCCTCTCCATTTTTCCAAGACTCTGGTCTTTTTATTTTTTGGCTTAGCAAATGCCTTCTTGCTTTAACTTCATCTGATGCCTTTTTCTCTAGTCTTAACACAATTTCCACTTGAATGTATCAGAAGAGGCAAACATCTAGGCTAAGAAAAAAAATTATTTGGGCTCTGCTTTGGTTTGAAAGAACAGCAATCATGATGATTAGGAAGCCATTTTGGGCAGTGTAGAGCCTTTCTGGTTTTTGTTTTCATTCAATCACAGCTTGAATAGTATGGCTTTAGAGACTTAGTGTATCTGCTTCTCTCAGGCATTGGCTGAGAGCCAGTTGTCTGCCACTTGATCTGTGCACAGTGCAAAATGACTCAAAGTGGGCCGATGAAGTGCATGCAATGACTGAGGAGTTGGTGACAACGATACTACCCCATACCTGAATTTATTGGTATTTTGTAGCTGAAAAAAATTTACTGCATTAACTGCTGCTTTGAGATGTGCAAGCTCTAATTTTCATTCATCTTCAGCCTTTATTCAGTCAGTGTTATGATCTGTTCTGGATGTGGTTCTATATAGAGTGCTATCTTTTTTGTGGCTTCAGAAATTAGGACAACCCAAAACTCCTCAGTCAGGATGTAAATGCTTGCTCACTCAGCAGAAGTTCCCTGTACCTCTGGGTGCTGATCAGTACAGTTATTGAATCTACTCATGGAACCTTTTAAAGGTGTGGTTCCTTGAATCTGTAAGAGGTGCAGGTCCTGAACAGCCCAGCCTTTGCCTTTGTGGCACTGTACTTGAGGTAAAGTGGAAATGTTAGTTCTGTGTTAGGTTGGGGGGTCTTGAACCAAGAAACCTCCAGGAAGACCTGTTCAATTGTAAAATATTCCTTTTTCCTCTCTTTTCTTTTTCTGTTACTTTTAGTTCAACAAATACTGCTGTAATTTGCATTCTTGTAGACTCAAAGGCCGATAGAATGGTGCTGTGGCAGCTGCAGTTTGAAGGGATTTTTCTGTTGTGTTATTTGGACTTGGGATGTAATTTCTAAATAAATTCTAATATTCTAAATAATTTCTAATAAATTCTGTAAATTATCCCAGAATTCTGGATATGTAATTTATAAATAATCAAAATAAACAAATGAGAACATTGCTGTTTCTGCAGCCGTTATTCTCTTATGGCCTAAAGGCACTTAGTGTAAAACTCATGTGTCTTATTTTGGTGATATTCCCACAATCAGTTTTGTATGAGGAGTGATAGTGATGGTATCAGCTTGAGTTTGATGGTGCTATATGGATATGTAAAGGTACAGATTTGCTTTTAAAAATGAGCAAAAGGGGTCCACTTGAAAAAATCTCAGGTAGCAGAGACAGAAGATTGGTAAATCCAAAATAAGAAAATATTTCAAATTGACGGAAGAGAAACAGGAAAGAAAAAACCCCCAAACCTTGTGATGAGTGTTCTCTAATTGTGGAGTAGAATGCTCATTAAGACATTGGAATTTTTTTTTTCCTATGAGGTCTCATTTTATTGAAATTCTTCTTGCAGCTATATTGAATAAGTCTTTGTTGTCACTTGGTTACTAGAAGTAAAATTAAATTATGTGGTTTAATACCATCATGGAGAAATGTCTGTACATCTTGTAGAGAATCCAGGGACTCAAAGTTCGTGGTGCAATAACTTATATCTTGGATTTATTTTTAGCATCTTGTGGTGTACTGTTAGCAATAAAGTCTTAGTATTATAATCTCTGGACATCCATTGCAAAGCCTATGTGGAGGCTTAGTTATGGAATAAATAATTTGATCACTTCCTTCCAAACTCTGGGGATTTTGTTTTGCTATAAAATCCTGCCTTTTAAATATCTGTTTATGTAATCAATTTTAATTTATAAGCATCTTCAGAAGGAATTAAAAATTTATTGGACTTTGAAGTTGAGGACTATATTTATAGTCAGTCGGTGTCAAGGCTCTGTGGTAGAGAAATTAACTTCAGTTCTTCCCTACATTGGGATGTGTGTCTGAGTGTGCAGAGAAGTATCCCAGTAGCTGTGACTGTAGGACCACTTGCTGCCTGGGATGGACAACAGTAAAAGAAGTTTTTTATGGTACTTGCAGTCATGTAGTGGAGCCAGCTGTGAACATAATGACATTTCACAGATATGTTTTCAAAGATCCAAGAAGTGTCTGCTTTGGATGTGAGAACTGAGATACTTGTTGGATGTTCTTCTGATCAGTATGTTTTGGGAAGAACAAGTGGCATATGCTTAAAAAGGTGGTGATCACTTGCTAGCTTGCAAGCCTTCCACCAGAGCATGAGAGTTATCATTCAGATAGTAATAATACTTTTGTAACTGTGGTTGAAAAAACAGTTATCAATCAAGTTACACAGCTTTTCTTCTTCTGTTTTCAGAAATTTCAGTGGCTTTGTACCTGAGATATGTATGAAGAGAGGAAGAAAAGTCAGATTGGAGGTCTTCCACTGTGGAATGGCTAATCCCAAACAGTTCAGGTTTACTGTGGCAGTTCACAGGTGGACATAGTGTTGCTCAGGTCTTACCAGTATTACCACAGGTGGCACTACAGTCTCCAGCGAGGATATGGTCTTAAAATGAGGCTCACATCCCTTTGTTCTTTTGGGTTTTTTGGATCACAAACCTCGACTCCAGAGCACCTGGTGAATTCACTTTTCAGCAGTGTCTGTTCTGCTTATCTGGATCTTGTGAAGTGGTGGCAGGGTGCATCTCCCCTTGGCGACAGCACGCCAGGGTGTGCTGCCAGCATTTGGGAACGAGGGACCAGCCCAGGCCTTACAGGGGCTGGCCTGGTGATCACAGCATCCCAGAATGTGCTCAGTGGGAAGGAACCCCCCTGGATTGTCAAGCCCAGCTCCTGGCCATGCACGGCCCCATTCCCCAGAGTCACCCCATGTGCCTGAGAGCATTGTCCGAACGCTCCTTGAGCTGTGTGAGGCTGGAGCTGTGACCGCTGCCCTGGGGAGCCTGTTCAGAGCCCAAACACCCTCTGGGGGAATCACTAGGTGTTAAAAAAAAAAAAAAAAAAAAAAAAGAAAATATTACTTTTCAAAGTGTATTTGGGGGCATTAGAGGCAGACCACTAAAAACAAAAATCCAGGTGTGCCTAGCGTTTTCCACGTCTGGTTTCTTACCCGTGTGTGAAAGTAGTCATTTGATACCTCGCTTTTTGTGACAAAAATGATTCAAAGAGCCATATTTTTCAGGGATTTAGATCTGGAGGCTTTGGCGGGTGTGCAGTACCTCCTAGCACGGTACCCGGGAGGACGATCCGTGCCGGGAATCTTTTGTTTCGGGGTTTTCTCCCTCGGCGGGCACCCCCCGCGTCCCCCCCCGCCGGCGGCAGCGGTGGCGCGGCCCCCGCGCTGCCCCCGCGGGCTCGGGCGCGGAGCGGCGCCCCCCGCTCGGCGATGGTTCCGCCCGCCGTGCGCGGTCATGTGCGCGGGCCCGGCCCTCCGAGCGCGGCTGGGCGGCCTCGCACAGCGCCGCGTCCCGGGCCTCCGGCGGACAAAAGGGCGCAGGGAAGCGAGACCTCCGGAAGGCGAGGGCAGGCGGCGTCGGTGGTGAACGTTTTCTGATTTTTCCAGAAATCAAGCAGAAGACTGAGCTGCTGATGTCAGTTAACTCTGAGAAGTCGTCCTCTCCAGAAAGGTACGGCCGCATCCCCGTCCGCATGAACGCGGGGCTTCTCCCTCTGCCTCCGCGGGGCTGCTGGCATTGTCCGCGTGTGCTGCATGCTGGATCTCGCACCGTGCCCACCCAGCCTGCCCTCCCGGCCCAGCTTTGTGCCTTGTGGCCGCGGTTGCGGGCGGCCGGCCGTGCGCGGAGCCCGG
The DNA here is from genome assembly GCF_028018845.1 of Melospiza georgiana. Taxonomy (NCBI): domain Eukaryota; kingdom Metazoa; phylum Chordata; class Aves; order Passeriformes; family Passerellidae; genus Melospiza; species Melospiza georgiana. Next base: position 67,598,090 of record NC_080433.1, read on the forward strand.
CGGGCTGCAGCATGCGGATCGCGGCGGGGCTGGCTGCTGCAGACCCCGCGCAGACCCCGCGCCGCTCCTGCCCCCGAGCATCGGCAGCAGATAGAACTTGGCCGAGCGCTTCGTGCCCGGGTGTGTGGAAAAGGGAGTGTCCTTTGGAAAGTAGCTCAGGAATCGCAAATCCCCCCTATTAGTCACATTCTGTAAGATAGATGTGATCCCCGTTCAAGTCTGTGCTAGGAAATGGAGCAGTCGCTGCATGCAGTAATGGTTCATGCCTGCAGGTAAGGACAAAATGACTCAGAAGTGTTTTTAAAGCAATTATTTTATCTGTCAGTCAGATTAGTGCTATTTCAAGTAGCTGTTTCATTTTTAGGGAAATACTTCAAGGTACTAAATGTACATTTAAGTGTTCTGACGTGGAATAGCCTCCTGGTGATTATTTTGTTGATTTTAAATAAACCAGCCCTGCTCACTTCTGTTTTGCTTGCAGCTGCATTTTAGGGCATTTTTGGTTTTGAAACTGCTTGTTTAGAGAAACATAATACCATTTCCCCTCCATTATTTACAATAAACATTTTGGCTGTATGCAAAAGACCCTCTCAATGTTCTATTTCACCATTTTAATATTGGATGTTGGCAAAAAAAATACTGTTAATTTTAAGCTCTCAGACTGTGTTCGGCTGAAATGATGAGCTGAAGTTTATTTTATTGAATGGCTTAGCACAGAGAGACATGATAAGGCACTAAATGCTATCTTAAGGAAACAGGCTAAAAGACATCTTTCAAAATGAATGAGTGCTGTGTGGCATGGGTGGTTTGAAAAACCAAAATGAGCAATTTATTTTGATTTATAAGTATATTTAGGTATGATATGTAGAAGCAAACTGCATTGCCTTTCACCAGCTGTGGTTATAACAAAATACCAGCAATAAGAGATTTAGAAAATGGTGGGGGGGAATGGGATGTTAAGTCACCTTTCCAAAATGGAGATATATAAGAAGAGCTTTGAGAGAGATTTTAGTATTTACTTGTACAAAATTAAGAATGAGAAGAGAAAATGCAAGTGTTTATTTTTTAACCTTTATCCCACTCTTATGCTTAAAATTTTTAAATACAAGATTTAAAATGGTGGTGGTAACAGGGAGGATGATGGAGTGAAAATAGTAAAGGAAACAGGTGTTAACTTGATTTTTGGAAAGACTTACGTTGGCATTGCTGTGTGGGAATTTGGTGTATAATACAGATACTTATTATTTTATCAATATGAGTGTTATGCAGCACCCGACATCTGATCAGTCTGGTTTTGAGCAGAACATGCTCATGGTTGTACTAATGGTAGTCCTAGATGAAGAGGTCCTTTTAAAAGATCTTAACACAATTAGAAAAAGATGCACTTGTCTGAGATTCATTTGAATGAGATTCATTAAAAAGTAAGATTTTTTAAACAGCATGATGTGTTATCACAGAATAAAGATTAAAATGTGGTTGTTGTATATGCACACAAATTTGTTTTGAGGATTTAAATCTATGGTACTGTTCACCTGGAGATTGGTTTAACATATCAGCTGCATGGTCAGTTATAAATGAAAACATCTTTATTTCATAGGAGGGTTTTTGGTTTTTTTTTTTAAATAACCACATTCTTTTCACCCATCTAAAAATAGACTGAATTTTTTTGCAAGCTGTTATGAAACAGTGCTGTCTATCCTATTAGCTGCCAGTTCCTTTCAAGGCTCTTTGAAAATGAATATATAAGATTTTTTAAAAAGAAATAATTATAATATTGAGAGTCTGTACTGTTAAACTGGCCTAATCTGCTCTGTAGAAGAAGTGCAATGTGTATTTATGCCATACAGACATGAGAATATTCATGTTCTTGAAAAACAGAGAAAGGGAATGAATTCTTGCCTATTTATTTATTGCTGGTTTTAATCCTTGCTCCTAGTGGTTGGGCTTCTTGTGAAGCTTGAGTTCTCCGTGTGGGAATGCTGTGTGAAGATCTGAAAGAGTCCATGGCTTGTTTCTTGTTTTCCACGCGAGCAGAGGCTGCTAGACAGCGCTTGCACAGCCCGAGGGGAGGGGAGAGGAGGTGCTCTGTGCATCTACAGAGCCCGATGAAATGGGAATACAGGAGGAAGCAGAGAGGAGCCCATCACTTGCCTCCTTCTTTGGCTGGTCTTTGTTTTCACAAGACAGTTTAGTGTTTGTAAGGTTTTCCTGCTCATTTGGCAAGTTCATCATGCTGTCACATCTTACGGATGAGAAGAAAGCTGGGATATAATGGATGGTTTGGCTGTTATGGAGGCTCAGCATTTTAGAAATCCTGCGGCATTCTCTTAGGATAGTTGTTTGTTATGAATTTAAGAACCTTTTAGAATACATTAGCAAGAAAGTTGAACCTTTTTGTTGAGGAACCTCTGAGATGTTTGGCAGCCTTGAAAAGTAAATTAATACAAAGCTGAGACATTTTTCAAAGATTTATCCTTCCTTTCCACTTACCTTCTCCCTAGAAGAACTGAAGTTGCAGAATTGGGGTGATGAGATTAAGATACTTGTGTTTTGGCATGCTATGGGATATTTCCTGAGCGGACACAATCAGGCAGAGTCTCTATGTCCTGAATTTCCAGGTAGTTAATGCTGCCCTGGGCCAAAGTCCTGTTCCTTGTTGATAAGGTAACCCAGGTAACTGGGGATGTGAGCAGGCGGGGATCAGGTAACGCACTGCAGCTGCTGTGCTGAATTGATTTGTTTGGATGCTGGGCCTGAAGGAGACCATGGATATGTTTGATATGTTTTCCTACAGCGTGCTTACGATGTGACACTCACCTGGTTTCCTTATCTAATGAGTAGTAATTAAACCACCATGTTCTCAGTGTTTCCCCGGGGGCTGCATGAGGTTACTGCTCCAAATGTCCTGAGGGAGCAGGTAGCAGCCCCCAGATGGAGATGGGATGGTCTTCCAGGAGCCCTCCAGGAAAATAAAAATACTTTTATTTCTGGTGTATGAGTTGTGCACTCTTCTCATCTGCAGTATAGGGAATGCTTTCAGCTGCACAGATTTCCCCCCCTTTTTAGGGGCTGTGTGGAACTCTTGGCAAGTTTCTGTTTATTTTTGAGGAAAGTTAATTCTTTCACCTGGATGACTTGATACTCTTAAGACTTAAGACTTCCTGTATGTAGTACTTTTCTTTTTCACATTTAGGACAAAGAACTTGTTATTTCTTCAGCTCTGATTTTGGATTCTAAATTTGTGTCAGTAATGTAGTTTTACCATGGAGCATTTTCTCATAAAGGTTATTAGCAAGGCCTGATCAGTCTGAAGTGTCTGACCTGCTCTTTTTCTCTCCTCATACAAATGCTGCATATGCATGTTTCTTTGAAATGAGTTTCTGCTTCAGTGTTTTTTGAAAAAATTAATAGCAGCCACTCATGAATAGTCTTAAAGTAGGTAGCTGGTATGTGCATAATTCAATTTCCATCATTTTGGGGGGTTTCATAAATAACAATAAAGGGAAGATAATTCAAATGACAAGTTTGTGTTAAATCTGTGTGGATGTATTTGATGTCAGGTGGTGCAGGCAGGTTTTAAGGAATAATGATGGTTTTGCTTTGGCTTTTTGTTGGGTTTTCTTTTAAGCCTTGGGGTATGTATACCCCTCTATCTTTGTAATTTATCTTTGCAGAGGAAATTAATGCATTTCTCACTGCTTTTGCATAGTTTCTTCATCAGGTCACGCCAATGAGGCATTCAGGGATAAAGTAAAGGAGGAAGAAATCTGAAATAATGAGAAAGAAGGAAAAAGATGGAGGCTGAGTGCTGTCTACTTCCTTTTCTGACAGACCTGATGTTAGTTTTTAGAGGAGGCATTATGAAACAAGTTATGATGTTGAAAGATTCCTCCGGGTTTCGGAACATCAGTGATTTTTTTTTTATTCTGTTTTTGTGTGTGTGTATTTCTTTTTTAAATTTAGTCGTGGATGCTACTACTTTTAAGGTAGAAGTGTAACTTGTAATAAATATAGAAGTAATGTTTAAAAGTAGAACCATCAGCTAACAACCTGATGTGTAAGCTGATATTGCTGTATGTCAGATAAATGGTTTGGAATAATTGTTAGATAATAGGACATTATAAGATAATGATTCTATTATTTATGTAACTTACACTGGAAAAAAATAGCTATCAGAATAATGCAACTATTTTATCAGTTCCAGTAACTTTAAAACACATTTTCAAAATACTGTATTTTCTTTATCTCTCTTTCTGCTTTTTTTCTACTGGTTCTTTTTAGTAGAATAAAAGAAATTTTGTACCATCTTCCATTTCAGGACCGTTCAAATCTAGTTTTAGTGGTCATACAGCTATAACTTTTCTGATTTTTTTAATAAATGGTAACAGTGACCAATATATGTTTCGTCCCCCTTTTCCCCCCAAAATTACAAGCTTATTCTGTTTGTTGTATTTTATCTCAGAAGTAGAAAGAAAATCACCCTAGCTGAGTGTGGGCCCTAAGCTGTTTGTCCAGGGAGGCACTTTAGTCCACCACCAGCTCTGTTGGGTGACAGTGTACCTGTAGAGCTCTCTTACACTAGGTGCTTAATTTTAGATTGCCAGTTCTGGACCAAAATAAATCCTCTGTTTTGTGTGGCTTTTATATTAAAGGTTCCACAGTCTCACTTGTTTTAGCAGGTGAGGCTTTAAAGTGAAATATGAAAGGGATGTGGAGGCAAGGAATGTTGCAACATGCCATTGTCCTTGTGTAGGAAAAAATGGAAATAGCTTATATAGAAGCAGCCACTTGTGGAGCATGTTGAGGTGATATTTTTAGGGGACACTGTACTTTTTTTTTTTAAACTGGTAGTGCCTCTATCAGTAGGCTTTGAAAAGATTAAGAATTTTAAGTGTATTTTGCTTTCCAGGGATAGACTCAGTTTATTTCTGCTATAAATACATTTTCTGCTCGCTTTATTCTGTCTGGTATTTCTGCTATAGGTAAAAAAATTACAAGTGAAATATATCCTTAGTATCCCTACTACTCAGATGGCCTGTGCACTACTTAATTTTTTTCTTCAATAATTTTTTAAAAATTATTAGCAACTTTTCATCATGCAGGTATTTGTGAGGTATTTATTATAGGGAAATTTCTAATACACCTTCTGAAAAGTAAAACCTCAGATTTTGTCAGTTCCTGTTGGAACTAAAATGAGAGAATTTTGTGAAAGGGAGAGATGGAAAGTTGTGGGGTGTTGTATCAGGTTTTCCTATATGAGAACTATTCACTGGAAACTAACTGAAGCAATCCAGTGGTGGTTTGAACACAGTTATTGAATGGCTGAAACAAAAGCTATGTAAAAGATTGGAAAACCATGACTTGCACAATATACTTTCTAAGGTATTCCAGTTCTATCCCAGCTAAAATGTCTGGGGAAAAAGTAATGGATAATTTTAAGCAAAGCATTTTGTATTACAGGTTTAGTCTGTTTCATGACCTGAAACATTTTGCCTAATCACTGTCTTGGTCATGCCTTCACTAAAATGTCCACTCCAGCCCCTAGGTGGATGATAAAGGAATGTTACCTGATAGATTGCATAAAACAATGTGTATTTATGCCCAAAGCTTTCATTTCTGTAGTTGCTGTAGTGTGTTACAGGATAAACTAATCTGTGGTTTTCTGTGTATTCATATTGTATGTATATTCATATTATATACTTAAAAATTAATAATAAAATGTTTAGATATTAATGTAATTCAGTGAGTTTACTGTGTGGTGATACATGTGTTTTCACTGATCCAGAATTGATGTAGTTACTGAGGGATGCTAAGAACATATTAAACAAATGCATGCAGATTTAAGCATTCCATTTTGTTGCATATTTGGTTTTATATGCATATTATCAGGAAATTGTGCCATCTCTCAGCTTTTGACTTTATGTGAATCCTGCTGTACAATTTGGAGGATATCTAAACTTTCCAGTGGACTGAAAAATAGCTTTTCTGTCCAAAGTGTGTTGTGACCAGAAGGTCTTTTACTAGTTATTTCTTCAGGAATTTTACACTCCTGAACCAGTATCTGCCTTAGGTGCTTCTCTCTTTTCTTCAAAACTCACCTTTAGTCTTGGGTGATCTCTAACAAAATCTAAGCAGTCACTGTTACCTTAAAAACAGATGAAATTTATCTCACCTAGGATGCCTGCCAAACTCATGCTGATATTTGTGACTAGATGGATAGTGAACTGTGATTTCCTTTTTTTTTCTGCTTCATTCCCTTTCTCTCTCTTTAGTCTTTAAAGCTTCAATTACCAAAGAAATGTGTGCAGCTCCAAGCTCTGCCTGTGTTCTTCACCAAAATATATCTACAGAGCTTCCCTTGTCTGGTTATAGCTTTAGGTCAGCTGGTTGATTGCTTCTTTTTCCTGGCTGGGCATTGTTCAAAACCAGAACCACATCTCATGTAGGTGTTCTATTTGTATGAAGTTTTGACCATTGTGTTTAATGAAGGCACTTTAAATAACCTCTCTGTATTAATAAAAGTGTCCTAATTTTGTCTTGTTATCTGCTAATAAGTACCATAAATTGGTATTTTCTTCTCTTGAGAGTTGTGAAACATTTGTATTGTAGTGTTGGGCTGGTTGATCTTCCAGACTTGTTTTCCCCAAGCTTGGTGCAGTCTAATTCCATGGAAAGGAGTATTTCTTGAACCTACTTCTTATTTGGAGTAACATGAAGCCTTTTAAGAATTCATTGCTTTGTTTTCCTGAAGCGACTTCCTGTGCCCCAAATCTAGTGGGATGGTCACAGCCTTTCTAAGAAGGCAAGGGCTCATCCTTCTGTGGTTCAGTTCTGCTGTGTGTGTTTGTCTTTTCTGGGGGCAAAGAAGGTCATATAATTGCAGCAGAAACTCTTATTAAACTTCATTTCTGTTCTGTGTTGTCAGAGCTTAACTTTTACTAGTTCTGGCAGAAACTGGGAGTGTTATTTTTGTCATTGATACTACTATAAAGAGACAGCATTATTTTCTCTTGCAACTGCTGTGTCAGAAAATACCCAGCAGGTGTTTGTGGGGTTTTTTGTTTTGGGTTTTTTTTTGGTGGAGATGGAAAGGTGTTTGACATTTCTGTGGGTTTCAGTGGACAGCTCTTCTGTTATTCTCTATCCAGCACCAGGACCTACAGATTCTCATTGTTGTCTTCAGCTGCTGCAGGCACTGTCCACAGAAGCGTTCAGTTCCTGCTGTGCCCACATACCAGACACCATCCACCTCTGTTTATTTCATGCCATGAACTAGAATGGAAGATGTTTGGCATTAGCTCTGCTCTTTATGAATCCTTCTATAAAAGGATTACCTTACCCTTAGGAGACCACGTGTGGTGGTTTCCTCTGAGTGGTGCTTTGTCATCCCCAGTGTGACAGTGCAAAGCCTCTCTGACAGCTCCTGTTTCATATGTGACAAGAATCAGGAATTTCCACTGCTGCTGGGTGCCTCAGCTATGACAAGTGCCAGCTTCCAAGAAGACTAATACAGCTTTGGACCAAGACTTCCCTAAGGTATGAAAAAGATCATCAGCCATAGTGATTCTGAAGTACATTTTTATCAATTAAAAGCTTTCATTCTGTTGTAAATAAGAGTACAACCAGTCTTCATGGACTTAGAAATCTCACTCGGCTCTTTTCCAGGTAATTAATGTTTCAGAGTATTAGTCTAGAAAGCCAAATAAAGAGAGATACAGCCATCCTCAGAATGCTTATGTTCCAGAACTAAAGTAAAAGAATGAACTTACAGAGACATTATTGGTGATCAAGGAAAAACTCTTCCTCTTTCTCTCAAGAACTCTTGATATTTGTGAGTGGATTACTGACACAATGAATTAGCTTAGATCCTATTCCTTGGGCACCCCAACTGCAGTGTGCTGTCAGTGAATACATGGGATTTTTTGTGCAGACCATTAATATTTAAAGTGGTGTTGTTCTTTATGGAAATCTCTTCACAGGTTTCTCCAAGGCAATCTTATTGAATATATTTCTATAGTTTTATTTCTATGTACTTTGTTTCACCTGTATGTCTGCTTTATTTATGTTACTTTTCAGTTAAATGAATCCTGGCTTGGAAAGAAAACATAAAGGAAAGAACTGGTCAAGATTCTTTTCAAATGTGTTTAGCACATAGGAATTTCAAGGGCTATTAAAAGAACCAGAAGTCATCCAGTTGAAGCAGGACAGTGTCTGAGAATGCCAATGCATTTTTTTTACTATCATTTTAATACTCAGGGCTTTAAAAAATGCCTTAGCAGAACTGCATGGAGTGTGTTCCAACAGATGCCAGGACAGCTTAAACAGTCTGCAACTAAAAGTCTTAAAGACTACCCCAAAGTCAAACCCTAAGGCAGATTTAGACACTTCACCTTCAAAGTGTTACTGATAGCTTTGCTAAGAAACTTGCTAAAGGTATGTGTCCTTCTAGCCATGCCAGTTGTTAGAGGTAGCCAAACATGGAGGGCTCTGTGTCCCAGGGCAATATCTCCTGTAGCTGAACAGGAGTGCAGGATGCTGTCTCCCAGGGCAATATCTCCTGTTGTAGCTGGATAGGAGTGCAGGATGCTGTGTCCCAGGGCAATATCTCCTGTTGTAGCTGGATAGGAGTGCAGGATGCTGTGTCCCAGGGCAATATCTCCTGTAGCTGAGTTGGTGAGTGCAGGATGCTGTGTCCCAGGGCAATATCTCCTGTTGTAGCTGAACAGGAGTGCAGGATGCTGTGTCCCAGGGCAATATCTCCTGTAGCTGAATGGGTGAGTGCAGGATGCTGTGTCCCAGGGCAATATCTCCTGTTGTAGCTGGATAGGAGTGCAGGATGCTGTGTCCCAGGGCAATATCTCCTGTTGTAGCTGGATAGGAGTGCAGGATGCTGTGTCCCAGGGCAATATCTCCTGTTGTAGCTGAACAGGAGTGCAGGATGCTGTGTCCCAGGGGCAATATCTCCTGTTGTAGCTGGATAGGAGTGCAGGATGCTGTGTCCCAGGGCAATATCTCCTGTTGTAGCTGAACAGGAATGCAGGATGCTGTGTCCCAGGGCAATATCTCCTGTTGTAGCTGGATAGGAGTGCAGGATGCTGTGTCCCAGGGCAATATCTCCTGTTGTAGCTGGATAGGAGTGCAGGATGCTGTGTCCCAGGGCAATATCTCCTGTTGTAGCTGAACAGGAGTGCAGGATGCTGTGTCCCAGGGCAATATCTCCTGTAGCTGAACAGGAGTGCAGGATGCTGTGTCCCAGGGCAATATCTCCTGTTGTAGCTGAACAGGAGTGCAGGATGCTGTGTCCTAGGGCAATATCTCCTGTAGCTGAATGGGTGAGTGCAGGATGCTGTGTCCCAGGGGCAATATCTCCTGTAGCTGAACAGGAGTGCAGGATGCTGTGTCCCAGGGCAATATCTCCTGTTGTAGCTGAACAGGAGTGCAGGATGCTGTGTCCCAGGGCAATATCTCCTGTAGCTGAATGGGTGAGTGCAGGATGCTGTGTCCCAGGGCAATATCTCCTGTTGTAGCTGGATAGGAGTGCAGGATGCTGTGTCCCAGGGCAATATCTCCTGTTGTAGCTGGATAGGAGTGCAGGATGCTGTGTCCCAGGGCAATATCTCCTGTTGTAGCTGAATGGGTGAGTGCAGGATGCTGTGTCCCAGGGCAATATCTCCTGTAGCTGAACAGGAGTGCAGGATGCTGTGTCCCAGGGCAATATCTCCTGTTGTAGCTGAGTTGGTGAGTGCTGTGTCCCCAGGGCCAGGCAGTGAGGAGCATGGCCTCCCCACAAGTGTGTGTGCATGCACACATCACATGCAGAAAATGCATCCAGAGCTGACTGTGCAGGGCAGCAGAGACTCAAACCAGGCCTTTTATTGGCACCCACATAGACACACACACACAGAGCATTGAGGCAAGAACTGCATGGACAGCCTTGTTGTTTTCCTCCTTTCCAACTCCTCACAGTGCAAGTCCACTGGTGGAATTTTCACAGAAACTCGCACACAAAACTCTGTGTTCTCTCTTAGCCAATTTTAAATTCTCTAAGTAGTTTGTAGCTCTCAAATGCATGAGCCCTCAAGGTTCATATTCTCACTTGAGTTGCTGGCACTTGGACCTTATTTACTGGCCAGTCTGATTTGAAATTGGCTTGAGTTCACACATACTCAAAATAGAAAATGTATCCACAAAGAAGACAGGTATAGGGTTTTAGTGACAGTATGGGATGGACAGTTGTGATCAAGGACAGGGCTTAGTCAGACAAGTGCAAGGACCAGGTGCTTATTTGTACTGGACCTGCCCCATTTATCCTTTTTGCCTGCTATTTTCTCTTACTTATTTCTCCCTTAGCCACTTCTATGCCAGTCTTCCTCCATGCCTAATACCTTCCCCTGAACATTTCATGGCGTTTTGCTTATTCTCACAGTACTGTGGTAAGTTTTACACAATCCCAAAATGTTCTTTCTCCCTACATCCCATAATAAGTCCCATACCCCTTAAGGCAATAACCTTTAGTTTTCAGGGTGTTTTTTTGGAAGAGTTTTGACTCATCTTGGTAGGTTTCACACTGGGGGAATATGGTCTAATTGATAGTCGTGGGAGTAGCTGATTCACATGCTCCATTTTTGCTCTTGAGGATGTTAGGGTTGACCTGTTGTTTTGCTTCTGATCTTTGCTGGATCTGTTTCTGTTCAATCAGATAACCTAACACTGGTCTCCCAGGGGCCTAGTACCACCTGTCAAAAGTGGATCTAGGTCTGTCTGCATTCTTGGTCATCTGATATGGGCATCCAAGAGATTGAAATTAGCTGAGGATATGAAATGCACCAGTGCTTTGCTACTCCTTCTCAGTCTCCTGGAAGTTTGATATTACAGAGTTTTGTCTATTGTGTAACTCTAGTTTTTAGACCTATGTTTCTGGAAAGGAAGAGTGATGTATATTCTTACCATGTGTTAGATGCATACTCTGTGCTTCAGACGTGCAGTGCTGGATGTGTCAAGTTCATACCTCTAATGAAGGCAAGGCTCAGGCATGACCAAAACCAAGCAGTGCTCCTTCCTCTGCTGGCCTGGTATCTGTGCTTTTCACAGAATCCATTTGAGGTAACACAGGGATGCATAGTAATAGTAAACACCTCTGAACCATAAACTGTCTCACACCCTATGCTCTGTGGTCTGGTCCAGAAAGGAGGTGTCTGGTAATAGTGGTCAAAAAGTGCCACTTTAAAAAAGGCAAAAAGCATTGCATTACTCTCATTCTAAACAAGGCTATGTCTCTGAGGTGGACTGGAAGGCCAGTTGTTAATCTGAGTTGCAGACATCGAGATTCTGTTCAGTTCCTTTGCAAGGTAGCTGAGCAGGCAAAAGACACAGAGCCACAATGTGTGTTAGTCAATATCTGGCTATCTGACATCAGCATTCAGAAAACCTGGCATGTATTACTTCTACTCTCAGAGCCCAGGAGATAGCTAATACTTGAGACTTTGCCAAGTTGTTCTTCTCAGGAAGAGAAATATATGATTTGAAGGTTGGGAGTGTTTGTGTGTATATGTGCAGTGCTGTTTATTTACACAAAACATGTAAACAGAGCTTGTTTGCTTGAGCAGAGTAGAAACAAAGTGCAACAAGCAGCTATTTTGCTGATGTTTTCAAGTCTGCCTGTCTAGCAAGTACTGTACTAAAAAAACCCCCCTTAAAATTCAAAAAACAACACCCAAAAACCCCCACGCAACTCTCTCCTGAAATCACAGGCACAGCATTTTTTTTTGCTGTTTTTTTCCCCTGCTTTTTCAGCTGTTGTGTAAAAGACCTAATGTTCTTTTTTTTCTGAGACTGAAAGGAGGGTATTCAGCCCAAGTCTCAGCCCTTGACTGCAGCCAAATACTGAATGCTTAGAGAGTAGCTCAATCACAGACATAAAATTTGGAGGATAAAAATGCTATACCTAAAATGCAACTTTAAAAAAAAATAATGTGTGTACTACACTACTTTATTAGCTTCTTGGACAGTGCAGTTTGTTTCCAGCTCATTCTGTATCGTATCTGAGGACTCTTGCCCTTTACTGCAAATAGTTCTTGTCAGATCTTTCCCATGGACAGGTGTGAGCTGCTTTAAGATCTGTCTTTCAAGGCTTCTGCCAGGTTTCCACTGGATTCTCTTATGGCAAGAGCGTTTAGATTAAGACTATCCTGGGTTTTGGTTGTAGCTTTTATTCTTCCTTCTAAATGTTGCTTTTCTTCTCTAGAAAGCTTCGCTAGGTATTCATGTGGTTTTTCATCACCCTGCTCCATTGGTCTAAACATGTAGGAGTCAGATGAAAAAAACCTATCTTCCTTAACTCCTGAAAGCTTCTGAGAGTAACAACTTCTTGGTTCTCTAAACTTCTTCTGAGACCTTGTTGTTTTGTTCACAACTAATAGTTCATGTGTGTGTAGTGTTGCCTGCAGAAAGTAATCTGAGATTCAGTTGCAGTGGGGTTCTGTGTGGAAATAATACAGTGGGAGATTTATTGTACAGCTTTCCCTTTAGCTCCCACTCTAGCCTTCCTTCTTCGTGTCTCTCCTTTTTACCATCCCAAGCCAGACATGTCACTGTAGGAGGGAATCAGATTGGTCACACATGGTTTCCTCTTGTTGAATCCATATTGTTTCCTCCTGATAACCTTCCTTTCCATGCTTAGATGCTTTAGATACTGGTGCACTTTACTTGTAAAATGCATAGCATTGTGTGTTTGTTAGGATAGGCACATTATAATAATTAGTGGGCTACAGCTATTTTTATTGAAATGTAAACCTTGGTGATTTGTATTGTGCTTGCTGCAATCTGTAAATGAATTCTTGTGAGTAGTTTAATTGATTGGAGGAGGAATTTATTATCATAGAATCTTAGAAAATGCTGAGTTGGAAGGGACCCATCAGGATCATTGAGTCCAACTCCCAGCCCTGCACAGGACACACCAAGAGTCACCCCAAGTGCCTGAGAGCACTGTCCAAACACTTATTGAGCTCTGTCAGGCTGGTGCTGTGACTGCTGCCCTGGGGAGCCTGTTCAGAGCCCAAACACCCTCTGGGGGAAGAATCCTTTCCTGATGGCCAGGAACTTCCCTGACACACCTTCAGGCCATTCCCTCTAGTCCTGTCGGTGGTCACAAGAGTGAAGAGATCAGTACCTGCCCCTGTTTCCCCTCCTGAGGAAGTTGAAGACTGCAGTGAGTTCTCCCCTCAGTCTCCTCCAGAGTGGCCAAACCAAGTGACCTCAGCCTCTCCTCATGTGGTTTCCCCTCCAGACCCTTCACCATCCTCTGGTCCTTCTTTGGAGGTGTTCAGGGCCAGGCCAGAGCAGTCCCCCCCAGTCAGAGGTGTCTTCTTTGCCCATGGCAGGGGAGTTGAACTGGATGAGCTTTAGTGTCCCTTCCAACCCAAACAATTCTGTGAGTTTATGATTCTGTGAAGTACAGCAAATATAAGGTATTACAGGAAGCTACTATTTGTTTACACACTGTTTTACAGGTGGAATTGCTTAAGAGCATAGTTGACCTTTTGTCCCAAAGCCATGAGCATGATACATCTAATTTTATCTTTTGTTCCCAAGTAATTTAATGCTTTTTTAATCAGATCCTCCAGAGCTGAAAATCAGAGTTTTCTAATTTAAAATATAAGAGAAGACTGGGAGATTTCAAGTTTCTTTCTAATTATATTTTGGCACATTTGTTGCTGCTGTTAGTATTCAATCCCATAATTCCATAGCAATGCAAAAGTCTGCTTTTAATTAAAATGTTATTTTGTGGAATGTAGTAGAAACTATTATAACTGGTGAAATACAGATTGCTTTCCTTGTGCCAGATTGGAGGATTTAAATTGCTGTTTTGTAGCGGTATGGGTGATGTCAACAAAATGTCAGTGGAGGTGATTTGTTGGGATTGAATCATTAACTAGGTAGGAACATGTAAAGTTGAGGGTTTGTAAGTCATTTTCTCTGTTGATTTGACTTCAGAATGCAAATTACCAGGAGCCATGAAGTGCACAGTTTATTTTACAAAGGAGTAAAATGAAATATAAGGGAGAGTAATGGTTAGGGAATCATAAAATGCTTTTGGATGGAAGAGACCTTCAAGACTATCTAGTTCCACTCTCCCTAAAATGGGCAAGGACACATTCCACTTGGGACCAGGTTGCTCAAAGCCCCATCCAGCCTGGCCTTGAAGACTTCCAGGTTTGTGGTACATCTTCTGAATGGAAAACCTGTTCCAGTGCTTCAGCATGCTCACTGAACCTGCCCTCTTTCAGTTTGAAGCCATTCCTCCTTGTCCTGTCACAACGTGTCCTTGTAAGAAGTTCCTCTTCAGCTTTCCTTCTGCTCCCTTTGGCTACTGGAAGGTTCTCTAAGGTGTTGCCAGAGCCTTCTCTCAGCCAGTCTGCTTAGCAGAGGGGCTCTTCCAGCCCTCTGACCATCCTGGTGGCCTACTCTGGACTCCTTCCAGCAGATCTATATCCTCCTTAAGGTGGGTGTTCCAGATCTGGACGCAGAACTCCAGGTGGATGTGGAGTGGGGGAGGAGAAGCACCTCAGCTTGCTGGCTGTGCTGCTTTGGGTGCAGCCCAGGACACAACACACCCCAGCCCTCTCTGCTCCCCTCTTGGACCTCGAGCTGTTGGTCACCACCCTGGGGCTGCACCATCCAGCCAGTTCCTTATCCACAAGTGGTCCATCTGCCAAGTTCATGTCCCTCTAGTTTAAAGTAAGGGTATTGTGTGGGACAGTGTCAAATGCTTTGGTTCATCATACTGTTGCAATAAATATTTCATTGGGCAGTATAGTTTTCTTAGTTTTATGAGCTTCCTGCCAGTTAAATTTGGTAAATATGTCTCAATATTACTAATTACTGTTCCAGTGTTGCTGACATGACTAGTTTATTTTTTCCAAAATCTGTTGAATATACTGTGCTTTGCATAGGTCATATTGTGTATTGCTCAAGGTTTCTTTTTTTTTAGTGAACTGCAAGTGGTTTTATCTGCATATTTCAGGACAATCCAGGCTCTTGTTGAGCTGGAATCCATAAACATAATTAACATGATGGTGGTGTTGTAGTGTAATTAGGTTCATTAACAATATAAACACGGAGTGTTTTATTCACAGGAGATTGCTAGCATGTCTTTAATTGTATGACTGTGGTTTGTCTATTTGGAACTTTCCTTTCAAGTGATTTGATTTTTCTTAAAGATTGGGATTCTTAGTATGAGAGATGCATATATATGTTTTTTGCAAGCAAGTATGGAGGGACTTGATATACATATAATGATATGTATATTGTCTGAAGAGAAGGGGTTTTTTCCTCAGTTGTGTTTTTTGAGAAATTTTTTGAAATGTAAAGGCACAAGATATATATTTAAAATTTTTGTGTGTTTAGCTTGGTTTAGTATATCTCAATCTTTTTCAAACAAAATTTGAAAATCCACCTGATATTCTCTTGCCCTTGTTTTAAGTCAGTCCTAATACCTCAGCATTGTTTTGATGACTCCTTATCTTGTTTCCACTGTTGTTACACTTGCAGTTTGCAAACATTAAAGCATTGGCTAAAAGAAACAGATACTGACTGAGGCTGGCAAAACTCTGGTTTCAATGAGCAGCATTAATTTATGCCCACATTGATTGAAGCTATCTGTCCCCATCTAATACTCTTGTTTCTAGCTTACTTTTAGCAGGCTGATGATTAGAACATCCTTGCCTGAGGAAAGCTTGATCTATCTCCCTCCAGGACTCATCAATAACTATTTATTTGGATAGTCCTTAGGGTTTTAAGCAGAGCACCAAAAGTCATTACTGTCCCTCAGGATGTGATTGTGCTGTGGCTGAAATTATGCCAGCCTGTGACAGTCCAAGCACAAGGCCTGTGTTTGGTTCTCAAACGTTGTTGTATTCATACTGCTTTAACTTCTAAGCCATTTTAATCACTCTTGTGTCCATTTTTACTGTCATTTTTATTTCTCCATGTTGTGTTGTGCAGTTATGGGTCAGTGAGGAACTAAGGCATGATTATGATAATTCTTTACTGGGTTTAACGTACTTTGATTTACCTTTTGATGAGGCTTGTTCTTTCTTGGAATTTTTGGTGTAACAGCAGGAAACAGCAGTTGTTCTGTAGCTTTTGGCAGGTGCTCACTGTGTGTGTGCACACCGTGACCGAGCCATGCTTGTGAATGGGAGGATTGCTTGGTTAGTGTGGCAGTGCTGCTGCCCTCCTTGTTAGGCAGTTAGTGTCTGGTAGTACTGGGATTAATGATTAATGAATTGTGGGTATAGTATTAGTTCCTTGTTCTGTTTGCTTTGCTACAGGAAGGCTGATTTCTTGCACAGAAACAAGTACCTACAGAGCTGGTGATAGCTTACACTGTCCCAGCTGTCTTTGAGGTGGATAGTTGCTGCATTTCTGCTTGGCAAATCCTGTAACAGGATTTTGGTGCTGGTGACATGACAGGCTTACCCAGATTCCTTATGCTTCCCACTGAACTAGCAGGGATTAATCCCTGTGGTGTGTGGCTCTGTGGGAAGGGCTCACTGCAGCCTCAGTGCTTTGCAGCCAAATGAGTGATCCAGCTTTCCCCACTAGCTCCAACCTCCTGAAGTCCTCTTTGCCCCCAAAAGTTTTCACCACAATGAGCCGAGTTAGTTCACTGGGGAATCAGGTGAGTGCCAGAGCCTGAATGCTGTATGGGAGCATAACATTCGTGTTTAGGTTTTTAGAACTTCACCTAGGATTCTCTTGTTACTATTCTAAGGCAGCCTTAGTGCTTCACCATTATTTTGTGTATTTTTTCTTGTAGTCCTTGCCATTATAGCTGCAGTTGGCAATCATTATAGCAGTAGTTAAAAGAAAATGTTGCAATTGAAATTTCAGGTTTTAACAGAAATTCTGGCATAACAGAATATGATGATCTAGATGGAACCTCATTTGTATTAAGGATATGGAATGTCTTTCAGCATATTGAATAATCAAATGCCTAATAAAGTTCATGCACAGTTCCACCTAACTGAGTTATTTAGCAATCCTTCAATGTCTACCTGCTACGTAGGCAGACATTTCTTTCATCTAAATTATTAGATAGTGCAATCTTCACCTTAACATACTGCGTGGGTATTTTGGGTTTAAGGTACATTCAAATGAAACAGCAGTAAGAAAAACTATGGAATATTCTTGGGTACATGGTTCCCACTCAGGAATTGCAAAGTCAGCCACTCCTTGAAGGCTGATGTGGAAAAAGAACTCACCTACAAAACAGGCTCATTTGGTCTTGTAGAGCTTTATCACCCAGTTCCTTCCAGTTTGGGGGGATGAAAGTTGAGACTGTCATGGGGTTTTTCTTCTGGATCCTCGTTGTCTGATAAGAACATCATGAGCATGACCTTTTATTACTTCTCTCCAGAAGTGTCCAGGACAGCTGCTATCCTTGCATTTTGATGGTTTCCATTTTTACAATTTCTTTTCAGCATTAATTTATCCAGCATCGTCTAATTCACAGATCAACAGCAACAATCAATATGTGTGGTATAAGGTGTTTGATTTCTTGTCTCAGCACTGCTTACTGGCAGCAGTGGAACTTTTAAGGCAATCTCTTTCTGTTTGATAAAGTTTTGACAATGTAGTCATTGATATTTACAAAAGAAATATGTGACATTTTGACCTACAAAGATTAAATGTCCAGCTCATGTGATGCATCACCTCTATATTTCTAAAAAGGAGAATATTGCCAAAACAAGGCATTGGCAGTCCTGTTAGAATGATGTGTTCAGTGTAACATCCTCCTGGAAGTATCAAGCATGGCAACAAATAGTTATTTGTGGAATGAGAAAATGTGTTCTGATCTGTAATCAATATACTGGCTTTTTTAGACCAGTCTTGGAATTAATTTTTTTTTCTGAATTTCAACCCTAGTTTAACAGTAACACTGTCAAGAAAATTTTTTTCTGAATTGTAAGAGAAAACCCCACCAAAATACCCTAGAGAATTACCTTATTTGGTTTTGCCTGTTTCAGTGAGTTGGGTATGTCAGCCAGAAGCTGGAGATGTAAAAGCTGTCAAAGACTCATTTGAAACATGAAGGTAACTGCCACAGACCATAATAATGGTTTCAAGTTCACTGTGTCTAAAATGTTATGTTTTTGTTGCAGGAAAGGTGTTTAACTTTAAAGTTAGAACAGTGCATGGCTAGATCATGTTCGTATGAAAGGACATTTGATCTAAATTTTAGTAACCCCAGGGGACAGGGCAGCCTTGTTGATAGCTCTTTATGGAGATAGAAGAAAAATATGTGCAAGTCACTGAGCTTTTGACAAGGTGACTTAGGGTGATGGCATTTGCTCTCTCTGAAGCAGTTTAAAAGCAGGGACCTTCAAGTACCAGTGACTAAAAATATTGCACGATTGGGTTTCATCCTGAGATGAAAGGCAACACCTGGCAAAGGAACTCTGTTAATAAAGTAAAATGAAAGTTTTACGTACTCTGAGTAAGTAAAGCTTTACTTTGCCTCTAGTAAGTGTTTTGGCTCAAGTGCCTACAATATCTGTCATTATAAAATATTCACCCGTGTATATACTCTCAACATTGTTCAAAACAGTGTCTATTCAAAAAATGCTGCATTCCTTTATTGTAATTTACAATTGAGAATGTTGAATTAATCAGGTCAATAAGACTTAGTTAAGATGATGCTGAAATCTACATAGAGTGCTAATGATTTTCAATACAAGTCATACTGCACAGATCAGGAGTATGAGAAGATTTGTGTGTAAATATATTTATTTCAGTATCATTGGCAGGAGAAATGTGAGGGTGAATCACCCAGCTCACCTGAGTTTTGCTCTTTGTGAGTCCATAATGATCTGTGTGTATTTACCCTTTAAGCCATTTGTACTGCAGTGTTACTGCATAGTTCTTAAGATTCTGTATAAAATTTTGCAGAGAAGATATTTCATGTTTGAAAAACAACACAAGGCCACAGTTTCACAGTAGGCTTAAGCCAGTGATTGAAGTGTTGCCTTATACCCAACACTGGTTTCTTCTGTTTATCTTTAGTGCTGGCACTGGTGCTTTTGATGTAATCAGTTGGATGAAGGTTTGATGAGCCTGAAAATTGCCACAGAGGATGGGAGCAGGTTTTTGTCTGGATTAGGGAGCCACATGCACAGTGGTGTGAACACAAACACAGGCACAGGAAGTGCCTGGAAAGAAGCAGAAGCCCACTGCTAGAATTGAGCTGGATGCAAGTGAATTGTAGAGATTTTAAAGTGATAATTCTAATAAATACCACTCAACAGATACACTGAATAGCAGCAAACCCAAGAGCTCATTGCCCTCGAAGTAACTTTTCCATCCTCTGTCCACATCAAGTTATTTTTTTGCGCTTACTTTTCAACTGGCCTGTTATGTTTCAGGCTGTTAGGACAACTTCCAAAAGACATGGATGAAGGAGTGCTGGGACAGAGGGCAGGGCTGTGTGCCCATGGCTGTGAGAGAGAGGAGCAAAATTGCCTCTTTGACAGCAGCTCTGAGTTTGGATTGACCTCATATGTGTGACTGAGCCACAGATCCACTCTCAGCCCCAGGAGAGGAAAAGGGGAGATTGGTTCCTGCCATCAGAAATGGGAAGGAGGGGCAGGTATTGATTCCTCCTTCTGGTGATGTTTATTCTGTGTCCTATCTTGCCTCAGCTGTATCACTGGTGGCTCTTCTGTTTGCTGCATTAAACCTGATTGGTTTTGCTTTGGGGGCTTTTTGGTGGATTGAGCAAGAGAGAGGAGGGAGGTGAAAAACTTGAAGTAGGGAGTTTGACCATAGTCATACTGGTACGGTCTGGATGGTAAAATTGAGGGATTGCTGAAAAAATTTCAGAAAAAAATGCTATAAGAGGGAAATAATGTGCATAAAGGAGTAAGAAATGTGAAATGAAGCTCGTGGGGGGAAAGCCTTTGACATCTACTGATGGGATCTAGTGCAGTTATCAGTGTTCAAGGAACGCTGGGTCCACAGAAGTCGCAGCTCAGTGCTTTGGAAGGACTGTAAGGATGATGTTAGAAACTGTCAGGAAAGGAATTGGTGAATAAGCACTATCTTGTGCCTTAAGTATGGGTTTAATCTCAGAAAGAATAAAATTATTGAGAGAAATTACATAGAAAATATTAAATGGTGAGCGAAATTAAAAAAGCAAATAATTTTTTCCCCTATATCTTCCCACAGAGGAAGCATGCATTCAATTTTTGAACAAACAGAAAGGAAATTATTCTTCAGATACAGGCAGTTAAGTGGGTAGAAGTTCTTGGCACAGAATGTTAAACTTTTATCAGTTCAAGGAGTGACTGAGCAAGTTTGTAGAAAAATACTTCTCTGAAGACTGATAAATATAAAGATTTTATCTGTTGCAAATTGTTGCAGAGTGGGCCAGTGTTTGGCTGTTGTTTTGATCGTTCCTGTACCCTTCCCAAGGTGTCCACTTTCAGCCACTGTCAGGAGCAGGATAATGGACAAAGTAGATGGAACTTTAATGTGACTCAGTGTAACTGTTCTGTTAGCAGAACTCAAAGTAGCTACATGGATTGTCAAGATAAGTTTTATTTTGGGAAAAAAATAAGTTATAATCTGTAAATGGCATGAGTAAATCTATCTTTTTTTTTTCTTACTGAACATTAATGGACTACAGTTGGCACTGATAATGTTTGAACTCTTCAAGTAAGAAAAATGTTTTTGAAGTTGATTATTGTACCTCTACAGGTAGAATAACAGTTGTGCTGTTTTATATTAAAATTGTAGAAGATGGGTTAAATCACATATGGAAAGTGATTGATATACTCAGTACACAAAGTATTAAGAGTTGCAAATTCATGCTATATTTTTCAAGATCTTGGTTAATGTCGATATTCAATTACAGTCTCATGTCTGTAGATAAGAAAAAGTTGATGTGTGTGGGTTTGGAAGTGATCAGTAGTATATAGTAAAAATCACAAGCTTGGTGTTCTTTTTCTAGAAAATATTTCTGTCCTTGTGAAGACTGTTTTGAAATGGTGAGCAGAAAGTTGTTGAGGCCATTTCAGGTGCTACACTAAAGGCAGTAACTATTCTCTGTATAATGATTGTTCACTTGGACATGCCATGTACAGAATAAAGAAGAAATGAACTTGTACCTCATTTTTGAAATGAATACAGAAGTTATGAAGGTCTTCTGAAATGTTCCCTTCCTACTTTCAGAAATGTTTTTAAACTCATCCAGCTCTTTACGTTTTTTAAATAAAATTCCTAGTCTGGTATATTCTCTGTTTTGCATGAGTCAGATGTGCATTACTAGTTCTCACTGTTTTAATTAAAGTGGCAGAGTTGTTGAATCCTTTCAAGGCAGACTGAGGTGGAAAGGACAAAACAGAACAAAAAAATTAACACATCTCATGTTAAATCGTAGGTTAATCATCTAAAGGCATAATCACATAGTTTTAACCACCTACAGAATCTTCTGACATAGATGGTAGTTTTATGTTGAAAGTAAGAACCAGCAAGGAAAATATTTAAATTCCAAAAGGAAAATGTACAGGTTTTCAAGCTTCATAAGGAACTTGCAGAAGGGAGATAGGTAATCCTACATCTTTCTGTATTCTGAAGTTGTTCTCTTTTAGGGGCATGTGTGTGTTTCTAAGTAAAAAACTCTTAAATGGGTGCAACATAATTCTTGATTTCAATGGCAATGTAACTACAGTATATGTGAGATTGATGGAGGGTCATGGGGTCCACACAAAACTGGAAAAACCCTTTCAGCACTTACCTGGTTTTGAGGTTATATATGCATGGTATACATTTTATATGTACTTTATAGAAATAGAAGGGCTGGGAGTACATACAGAGTTAACGAAGTCATGACAGTGTTTTGGAGTTCAAGAGAACCAAAGCCTGAATTTTACTGTTGTGAGATGAGTACTAATTCTTGGAAAATTTCTATTCTGTTGTCTTTCTAATTTACTGAATTAACCTCAGGGCTTAATGGCTTTAGGTTGCAATCCTGATTTTAAGTTGGCTTAAAAATTAAGAATTTAAAAAATTCAGAAGTTCTCTTTTGGTTTTAATTAAAGATTTGCTTCTGTTACAGTAAAGAAATTTCAAGCTATCCTATAGCCTGTTCCTACAGATGAATGGAGTCCATTTTAAATCTAAGTAGATTCAACTATAGCTTTCCTGTTTTCATAACTGGTGTACAAATTCCGTTCTCTGATTCTCGCATATGGTAACTGACATCACATTCATCTTGTCACTTGTGTGTGTTTCAGATCTCTGTTTTGATTTCCCAGCTTAGTTTCAATCTCTCTCACTGAAATGTGACTACAGTCTTGCAATAACTTCAGTCTCTGTTTGCATAGTACTGCCATACAGTTTTTGGTTGTACCCACACACTAATTTATTTACTGAATGCTACAAGCCATTTTCAATGATGCATTGTTTGTCCAGAGCTTTAGCAATGCTTTAGAATGCTGGAAATAACCTTGTGTAAAATGTTATACCACTGCTTTTTTGTAGCAATAGGAAAAGCCATTTTTATAAGCTTAGTTGTAAAGTTTTTTATAGATGTTAATAGTGCCTTATCAACAGCTGAGTTCCCTTTCCCCACTGTGTATGTGTAGCACATGCTGCCTGAATATCACACCCACTTGTCCATATTTTTAATTTTATTATTTTTTTTTAAATTTGAATGACAGTTCATGAGCAGTACTGAAGAGTAAGATTATACTCAGCCAGACCCATTTGCAGCTTTGAAGGCAGGTGGTGTGAAATTGGATTTAGGTGTTGTAAAAGTTGTGTGACCCTGGTCTGCAGTTTCTTCCTTCTGAAAGAAGGAAAACACAGTTAATTTGTTCTGTTTTTCTGGACTCTTTCTCACAATATTCTAGTTTATCTTTAGCCTGTTTTTTACACAGACTGTTCTGCAGTGTGGTTACAAAGAACCTCCTTTCTTAATCAGCCTATTGACTGTCAGGCCCTGCCTGGGATACTCGCTTTTACTTAAAAAGAACTCCTTTGATTTTGGAGAGAGTGTAATATTATGGCAAGTGACTTAAACTCCAAGCTTTGTTTTGATGTAAGTATACATTCAGTAATTGTACCCATCTCCAGGAAATGCAACAATCCTGTTTCTTAGGAGAACATTTTTGTAATCTTAAGTATAAGATGAGAGTCTGAACTGGATGCTGCCTTCATGTTATAATTTGTTACTATAGCAATTTTTTTCCCCTCATACTGTAATTTTGAGAGGAGAATCCCTAACATGAGCAATAGGTCCTTCAAAATCCATAATATGAGCAATAGGTCCTTCAAAAGCACTCAGCTTTTATGTTCAAAGGTGGCATCTTCACTTCTCTGCTGAAGCTCCCTGGTTGTGCTGATAAGGCTGCCATTATCTATAGTGGTCTGACCTTACTGTGTGGGTAGAGGAGTAGTGACAGAACCTCATGGGCACTCCCTGAGCATCCCTCCCTGTGCCACCTCTTCAGAGTGGACCTGCTCAGGCACTGCTCACGTGTACCATGCTCTTGCCAAATTCCTGGCACCCAGAGTGGGAGAGGGCTGTGCAGGGCTCACCCTGCTGGGCAGCAGCACACGGAGCTGAGCCCCAGGGCTGGCAGCAGCCTGTTGGAGAGGTCTCCCTGCAGTGAACATGGGGTTGTTCTGGGGCAGCTGGCCCTGGGGAAGTGCTGAAAGGCATCTCCTGGAGAAGTGAAGTCAGGTCTGTGAGCCTTCATCTGAAGATTTCTGTGTTGTCTCTGTGCAGAAGGATCATTGTTGCAACTATGGAGAAATCCTTTGTCCATCTTCTGGACAGATACAAGCAAGAGGGTGTTTTCCTGAAATAACTTTGCAATGCAAACTGTTGCAATTACAGAATACCTTTTGCTTTCATTAAATTAAATTACTTTTAAAAAGTGAACATATCTTTGGGCTTAGAACTTTTTCCTCTTTTTCTGCTTTAACGAGAACCAGCTCACTGTCAGTCTGGTTGAACAACTCTAAGCCTGAGTACTAGTGTGGTTATCATTCCCAGTATCAAGAACTGTTTATGAAAAGATTATTGCTGTTTTTATCTTTAGGCCTTTACAGTTTTAATACCACTGTGGTGCACTTGCAGGTGAAGACTGAGTCTGATAAAAAATGCTGAGTGACTTTATTTTGCATTCTGATGTTTGACTGTCCTTTTAAAGTTTTCATGCAATGTTTCTTTGTCTTACCATTCAGGATTACTTGTCCTTTTAAAATTACATAATTATTTGCAATGTTCCCAAATTGTTGTAGATTAGGTGTGAGGAGTAAAACAGATAACACTTTAAAAGCTGTTAGTGTTAAGAGTTAAAGTCTTTCTGAAAAATGGCCTATCATGGCAAAGAGTGTGCCCACATCTTAAGCTTCAGAGTGGATTAGACCCTGTATTCAGACATGTTTTGATTTAACTACAGGCTCTATCCTGGGAGAATTGAGGGCAGATTCTGCTGTTTGGAAAGCAGACTTCCAAAACTGTCACTTGCTGTTCTATTCATACACTCTTGCAGCAGTAATTTCTGAACTTTCCTGTCCTTTTTGCATGTTTATTTTAGGTGGCTGGTTCTGCAAAACATGGCCTCCTTTGGTTTGAACTGGTTATTGAGCTGCGAAGGTGGGACCTGCAGGAGTGTATTTCTAAGAAAATACATTTTTACTTGATTTTTTTAAATTTAATTTTTTATTATTTTGATTTAGAGGAAAAATACGGAAGAGCACATTGTTTATAGCCACATTTTCATTTTGAGCTTAAGCATTTAACTTCTTGCAGAGGAGTTTGCCCAGTCTTTGTGGTCACTATTGCAGCAGCATAGTTAATAATGTAATCATTACATGCCCTTTTATTTGATTTGCAGTAATTTTTACCTTGTAGAAGATGAACTTACTAGTTGTATTTAAGCTCATGCAATTTTACAATTAAAAAAAAATTCTGTGAAGTTTTAATTTGAGCAAATCATTTGAGCATAGTTCCTAATTGTTATTCTGTCTCAGAAGAAGGAAGCAGGCAGAAGAACTGTAGATTTATTATCAGCCATAGGCTAAATATACCCTGTTTCAAATACCTGTGGTTTTCAGATAGATTGCTTGGTAAATCTGGGGATTTTAACAAGAGTTTTAGCAGTTTAGGCAGTCTGCTCATTTTTAGAATTGATCTTTTCCAACAGTGAATTACTTCCCCCTAGTGAGTTTCTTCCAGTGTCTTTCAAAGAGCTATGTAATTTAAGTTAAAAAACCAAAATGTCAGTGTATTACCATCATTGTAGGGATTTCTATTCAACCTAAATCTATAAACCTTTCTTAGGCATGGAATCATATGCTCAGTTATTCAGCCTTGCAGAACTGTTAGAAGCTGAGAACAAAAGGTAGCAACTCATTTCATGCAAGTTGCCACACCAGTATTCTCTGCTTTATTAACCAAAAAAATGGGCTACTGCTTTACTTGTTTCTGTCCTGGCTCCTCCAGCACTGGGAATGGAGGCAGGGCAGTCTGCAGCTGCCTTTCAGGTGATTTACTCAGTTTCCAGGGCATATGAGTAGGAGAATGCAGTTTGAGCTCCCTCTGAGGTGTAGAGTAGCACTAAGAGCACAGGCATCCTGATTCTCATCTTCTCTAAAGAATTAAAAAAAAAAAAAAGAACCCAACTCAAAAAGACTTAAACAACAGTAAGTAGAGCAGGGGAAGTAACACTGCAACAAACAAGTTATGTTTTCCAATACTTCTGCCTTTTCCTAAAGAACCATTCCTGTACAGACATGCAGCCTGACTGCTGCATTTGAGTTTTAAAAGAAGATCCTTCTTAAGCCTGATATAAGTTTAC
Organism: Melospiza georgiana; assembly: GCF_028018845.1. NCBI lineage: Eukaryota > Metazoa > Chordata > Aves > Passeriformes > Passerellidae > Melospiza > Melospiza georgiana. Next base: position 67,623,961 of record NC_080433.1, read on the forward strand.
AATTGACAGGTAATCTAAAGAAAATTGAAAGCTTTGCATTTCCCTCAAACCTGTTTTCAGATAATTTTCTGTGTTTCTTAGAGGACATCTGGAATAAAGTCTCACATTATGATTCCAAAGGTCCTCATCCCCAGGATCTGTGTGCCCTGAAATCATAGATTTGTTTTGTAAGGACCAAATAATGTTGTTTATTTCACTGTGGAGTCTGCATAGGTTTTGCACTGCACATTGATTACAATGCAAATTATGGCGCTATTTTTTTAAAACTATAACAGCAGTTTTGCTGACATTGTTTCTGGTTCCTGAGGATTCCCTCAACCTGAACAAAAATTTGTTGCAGAATAGAACATATATAGGGCTGTGGGTTTTAAGGACCCTGTTTTGCATATAAGTTTTTCATAGGCCCTTAACCAGCCTGTATTTTGCAAAAGGGGAGAGGCAGTGCTTAATTTTTGTCTACTCCTGACATTTTGTCAGGAAGATTGTGGTTTACTTTAATGATAATGTATTACTTAACTGAGTAATAAATACAATTAGCTGAAATAAATGGCAAAAAAGGAGGACCAGAGGCTGAAGGGGAAAAACAATGTAGGGATTTTTTGCTTCACAGCTGAAGTAAAATCTTTGTACCTACACACTCCTCTTGCTGTGATCCCTACTCTTGAGCCAAAAGCCTTTTTTTTTAGTGGAGGCTGTGGTACCTGCACTTCCAGCCACAGTTCAAAACCAGGCAAGAAAACATGAGCTAAGTCACATTTCTGACGTCTGTTTTCCTTTAATTGATCTAAACATTTAGCAGAGTCAGAAAATTTACAGGAAATAAATGAATGTATCTTCCTGTTTATATCCTTTGACTGTTTTCTGCTCTTGTTGGGCTGGGTCAGCTGAAGGCTCTGTGTGGAGAGGCTGCAGTGAGCAAAGCCTTGAAGATAGCAGGGAAATATTCCTTCACCTACCTTTGTCCTAGCTTAGATTGGTATTTTATTTTACAGATTAAAAAAAAAACCAAACACCAGATATCCATAGGTCTTAAAACCCACTTCATTATAAAAATTTTGCTTCTGGTCATTGATTATTAGGCAATACATTTTGAAACTATTTCAAATGGATGTGATTGTGTGTTAGCACTTAAGGTAGTGTTGTAATTTTTCCAGAGGGATCTGACAGAAAACAAATTTTAAGAAAAAAGCAAACTTCCTGAGGTTTACCATGAATTTTAAGTGCAAACTAGTATTTTATATTTAAAAAGCAGTTTTCATTTAAGGATTGGATTCATTCCTATTCATTTAGTTGTATTTGTTACAGTGATCTTTCTCTTTTGCCCAGTGTATCCTAAAATTCCTCACAGGACTGACAAATGCACATTGTTCATGTGGAAAGGTGGAAAGTACACCTTTTGTGGAAGGTGCAGCTGAGAATGCTCACACTGTGAACAAAGATCACTCTGGTACTGGAGTTCTCATTTGCATGAAGAGCAGCTGCTTTCAAACTAGAATTGGTTTATTATTCATTTTTATAGATCGTAATGATTCATAAAGATTTTTTACTTTTTATTTAATGAAAGACATATAGGTAAATAACAGGCATTTCTGAGAGAATAGCAGTCTGTGCAGAAATAGCTGAAGGGAAAATTACTTTTTTATGTTACTGGATTAAGTTGCAGCTTGCTGCAGTTTTGTGGGATCTTTATTTGGATGTATTCCGATCACCTGAAAAATAATAAATAACATTATAAAGTTGAGATTTCTTCACAGTCGTAATAACAATCAAGTGAAATTAAAACTTACTGCACTGCAAACCTTAATAAAATTTTCAATATATTGCCTTGCTACAAACACATGGAAGCCTTCTACTAATTTATAAATTGCTTGAAGAAACTGCTGTCTTCTCTGGACTGCTAAGCCAAAATCTGCTCTAAGCTTGGAGCTCTCTGGCCTACACTGATTTTTGACTTCTGCAAATAGCTAACAATAAAACCCCAACTATTGATTTAAAAATTGTTCTCAATTATCTTCACCGTTTGTTGCTAGGATATTTTTAGTGAAGCTGTTTTCAAAGCAGTATCGTTTTTCTGATCAAAACTGAATTTTGTGACATGTTTAGTTTGCTTTATTCGTATTCTGGGAGTGTAAACAGTTGTCACTTGAATTTAAGCAACCTTATCTCTCAATTGTCATAATCTCTCCATAAAAAATTATTTAAAATAAAATTTATTTATTTATTAATACAGCAGTCATTCATTTGAAATTAAATACCTATTCTTTAGTAGTCACCTAATGTGTAATTGCCCCTTTTTCCTGCCATTGCTGTTGACAGTTGAGGTCAGCTAGGTTTCTAAGTTCTGGTTTCTCATCTCCTCACCTTTCTAAATTAGGTAGGTACATTTTATCTTCCTGGCATACGGCTTCAGAATCGCAATTATGATTGCAATTATTCTAATTTGGTTGGTACTACCTGGTATTTCATGTTGATACTTTCTTCCTGTCAGTGACAATTATTTCATCACATCATAGAAATTCAAGTTTAGAGATAACTATTTTGAAGTCACAGGTTATATTAAAAATTGCATCTTTTTTTCAAGAAAGACACCTGAGTAATATATTTGAGTCAAAGATGAAATTACTTTAGAGAATATGTCTTCTTTGCATTCTTTTGCAAAGCACATGTTTTGTGGGGCTGTCCAACTTAACTAAAGCAAAGCAGGAGTCTTTGGTAAATATTTTTAATTTCAGGTCTCTTTGCAATTCTGGAATCTTATTTATTTAAAATTCATGAGATACATAATTATTTTAATGGAAAATGATATTTTAAAAGGAAATGTCATTTCCTTTTAGTGCTACTGATTAATCTACTTCTATTTAAAGATCTAATAACTCATACCATAATCACACTCTCATTATGAAATAAATAGACAGTTCTGGGGAGTCACAGCTATATGAGCTAGTCATAGACCTAGGATGTTAGAAACAAATAAAAAATCAATTAAACCTTTGCTTTCCCAAAGATACAAAGAAACTTCGTTTGATTATATTATGTGATGGAAGTATGTGCATTTCTTCTTTTCCATGTTATCATGGTGGATCTTGGTCAAAAAAGCTACATCAGGCCCAGTTCACTTTACTCAATACCAGCATTTTGGATGTCAGGATGGCAAATGAAATTCAGCCTAAGAAATGTTGAAGCAATGCACGCTGAAAAATAATTGTAACTTCATATAAAATAAAGGATCCTGAGGTGATAATCATTATTTAATGAATGCTGTTTAAATAGATGCTTCATAAAAGCATCAGCTTCGTGTTCAGTTGTGATAAAAAGAGGCAAATACATGATTAGAAATTAAGGAGGAGACAACATGGTAGAAAATGTCATTGCACCAAAATATACACCCTCCACACACTGCCTGTGGAATATTGTGTACAAAGAGTGCAGCATGACAGGGTTCAGGGAAGAGTGAAGGGAAGGATCTTGAATTGTAGAGCAGCTTTCCTGTGAGAAAAGACAAAATTGAGTAGGAATCTTCAAGGCTGACAAACAGATGGCAGAGGGTGTACAGTAGATGTCTCTGAAATTGTGTGCCAGGAAGAAGGTGACTGCAGAATGAATGTTTGCAGGCTTTCAGGACAAGATTCTGAGGATCTCAGCTGAAGCTCTGAGTTGTTCTGGCAGATACAGAACAAACATGAGGTGATGATCTTTTGGAAGAGGTGTAAGTATGCTCTGGAATTTCATGCTGTGCCATCTGAGATGGATGTTAGAAGTTTCCATTTGCTCAGAGGAGAACTGGATAGATTTATGGAGTAAACATCAGGTGGGAGTTACTAAATACACAGGAATCCCATCTGGTGGCCTCTGAGCTGCCATTTTCTGGAGACCTGCTTACAGGAGGAAGGATCCCTGTGTGCTTGGTTTGCTCTTATGCTTTTCCTCTGACATCTGCATGTAGCTGTTTTTCTAAATATAGGTTATTGGTCTGTGTGGATCACTGAACTGACCTAGAATGGCCTTTCTAATATTGTTGTGCTCAAGTGTTCCTGCATCTGCTCCTTTTTATGGGATTTCTGCCCTCAAGATAATTCATTCCAGTTAATGTTTGCAACTTTAATGCATTTTGTTTGGAAGCAAAGTTACATAGCTGAGAAAGAGGGGAAGACTTGACTGTGGGAATAGATTTTGAGTATTTGCTTTATAATATAGGGAAGAACTAGCTACTTGAAGTAAAAATTATGTTTCTGATTGTGCAGATCAAGCCAGCTTTTCAGTCTTCCTGAGGTTGTCTGCACATAGAGAATTCGTGTTGCCTCTGTTGCCCACTCTAATATTTCTAGTAAGAAATTCTTACTAGACAAAAAAAAAAACTTGCTCAAGACCAGTAGTTCTTTTCAAAACATGTTACCTTTGAAAAAGTGTTCTAAGAGAGTTGAGAGAAATTAGACTTAGTGAAAGTCTCTTTACCACCCCTTTAAGTATGCTTGAAAGGTACTTTGTGTTATGTCATTTTACAGTGGGCTGCCTAACAAAGTTGTTTTGGTATTGAAAATGTATTTTGGCCATCATTCAGTGGGTTGTTTGCTGTTTAGGAGTTGTGTCTCCTGATCTCATGCCTGGTGCTGAAAGCTGAGCACCAGCACGGGTTGGTTGCCCATGAGAGACGTGGTAGGATCTCCATCCTTGGAGATGTTCCAGAAAAGCCATCTGGAGGAGGTTCTGGACAGCTGGCTCTAGGTGCTTTGGCTGCAGTGGCAGGGATGTTGGACCAGATGATCACCAGAGGTCCCTTCTATGACTGTGGGCATACACAGCTTGTATTCAGAGTAAAAAACTATCACCAAACCCCCACCAGAATTGTGGGGCAGTGTTTTTATAGCAATATTTTGATAGGAGATTTTTTTAAATGGGGCGGAGGGAAAGAGAAGAAAGACATGCCATGGGAAATACTGAAGGTTAGGTTGGCTTGCCTTTGTTTCAGATTATGTTACAAAAATAGCTTTCGTAGTCTCCTATCATGCCTTTTTGAGAGTAAGGCTCTTAAAGGAATAAATTAACTTCTAGTGTTTTTCAACACATAATTTTGTTTACTTATGAAGTGTGGAGCTTGTCTGTCTTTTCAAGTGAAAACAAGAAGAAAGGAATATACTGAATTCCACATATGTGTGCATTTCCTATGCTATGCTTTTGAGGCTAGTAATGAAAATATACTTTGAATGTCTGATAGAAACAATCTGAGACTACTTAAAGCTGCTTCAGCCTGTCTAGAGGCCTCCAATGAAATCTAAATGTTGTATATATGTTCTCTGTTGCCTATTATATAAATATTACTTAAGCTCATTTCCTGCTTACACGGAACCTATGTTGGCAGTAGAAATCGGGTCCAGTTTCCATGGCAACACGGTGGCACTGGGAGAGAGGCTGATGCTGTGCTGTGGTTGGTATTTTTATGCAAGGGAAGAGATGCAGACCTACATTTTTAGACAGGAAATGCATTTCAAGGCACAAAAACATGCAGCAATTTTTATAAATTTGTTGGATAGGTAGATATGTCTAACAATTGAAATTGAAACTTATTGTTTGCTGTTTGCAATAGAAAAATAATTGTTTATTTTATCTAATATTATAGAAAGCTGCTGTTAAATATATACACAGTTATAACTGATATATTTGCATGGAAATAGCAGTGTGTACTGAGGACCAAGGGAGTTTTGTCCTGAGGCAGAACAGGGACAAAATAGACTGAGGCATAGTCTCCTAGCATTTTCCTTCTAGTTTCACCTTCTGAACTTCTTTCAAATGATTTTCACAGAGAAATTAGAGAGTCACAAAGACTTAAAAAAAGTGGTTTTCTTTTTTTATGGCAGTCCTATTGGTCTGGTTCTGGATTTGCAAAAGATTGCTTGTTTGGTTTTTTGACCCTCTGTTATCCTCCAGTGGTACTCAGTGCTGGGAGTCATTTAGGGGAGGGATTTCTTCATCCTGCACTTCTGATGTGACTAGGGTGAAGCTTTGTTCATCTTGACTGCTGAGTGGGTGGTTGAGTCACTAACCCTGGAGGTGTTAAAAGATGTGTACATGTGCCACTTAGGGACATGAATTATTGATGGACTTGACAGTGCTGGGTTGATGATTGGATTTGATGACCTTAAAGGTCTTTTCTGACCCCAGTGATTCTGTGGTCTCTTTGCATTTCTGTATTCCTCCTACATGCAAAGTACTGCACCACCTCAGTGAAGTGGGATGTTCTGAGAAGTCAAACCTTCTGAGAAGATTAACCAAACTGGAAGCAGTATTCTTTAGAAGTGTGAAGGGCTCTGTTCATCCCTATGAATCATCATCTTTCTTTCCCAACCCTGGCACTATACAGTTAGTCTGTGTCTGATGTTGCCTAGCAACAATTCATCAAATGTCTAAAGGGAACTGATTTACCCTAGCTGGAACTCCTCTAGAAATCCAAGTAGATGAAATGTTCATGGAGGAATATTAGCCTTTTCCTATGTCTGGCACCCACGCTATCAATCAGGATTAAGCTCAAAGGCATTTTACAGCTGTCCAAGGCTTGCCTGCCTTGTCATGCTGATGATTTAAGGATGTCTCATTTCATAGTGGGATATCTCCATCCCATCCTGCAATCAGCCTGTGCTTCAGCTATCATGTTTTCAGAGGTTTAGCGAATCAGAACTCGGTGATAGCCCGTGTGCAGAGTGGCACTGACTGCATATTCACATCTTCATTCAGGGGTAGGAAACCAACTTTGCCTCTGCAGGAACCATAGGTACATAAGGGGAGATGATCCTTCTATATTTCCAGTTCTTAGCCTCATCTCCTGGAAGAAAGTGGTTCAACTTAGAGTTTTCTTCAGCTCTTTAGCATTCATTATTGCTGAGAGTCTCCACAGCTTGAAGACTTCTCTGAGGCTTGTTACTGAGCCAGTGGCAGAGAAGACTTCAGCTGCCTTTGACACTGTCTCAGTGAAAGTCACAGCACTGGCACATCACAAACATATGTAATGTGTCATAGTTTTAGCACCAGTCAGATCAGAAGCTTTGTCACCACCATAACACCTTAACATTTACGTTTTCAGCAGAAGTAAGCTTGCCACATTCCTTGGACCTCAGTTTCTGCTTGTAAAATGTTACAGGTTTGAAGTCATGCTATCACTGTTCTTTACTGCCATTAGAACTCAGCACCACAGTGTTTCTGATCTTTACTGTGCCATGCCAATTATCCTGGGCATTTGACTTTTGAAACCTAGAACAGGAAAGTTGTTCGGTTTTTCAGAGCTCTGTGTGGGATGAGGTGCAGCAGACACCATTGTCCTTCCATGACAAACCCTGAGATAAGGTTACCTCTGGAAAAGAATTGATCTGGAGGCTGTAGCCTTGTGGAAGTAATAGTTGCTGTCTTGTTGTAAACTGGGTCCAGAATTTACATTTACAAGGTGAATTTCCTTTCCTGAGCTGTAGAGTTTACTGCCCTAGTGTAGAGGAAGCTTCAGTCACAGTGTTCTGGTAGTGAGATGCAGGATATGGAAAAATCCCACTCTGGAGACAAGTGCCTCTTGAATGCTTGCATCTTCTCCACAAGGGAGGCAGTTCATCTGGGATATCATGACAGCTGGGATTCCTTGAGTGCTTTTCCACCATGGATGAGACTCTCTCTTGCTGTTGGAAGGAGGAATATTCCAATAAGTGAGTCATCCAGCATCCATGCTGTGAGGTAAAGCATGCCAAGGCTGGGATGAGTCAGATGGTCTGATAACCCTTATTCTCAGACTTGCTGACACAAAATAGATTCTGAAAATCTCAACAGGAATTATCACAGTATTTAGTATACAAAACTGCCTCATTCAAGCCAGCTGGACAGTGCTCTGTAATACTGGGGTGACTTTCCTAACTCTACTGAAATAGCTGCTTGCCTTATTGAAGATCCAAATGAGACATCCTTCACTTGCAAGCTTTAAAAATAATGGAAAGGTCCAAAATTGCCTCTACAACCCCCAAGACAAATATTTGATGTGAATAAGGGATGGAAGGGCATTTCCCTGGAAACATCTGGAAAGGCAAAGGGCACATGGAGGTGTCTTAGAGAGTGAGAATGACAACCTCTTCATTGAGTGAGTGTGACAGGAGAGCATGCTGAATGCAATGGCTTTTGGAAACAACATCTCCATGAAATAAATAAAATATGCCATGTTCTGTGAGGTTGCTGGCCAAGAGATCAACTTCAGTTTTGCATTAAGAAGTATGAAAAGTAAACTTAAAAAAAATCAGAGATCTATGCACTTAAAAAAGAAACTTTTTAAGCCAAGGAGCATAAGTAACTGCTTTCCTAAAGATCAGTTTATCAAAGTTATCCAAATATAAAGTATTTTCATGTGTTTGAAGAGTAATAACTGCTACTGCCTCTATGAAGACAAGAAGACAGAAAGATTTAGTAAATGGTCATGAAGCTAAAACCAGCTGCTTGTTATTTATCTGTATTTGGGTAATAATGAATTTTTGTGAAAAACATCTGTTAGTTTTCCATTTGCTTGCTTTTGACTGCAGCTGGACTCTGCAATCTTTTTGCTGCTTTTACTTATTTCTTTTAGGAAAATTAGTGTTAAATTAACAGGAATGAGCGATACACAGAGAGAAACTCAAAGTAGACATTTCATGTGTTGTACTTATGACCACATATACCTAAAATTGAAGAGTATAACTGACTATTGAACACTAGCAAAAAGTTTTTGCATTATAGGCATCTTTGCAACTTATGTCTGATAGTTAAAATGTTTTGAGTTGCTTGTTTAGCTTGCTTTTATCAGTTTTAATGATACTGCAATGGAAGCTGGGTACTTCCATAAATGCTAGTAGGAATTGTGAAGAGATTTATTAAAACTCTTGTTTTATAGAGGAAATGCTACTGGGATTTGGAAGTCTGGGAGAGGAGTTGTGTGTTTTTTGAAGGATTAAGTGCAGTTCTTTATTTAGAAAGAAAACCTGTTAGTGAAAAGGAGTTGTGTTAATGTAAAGAGTTCATGTAAAATGCTTGTTCTGGCTTCTTGAAAAGAAGGTTAATGAGAAGTCTGGTATCAATAGAATTCCAACTGGAGCATTCAGAATTTATCACTGCAGCAAATGTTTGTATTTGCAGCAGGCAGAGAGGTTCTTCTAATTGCTGGCTTAGTCATACAGTCTTGTTCCTTCAGGCTCTGGTTTTTTCACCTGCCAGTTAAGTCCAATGCAAAATGCCTCTCTGCTTCCCCTTCTCTCACTGCCTGAAGATTTGAGTTCCCAGACATAATCCAGAGCATGATGCATTTCCCTTAATGGGATGAATGGGTCTTCTAAACATTAAATGTGGACATGAAAAATGCATTTTTGCACTGAGATGATCACATGAAGTCAGGATTACATTTTTCCAGGGTGCTGTAGGGGTCAGGAAAAAAAACCAACCAACCAAAGGCAAGAAGTACTCTGCTGCTCGACTGCATTTGATATCAAGTGAAGGGTTACAACTTCACTATTCCTATGAAATCCTTTCTACTAGGCTGTTAAATGGGTGAAAGGGAGAGTGAAACACTGTATTTGTCAGTTTACTTCAGCTCATTTTGCTTTATTTGTCCTTAGTTGTCTTCATATGGTTTCTAACGAATAAATGGAATATATACTTCCTTGAAGGAGTTATTGTCTTGTGATAAAGACTAAATCTTGTATTTTGTAATTTAGTTATGAATACATATTTCAGTCCATATTTGACCTCAAATGGTCAGTCACTTAAGTGGTTTTGGTCAAATCAGGTTCAGTCTGCTGACTTCACCGGGGTCAGGGCTGTTGGAGAGCAGAGGGTGATTCTTCCCCCTCTCCTTCAAAACATGTAAATTTGTTGCTAGTGGCAACTGTAGGATACTGAAGCAACAACAGCATGTTTCCTGAATATATCTTATTAATAGAAAGACTAGAGACACTATAATTTAACATGCCAGAGAGAAAGGCAGAAATTAAATACTACAACATAACATTCCAGAATGAAAGTCAAAAATTAATTTCCATTTATACACTCGTGAGTCATTCTGTTAAAAGCAATCCATCGTGCGTTCATGGTGAGGGAAGAAAGAAGTCTAAATAGTGGCCATTGCTGTCACCATCTGATAGTGTTCTGTGTCAGGTTGTCTTGTTGGTCAGAAGTGGAAGAAGCCTTGCAGGTGAGAAGGGATTCTTGTTGCAAGAGGATGTGAAGAAGTTGAAGCTTCATGTGTGGTTTATGAGACCAGGTTATTTTTTAGCAATTTTTTATCATCGCATTGGAGTGGTATTCTATATGTGATGTACTTCAGGTGGAAGTTTTATTTTGACCTGTTAGGATGTATATATAGAAAGCTGTATTCTTCATTGAACAGTACATAATACATGGATTTATGACAGCTCTATTTCTCCACTTTGGCTCTTTGGAATTTCTATTTTTTTTTTTAGCCAAAAGCTCTTGTGGGACCTCCTGATGAGACTTGGGTGTTGCCAGAGCAGTGGTTGGAGATTAAAACTCAGTGTAACCACCCTCATGCCTATGAAATACATCCCCTAGTGAGTGAAGCCACAGCAGGCAAACAGGGAATGGGGAAAGACTCCTCTCCACAGAGGCCAATCCACTGTCAGAGTGTAAAAATCAAGTGCATGGTACCCAGAAACCAGACCATGACATCTGGGGGCTGCTACCAGAGGCAATGGGCAGAGTCAGTAGCTGGTGCAGAAGGGCACAAAGAGGCGCCCTCATCCCCAGCCTCAGCAGTGAGCACTTGCTCAGGGTTGGTCTGGTCGTGCCTCAGAACTCATTCCATGATAGCTGCTGGAGTCACAGCATCAGCTGGGACCTGGATCTCCACCCAGACATGCCTGCTGGAAGGTCTCAGGTTGCCCAGTGCCTGATGTCTCTCTGTGAAGCTGGATCTGACAGTCACCTCTTCTGCAAAGGTGTGTTACTGATTGCTTCACTTGTGTAATCAGCTTGAAGAAATGGCCTGACATGAGCCAAGGAGGTTTAGGTTTGATATTGGGAAAAAGTTCTTCACACAGACAGTGGCTGGGCCCTGGAACCCCAGGGAAATGGTCACAGGGGTGAGTGTGAAGTTAAGAGTTAAGAAACATTTGGACAAAACAGAATGTGTTTTCTGGGGCTGTCCTCTGAAGGACCAGGAGATGGATTTGATGATGCTGGTTGGTCCATTCCATCTCAAAATATTCTATGATTTTAACATTCTCAGCCTTTACCACACTTTACTGGTGACTAGACAGACAGGTAAGGTACAAGCTGCCAAGTATCTATTTATATATTTTCTTTTTGTGCTGCCAGGTGGGTCTGTGTTTTTTAATTAACTGTTGACTTTTTTCCTTTGCAAGTCTGTAATGGATACTTGTCTGGAAAATACAGCTCTGTGAGAAAAACAGTATTTGAGGAAGAAAACATATTAAAGTCCAATGAAGCTGGAGGCTTTCTGGGTACATTTGGCTTCTGGTTTACTGACTTAAGAACGTTTTAACAGAATCGCATTTGTTTGAGAACAAAATTTCATTTGGGACTGACTTTCAGAGCTTGAAACCAGTTCCTTCTGGGAGCACGGTGTAACTTTATCAGAGAAAGGCCAGAAGAGCTCCCTCCTAAACTTAGCAGACTTTACTGCTTCATGCTGGGTGTGATTTGGTGTAATGGCAGGCTGCTGCTGGGTCCCCTCAGCTGTGCCCTGGGCAGTGTGCCCTTCCTGTGATGCTGGGCTGTGGTAAAACTGCAGCACTTGCTGGTGAAATGGCATTTGTTTACAGTAGCTGTTGTTTGGAATGGAAGAAGGCAGCATTCCTTGGCATTTCACTGGGAATTTGAGTATCCATTCAAGCCCAAGGTGGCCTCCCAAATACTGGCAAGTAAGGTGGGAATGAAAAATTCTGTGTTGCTGTTTGAGGTTACAAAAGCTACCATGTCTCAGCCCGCTCCCTTCTGGGAGGGATTTTACTGCTGCTTCTATTAATGTTTGATGGTAGGATGGTATCTTTGGAAGGAATGTTAACAGTCCCAGGAGGAATTAGAATTTTTTTTTATAAGGACCAGATGTAGAAATTGCTTCATGCTTGTGACATGCCAGTGCTCTCTCTTTTTATGCATAAATTTCCTAGAATTGGAGATGGTGGTGCTGTTTTGTACTAGAGTAAGAACACAAATAGTGCTTTTCAGGTATAGCAAAGCTGTCTCTGGAAGTTCACATCAACAATTTCTTGGAGTTGGTTAAAAATACATCTTATGCCCTGTTTCCTTCTGGATTTGTAGACTGTTTCTCAAAACAGTAAGATGACCTCTGGCATAATTAAAAAGAATGATTAAATTACAAATGATTTGTCATGGCTATTAAAATTTAAAAATATTCTGAATTACAATCCACTTAAAATCTTACTTGGAACATGGAACATAATTTTGTTCCTTGAGTGATAACTTCAGAGTTCTTTTGATCTTTCTTATGTTTTTTGTTGTTTGTTTTATGTGTGTGAATTTATTCAGAAAGCCTCCATTTAAGGCTGCCTCCGGTTCAAAGAGCTCAGTGTTAGAAGGCACCTGTCTAATTAAGCTAAATTTGCATTTGAGAAAAAAGAGCAGGCAAGAATTCAGCTCGTAAAGCAGACACCATTTGTACAAACGAGAAAGAGATCCAAATAGCTGAGACTTTCAGCAGTTAATAACAGCTGTAAGAAATTTATGTATGGGGATTCAGACTTTTAACTGCAGAACTGTGAGAGCCTTGCTTTTGCTTTTAGGAGTTGGAGAGATGGACCCACACTCACTAGTAGATTTTGTAAAGCTCCTATCTCTTAGGAGGCTTACAGTGTAATTCTTCTGATGCTCACCCTCTCCCTTGCTTCCTCTTGTTACCACTTCAGATTGGAATTTCCTGTAGAACCTCTATGGACATGGCAAAAGGTTCATATAAACTAGAATCTAGTTTGTTCCATATTTTATTTGATCTATGAAGAAGTCATTTGACCTAATTTTATTCACATTTCCTGTTAGTGAAAAATGTCTTTGGTTGTGTTCATCTGAAAATCTTAAAAGGAAGTTTTGTTTTTCCCTCAGATTGAGGTAGTTCTTAATCTGATAAATTTCTTTTTCCCAAGTTTTTTTTTTTTTTTTAATTTGACACAGTCTGATTTCCTTCTGAAATGGTGCTTTCCTAAAGGTAGGAGAATCAGGTGCAGGTTTTAGCCACTTTGAAGGTAAAGCTTTGTTTACCTAAAGTAGTCACTATGAGTGCAGAGTGTTCATAGAGAGGAATTAGAGAGGAATTCTTGCTTTTGTATGCCTGTTCCTCATGGGAACAGGAGGTTTTCCTCAGGTAGTCTGCTATAACAGTGTTACATGTAAGACATTCTTATTCATTACTTCATAATGAAAACGTAGTTTTTTTGTCTCTGAGGGTTTCGGATAAAGAGGCCCGAAGTCTCTTTTAGTTTTTAGTGATGGAAATCATTCATTAGTTGAGGAAAAGAAGGGAATGTGTGAAGAGGGAGTGGCTGCAGGAGGACATTCCCCCTGGCCAGGAGCAGAGCCAGCAGAGGAGTGCAGGCTTGTGCCCTGGTGTGCTGCACGCTGTTCCACATTCCAGCCTGCTGGGCTTCACAAATCACAGCCAGTCCTGGGTTTGCCATCAGTCACCTTTTCTTCCATGAGTTTTTTTGAGCCCTGTTTGGACTTAAATAACTTCTCATATCCATGATACCTAAGGGAAAAAAGTTCACCTTAGTTTTTACCATCATATTGCATGAGTCTTTTTTTTTTTTTTTTTTGAGTTTTCTGTCAACTTGGCTCAATTTGTATGGGATGAGGCAGTGGACAGCCATTTCCTATTTGCTTTCTCTGTATCTCTCTAGATTTTGTAGCACTCTGCTGTCTTGTTTTCTTGGCTGGGGAGTTCTGGTATGTTCAGATGCTTCCCATATGGAAGGCATTTTGTGATTTTAGTCACTCTCACTGCTCTTGTTTTACCTTTTCCAGAACAGAAGAATAGCAAATGACCCCAGAACATAAACAACAGCAAAAAAAGAATGGAATTTTCTGGATTTCTAATAGTATAATATTCTCAGCATTTTAAGGTTTGAGTGTTAAGGAGATTGCTTTTACTGTTGTCTGTTACCCAGTGGTAGCATGGAGCAACATGTCCATGAGGGAGAACAGTAAAATTAAATTGTCAGAAATATTATGTTTCATAACAGTGGGCAGTCGATTTTTTGTAAGATTCCATGCAGGGTTTTGATGCATTTTGCTTCAAGTTCACTGTGGAGGAGAAATATTTCAGCTTTTCTTCTGTATTTTACTAAGTATTCCCTCTAAGAGCAGTTTAAAAATAGGATTTAATTGTGTTTTGATTGGACTTTGCTGTAAATTTATTTTTGCCCATGGAAAAGGCAGTAATTAAAAGACAAAAAAATGCTGGCTAGTGTTTGCTAATTGTTTTTAGTGTTTCTTTCAATATAATTATAAGGTTTGTCATTGTAGCCAGTGGAGATGGTCAGTTCTCTGCATACCTGCTGACAAAATACTGAGAGTCTAGAAATGGTGTGTCTTCTTGTGTTAATTAAGTGTTTATGCTTGGGTGGTGATGAACAGTCTAATAGTGGTAGACCACAGAGTACCAAGTGATTACTTCAGAAGAAAGAAAAACAAGTTTAATATTTATCTCTGCATGCATGTGTTACCTAATGCATATCATTACATGGCATTTTAGGAATAAGAAAGACTAATAACTTGAAATAATGGTTGTTGAACAGCTTTTTATGTTCTAATAGTATTTGACAGTTATATTTCTGAAAAGGAAACGGAGATTGTGTTTGTGACTCACATGTTTCTAAATGGTTGGATTTTTTAATGTCAACAATATTTTAAAGTCTGCTCAAAAGAAAAAATAATTTACATTTAGCAGACTGTACTGGAAAAAATGAAATCTAAGCTGAATAAACTGTATATTCATGCCCTAAATTGCAAATGAAGATGTTGTTGAAGCATTCATCATAGCTTATCTTTGCAATTCAATAAAAGGCCATTCAGAAATAGCAAAACTGAAGTTCTCTCATTGATGCCCTTCCTAACACTGTGAAACTATGAGTTGGCAGAAGAGGAAATTACATTGGGGATGCCAGGATGAGTTACTCAACCTGTAGGCAGAATTTAAGCCATCAAGTGAAGTGTTGAAGACTTGATCTTTACATATATCCTAGAAAAGTTAAAGTGAAAAAACCAAAGAATTATAGGAATCTCTTGCTAAGAATTCTAAACTAGAGGGAAAAATTGCCAAAATGCAGAATTAGCAGTCATACTGATGTAACTCAGTATGTTTCTTTCCTTTCCTCATCTTTCTGTACTAATATTTGATTGCTCCAGAAGATACAAGCAAAGCTAAATGGATAAACCCAAGATCTTCCTCGATTTAAAGCAGTGTTTTGTTATTTGCAGATAAAAATCATAAATAACTCTGAAAGGAAATACAGTAATATCTTTACTTCCTTCCTGGTGTCCACAAAGGACAGTAAGAAAACACTTCAGAATATAAAAATCAACTGGGATAGAAGACGGGAAAAATAACCCCTTTCAAACCAAAATCAAATACAGTAGCTTGAGAAGGACTCAGAATAACCCTGTTTTCTTAACCTATTTCAGTGAACTTTTGAACTTACCATCACACTGCATTTCCCTACCCTACCCTGCATTTTCTATAGTTGTACCATTTCATGTGACCAAAATAGTAATATGGATATTTGTGGTCAGAACAAAGTAGGATGATGGTACCATCCAAAATAAGGAGTCCAGGCACTGATGGATGTGCCTGTGTTCCTGGCACCCTGCTTTCAGACACATGGATGAAGTACAGGCTATTTCACTGTGCATCCTTCTTCTTGCCTGTACAATCATTTAGGCTGGAAAAGACTTGTAGGACCATCAAGTCCAACCAGTATTTTTTTATTTTTAGGTGTTCTTAGTTCTTGATCTATGTATCCAAAATGGTCCTGTGCCCAGCAGATGAAGTTTCAGGGTTTGTAATGTAGGTCCTTTTGTGATGGTTTGTTGGGTTTAAGCTTCAGATCAGGTGTAGGAGCTGTCACTGGGAGCTTGCTGGCACCATGAAACCAGGAGGGTCAGAAATCTGGTTTGTTAGTAGGATTAGCTGGACGGAGAATGTGCTGAACCTTCCATTTGCAGTTTCCTCTCAGTGTACCAGATAAAGACATCTCTTGGGAGCCAAAAATAAAAGAGGGAGGCAAACAACCGACATAATTTTAAGTAGGAACACCTGCAAATATTTTTATTTTTTATCCTACAAATGGGTTCCTCTTTTTTCTAGTTGCATGTGGTTAAAACTGATGTAAATTCTTTTACTTCATTAGATTTCTCACAATAACTTAAATACTTGATAAATTAGTTCAAAATACCCCTTTTAAAATCTGACCATTTATTGACTGAAGAATTTTATTATGTGAAAGGGGTAGCAGGCGGATGAGTTTAGCATGCAGTGCAGCTTGCAGTGATGTCCTTTTAAGCAAAGGCGTAATAGCAGCTGCTGTGCAGGTGGTGAGTGTTGCCAGTGGCATTTGTTTCTGACCAGCCATGTTCTCTTTGATGCCAAAGGGTCTCTCTGTCTGTCTGTCTTGAACAATTGCAGTGTGTTAACAGGAAAAGGAATTAGGAGGAAGATGACTTAGAAGTGGGATAAACATAAGTACAGTTTTTACTCATGATGAAGGAAGTATTTGGATCTTAATTCTAGGTGCTGAAATATCAGCCAACTACAGATTTATCTTTTTTTATTACACAAAGGACAAAAACTGTTAGTATGGTGTTTTTTAGATGTGGTTAATTTGAAGTAGATGTGAATGTAAGTTATAGCAGCTTTTGATGCCACAAATGCTTAAATTATTTTGCAAATGTATTTCGAAAGCGTATACTTTTTATTGCAAGAGGCATGAATACAAAAAATAACAGCATCAACCTGTTTGGGAAAGGCTTTCTTAATTATATGACAGAGGCCATATCACTTCAAGCCTGGACTGAAGTCTGTGGAAAATAGCCAGTTTTGAAATGTGAGTAATTTGTAGTAACCAAGTACAGCTTTCTTTGGAACAGGATATAAAATTTCACTTTCGTTGTTTATTTAAAAAAAAAAAGGCGCTGTAAGACAAAACCAACCTCATCTCTTGCCTGGTGGTGTCAGACCTTGGTGATTTTGTTTTGGTTTTAAAAAAAATAATTAGTGCATATTAAAGCATATTATATGCCCTGATATGAGCATCATAGGCTACCCAGGAAGATGAGTTTTTTTCTCTTACTTTCTAATAGACGTTTCAGTATTTTGTATACTGATACAGCTTTCCACAGTGTTGGCAGGAGCTACAGATGAGAAGTGCATTAAGGCTTGGGTCAGTGTTTCTAGATTGTTTCTTGCTGTGTATTAATGAGATCTTTCCTCCTTCAGCTAGCAGGCAGGAGCTTTTGAATATCTTGATGTTCTTTGCAAAGGTATTTCTTCCCAGTTGTGCTCAAGAAGATGAGTCTAACGTCAGGGATTTCAAAAGCTGTTCTGTATCTGATTCTATACTGATTATACTATGCTTCTGTATCTGATTCTGTACTGATTATACTATACTTCTGTATCTGTTTCTATACGTCATTTACTCGTCAGGGATTTCAAAAGCTCGTGTGTTTCTGATTCTGTACTTTGAGTCTTTGCAAGCTCTTTCACGTGGGAGCTGCTCTTGGTTTGGCCGGGTTCCTCTCTGTGCACGTCTCCCCGGTGTCCCAGAGGGGATGTTAGAGGTGACAGTGAGAACGTGAGATGCTTCACTGGTTTTTCATCACCCCTGCAGGGCTGGGTACCCCATTGCGGTGGCTCTGTGCTCAGTGTGCTCTGGTTTTCCATGGCCCCTGAGGGCTGGGTACCCCATTGTGGTGGCCCTGTGCTCAGTGTGCTCTGGTTTTCCATGGCCCCTGAGGGCTGGGTACCCCATTGTGGTGGCCCTGTGCTCAGTGTGCTCTCTGGTTGTTCATCACCCCTGCAGGGCTGGGTACCCCGGTGCGGTGGCTCTGTGCTCAGTGTGCTCTGGTTTTCCATGGCCCCTGAGGGCTGGGTACCCCGGTGCAGTGGCCCTGTGCTCAGTGTGCTCTGTGGTTGTTCATCACCCCTGCAGGGCTGGGTACCCCATTGCGGTGGCCCTGTGCTCAGTGTGCTCTGTGGTTGTTCATCACCCCTGCAGGGCTGGGTACCCTGGTGCAGTGGCCCTGTGCTCAGTGTGCTCTCTGGTTGTTCATCACCCCTGCAGGGCTGGGTACCCGGTGCAGTGGCCCTGTGCTCAATGTGCTCTCTGGTTTTCCATGGCCCCTGAGGGCTGGGTACCCCATTGTGGTGGCCCTGTGCTCAATGTGCTCTCTGGTTGTTCATCACCCCTGAGGGCTGGGTACCCCATTGCGGTGGCCCTTTGCTCAGTGTGCTCTGGTTTTCCATGGCCCCTGAGGGCTGGGTACCCCATTTCGGTGGCCCTGTGCTCAGTGTGCTCTGGTTTTCCATGGCCCCTGAGGGCTGGGTACCCCGGTGCAGTGGCCCTGTGCTCAGTGTGCTCTGTGGTTGTTAATCACCCCTGCAGGGCTGGGTACCCCGGTGCAGTGGCCCTGTGCTCAGTGTGCTCTCTGGTTGTTCATCACCCTTGCAGGGCTGGGTACCCCATTGCCGCGGCCCTGTGCTCAGTGTGCTCTCTGTGCATTGCAGGCCCGAGCCTCAGCAGAAAGCTCCCTCAGCTCCGCCGCCTCCGCCGCCGCCCCCGCCGCCGCCCCTGCCGGAGCCCGCCCCGCCCGAGCCCGAGGAGGAGATTCTGGGCTCCGACGATGAGGAGCAGGAGGATCCCGCAGATTACTGTAAAGGTGAGTGCAGGTCACTGCTGCTGAGGCTGAACACTGCCACGCCAGTCTGGTTCTGGTTCTTAAAGGATTTTTAAAGACATGATCTTTAATTATGGAATTTACTTGTACAACAATTAGGAACAGCTCATCATTTCAGGTCCTGAAACAATTATGCATCACGACCTGAAATGATGAGCTGTTCCTAATCTATAATTGTCTTCAGCATTACTTTTTCACTTAACCATAGCTTGTTTATGCATTTTTCAATACATACACAAGTGTGGCATCCCTGTATTCTTCCTGATGTCCCACTTATAAGAATAGAGAACCAACTTTCCTTGGTTCATGTGAGTTGTAAGAGAAACAAAAACACCCAAACCAAGACAAGCAACTCATACTCCAAAATGTTCCAAAATGCCTTGGTGCTTTTAGGAGCATTTCCTAAATTTATTTTTAAACTGTATCCTTTATTTTTCCTTTCTTCTCTCACTTGCACTAGCCTAAGATGTTACATGCTTCTTTTCCACATGGTGTCTTTCACAGCTCTCAGCGTTGTCTGAGGCTCTCTACATCTTCATTTTAACTCAATTTCCTTAATTTTTGAATTGGTTATATTCAGATTTTAAATTTGGTTAAATGCATAAAAGCATGAGTGTGGTACAACAGTGTCAATACTTAAATTTTAATGTCACTGCTAAAGTTGTAAATCTGTTCCCATTAGGGTAGAGTGTACACTGTACTTAGATGAAAAATGATAAATAAAAGTTGTGTCAACTCTGGGTTACCTGTAGTAGATTTCAAGAATACATACATCAGAATTTTATCTCTTCAGATCAGTATTTTTGAATAGTCAAAAAGCACTCTATGCACACTGACTGTATCTGGTATTCTGTATTCCTCATACCAAAACCCACTTCCTGTGTCAAATGTGATAATGTCTTCTTAATCAGAAGTTTCTGTGTAAGCCTGGAAATGTGCCATTTCAAGGATTCCTCTTCCTAGCCTGGAAAAGTGTTTTGTATTTACATATTTAACAATGGAAAGTGACTATTTCATTTTGGTGTAAGAAGTTTTATTAATATATTATATTTCAAATGTGTAAGTGGCTTAAAAATGCTAATAGTGAAAGCCAAACAGTAAACTCAAACTAGATGTCAAAGTCTGCAGGAGGGAAGAAAAAAACATGTAGCTGAACCATGCTCAAGTATTTTGGTTTGTTTTTTTTTTATTTGTGTTAAAACACATTTGTTGCGTAAGATAACTCTTTTGGTGTCTTTAACGTGTTCCATCAGTGAATAAGGGTTTGTTTAAACATCTGTGTACTCATAAACATCTGTATTTCCTTGAGATTAAGCATTTCAAAGCTCTGACTTTTTTCTTTCCTGAAGTAAGGGCTGCATTAGTTTCAAACAATTCATTGTTGTCTGTTTTCCAGTATCCTTTGCAAAAATGTCACCATCTGCAGAAGCTAGATCACAAAACAAAAAAAAATTCTAAGTAGAGAGCCTGCTTGTGAGTTACCTGTTTTACTAGAGCAGGTCAGTAGTGAGGTCTGTATCCTTCTGAAATAAAATACATTACACTAACAATACTTGTAGGCTTCCTGAAAAATTAAAGGGAACTTCTGTATGCATAAAGGTTCCTCTGAATTCTTCTGATCCTGTGGCTTTGAATTTTTTAAAGTACATTAAGGATGGTTCAGGCTTTGGTTGATTTGGATGTCATGATCATTACTTGTTTCCATCTATGAGAGCAGTGCTTTTGTTTTCAGTAGAGGATTTGCTTATTTTCTGACCCTAATTTCCTGTAAGACTGAGCACTGCATTTCCTTCTTTCAGTCTGCTGGCATGCAACTGAAGGGAGGGTCTCCATAAGAATCTGAATTCCATGACCACATAGGGATTTGTTTATATATTTTATGTTCTGTATAGGGAATGAGTTAAGTTGTTTGGTAAAGAACTCCCAAATGGCTTTTAGATGCGTTTTCCATTTTTTGGAGAGATGTGTTATTAGTTTGAGTATCTTTTTCTGTTTTGGGTAGCGAGGGGAAGATAAAGATTTGGAAATTACCATTTACTACTGGAGTGTCTCTTTATTCCTAAATTTGTCTTCAAAATGGCAGGCTTCCAGGGTTTTTGACTGAGGCCCAGAGCATACTTCATCTCTTCTCAGCCCCAGTCTGAATTTTTATAGGAGGGGAATTTTGATAATGAGTATAATATTATTTTTTTCAGGAATTCAGCATATGGTCTGTTAGCTGTACTTCCTGTAGAGTATTTTTGTTACTACTTTTATTTTTAAGGGTATGTTACTGTGTGCTGGACTTGCATCTTGACCACATTACATGGTGATTAGTAAATAGTCATAGTAGTGTTTTTTAATGAGGGAATTGGATCAGTTTGTATTAGCACCTGATGTGAAAGAGACTGACTAGCAGCCATCTGTGAAAAGCAGACTGACTTCCGTTCCCTGGGGGCTTCCTCCAGGGCCTGTGTGAGTCTGTGACATTACTTCTGTTTGTGTTACTGAATTTGCATGAAATGCTTTTCAAAGATTTATTTGAGGAATGGAAATATCAATCGTCCAACTGCATGGTTTTTTGGGGGGTACTTTGTAAAGCTACTTTTTCTTCTCTGAACAGCGTTGAAACACTTGGTGATTTTTTTTTTGCAAGAGTCTGTTGTGTCATGGATGTAATTGGAATTTTTTGCTTCTCTGATCATCTTCTCTGCCCCCTGGAGATGTCTCCCATTCATCCAGTTCACAAAGGGAATAATTCCCTATACAAACATAGAACGAGCCAGCTACAATTACCAATACATTCAGGAGACATTCAGGAATAATGACCTCATTTTTCTGACCCTCCTTCTTGCCTGCATGTAGCTAGCTAGCTGTGAGAGACACTTTTTTTCTTCTGTATGTGCTGCAGTACAACAGGGTGGGTATTTTGTGTTAATTTATCAGCAGTGCCACTTGTACATTGCATAGTTTCAAATGCCAGTATTGTTTTCCCAAAAGCACATAATTTTTATCAGCTTGTTAATTTTACATAGATGCTTTCTTGTTACTAATACTTAGAAATACTTCAGGTATCATGGAGAATTTAAATGGTTACATTCATCATAGGATGGCACCAGTTTTTGATATATATATAACTTAAGTGAGTTGTTACCTGGTTGTCCACAACCTGTAAATGCACATGGTGCTGATAGGAATAATCAGAGAGTAACATGTACAGGAATGGTAACAGATTATTTCCAAAACTGCTCCTGCTCTGACTTAGGACAGTGGAAAGTATCTTGTGAAATATATACACTCACATGCTATATATGCTCCCACTGCTGGCATCTGTCACTTATGCTGGTGCATTGTTATAATTAGTTGTGACACTGGTGTAGGGATCAAAAAAACAACATGGTTTTACATATATAGTATTGTTATGCTACCAACATGTAGAGCTTACTAAAATAACTTACCAAGCCTCAGTTTATTAACTTTGGTGTCCTTGTCTGATTTCCTCTCTGTGCTGTTTCCTTTTCTGTGTCTGATGGGAAGGAACCATCACAAGTTTTTCATTATTTTTGACCCTTTGAAGTACAAGTATGCCAAAAGCTATGTGTAGAGTCAGACTTAAAAGGCTCTTGTTTGCCTAAACTATTCCTAGGTACATATTTTTATCTGTGATGGTGTATCTGTGTGGAAATCTCATACAAATTTTGCAGGTCATCAGATTTGATTCACTTCACAAGTGCATACCTTTTCAGTAATGGAAAGGTAGAATTCCTGTATGTTCTCTTAACTTTCCTGTTGCATCTATGACTTCATCATCCTGCATAGAATTTTGTGGGGAAAAAAATTACCAAGTAATTAGATTTTTGTTTGTTTGTATTAAACCACTCAATAGCTGTCTTAAATAATGATTATATTTATCCAGATTGTTAAATATCTCCATCAGCTGTTACTAGAAGGATGCTTAAATAGACAAAATCAAATTTAGTTTGGTTTCCAATTTTTGTATCAGTACCAATTCATGTATTTGTGTTTATTCAGCAAAATTTCTGTAATAGTGAAGCTGCAGTAGACTCAGGCTTCATCTGTGGCTGATGCTGTTTCTGTTTGCAGATGGGTAGTATAATATTCAACCCTTACTCTCAGTAACTCCAGATCCCCCCTTCTCTACTGGAGGGTAAATCCAGTCAGGTGTTCCAAAAGTGATTTGGGTTTTGATTTGGAAATAAGGAATTCCCACTAGCCAGTGTGGGCATCCTTACTGAGGGTGGCACACCTCAGCAGTGGGAGTGAAAGCATCATTTTGCTGGGCTGGGTGAGTTGTCCTGGCAGCTTCCATGAGCATTTCCTTCCTAGTGATGGGAGGGCTGGGGAGGTCTGCCCCAGGGGAAGGGTCAGCTTTTGGGGATGCTGTGTCTGCTGTTTGCTAAGCCTGCAGTTATACCTCAGCACACATTTATCAAAGCTCTGTGTGTTGTAGAGTTTGTGAGGCACACCAGCATCTAACACAATGTGTCATTTAAGCTTTATCCTTCTCCTGAGTATGTAATAGTTATAATTCTGCAGCACAGTTGTGTTACATTTATTATTCTGCTCTGGCAGCATGGGAGAGTTCATAAAAGAACTGTTGAACTTCTGTTAGGGCAGAAGATGTTATTAGCAAAAAGAGAACAAAAACATATCCAGATTTGACATCACCGTTCCCACAGATAAAAGGAGATAAGAGAGAAGTTTCTGTTTTAAATTCATGGAATTAAGTTATAAATTCACATTGTTGTCTTAACCAGTTCTAACAGGATTTTCAGGGGATTCAAAACAGATCCAGAAACTTGGAGAAAGTAGTTGGTGGTTTTCCTGATTCTAGATGGATTAGTCAGTAACTGAGGATCCTGCTACAGCTGGGCATGACGTTGTGAAGGACCAGAAAGAGATCAATAAGTGGTTCCTTGAAAGCTGCTCTGAGTCTGCTGCTGGTGTCCTGGAGGGTTGCATGGTGCAGCTTTATTATTTGTCTGCAATTTAGGCAAAATTATGGATGTTATTGTTGGTGTGTTAAGGTCTGAATAAAATCCTGTGTGTTCATTGTCTTCCCTGTGTTTAACTAAGAGTAAGAATGTCTCCCAAAATACAGAGGAAATAAAAGGCTTCATTACAGCTCTAGAAAGCTGAGTTCCAGCTTGCTCTGTCCTGTTGGCCTTTCTGCCTCTTGGGGCTGTGGAGAACCTGGGTAGTGGTTTAAATTTGGACTGCAGACTTCAGTAATGGAAAAGCAGTTCAGACACAGCCCAGAGCTGCCTGCTTTCTCTTCTTCCTCCTCGCTGTAAAACCCTCAGATGTCAGAAAAATGCATTGCTGCTGTGGATCAGGAGCCAAGTAGAAGAGCATCAGTGAAGTCTGCATTGTTCTTAACATTTTCTCAGGAAGTATTTTATTGCTGCTTTTATTACTCGAAAGCAAATGGGAATTAAAACAATCTCTGTTGAGATTCTGCAATCATCTAAAATATGTTGACTGGAGAGGCTTCAAATATGATAAAGAAATAATGTAGATATTTTCTTTACTGTCTGTGAAGTGAAAGATAAGCCTGAGGAAATAGAGAACAGATGGTTATATTACCATAAATAAAAGCCATAAGAGAGAAGGGTGAATAAACTCTACAGTAGTTACAGGACATGAGTTTTTTCCCTCCAGGCCAAGCAAGGCAGAATTTTTACCATTAGTGTCTTCTTTATATTTCCTATTTATAGTACAGGACAATTTGAAGTGGAAAATTTATACTACAAGAAAATTACTTGAAAACCTGGAAATTCTTGTTTATTTTCTAAATATTCTTTTTTCTACTTGTTTTTTCATGAAAGGAGGCTATCATCCAGTGAAAATTGGTGACCTTTTCAATGGCCGGTATCATGTCATTAGAAAGTTAGGATGGGGACACTTCTCTACAGTCTGGCTATGCTGGGATATGCAGTAAGAAAACTATTTTTTTTCCACATACTTAAACGTTTTTCTTAATACATTTCTTTATTTTGTTTGCAGTTACTTCTGTTTTATGTGCATGATAAAGTTATGTAAATGTTTGCTATCTTTTTGTGCAAAAATATGCCTACAGTCTTATTTTTCTCTTGATTAACAGTGTAGTTTATAAAAGCTCTCAGAAATAAATGTAATTCTATTTTCTTTGACAAATTAGCTTTGCTTATTGAATTTGTGTGTTGTCTTGAGCATGCCAGAATAGACTTATATTTTTATTTCCTTTGTATCTTCAATGAAAAAATGTAATTACCTTCATTAAATGATAAAATGTATAAGCAGATTCCTCTTGTAGAGACATTAGCATCAAGGAGAGTAAAATATCAATAATTACACTGTTAACACAGTGTTGTTAAAAGTTGTTGTTTAGTGTAATTTCAGCATTTTCTGTACAAATGCATTAGACTATGAAATATTCTATTTGAAATTTCCCAGCCTTTAAAGTATGTTTGTTTTAGCTCAGTGTACATGTTGAAAATGTTTCTCTTCTTTTCAAGGGGAAAAAGGTTTGTTGCAATGAAAGTTGTAAAAAGTGCCCAGCATTATACGGAGACAGCCTTGGATGAAATAAAGTTACTCAAATGTGTGAGTATTACTATTGCAGTACAGTATTCAATAATAATAATAACTGTAATAGGGAATTTAAAAAAGCACAGAGAATTTTTTTAGACTCTTGGTTTGGTTTTTTTTACATATTGTCCTCTAAACATCTGGCTTATTATGAGTTAATATGTTTTAACATATTAACTCATATGCCCCAAAATACTGAAGTTTGTGTGGAAATCTAACTAATCAGTATTTTACAGTGGATTTTTTCCTAAAATGTCAGTGTTTGCTTTCTTGGTTTAGGTTCGTGAAAGTGACCCTAATGATCCCAACAAGGATATGGTTGTACAGCTCATTGATGACTTCAAAATTTCTGGAATGAATGGAATTCGTATCCTTTTGAGAACATGGCATTCTCATTAAAATATTCTACTGAAATAAGTAAGCATTTAGTGCTGGCTTTTTTTCTAGTTAATCTTACTTTAAATATACAAAGTATAAACACCAAAATGTATGTAGATGCCAAGAGAAGTGCAGTGTGGAAGGCACTCTATGGAGTGAAAGTAACTTAGCTTTTCTAAACACAATGCAGAATTAAAAAAGGAATCTTACATATCCTTTCATGGTCTGGTAGAAGTAGAGATAGATTGCTTAACAAATGGAGTTTAGTGAAAACATTTGTAATTACTGAAGCTTCCAAGAAATATTTTTTTTTGTTCTAGTCTGGTAAAGAGAAATTGTCAGTGTCATGAAAAAGCTGTTTTTTCTTGTGAGAAGTGTGAGGTCATGGACATGCTTCTCTTGTTCATGTAATCATCTTTTGGCCAGGTGTTAACCTTGTTTTTGGCAAGCTTGTTGTAAAGCTTTGTCTTTGAAAGCTTTCTTTAAAAAAACAAAACAGGGGTGATGGAAAAAGAGAGAGATAAAGTAAAATACAACCAACTAATTCTCAGTGTAAATTTTGGGTCTGTGAATAAATTTGATTTTAGAGTTGAGCTAAACTGAGTTCTCCTTGCTGATTATATTAAGTTGTTTAGTGGCTTATTATATTACTGTGCTTTCATTTACTGTTACAGCTGGACTTATGTGTGCATGTTGTGTTTGGAGCCCAGTAGCAGACCTCATTGTTCATGGGTCCCACTGCCAGAGAGACAGTTCCTGCTCTGGAGAGCCTGATTATACATTGATTTTGGTGCTGTGCCTTCAGCAGATCAGCTTAAGGCGCCTTTCACCAACTCCCCTCTCCTAGGAGAGGAATGTAGAAGGTGACTGTCAGTAAATCTGAGTGCTCACTAGAAAGCATGTGAGTGTGCAAGCAGCTTTCATCCCACTGATCTGTCTCTTGGCATTGGTTTTGGAGCCTTTGGTTATGTGGTGAGAATGAGAGTGTGGGGTCAGGTGTTCTCAGTTACAGACTAGTGTCTAATCTCCTTTACCTTTCCCCATTTTTATCTGCTTTCATCTGACTGTAGTACAGTTGAAGAATACTTATTTTTAGAAACCAGGAATTTTGATTTACTGTTTTATTGTAAACACTAATATGAAATAAGGAGTACAATAAAGCATTTATAGCTATACATAGAAGTAACTCTTATCTCTTTATCAGAGCAATTTCCCAATAATGTTCTTAAATTCTTGATAAGATTCACATGTATACCACTGTATTAAAGGTGAGGGCTGTTTCTAGGTGTGAAAAGTAAATTTTGTTAGTGATAATACTTTGAAATCATATCCAAGCTTATATCTTATTGCACTATAGCACTTAGACTGAGAAGGCCAAAAGAGACCATGTGCCAGTGAAAAATAAGGGGTCAGGTAGCTTTGTGTTGGTAGATTAAAACTGGACAGCTGATGTTGATTTATTCTATTTCAGTTTTGCCTTCACGTTGAAAACTGGCGGTACAGAAATTTTTATGTAGAAGGCAGATGTTGCTGCCTTACTGAAAAGTACATTTTCCAGAAAAGTACCAGTGTACAGGATGGACTGATACTGGACTCACATTTAAATTGCATCTGAAAGCCTGTCAAAGTCCTGACTGCCAGCAAAAATATGATACCAAGTATCTTATGCATTGAGTTTTCCTGAGAACAGCTTGTGCATCCTGAGTTATTTGAGCAGTAGTTGGTTGCATTATTTCATCAGCTCCTTTTTAAGTTCTAGGGAAAATAATCTGTGCTGTAGGTTCTCTTAGGATGGAGCAGGTAATTGATTTTAGTGTTTTGGTGCTGTTTACTTTTTAAAATGCCATATTAGTGCTACATTGTTGTCACTGAGTTGCACAGGTTGAGAGAAATAGAGTAATTTGATACCTTTTCCATGCTCTGCTGTTTCCAGCTTCCTTTGGGCAAGTCACTAAATATCTGTTGTTGACTATAAAATAAAACCACATATGTTTCATAGAGGCTTGATTTTTGGTTATGGAATGCATTTAAAAGCTAAAACAAGACAGAAGAGAGGTGGGTGAATCCTTTGGATAGCTAATACCATAAAATGTCATGGAGCTTCCAAACAGGGAAGATTATCAAGAACCATGGAGAACAGAGCTGGGATTGTGCAGAGCCATTGGCCTGCACTGTGTGACTGCAAACTGTCCTCTCTCTCCTAGGAGCTGCAGTAAGTGCTCATGTACAGAGGAATTTTAATAATGTGGGATGCTGCACTAGGCTGGTAATTTTTTACCTACTTGTTTATTTTTGAAAGATTGCAATTATGACTTTTTCATGAAATAACAGAATTCATGATCTTGGGCACTTTGGTGTTTTCAATAAGTGTGAATTATTATGTTTGTTTGCAGTGGACATTTATTAGAGCTGCAGTAAATGTTCATTTCAGTGTAGCATTTTTTTAATGAAAGATTCAGATAATCATATGATGGAACAAGTTTTGAGAGACAAGTGGAAAAAATAAAGAAGGAAGCATTCCCACACAATCAGACATTGTCTGATGATATGAGTGATTGTAATGAATGTATCTCCAAAGAATATAGATTATTATGTCATAGTGTCTAAATGCTGCCAATCCAGAAGCAACTGAGATGCATCCTGAAGTTTTCTGTGCTGGTACTAGAGCTTAACTAGCCTTTATCCTTTGTCATATTTCTAAATGCTTAAGTAATGTGTGTTTATAGATAGATAGATAGTTACAGGTAGGATTTGAGTCAAGAAAGAACAGCTCCCAGTACTTGTCAGCTGATTAATGTTAGATTTACTCTCTCTTTTGCTGCTGTGCTTGGTTTTGTCCTGTGAGCCATCCCCTGTGCTGCTTTGAAGAGAATTTCACAAGAAGCATGTCTCCTAGGTGGGCTTCAGGGTTTTTTTGCTCCAGGAGTTTTTGGACCTTCTCACCAGTCGGGTTATTGGTGCTGTAGGAGGGTCCTGGAACTTGCAAGGCTGCTTTCCTAGTAGTTAATGCAGAGCTTTTCCCAAACTCTTTCTTCTGGGCAGTCTGGCTTAAGGTTAATGTTTTTCAGATCAGGGTAGTAAATCAGACAGCAGGCACATTTCTGCATAACCTACTCCCAACACTGAGCCTGCTCTGTATCTTCTCTCCCTTCCAGTTGTCTCTCCAGTATGGAGTGTCCCTTGAGTTTGTCCAAGTCCTACCTGCAGAATGTTGCAATCTCTTTTTTCAGGTAGACATCACTTTCTGATGACCTTCCCTCTTCCTGCCTGCCTCTGCCATTCCTCTTACACCTTCCTTCTTGGTGCTCTCCCTTGCCTCTCAGCTGTTTACTTCCCTACATCACTCTCTCTTCTGGTCACTGGCAATACTTAACATTTCTGTAAGTGCAAGGAATGTCAGGAATGTGCATTGGAGAGTGCAGCAGCATGGTCTGAAGGACTGTGGGCGGGTGTCCTATATTTCATTTCTGAATGTTGCAGTGTCCTTTTTGCAATCTGTGCTGCTGTAGCTTTGCAGCTTGACTGTGTGGGCTCAGTTAATAAGCCCTGCAGAGCTCATGCTCTCTGCTCATCCTCTCTGATGGCTGTGTGCTCTGCTGTGACTCGTGTTCATTGTGGGGTAAAGCAACCACGGCTGTTTCCTCTCCTGAATGGGATGGAGTTCTGAGCTCACCCAGCTGATGTGAGTGAGAAAGGACTATTCAGTGTCTCCTCTAAAACAGGAATTCAGGAATGTGCAATGAGATTAACTGTTGGCAGCAGTTGTGTTACAGTGTGCTTTGACCAGTCTTGAGACCTTTTACTATTGGTGTAACTTCAGTGTAGACGATGCAGATGTTAAAACTTGCATTACCTTTATGTATATAGGTAGGTACTTGAGGAGAATGTGTGTGACAAACTGACAGACAAGGTAAGTCTCATTTTAACCCAAGACAGTGGCTCTTAAGATAATTGCCAAGACTCTAGTTAATAAAACTTAAAGAAGTTAGGTAAGATTTCTAACATTGTAGAAGTGGTCTCCCATATGAATGGTCTCTGACCTAGTCAGAAAATCAAGATTTTCCTGCAGTAATTAATTTTTGGTTATTTGCATTATATTGTTCATCACAAGGTTATAGTATCATGTAGTTAAGATTTTAACATGTTTTCTGATTTCCAGGTATATTAAGGTCATTCCTAGCTCACGTTTTAGGATTAATTGGATGTAGTCTAATTGTATAACTTGCCAGAATGTTGTGATGGCAAAACTTTAAATTAGCTTCAGTACTTGAAGATTTTCTCAATAGAAAGATAACCTACCCAGGCATGTGGGTGTAGAATCTCTTAACTTGGAAAGCCCTTGAAGCAGAAATCACTGGAAGTTCCTACATCATGTTTTGTCCTAATAACCTCCCCTGATAATTGACTGTTTGCCTCTGTCAGGAGCCAGTAGTAAACGCTGTGTCTAATTAAATATTTTTTGGCATTGTGTTTTTTGCATGTTGTTTCTGAGTTCTGCATTTCTTTGTTTGAGAGTTCTTTGGTGATTGCCATTATTCTCTGCAGTTAAAACTGTAGGCTTTAAGAGATCCATTCTCATACTATGTTAGTATTTGTTGTTAAGTGACTATTCAGCTTAATAAAAAACGGTTATTATGGTTCATTTTCTAAAGCATGGTTGCTGCACACTTTTGTTATTAAAACCTTATATTAATATAATTTAAAATTTATTAAAAAAATAGAGATCATAGCCAAATCAGTACTTTCAGCTGTCTCAAAGAAAAGAAAAATTAGTTAGTTACTTTTTACAATTACTTTCTTAATTATTCACCCTAGTGCTGTTGTTAACATGTAGAAGTGATGGACAAGATTTGTGTAATCAAAATGTTTTATTTTAATTTGCTCTGCAGTTGGACACTGGTTCTGTATGGGTTTATGTATAATTGAAACAAGGTACCAAAGCATTTACCATGCTCATTTTAGGGGGAATCATTTTCCCTCTAAAGGGGATGATGACTCCTTTAGCCAGAACACAGGCAAACTTGATCTCATGAACAAGTTTATTTGGAAGTTATCCTTAATTAAATTGCAGATGTCTGCATGGTCTTTGAAGTACTTGGACATCATCTTCTAAAATGGATAATCAAGTCCAATTATCAAGGCCTTCCCATCCGTTGTGTTAAAAGCATAATTCGACAGGTAAGTTTAGTTAATACTCTAATCAGGTTTTTCCACAATTGTTAACAGTTTGAAGGTTTGAATTACAATATTTGAACTGAACTCTTACTACTATCTGAGATAATTTTATTTTAATCTCAGTGGGGTGAGATTGCACTGGTGTTACTGTGCATCAAACAATTTTGCTTCATAAGCTTCTGTAATTCCATGCTGCAGTGGAAAATTACGTGTTTATGCTACTACTTGGTAACGTATTTTTTCCAATTTCTTGGTACTTTTGAGCAATGTGATAAAATCAGCCTTATTTTAAAATGCAGTTGAAAGTTGAGTTTCTTAATTAATTTAGTTGCAGTTTCAAGCAGATTTTTTTAAAAATTCCCTCTGTGATTAGGTCCTTCAGGGTCTAGATTACCTGCACAGCAAGTGCAAGATCATCCACACGGACATAAAGCCCGAGAACATCCTGATGTGTGTGGACGACGCCTACGTGCGCAGGATGGCGGCTGAGGCCACCGAGTGGCAGAAGGCTGGGGCTCCTCCCCCCTCTGGCTCTGCAGGTATCAGCAGCATCTTCAAATGCAGGGTGGGAAACTGCCAGCAGTACAGTATTGCTAGCAGTGTTTTATCCAGTGAGAATTCGCGTTTTAAATAATTGCATGTGAAAAATGCGTGTCTGTTTAATTCTTATCCCTGCTCTTGAAGCTGTCAGGAAGTGATTTTGTGCTGGTTTTGCATGGTCAAGTTTTCAGGGTCCCCAGGAACAGAAAAAGATTTATTGGTGTAAACTTACTCCCCTCCCATCCCACAACCCTTAATGCCTGGGTTTTAGTCACATTGGAAGCTTGCATCTCTAATATTGACAACAGTTACTAATCTTACCTAAATTATGTCTAGTTCTAAGTTCACCACCATCCTTGTGAAATCATCTGCCGTTTTGTCTGTTGTAACTTACTTTTAAGAATCAATGGAAAGTTTTACATTCATAGTTTTTCACCCTTAAAAGTGGAATTTGTTGTACCTAACTGAATGCATGATAAGCCCATTTTCCTAGGGGTTTTCCTGGGGGTTCCTGTAAAATGTTTTATGTTAAGCTTGCCAGGAGTTTTGATAGAACTGTGCCTTATGTTTAGCTAGGAGTAGCCAAGGTAAAAAAGTTCACAGCAGGTTAGCAAAGACAAAGAGGAAGTGTAGCTTTTCTAGTAATTTTCTTTTTAGTACTATGTACTATATATTTTCAGTACTGTGGTTGCTACTAATTTGCCAGTTGAGCACATCAGCTACAGGCAGTGGAAAAGTAATTCCCTTTGCTGTATTGTCAGAAAATATATCACAGATTAAAATCTGTGAGGTATGTTAAAAATACTTCCTATATTGGGAGCAAATACAGTGATCAGGATCCAGTTCACTGGATTAGCATTATATACTTTCAGATGAAAAGTTGTATAAATGGTGAATGTATTATATTGAATTTGACATAATGTGTAATCACATAGCTAGATATTTTGTTATTTATGTGGGAAATAACTTGATTTTGTTCATGCAGCCTTTATATTGCTTCCTGACATTAAAATGAGTATTATTTTAAGGAATGGCATTCTTATCACACTTGGTTCTTAGCAAATTGTAATTAAATATATGGCTTTCCACACGGGAGCAGAGCATGTGTTGCCTTTACAGCAACACATAGAATAGGTTGTGTATAATTTCTCTTTTTATAACAATGATAGTGCTCAGGTTTAAGAATCTTTTTGAAAACCTTGCCCTTTCAGGGGCATTCAAGCAGGTTTTTCCCTGAGCTTAGCAGCAGGATCTGAACCTATAAAACAACTCTATATTTTTTTTGGCATTCCTTAATTGCCATAGGCCTGTGTGTCTGAAGAAGTTTGTGAGAGGTTCTCCCCTGTTCAGTTCCTCTTGCTTGTGTCTCCTGGTTTTGGATATTTCTGTTGGTTTTGATCACAGGGGGAGGTTTAAAGTGCCTTGTGGTGCTCTGTGAGTGTGCCAGTGCTGCAATCCCATCAGAGCCAGTCACTGCTGGGATCCTGCTCAGAGAGGCCTGTGCTGGAGCTGCTTTTTCTGTGATATGCTGTGGTTTTTGCCTTAGGCACTTCTTCATGCCTCCAGCCCTAGCAATCAAACTGCCTCGTTGCAGAGTAAGACACATGAGTATTTGGCTTTTCTGTTGGGTACAACACAGTAGTTGTATTTTTGCTAATATTCCCTGAACTGTTTAAACCAGTCTATACCTGCTCTGCCATTCCATGATTTCTATCCACTCTTAATGGTTCAGCCTTTTTTTATTTTTATTTTTTAAATTTCATGAGCTGTGTGCCAAGCACAGCACAGTGAACACAGATAGCTGCTAGCTCCTTCCAATCCCAGATGCTCTAATGGAGACATCAAATGATTTCAGGCAGCATGTACTTGTAAAGAGTAAAAAATCTGGCTAACAAAGTAAACTTAGCACTGCCTTATTTAGTTAAAGGTATTTTAAAATTATTTCTACTTGTTTTTGCTTTTAAAAAGCTGTTTCTGAAAAAGAAAACCTTTATTTTATTTACAATTTATTTTTTGTCTTTTTAGTGAGTACAGCTCCACAACAAAAGCCTGTAAGTATTGTTATATAATACAATTTAACTGCCTTATTTTCTGTGCTTCTCTGGCTTTTAATATGTATTAGACTGTTAGTAGCCTCAACCCTTTTTAAGAGCTTCCTTTGAATAAAGCTTTTATCTTTCAAAGAACATTTTTCTTTTCATGTCTGTGGCCTTACCAGTTTTAAACACAGTATTTCTGTGATGGAAATTCTTACAGACATTCAGTTCTATAGCTTTGTCAAACTAAGTTAAGCATTGCTGTTTTCTTCTCTTGAGGAATAACCCATTTGTCCAAATCCTGACAAAAATGGGAGAATGCACTAAATATTGTGCATTGCAGATATCTTAAGGGCATAAAGGCCTTAATCATCAAGGCCTGAAAGTTGAGGCAATTTTCTGAGGTTTGAAAGATCTCTTTGCCGCATGCATATAGGAAATAACCAGTGGTAATACAGCTGTTTAGAAATATCTGTGGTCAAAGCTGCTTTCTGTGTGTACAGAACATGTATAATTTCAGTGGGTATACAGCAAGGATGAAAATTATTAGGGTTGTGAAATTTAATGTCTTGTTTAGGTGATCCCATGGCTTTTTATGAAAATAACAGTATTAACAGATAAAGCTTTGAGGAAATGTTTTTCTCTTTTCCTTGTACTTTATTTTTTGATTATATGAGGATTTATTGTGATATTTAAACAATGAATGAAAAATGAATAGATCTCATTTATCAGATGGTAGAAATGGAAGCCACAGTTCTGTTAAAATGCATTCACTTTTCATTTCCTTGTTGTTGTACCTGAGTTTTTCAGTCCTTATGTTATATAAAATGAGAAACTTCATAATGGCCGTCTGCTGTTTGTAATTCATATGTTTTGGGCCAGAAGAGAGTAATAAAAATGCATTCCTTTCACTAGAAAATAGCTGAAAAAACCCCAGGTTTTATTTAGAATTCACTGTTTCCAGTCTCTTTAGTTTTCTTGTGTCTTTTTGCTCAGAATACTTTTGCTGGTTAATAACTGCATTATTAAGAGAGAGAAATAAGGTATTGAATTTCTATGTAAACAGCTAATATGACACATTTTCCACATACAGTATCATCTGTTAATCTGGATTGAAGTTTAAGATTATTGTGTTTATCAAGGTTGTGGGATTATAAGAATTTTATTATGACATCTTAGATGTATAGATGTATTTTGATTTTATATCTAATGATGGCCACGTAAAAAACATGATTTACTGTGTAAAATTTTAGTGGACTTTTGCCTCATGTAATCCTGTATCATTCTTGATTTGAAGTAAGTTGGAAAACGTAATATAATTACTAAATTAGTTGCCATCTAGTATTTTCAAAAAAAAATGGTAATCAAACTGTAAATTGGTTTGGAGATGGCTTGAAAATAATTACTTTCGTTTTTTCTTTCTTTGGTATTAATATTTCAGGTTGGAAAAATATCCAAAAACAAAAAGAAAAAACTGAAGAAAAAGCAGAAGAGGCAAGCTGAGCTGCTGGAAAAACGCCTGCAGGAAATAGAAGAACTGGAGCGGGAAGCTGAAAGGAAAAAAATAGAAGAAAATGTAACCTCAGCTATACCATCAAATGAACAAGAGGATGAGTACCACCCAGAGGTGAAACTAAAAACAGCTGATATAGAAGAGGTAGTAGATGAAGAACCTGGAAATGATGATGGTCAGTATTACTTGTTTTTATTGCCCCTGATTTTACAGTTTCAGAGCAGAAAGTGTAACTGTGCTGTGTTGTATCTGGTGCAGTGAACAAAATCTCCAATAATTAAGTTCATTTTCTCTTGTAGTTAAAATTGTAACTACAAAACCTCAAAAGGTAAAGAAAAATCAAAGTTACTACAGAAGTGAAGAAAGCCATGAATAGTAGTGTATAGCTATAAAGTATTCAAAAAAGCACATAACAGTCACCATGCCACATTGAGTGGAATAACTGAGTATCCTGATGAAACAGAAGAACAATAAGAGACATTTTTCTATAATGTTATTGACATAGTTGGAGCCATCATTGCTCTTTCCCTTTTTCTTCTTACAGTGTTTGTTGTAATGATCTCTCAGGTAACAAAGATTGCAGCTTCTTCACTTGTTAAAATTCCTGTTCAGCCCTGGTGACTTGGACCATAATCGTTATGGTCCAGCTCCATTCTGGCTTCCCTGATTTTCTTGTCAGCTCTTCAGTCCTGATAAAGATGTAACTACTGAGACTGTAGTTCAGTTTGGTTGGTTTTAGTTCTGCTTTTACAAAGAGTTTCCCTGCTTCTGTGATGACTCCATTGACATAGGTTGAATTCTAGATTTTTAAAAGCTTGCATTCAAGGCCTTATTCA
This sequence comes from Melospiza georgiana, assembly GCF_028018845.1. Classification (NCBI taxonomy): domain Eukaryota; kingdom Metazoa; phylum Chordata; class Aves; order Passeriformes; family Passerellidae; genus Melospiza; species Melospiza georgiana. The sequence continues at coordinate 67,659,936 of NC_080433.1, forward strand.
TCTTCCCTTCATAACATCATTCTCTTCTGGATTATTCCCTCCTGAAGCCCTTCCTATTTTTTATTTTTCCAGCAGTCTTACCAGTCCATCCTTTTACCTTTAATTTAGATTTGAAGCTTTGCATATTTCAGTGATATTCGGTGTTTCCTTGTGTGATATGTCAGAAGTCAGGTAGTTACTGAATAGTTAAAAATGACAAATGCCTGATTTTAGTCTGGTTTATTGACGTGTGATGCAATGTGTTGCTTGCTGAAATTTTTCAGGTGAAGCAGAAGATCAGGATGAAAAAGAAGACACAGAGAAGGAAAACACTGAAAAGGATGATGATGTTGAGCAGGAGCTTGTCAACACTGACTCTACAGACCCTAAGTGGATAGAATCCCCCAAAACAAACGGCCATATTGTGAACGGCCCATTCCTATTGGAACAACAGATTGAAGATGAGGAAGAAGAAGAGGAAGAATGTCCAAATCCAGAGGAGTATAATCTTGATGATCCAAATGCAAAAAGTGATTACTCTTATAGCAGCTCCTATGAACAGTTTAATGGTGAATTGCCAAATGGACGTCATAAAATTCCAGAGTCCCAATTCTCGGAATTTTCAGCGTCGGTGTTCTCTGGGGCTCTGGAGTCTGTAGCCTGTGGCTCTGCTGTGTCTGAAGGATCCACTGTAACTGAAAGGGAGGAGAGCAGCCCATCTCATGACAGGAGCAGAACGGTTTCAGCTTCCAGCACTGGGGATTTGCCAAAAAGTAAGTGTTCCTCTTAATGGCTTTTGTCTAGTAGCATGGGTGTGTATTGCATTAAAAGGGGCAGGTAAATGGAATGCAAAGGCAGTGGTTAGGTTAAGAAAAGATTGTTTAGGTGAATTGGATGGGTTTTGTTGCAGAACTGTAATTTATGGGTTATTTTCCACTCTAGAACTTGCTTTGAAGGGGTATTAGATAAACAAATTATTGTAGAATAAACATTTGCATTGACAAGTCAGTTTGCTTATGAAAGAGAAAAGGAAATCTATAGTTGCAAATAAACATCATTCCTGTAGTTTGAAGGTAGATGAGCATGAGATCATGAAACCTGATGTCCTTTGATAACAAGTCACTAATACACCATCTTTTAAGCCCAGTAACATTTATTGTTGGCTTAAAATGTATTTTTCAAAAAGAAAAATACCTGTTCTTAAATAGACAAATGAAATTATAATCCAGTGTGATTGAAGCGTATTCCACTGCTTAGTACTCTGAATTGTTTTAGAAGAATTGTAGCAAGTTTGAGCTTGTCTGGCTGCTGCTTGTATCTGTTACTTATTGTCACATCTTTTCTCAGTCATATTGAAAAAATTCTGTATTATGCTGTGTTTTCATTCATTAATTGTTCTTTCTGTGTCAAACAGTTCCTGTTTTAACCTTTTATTAATACTCAGCAGGGCATGTTGCCAACCCTCAGCTCATTATGGTGTTTCTATATTCAGCATGGGTTTGGACATTTAAATTCTGGCCATCAGTCCAGAACTTTTGCCTGTAAATCCATTTGAAGACATGGAAGGTGAAATCTTGGTGTCACTGCAAAGAGCTGGATTTTTGCCATTGAATTAAATAGCTTCAGGATATTACAATAGATCTTATTTATAGTGCCAGTGGTTAAATGATAAATATATGGGTTTCAGCTTTAATAAAGAAAATACTGAGATTCTAAATCTGTGAGCAGATAGAAGAAAATGGGAGCTTAGGGAGAAGATCACCAAGCTTGACATCAACATTGTCACAGATGAATTTGAGCTGCATTGAGAAATGCAGTCAAGTGTATTTCTTGGTTTAGGACTTTAGAAGAGCAATTCACACAGTTTATTAGAGGGTCTGACAGGTAAGGTGAAGTAAGAAATGTGAAATAAAATACAGCTCAGTAGAACTGCATTTCTGGAACATCCTGGCAAATAAGGCTTTAGTCCACCTCCTTAACACTCTCAAGTCCCTGCAACAATACAGAGGAGGTTCCTGAATGCCTGGTAGTTTCTTCTTTTGTTTTGCCAGCTGCAGATAGGCAGAAGGACTCCACTGCTGTTTTCCTGGGGTGGTGGGTAAAATCCTCATGTCTTCAGAGATTAAAGCTGCTTTTGTCCTCATAGAAACAGCTTAGCTCCCTAGCTGGGAAAAAAAACCTACTTTATTCCTCCTTGATGTTATCCCATCAGTTCTCACACCTTTCTTGCAAAGAGAGAAGACAGACAGTAAATTCAGTGATAGTTGACTTTTTTGAAGAAGGGAGAAAAGGTGAATGTTACAGATATTAATGGCATCAATAATAACATTGAGTATAACAGTAATAAAACAGGTGAAGGTATTTAGAAAGAAGCATACAGGAGTTAGAGGCTATTTAATATTTTTTAATGGTGCTACATAATTTTTCATCATATCTTTATTCTCCTTTTTTTGTACTGAAGTAGACTTTCATTTGTTCCTCTTTCTCTAGGCATTGCTATGCATTGTTGAGTGGCATGGTCTCATCTTAATTTTTTTGGGATTCTTGCTTTATTTGGTGCACAAACCAGTTTGTGTTTAGTGCATGAGCAGTTTTTGTTTTTCTCAAGTTTTCACTGCGTGACCAAATGCCCTGAAGATAGATCTCTAATTTCCTCACGACTCTCCTCCTCCTCTCTCCAGTGTTTGAATGTTTGCTAAGTACATTGTCATGCAGAGATGGTGAGAATTAAGGTGATATTTCCTAGTTTTTGTGGAACTAGGACACAGAAGTGTTCACTAATTTTGTTCAAAGGTTAAACTTATCTGGATGCTTTTTTGTGAGTATTTTCTAGAAAATGCACTTACTCTGCCTTCACTTTCAGTTGTAAATGATCTGTGTTTGTCAAATACAGAATCCAAGAAGAGACAGGATTTAAGCATCACAACTTTTTAGAAAAACACAAAAGTGTAGGCACTTCCCTATTGCCAGCTCATGTCCCTCTCTTAGGAAGAGGTTGAAGAAAGCTGTTGCATAATGTCATATTCAGATGTCTTAGTCATGGGGCTTTTTTCCCCCCTTCATTTGACTTTATTTACTGCAGTCCTTCAGCAACACATGTGGGAAGGATTTATCCAGCATTGTCTTTTTGTTTTGTTTTTTTTTTTTGCAAAGACTACTGAACTGAGAAAGGTCCTGTTATTTCTTCAGTAGTGCATGTGATTGTGTTAAAAATATTGCACTGTACTATGCAGCATGTTTTTAAGGGAAGACTTTAGTATTAAGCTTACTAGTCTTACTAGTTCCTATCTTTTGAGTGTTTTACTTCTGTCCTTATGTTGATGCTTTTTATAAACTTGAGTCTTGGACTCCATTCCAGCTTTTTTAGAGGGCTGTTTGTTGTGGTCACTGCCCCCTCTGCCTTTTGCTGTTTCTGTATTTTCATTCCCTCTCTCCTCTGGTGGGCCCTACCACTTTCTTTTCTGGTTGGCTAAAATTCAGTGCTCTGATGACCCATTCAGGCTTCGTGTGCCAGCAGTTGAAGATCTCCATCTGATTTCAGTCACTCCTAATTCTCCATTAGACATCCAGCATTTTTGTCCTTGTGCCATGCCTGGTGTATTTTCCTGTTCCAAGGCTTTCACCAGCTTATCAGGTCACTGCAGCCACGAGTGCTTGGATCTGGTGCCTCTTTCTTATCTTACCTTCAGCTTCCAATTTACACCTTGCAGCTTTGGGGCAAGGAAACAGAGAGCAGTCCTGTGCTTCCCTGTGATGTGTGATACCTGCTTCTGTCTCCTGCCTTCATCTGCTTTCTTCCCAGTTTAGGAACTAGCAGGTGGAATGTCAAAATAGAGAAAAGCAGCACCTCTGCTGGGGGTGTTAAGGTTTCAGTGTCCCAAGAGCCTCTAAAGATTGCAAGATCAAAGGTTCTGCCTTTTTAGTCTGGATCATAATTGATGCAGATAGAACCTTCAGTGAACTTTTAAGTGCTGAATTATTTGTGAAAAGGATGACAGCCCTCTAGGCTCTCAAATTAGCCAGGTTTTGGTGAGTCTTTTACACCTTGGGATAGGTTTAAAAAAAAAAAAAAAAAAAAAAAAGGAAGAATTCAGCCAGATTTTTACCGTAGCCAGGCATGGAAGTGCAGGATTTATTTTCTCAACCAAACTGTTCCAAGAACATATCTTTCATGTGTGTAGTGGGTGAGTTCCTGGAGTCTGAGTTTTCACATTTTCTGTCTGAATCTGTTCCTGGAAACATACATTGGTTTTGCTTAGGAGCTCCTCTGGTTATTGTAGTAAGAGTCATTTGGCAGCTAAAAAATGCAAAAAATTTGCACTTGAAATGTATAAGGATATTTAGAAATCAGGGGAAGAAATCCTGTTTATGTTGCTTAAATTTCTTGTAACATTCAGCAAATTATTTTCATGTATTCAGTGTATGACAACACTGAACAAAGTGTCAAGGCAAAACTGCTCAGAGATAATGAATAGTGGGCTTAACATTCTAACTGTTCTGCATTTTGCTTGTGTTAGCAAAAACTCGTGCTGCTGACTTACTGGTGAATCCCCTGGACCCAAGGAATGCAGATAAAATTAGAGTTAAAATTGCTGACCTGGGGAATGCCTGCTGGGTGGTAAGTGGAACTACATCATTTTAGCTGTTCACTATTTAGAACAGGTCTTTTTTTATAGTGCTTTTTTTCCCCATTAATGTGGTTCTTTCTATTTTAGCACAAACACTTCACAGAAGACATCCAGACAAGACAGTACAGATCCATAGAGGTTTTAATAGGAGCAGGTTACAGTACACCTGCTGATATCTGGAGTACAGCATGTATGGTAAGAACAATGCAATGTGTCTTTTACAAGAGTAAAGCTCCTAAAACAGTTGTTTATTTAGTGAGGAAGCCTGACGGGGATGTTTTTGATGTTTTGACACAAATGCATTATCATAAATGGTGCTGTATCAGATAGCTGCTGATGATTTATTCCCTTTCTTTCAATTTCTCAAGCCTTCTTAATCAAAAGGAAATATTTTGGAGAGCACATCTAATTTTCATGTGATGATTTTAAACTTGTAACCAGAAACATGCAAGTTTAGAGAAAAAATGTGTCTATTCTGAATGACAAAATGTAACTAAAAAAGTACAACTTTTTGTTTCATTGCAATCTTAGAACCTGGGCTACTGTTAGCTGTGATTTAGCAAAAATAGGGAAATACTTTAAATTGGTGCCAAGTGCAGTGAAAACATGGATTGGATTAGGCTTGGTTCTAAACTTTCAAGAGTAGGAATTCAGTTTATTGGCATAAAATATGTGGTAACATTCTGTGGAATTAGTTTTAACACAACTGAAATTACAGCTTTTTAAGAGTCTTTATAGAACAGAAAAAGTGAAAACTTGATCATGCAACTTTCTGAAACACCCTAATATCTCATTGAGGATGAACAAGCTGCATCCTCTCATTTAAGATAGTATGTATATCCAAAAAAACAAATTTAGAAATACCTTTGCCTATTTTAAAAGTAAAATCTTAATAAAATCTTTATATTTTACAAATACATGTCTGATAAGAGTAAGTGTGTGAGGAGGAGGAGGAGGAGAAGATCAAATACTAGACACAGTTTGCATGTGTGGGTGATGAGAAGAATTACACAGCTCGGAGGGAGAGGAGGAGGAGGATTGAAAGGAACATAAAATCCCACAGATATTAGAAGTTCAGCAAGCCATGTGTTGGAACTAGCTAACCCATAAGTGAAATTAAAGTATGTCTGCTCTGGAGTTTAATACTAGCTTTTTCTTTAGTACACAGCAAACCCATCCATTTCCAAAATTTACAAAATGGAAAGTTTTTCTATTACATTGGAAACAAAGCATATAAAATATTCCACAGTTTGTTCTTTAATTCCTTAAGTTATTCTTCTCTTAGCTAACTACAAAGTCATTATAGAGACTTTTTTCTTTTACCTAGTATTTTGTAAACCTCAGTTGAACTTGATAATCTTGTATTTTATTGGACACCCTGCATTCATCTTTAAGTTGTACCTGTCACTGCTAATTTTATAGTCCTATAAAGTCTTTTAGTCTTGGAGCTAAAGGCACATAAAGCAGGCTGAGGTCTGCCTAGAACTGTATTTAAAGATAGAGGGGTACTAAATAGCAATATTACATCTAAGGAATGTAATATTCTTGCAATATTGGGGTTTCCCAGCCTATTACAACTTCTCCTCTGTGTTATGTAAGTGTTCCTGCTTTCTTCAAACTCAGGGAAAGAAAAAGGCCTAAAGCATCACTGCCACTGGAGGTACCTTAACTCAGATTCACAATTATGTATGAAATTTCATTATTTTAAAGAGAAAAATGTAGTTCTGCTTTTTTTTGTTATGTAAGCCTTGCAGATAGTAAAGCATTTGAGGCAGAAGTGCTGTAATTCTGTCTTCTGTCAGAGTCTTTAGGTTTTTGCCCTTAAGAAATGCAGTAGAAATTTTACAACATTACAGCACTTACATACAATTGTTGAATATAATTGTCATCATGGTGTAGTTGTGTAAAAAATAGAGAGCAGCCTCTCAAGCTCACAGAAAAAAAATCATCATTTAAAAGCCCCTAGAAAGTGTTTGCATTGCTGTGTGGCTGAGAAAATGGGTCAGAGCATTGGGGATGCTGATCCTGTATCAGATGGAAAACAGCTCTGAGGTAGGGATTGCCTTGGAGGCCTTAATACCTCTTCCTGCAGAGGACTTGTAATAGAGATTAACAGCCAGGAAAGCATTCCTGATGTGGAACTGCAAACTCCCAAATTTATTTAGGCTGTCTTTGGAAATTATGATGTGAACCTCTCCAATCCCTAAGGCAGTCAAGGACTGTGAAGTGCCAAAGTGTTTTAATGCCTCTACTTGCTTTCTCAAGGTTGGTTTCCTTGTTGTACCTAGATTTGATTCAGAAAATGCCCTTCTAGATTATCTTGCTCTTGTTTCATATTTAATTCACTCTGTTCCATGTTTACTGTGTTTTCAAAGGGATTGTCTGCTGGAGCAGGTGGTGCTTATTTTCAGCCAAAATACAGCTCAGATACCCTGTTAGCCTTGATGTCCAGGACTCCCAAAGGAGAGCAGAGGCAACTCTGCTAGTACAAGTCCTGAGTCATTAAGGGCATTTTGGAAGCAGTACTGTGCAAAATGAGTGGTCCAGCAGTATTGCCATTACTTTTCCTTGGCAAGTTTCCATCCATCCATACTTTACCTAATGTGACAGCACCAAGCACACATGAACACTGCTTAACTGGCAAAGTAGATTTTCTCCATGTATTTTGTGTCCACTACTGTCAGATACTCTAGCTCACATCTCCATTTAAAAAATGGCCAAAAAAGGGCATTTCTTGGAACTTAGTGTTCGTAGGGTTTCTGTGTTATAGATTTATGTGTATATAAAACTCACAAATCTATATGTATCCTGGATTATATGAAGGATGACTTGGAATGTTTGGTACCAGGATTCACCTGGGGTCTTAACTTGGTCTTGTACTTTATAGATCTCCATTTGAGCCTAATCTCCATTTTCCTTGCTAATGAAATGATCTTGCTCACTGAGGGTAGCACTGACCATCAGTGGCCCAGCTGCTGGTTCTTGTATTGGCTTGTATTTATGGCATGAAGTGTGTTAAGCACAGAAGATTGTGTTTTATCTCAGCAGCAGTAGAATGTGTTTTTCCATCATACCAGTTGCCAGTGCATTTTACACAGTCTTTAATAATAAGGATGAAGGTGAAGTTTTGAAACAAGACCTCTGATAATCAGGCCCTGAGCATGCAAAGCATCTGTGTTCTGTGTGCACAGCAACTTCCAGAATATTCCATTATGAATCTTCTGGGACATGGTACATTGTGTCTGAATAGAGAGCATTCCTTACCTGGCCTCACTTAGTTTGGGATGACTTTGTCTAGCCAGGAGTGTGATGGCTTTGATGCAGCTTCCAGGAAGGAAAAGTCCTGTTTTATTTGTATTGATTTTAGTATGGGACTAGCCAGTTTCTGGTCAGGGTTACCTGTGCTGGGAGTGTTTGTAATCAGAGCCATGTAAGGGCTCTACCCAAACAGCAAAAGAGGGCAAGATAACTCAGGGCTAATAATATTGCAGTGCTGTTTCTTTGGTGTTATGTCAGTGAATAAGTAGCATTGTAAGCCAGCAGCCTGTGAGCTGAATCTTCTGATTTTAGATGGTTTGGCATGGCCCAGTTCTTGTGCCCCAAACTTCTCTTAATCAGGTTTAAAGGATGAGTGTGAATATCCTCAGACCAGTACCAGTCCTCTGCTCAGGTGATCTGAGTCGCAGAGTTGCTCAGGAAAAAATTAAGGATGGGAAGAAAGAGGATGATGCAGATCTTTGGAGGCTTATAATCAGTGCAGAGCATGCATGAAGTGCTGTGAAAGAGGTTGTATGTCAGTGGGCTTTTCCTGACCTCAGTGGAGTTGTTTGCTTGCTCAGTGCTTGGCAAAGAATTCCACAAAGTGTAACTTATATTTTGTCTCTAGACTTTGGTGATCTTGGTTGGAATGATGGTTGCTGTCATTTGCTGGACCCACTTAAGTTTAGTTAAGGAAATTGTACAGTACCCTTTTATTTTTCTTTTAACATTGTGGACTGTTTATGTGGAACTGAGAGCTGCTCTCATGGAGAGCTACGCACTGGGAATCTCTCCACATTTACTAAATTCTGGAAGATGTTCCCTTCCTGTACTAAGCCCTAATTAAATTCTGCCAGCAGGGAGGTGCATCTCTCATTTTCACCCAAAAAAAGGGAATGGATTTGGAGGCAGCAGTACCTTTGACAGGATTGAAAACATCCTTGATGATTTAGTTGTATTGGTTTGAATTTCCACATTAACAGTATTGAGCGGGTTGCTTTCTTTAGAGCAGCAACTGAACAGACTCTGAGTGATTTAGCATTTCCTAAATCCCAGAAAACACAGAACACAGTACTCCACTGCTGCTGCCAAGAAATCCTGGCAAGATAAGGGAGCTAGTACTGGCAGACAGCATCCTTTTGTATTGCTTCTGGAAATGACTGCAAGCACCATCATTCCCCTGCTTTTCCTTGTTCCAATCTCCTTGGACTGGGGACAGGAAAAGCACCTGAAGTGATGAATCTCATCATCTGACTTTTGCTCATTACCTTTGGTTTGAGCTGCTGGCAAGAGGTGACTGTGTCACAGGCTGGTTCATGAACATAGCTTTTTAAGTTTTTAACACTTTTCTGAGGTGTTTTTGGTGGAGGGTTGTGATTCCTGCAATATCCTCTCTTTGTAATAAGACCTAGCAAACAGATGACAGCCATAGATCAGCAGGAAGTCAGAGAAGGTGAAAATTGTACTTGGTATTTTATCTACCCAAAGAGAAGACAGATGATGAAAGAAAACACTGCAAGGTGTGATGGAGAGGGGACAGACAAAGAGCTTTCAAAACAAAGGATGTGCTACTACAAGGCAAGTTTACAGCACTGGGGTTTATTCATGGCCTTTTCTGTTTGTGTGAGAGAACTCAGAGGAACTGAATGGAGAATGAACAGGCTCTCCTAGGTTATGTTAAAATTAAACCTACATGTCAGTGCTTGTGGGTGCCTTACAGGCTTGTGCCCCCAGTTTATTTCTTTGTGTGCTGTTCTCCAGTGTGGAGTGGAGAGGGAGCTGTCCTTAACTACTCTTCACTGTTGTAAGCAGGGAAGAAATGATCATGTCTCCATGGGATCATGAGTATCATCATGTCAGTATGTGTGAGTGGCACATACCAAAGGTGTGATGACAAGCTTCAGTCTGCACAGAAGCAGTATTTTGAGGAAAATTGAAAATCAGAAATGTGGTTTCGAGGGGAGAAGAAGCTGAAGTTGCTATGCACGTATTTTTCAGTAGGCACATCCAGTACAGAATGCTGTTATTACTCGCTGTGCACCTTCCTGAAGGTGGTGGGTGGACAACCTGAAACACTCAAAAGAAAATGATTTCCCAGAGGAGCTGACTTTCCAAAACAGCCACTCAGCATGCATGATTCCAAGATTGGAGTACAGCAAATAAAATGACCTTGTTTCCTTTCCAAGCATCCCATGCAAGTCTCTGGTTTGTATATTTGGCCTTCCTTACAAGCACTAACCATGCAAAATGCCTTTCATACTCTTCCATTGCCTGGCTCTTCAGGGTGAGATGTCCATGGGAGAACAAGCTATCAGTTGGTGTGTGTATCTCAGAAAGCTTTCTGATCTTCTTTCTGTGCTCCCACCGACCTGTGGAACAGTGCTCTTAAAACCAAGCCTGCTTTTAAAGCAGTTACAGTCTTCACATTCACATCTCTTCATTTCAGCTGGGTTCATTTCAGGAGAAGCTCTGGCCAAGAGCTGCATCTCATCTGTCAAAATAATAATTCTGGCCTATAGCTTGTTGTTCTTTTTCAGCTGGGGCTTCAATTCAGGGAGGCTGATGCAGTCCAAGTGAATTGTTCTTCCAGTCCTCTCCCAGAGAGCTTTCCCTAGGCATGCATCCATTTTTCAATCAGCAGATTGAGTGCACAGCTGTCACACAGTGAAATTGTAGCTATTTCCAATTGTGTGTTTAGATATGGCTCCATTATGTAGTGATGGCAGCAGGTCTGTGCTGTGCTAGGTTCACATACATAGAGCCTCTTCAGAGCCTATAAAACAGCAGTGTAACCATTTCTGTGAAAGGTTCACCATCTGCAGATGGAGAAAAGCAGTCTAGACTGGTTTTCTGTGAGAACCTTAGGAAAGTGGTAAATAGAAATTGCCAGAACACTCAGTAAAGATGGATGTTGCCTTGGGCTTCTGTGCCATATGTTGAGTGTGATGTAGCTAATTTTTTATCTCCATATAAGAAATGAAATGGTGACTTGTCTTGAGGTAAATGTCAACATTAAGTTAAAAAATCATGGTATTTTAGAGTTGGAATTTCTGTCAAGAAACTTGTTTTTAGAACTTATTACTTTCAAAGGGAAAATAAGTAAATATAGTTAGTCTGTATTTGTAGCATCCTGGAAATTTGTCACAGACATCCTATATGGAAAATCCTTTCCTTAGGATTTTTCCTCCTGAGAAGCTGAGAGGCCTCAGGAACAAAATGTAAACATTGATTATCTGCTGCTGTGGAATGCAACAGGTGCATCTGGGATTGGTCTCATGTGGTTGTTTCTAATTCATGGCCAATCACACCTGGCTCAGACTCTGTCTGAGACAGAAGCTTTTGTTATCATTCCTTTCTATTCTTAGCTAGCCTTCTGATGAAATCCCTTTCTTCTTTTAGTATAGTTTTAATGTAATATATATCATAAAATAATAAATCAAGCCTTCTGAAGCCTGGAGCCATATCCTCATCTCTTCCCTCATCCAAGAACCCCTGTGAACACCATCACAGAAATTATAGACAAATTTAGGTTTAAAGTGATCTCCTTCTTGAACAAGGGTTGTTGTCAAAGCTAGATGAGGTCACTCAGTGCCATGTCCAGGTGAGGGGTACATACCTCAGGATGTACCTATAACAATGGCATTTCCACAGCCCTTCTGAGCAGCCTGTCCCAGTACTCAGGCAGTCTCACCAAAGAATTTTTTCCCTCATGTTTGATTGCAGTTTCCCATCTTGCTGCCTGTGTTGTCTCTTCACTGGGGAGAGTTGAACTTGTTGCCTTCAGGCATTGGAGTGCAGCAATTAAATCCCTTCTCCCCCCTGAGCAGACCCAGCCCTGCCAGCCTCTCCTCCTGCCTGCTCTGCTCGGCCCCTGCAGTGCCTCAGCTCCTCCCTGACCTCTCCCCATTGCACAGGGTCACTGTCACACTGGGGGCCCAGACTGGGCAGGGCTGGGCAGAGCAGACCCGTGGTCACTGTGCTGCCCTTGGGGTCTCCCTGTGTCATCACAGAGTGTCAGTGACCTCCCTTGTGGGGTCTGGGGGTTCTCTGTGCCTGCAGGTGGGTGTCAGGTGTGGGTGAGTGCTGGGGATGCCCAGAGCAGCCAGAGCTGTGGCTCTTCCGTGGCTCCCACTCCATCCCAGCCTGGGCTTTCCAGGGCACCACCCCTTTGGAGAGTGCTTTAAAGAGCAGAAAAACTGATACAATCCAGAGATGGGATTGTCCTTCTTATAGCTATTTATGTGTTTATTACAGCTATTTACGTGTTATAAACACGTTTATAAATGTGTTTAGCACAGATAGCACTAATCTCTATATCTCTAGCACTAATTTATCTCTAGCACAGATTCTTTATGACAAAAACCTTGGTCTGGTTTTATTCTTTCTTATATGAGGACAAATTTCATTTATCTTGCCCAGTGTAGCTAGTCTGTCCTGAAAGTAGCTGGGAACTACTCCGAGGTTGCCACAGATGAACCTGTGAGACATTGTCTTCCATGGATGCTAAGAACCATCATTGCAAACACCACAGCACCTGCCTCTGGGCTGTCCTTGTGTGCATCTGAAACAGTTTTCACAGTTTTTCAGTTTAATCTTTTTAGTCCCACACAGACATATCAAGCTATTAATACTTCATTTTATGGACAGAAACTATATTCTTGTGTAGTCTGCCCTTGTGGCTAAATTCAGCTGCATTTCCATTCTTCTCCAGGGATCTGTGTGGAATAGCAGGGAGTTCCTCAATGTCCTTGGGAATCAGCCCCACTGGTGTGTGCTCTCCTGGGAAAGCTGCTCCAGCTCTCCCTATGAATAAATTTATTGCCATGAGATACAGAGAGCACACTTGGGTCTTCTGTGTCTCACCTCAGGAGAATAACAGTGTTCTCTGTGGTGTGTTCAGAGATCTATCCCAGTGATCACTTCTGGCTGCTCTTAACATTTATTTCAGTTTAGAAACCTGATATTTTATGAAACCATTCCAATTGTTTTCAGCTGTACAATGCAAACTGTCAATCCTGAGCTAAGAGTGGAATAAGAAAAGTAGTGAATGACTGTTTATTAGTGGTAGTAACTTTAGAAGTGAAAGGCCTGTTCATAGGATCAGCAGAAATGTCAACAAGGGGTGTTCCTGTTTTCTTGGCTGCCATGTGTGATTGCAGTGAGTTATGTTGGCTGTAGCCCACTTGGATGACACTGCAGTTCACAGCTTGAAGAAGCCAAATGCTCATAAATAGGCTAAATTTACAGGTGATTTAACAACTCCAGTTTGTAAATTGGAACAGAAAAGTGCCTATTTTCAGGAGACAAGTATTTGGTAGTAAATGTTCTAATGGAGTGGAATCCCATCCTGGAATTGTGCTCGGAAGCTCTGCCTGATTTTTGGAATGCTTTTCTGGATCGGTTGTTTTCCCATGTCTTGGACACGGAAAATAGTTTGATGTTTAAACCACCTGGAAGGAATTAGATTCCTGTGGCTGCTTGGGCAATTGGTGAGCCAGAGCTGAAAGAGACTAGTTTAACAAATTAGATCAGATGAATCCACGTCTGGACACAAGTATGGACTCTCATAGGTGCTTCAGAGCTTTGCAGCTTTTCATGTTCATTACACCCATACAGAGAAAGTCAATTTTACCCTCACCTACCACAGGGCTAGCATCCCTACCTGCTCTGAGGGGATCTGATGTCCTGGTGTCTGTGCTGGATTCCTCATCAGTATCTATCTTGCCATTTACTCCCACCATTGAAGTGTTTAAAAAAACTCTTTCAGATTTAGAGTAATCCAAGAAGCTAATTCAAGTGATTAATTATAGACATGAATGGATTTTTTTGTTGGCTAATTTCAAGTGATTAGTTATAGTCATAAATGGATATTATTTGTGATTCAGACTTCTTTAATTCAGCCTCCAGCGTGCAATCTGATAGGTAAATACCCGTCAGATACATGTGTAGCTTTTATTATATATATCATATTGTATTATTTATATATATTATTATATTTTGAAATGCCTGATGTGTTCAGGTGGCTGACACAACCGCCACACTGCACACAAGTGGGTGAGGCTGTGTTTAAGGCTGGCTCAGAGCAGCACTGCCAGACCCTGGGGAGCTGCTCTGAGCGTGGCAGCACTGCCAGGGCTCCCAGGGTGGCACTCCAGCCCTGAGTGTGATTCCTGCCTCCATCCCACCTGCAGGGGCTGCACTCCATCCCTGTGTGTGATTCCTGCCTCCATCCCACCTGCCAGGCCTGCACTCCAGCCCTGAGTGTGATTCCTGCCTCCATCCCACCTGCAAGGGCTGCACTCCAGCCCTGTGTGTGATTCCTGCCTCCATCCCACCTGCAAGGGCTGCACTCCAGCCCTGTGTGTGATTCCTGCCTCCATCCCACCTGCAGGGGCTGCACTCCAGCCCTGTGTGTGATTCCTGCCTCCATCCCACCTGCCAGGGCTGCACTCCAGCCCTGTGTGTGATTCCTTCCTTCATCCCAAGCCCCACAGAGGGCTGGATGTGGGGCTGGACACGGGGCTGGCTGTGGGGCTCTGTGCAGAGCCTGGGTTTGTGCTGCTGCTGCTGCTGCTGTGCAGGAGTGATGTCCCCAGGTAAGTGGCTGCTCCTGAGTCTCAGCTCAGTCTCAGGCTGGAGCTGAGTGTGGATCCTGTGGTTGTGAGGGAGCTGTGATGTTGTGCTGACACCTCTCGATGGAAGGCGTTATTCCTGCAGCCCCTGACTGTGTCTGTTGCGTTGTAGGCGTTTGAGCTGGCGACTGGAGATTACTTGTTTGAGCCACACTCTGGGGAAGACTATTCCAGGGATGAAGGTATGACTCTTTTGAGGTATTGTAAGAGTTTCTTCATATTTTCATACACCTTCTCTTAAATTTCCAGTGAGCTTACAGTGGCGTTTTTGTATTTGAGTAGAACTGTTCATAAACGTTGTTTTCAGAGTATAAATATGATTTTTTTTCTTTTTAGTTTTAAGTGCCACCACTAGCAGTGGGTGGGCAAAAACTGCCTTCTGCAGATATTCATCTACTTAACAACTGCCTGAAGGAATTAAACTACCCTTCTTGTAAGATTGCATATGTGTGGAAACCTGATTGAAAATAACAACATTTTAGTTTAGAAAAGAAACGACAAATTTGAACTTTATTCTATTAGTCTCTTTAAAAGAGTGACACTGGAATAATGTTTACATTGTGTATTTTTATTTGTATTAGGCAATTACTAATTATTTTTTTTTAAAATCAGAGTTAACTCCTGCTTCCATCTGTATACCTGTCCATTTTCATGCTTGTTTGCTTGTAAATGCTCTTTGCAGTGGTAATGTGGGCATCATTCATTGTTCCTAAATGCTACTAATGATGCCAGAGCTCTGCTGATCCTGGAAACCTCTGCATGGATTTGCTGCAAACATTGTTGATTTGAAACTATTTCTGATTTTTTACTAATTCCAGTTTCTTTCCTCTTCTTTTTTATCCCATCCTTTCCCTGCCCCTTCCACTCCCGTATCCTTTTTTTCTCTCCCTCATAGACCACATAGCACACATCATAGAGCTGCTAGGCAATATCCCAAGGCACTTTGCTCTATCTGGAAAATATTCTCGGGAATTCTTCAATCGCAGAGGTAGTACCTCTTCTTTTTGAAAGGTGCCGTGACGCAGACAGAAGTGGAATTGCTGGGGCTGGTTGCATCATGTCCCAGCAAGGAGCATTTCCTGAAATCACACAACAAAATTTTCTATTTTGAAAAGCAAAATTCCCACAAATCTCTGAATTTTTATTTTTTTTTTTTTTACCCAAATGTTCTGAAAAATAACTATTGGTACATTTTAAATTACATGGCGGAATTTGTTTGTGGCAGCTGCCACTCATTGTTTTGAGAAGGAAGTTTTGCTGAAAGCATCCTTCCAAAGTAGCCACTGAGTGAGCAGTGTGCTCATGTGTTTTTTACCAGGATCAATCTATTTCTGTCTGTACCGGGCCAGTGTTAGTGTGTGCATGCAATGTACTGATTAAACTGTTGTATGTTTCTGTTTTGCTGGCAATGTTCTCCAATGCAGACCACATAGCATTGATCATTGAACTGCTGGGAAAAATCCCTCGAAAATACGCTATGTTGGGGAAATATTCCAAGGAGTTTTTCACCAAAAAAGGTAACGGTATTTATGCAACACTAATTTAAAGCATAATACTATCCAAAAGGAGAATATGTTCATTTATTGGTACTGAAGAAATAGATCCATTTAAATGGAGAGCACTTACTAAAGAAGATCTGTGATGTAAACTTGGCTTTCTGGGAAAAGCCCCAGTTGGAGGTGTTCATTTCAGAATTTCATTTCAAATTCATTTGGGGATGTACTCAGCAAAGTGTGGATGTTAACAAGTGTCTGTGTGAATCTGTTGTCTAATGTTCCTGTAAGTGTGAGGACTCAAGTGATGCATGGCTTGTGGCGTGGTGAAGAATCATCTCCAAGCCAGCAGCTTTGGATCCCAGCTAGTGGTGCAGCAGGTGCTGCTGGTAAGGGATGAGAGAGGCAGGAAGGGAATACCTGGGCAGTGGGCACTGAGCTGCTGTCACACCCAGGGAGGGAGCAGGCAGGGCAGATGGAATTGGCCCAGGCTGCTCTTGAGGGCAGGGTTTGACTCGTGGGGGATGTGGTGATGCCCCAGGTGTGTTCCATCCCCTCAGCCGTGAGACAGCCTGTGCTGTGTGGAGGGGCAGGCTCTGCCAGCAGCATCCTGGGCTGTCAGCACAGCTGGGAGGGCACTTTGCTGCTGGCAGAGCTGGGGATTGCCCTGCCCAGGGCTGCCCAGGGAGGTGTTGGTGTCCGGGGGCTGAGCTGGCGGCTCTGGAGCTCAGGGTTGTGAGGCTGAACACAGTCAGTGATTCAGCCTCCCATGCCCTCCCTCCTGCTCTGTGCTGGATGCTCCTGCTGCAGCAGGGACTGCCTCCCTGTGCCTCTGTGTCCTTAAGGAGGCTGCCAATGGCATTGCAGTGCAGAGCAGCAGTGGTGATCTCAGAGGGAGCAGCTGCCCTTTGGGGGAGGCTGATGGGGCTTCTGAGTGTGGAGTGAGGTTTATGTAATCAGAAAGTCAGTGGATGAGCTGAAGGCAGAGCTGCTGTTTGCCAGCACTCACCGTGTAAGAGCTGGGGGAAAGGCAGTGGAATTTGCAGAGGGTGGATTTAAACAAGTGTTTCCCTGCCCAGCAGGCAGTGCTGAGCTTCAGGAGCTGCCTCGGGGGGCAGAGAAGGGGGCCTGTGTCAGAGGGCTTCAAACGTCTCCTGGTAACTGAGGTGTGCAAAGTCAGGCCCATGGGTCTGGAAATGTGTCAAGCAGTAAGAGCTGGGCAGGAGATTCCCTGCAGCACCTCCAGTCAGGGATTGCAGCTGCTGGAATGTATCTCACATTCCTATTTTTCACCTTACAGCAGACAGGTTGGCATTTTCTAGTGATGTGGCAGAACTGTAAAGTGACCCAGCAGTTACTCAGTAGCTGCAGTGTGGGCAGGGCACAGGAGAGGGCAGTTTGTAAAATTCCTGTGATGTGGAGAGGCCCTGGTGCTTCATGAGCATCTTCAGCTGCAGAGTGTCAGTGTTGTCCTCTGGGCCTGAACATCAGTGACACTGCTCAGAGGCACTGGGGCTGCCTCTTGCATCCTCAGGGTGGGACTTAAGGCAGGATTAAAGGCTTGGATCACCAACCACACAACATAAAGGTGCAAGTTTGCTGTGGAAGATTAAGTAGACTGGATCCCACCTGTTTCTGCTTAAACCAGAGGATCCCAAATGCAAGGCAAAGGAGTAACAAACCAAGCTGGCAGGGTGTGAGAGGGAGGTGCAGAGTTGGCCAGCAGGCTGCTGCATTCTGTACTCAACTTCTTGTGGCTTGAGCACTAGGGATAAGAAGCCTCATGGTACAGGCCTGGGGCTCTTGGAGAATTTCTCACTGTGGTCTGAGGGTGGGCTTAGAAATCTTGCTTTGAGCTCCTGTTTTGAAAACATCAGTTTTGGGTGAAAATTAGTTTGAGTTTTGCTCCTGTTCATGAGCAAGTGTGACCTCAGAGAGGTGCTGTAAACATCTGAGTTGTGCTACTGAAGTCCCAGGCACAAAAAGAAAGGTGCTAGTAACTTAGAGTTTGGAGGATCAAGTCCTTTCTCAGTAATTGCCTGAAGCAGTTTTAGACATTCTAATAGGAGGATGCATTTAAAAGAGGAAAAGCATTTTTAAGTTGCTTCTTATACTGTGACACAAATGCTCACATATTTTTATAGAGTCTCATCTTGACTGAGCCCAGTAAAAGACTCCAGGGAGTCCACTTCTTCAGTGTCTTCATGGAAGCTGTTTTGACTGTAAGAATTATTAATATGTTTTGGCATTAAAATGTAAAATCTTTTTGTTATTCCTAGACCATGTTCCCTTCTATATTTCTTCTGGTATTTGCTGGTGCTGTTTCCTTGTGAGCTAAACCTGTGCAAGGTGCTGGCCTGGGCTGGCTTTGCTTTGGAAGCTGAGCCATGAGAAGCACTCAGTGTGATGTCCTGGAGGGGAGGAGGGCTCCCCCCATGCTCCTCACTTCCACCACTGCTCCACCAGCCCTGGAATTGGTTCTCAGGATCATGTCACAGATGTGTAGCAGCAGATTAAATCCCATTGCTGCTTCCCCAGTTCTTCACATCATCCATGTCTCACTGTTCAATGATCCATCCTCCTCTTGCCTGGTGACACATCTTAAATGTGTCTTTGACAAATTTTACAGACTAGCTCTGGTTTTTTCCGTGTTACGGTCAGCAGAGACAGCTTTAAATAGCATTTTTCTCCCCTGGTCCTTCAGAAATTTTTTTTAGTAATTTCCTTCTGGCTTAACATTTCCTTTTTTCAGAGGGATCATTGCTGCCTCTGCTTTGGCAACAGGAGTTTTACAGCTCTGACAACTCTGTTGTCCTCTGCAGATTATCTCCTGTGTGCTTCACTATCAGAAATCCAAATAAAGAGCTTCTCTGAGGAAGCTCTCAGTATTACATTTTTAGCACTTCTCTGAAAATGCATGCTGATGCCCTGAATACAGATGGTGTCAGACTGGTGGGGCTTGTGCTTTTTAAATTTCTCCCTTAAATACAGGCACAGCCTTGCTCTCCTCCAGCTATGTGGTACAAACATCTTGAGCTAGGTGAAAATATGAGTTGGCAGGCACCTCCATTTCCTGTGCTCTTCTCATGCTTTGGATGAAAATGAGAAGGACCCACATGAAAATTATTTCTAAGACTTTGTCCACTTAAGTGGTGTTGATTTTCTTTTTACTTAGCCTATTTTGTTTCCATAGTTAGCATCATGATCCTTACTGAAAAGTGAAGCACTAGTTTAAGCGTGGCCCCCACACAGATACTTTTTACTGAATCCTGTCTTCTTAAGGGCTTTTGCAATCTTCATGGAATTTCTTGTGAAAAACTTCAGCCACAGTGCTAAAAGAGTTCATTCCTTAGCAGAAAAACTGCTGAGTATTGTGCTGGGCATAGCATGGGCAGTCACACAGTGAGGAGTACTCAAACAGCAGAACTCTCCTTCCACAGTGGCACAGGAGCCTCATTGTGCAACCTTACCTTAGATCTGAGAGGGGAGAGATGCTGGAAATGACAAAATGTGAGTGCAAAGACGATGACAGTGCTGGATGGGAGCACACACCCACCCTCCCTCCGAGCTGAGCCTTGTTTGGTACAGCTGAGCCTTGCAGTGAATGCTGGGAGCTGGAGAAACCATGGACATGATTTTTTTTTCCTAGTAGTTTTTTGCTTGCAGTCAATACCAAGTCATTTTTCCGTCACTTTTGGGCAGTAATTTGACTTCATGCATTCCTTTTACATAATTTACTACCTGTTCTTGTAAGCAGTCACCAATGCACTCTTTTGGAAACCTTCCAAAAGGTAAGATTTTCAGCAGTCAAGTTTCAGGGTTGCACAAAGATTGAAAGGACTGAGAGTGAGCCTGGAAATGAAGATGCTGCTCCAAGGTGTGCTGTGCTTCCTGTTGTGTGGGGCAGCTGTGGGCCCAGAGCAAAACCTTTCTGTGTCTGTGGGTGCACTGTGAGTGTTCACACAGTAACCATGACATGGCCTCTGCTGCTGTTCCTCCTGTGGACAGCACACCTCGAGCTCCTGTTGCTGCAGCTTGTGGCTGATGGATTGTTTGCACTCCTGCTCTTGTGGGGCTTTGTGACAGCAGCTGGAGCTCTGCCTAGGACCTGCTGCTGAGGGCTGAGGCAGCAGAAACAGGGCCTGCTGAGCCTTTGGGGCTTTTAAATCATTGCAGTGAGGTGTTCAGCCCCTGGGGCAGTCAGATGGACACAGTTACTTCTCCTGCCCTGGAGCTTCCCTTGCCACAGGGATGTGCAGGAGCTCTGGCTGTGAGCTGGAGTCAGATGGCATTTTATGGGCAGTAGGTTACAGCAGGGACAGGCAGCACACTGACAAAGCACTTGGCTGACAAGCAGTGTGGCCTGGGTGCCCCATCCCAGGTGCTGGAGTGAGCTTGTGAAGCCTCCAGTGTTGGGGGAGACCCCAGCACTCTCCTGAGTGCAGAAGCACCACAGGGGTCTCTCAGGTGATTTTTGCAGTGTCCAGTGCAGACTGTCTGCCTTATACACATGCTCAAGATGGGTTGCATTAAGAGTATAGAAATTCAGCAGAAAACATCTGCCCTTGTGTTTCAGCTGGTGCCCAAACATCAGAGGGGCTGGGTGTGGCAGGGCTTAATTCCTGATCAGAACAGATCAGGCACTCTTAAGTCTGGTCACATTCAGAAAGAGCTTTCACATACACAGATTCATGGCCAGCTGCAGTAGTTTGCTGCAGCAAGAGGCCAGAGATTCATGAGATTGTTGGTGATAAATGCACTGCATCTGCAGAGTGTAAGTGCACTGCACACAGGTGTTCCTGGCTGTGGTCTGACACAGAAGGCAGATGTTGCCAAAGAGATGTCCCTGCTTGGGGGAGGAGAGAGGAGCAAGCCTTGTTGACTTGTTTGCAAGGTGGGGTCCTATTCTCATCCTCTCCAAGGAGGATGTCCCACGTCAGATTTACACTTTTGGGAGAACAGGAGGTGTGACTGCAGTGAAATTCCTTGGTACTGCCATCGTGAGTGGTGAGAGGGCAGCCACAGCACGTGTGAATGAGGGCTGTTGAGAGCCTGGATTGCAGGGGCTGTGGTACAAGGTGACAGATCAGTGTCCTGGTGGCAGCAGTGAGGCTCATTCGGCCTGGCAGCTGCTCGTCCCTCTTGTGCCCACAGCAATCCCTCCCTTCCCCACGTACCTCATGGCAATCTCATGGCTTTGGGCCTCATTTCTACACAGTGGGGGAGCAGGAACCTGAAGAGTTTTCCCCATCGTGCTGGATGACCCATGGACAGAGCTGGGTAGTGTTGCTGGTTTGAATGGCAGAACAGTTCTCACCTCCTTCCTTCTGGTCAGGTTGGCACAGTCCCCTCTTGGGGGCAGCTCCAGTCCTGAGCTGCTGCCAGTTTTTGTTGGTGGTTGGTTGAGAGACCTGGGCAGCAGCAGGTGCCTCCCTCTCAGGAGGACTCAGAGCAGCCTTTCTGGGGGTGTCTGCCTGGGAGATGGAGCAGAATCTGGAGCACCAAACCTCTGCTTGGCTTGGCTTGGCTAGGGATGAATCAGTGCTGTGCTGCATTGCTGGCAAACGCCACGTGGTGAGGCAAGGACCTGTGTTTTGAGCCCTCCATCTTGGGATTGGAGCAGATTCTGTGAAATTTGGGTTCCTTGGCTGATGAAGAAGGAGAGGCCTGCGGTGAGGTTTGGCCATGGTGGGAGCATGAGTGCCTGTGTGCACAGGAGGGTGAAATCAGCAGGAAGCATCACTGGAGTCCAGGTGTAACGTGCTGATTGATGGCTGTAGGAACAGTTTTTGGCTTGGACATGGAACACACCCATCTCCTGTGATGACCTTGAGCAAGCTTGGTGTGCACTCCCCTTCCTAAACAGCGACTGCCAGCCCGGGCAAGGTGCTGTGAATGCAGAGTGGGAGAGAAACAAAACAGGGATATTAGTCACTGACACGAGTAAATGGGTGTTTTTCTAATGCCATCAATATTTCTGTTTGCAGGAGAACTCCGACACATTACCAAGTTGAAACCTTGGAGTCTTTTTGATGTGCTTGTGGAGAAGTATGGTTGGCCTCATGAAGATGCTGCACAGTTTACAGATTTCCTGATCCCCATGCTAGAAATGGTCCCAGAGAAACGTGCTTCAGCTGGAGAATGCCTTAGGCATCCGTGGCTGAATTCTTAGCAGAATCTTCCAGCTGTAAAAAAAAAAAAAAAAAAAAAAAAAAAAAAAAAAAGCCAGCAACCACTTTCCAATGGGTTGGACCTAAATGGTGACTGTCACAAAATCTTTAGCAGGATCACACGTGAGCTGGCTTCAATCCTCAGACCTTTATTTTGCTTGAGGTACTGTTTGACATTTTGCTTTTTGTGCACTGTGTTCTTGGGGAAGGGTAGTCTTTTTGTCCTCAGCTAGTAGTTTACTCACCCACTTTCTTCAGAAAACACTTAACGTGTCTTTAAGCATTGTTTCTTGTGTTGTGTGACATTCAGATGTCAGATTTTTGAACAAAAGAAACTTCCCCCCATGTGTTTTGGCAAGTTTTGTAACTATTTATGAAAAAAAAAAATATTTTAGCTGATGCATATTATATAATTTACGAGTGTAAGAAATTTATCAAGTCAGAACTGAGTTATGGCAAGGAATTGTACAATTTTATCTTCTGGCAAAGGGATGTCATTCTTGTATTATAGTGTATGTAAATGCACCCTGTAAATGTTTATTTCCATTTAAATATGGGACTGGGGACTCAATTTCAGAGTAAAGCGACTAAGTTTTAGAGAGCTTTATAGCAAACCAATTGCATGTAGTTTAAACTGCTTTAAGGAATTGTGTAAACTTTCTATTCTATAGCAGTTCCTGTTCATTGGGTTTTAAACAAAGTGGCTCTGGTTTACAGGATTTCATTCCCCAAACGGCACTTTAAAGGAAGGCTAGACTTCTTTCTAATAAAGTATGCATTATCATTTAGCACTCCCTTTTAGAACTTTTGCCTATTTTAAGTGCTTTTAAGAAAAGAAAAATAGCAATTTCCCTTACAATGTGATAGTGAAGACATGGTACCATATGGTGTTGCCTTTTTATAAGCACTGTAAGTTGTACTATACCTTAAGAAAAAGAAAAAAAATTAAAAGTAGAGCATGAGAACCACTCTCTGTGTAGAATTACTGATCTTTTATAATAAAAGTGTGTGCTTGGCATCAGTTAAGGAAGGATATAGCTGCAGATATTTACAGTGCAGTGGGTAAAATAATCCAAGAAGCAAGATCATGCTCATTCCATTCATAGCTTTACATGTTTCTAAAACAAATTGCACTAGCTTTATTCTTTCCCATCCGTAGACATACGACTGCCCATCGTAAGTTGCACGCAACAATTATGTGTTTCCTAGGAAAAAAGCTGCATAGGCTGAAGCTTATAGGCAATACAGATTTTAGAATGTACAGTTTGGAGGTGTGTTTGGGCCTCTTTTAGAAGTCAGTGGGATGAATGTAAGCTTACTCCTGATCTTCATGTAACTACAGTGCCACTTTTTTCTTGACTTTGTCCATATAAAATTTATTCACATGCCTTTGCAATAACTAGATTGTGAGAAGGTAGCCCCATGCTGTAACAATAACCAGTTGTTTGAGGTGCTTGCAGTTGTCTAATTAAAGTGTTTTGTTTTTTCAGACAGTGTTGCTGGTCATTGGAATTTTGCCTAGCCACGACTCAGCTGTGGGGGTGCTGGAGGGGTGGGAGGTGGGGGCTGGCCTGTCCTGGCCAGAGAAAGGAGCTCCCATGTTCATTTATGGAACACATCAGCTGGTGTGGGTCAGAGCAGCCCCACAGGCCCTGTGGCAGGAGGGGCTGTGGCTGGGAGTGGTTTGCTGGTGAAATGTGACCAAAAAAAAAAAGCGTCTTTCCTACCAGCTGTGTCCTGTAAACAAGGGAACGATTGTGCTGTCCCGAGCTGCGGCAGCCACTCCTCCAGAGACTGCCAAGGCACCACAGTGTGAAACTCTCTTGTCCGTGTCCAGTGCTGAGGCCCCTGCAGCAGTTGGGCTTCAGGACCGAGTCCCTTCACCCTCATCCTGGAACTGCTCTTTGTGGCTGCAAGGACAACGCTGCTCAGGACGATGCCACAGTGGAGGTAAAAGTTACATTCAGCTTCACAGCCAGCCCAGCTCTGCAGTGCCTGGTTACAAATGCATTCCTGACTACACAGCAAATGCTGGCACTGCAATCGAGTGCCAGGGGCAGCCCAAGGCTGGCACAGCTCTGCCTCTGCCCGGCCTCGGTGCTGCAGCAGCACTGGGAGCCCTGCCCAGGCCTGGTGCTGTTGTGCTCCCCAGTGCAGCAGCTCCCTGCACTGCACCCAGACCTTGCCAAGCACAGTGGGGATTTAAGGTTCTCTTGTGTTTGAAATGATTTTGTTGCTGGAGGTATGGAAGAGAGGCAACCAGATCTAGATGCTGGGCTAGACAGGATGATGCACATCAGCATCAGTGTCTGTGCAACTGCACAGAGGGTGCATTGGGCTTTTTGGCTGTTTTTGAGAGCCTTATGCTGTCCTACACTACACATGCTAGTGTAAAATGTGGACTTGTGTGCATGCTGCAGAGCCAGCAGGTGTTCAGGAAAGCATTTCTAGTGTATGATTTTAACTAGCAAGATTCTTCTGTAGTTAGAAGCAAATTAGTATTTAAGGTGCCCCCCCTTTTTAACTTTTTTTAGTGGGTAGGAGCAGCTACTTTCCCTCCTGTGCCAGTTCAGCGTTCCTCACTCACAGGTTCTGTTCTCTGCTCTGAGCTGGAGCCATTGAGCAGCTCCTGCTGACGTGGAGGGACAGCCTCACCCAGACAGACTGACTGCACTGAGGAGCACAACAGCACCATCTTAGTGCTGCTTGGAGCAGCAGGAATCAATCACTTCCCTTAGGAAACCTCAGACTGCCACACAGCTCCTCCCAGCAGGAAGGTCCTGCAGGGGGCAGGTGCTTCCCTCTCTGTGACCAAGGCCACCTCTAGCATAAAAATGCCCATCAGTGCTCCTGCTGCCCCTCATGGTAAACTGACCCAGGACTCTGCTGTGCTGGGGGTGATCATTCCTCAACCTCTGAACGGAGCAGGGGAAAGAATCCCCCTCCTCCAGGCTGTTCCACATCTGTCTGTGCTACAGCAGGGAAGCCACAGCTGGAAACTGCAGAGAAGTGAGGAGCCTCACAGGGAGCAGGGATGAGCAGAGACTTAAGGCCACTTTCCTGCTGATATAGCACCCTTTCAGGACAAGTAGGTAAAACTGACATAATTGTGATTTATTAACATGAATTAAAATGCCCAACCAGTGCTGCAATGTGACAGTATATTAAAAAAAAATTAAAGATCATATACTGTACTACTTTCACAAAGATCACATTTTTTTTGCAAAAGACTTATTATATACAATACTATATCAAATGAAAGAAGCTTTAAGCAACTTTACAAGCGAAAGAAATACAGTATTTACAGCACTCGTCCGCGACATTAGAAACAGTCTATACATTAAATTACAATTTCTGCAAATAACTGATGAAACAAAAAGCCATGTCCACACCAAAACTATAAAAATCTGTATTGCATTGTTTCCTATCTCTATGCACACAAAAAACTGTTGACAGAAAATGGGAAAAAAAAAATTGTTAGTGCCATCACTTAGCCTGTGTACTTATTTAATTACATATGTATAAAAGTAATATAGAAAACTTTCACTAAATGAATTTAACTGCAACAATAAAATTTTAAACATTATGCAGCATCAAACCTACTGCCAGAAAAAACAGCTGGAATGTCCACTTACAAAATAAAAAGAAATACCTAATACTGGCTTAACAGCACGCTTTCAGGAATTTTAAAAAGCAAAAAATGGAAAGGATACAATGGAAGAGCACTGGTGTTTGCTTTTATACAAAGTATCATGTACAAGCTTTAAAAAGTACCTTGAATAGGTACATATTAAATATACACAGTTTATATTACAGAACATTTTAAAAATGTTTATAACTAAAGGGACCTGTTTTAATGCCACCCCGAGCCATGGTAATTGTTCTGGAAGGTGGGTGGCACCTGTGCTCTGTGGATGGGGATCTGTCCTGGCACGGGCGAGGCCTGCTGCTGGCCCTGCACTCCGTGGGGCAGGCTCACGGAGCCGGGGTGCGGGCAGAAGCCGGAAGCAGTGGGTGTTGCAATACTGTTTGGTCCTTGAGGTTGGATGTGAGGACCCTGACCAGGGAGTGGGCAATGAGGTCCTGTGCCAGCAGGCTGATGTTGAGGTCCAGGTCCTAACGTTGTGTGATGTGGGGCTTGAGAGGAATAGGAGGAGACGCTCGTGTGGGCATTGGAAGGGAAATGGGGGGGTCCTTGATGAGAGGGGTGGTGTAACCCTTGTGCCGATGAGGGGTGGTGCCCCGAGCCCATGACGCCCGAGGGAGGGGGCGGCGGGGGAGGCGGTGCCGAGTTTACAACGTGCTGGTGTTGTGCTTGCAAACCTTGGTGTCCCGTCGAGGGATGGGGAGCTTGGTGGTGGGGGAGAGGACCCGGTGGCGGAGGTGGCGGCGGCAAATGGTGACCGGCAGCTTGAGAATGAATGTGTGATCCAGGAGCCACTGCCATGGCGTGAACCGGACCGACAACGTGTGCTACAGAGTGCTGCTGATGAGTACTTTGCTGCTGGACAAGGTGGGGGCCTGGAGCAGGTGGTGGAGGAGGAGGAGGAGGAGCAGCAGATGCCGATGCCTGGTGATGAATACTGGGGTTCTGAGAGGACAAAAAATGCCCTGCAGCTACGTGGTGGCCCGGCACCGTCTGCTGACCCGCAGTGCCAGGAAGTGCTTGATTTGGTCCAGATGAAAACACAGTCTGTTGGGGTATGCTGCCCTTCAGCTGGCTGTAGCTCTGGAAGTTTCCAGAGGGCTGCTGGCTTTGATAGTAAGTGGAAGAAGGGGGCGGAGGGGGTGGGGGAGGTGGCGCATTGCTGTTCAAATTTTGTTGGTTAAACTGGCTGTAGGAAGCTGAGGATTGTCCTGATGATGTCTGAGGGAAGAGGGGGCCGCCAGCCTGTGCCTGGCTACTGGGCTGCAGGGCCGGCGCTGCCGGGTAGAAGTTCCTGTGTGTTTCCCTCTGGGGCGTCCCAACTTGAGGCGACTGTGGGTGATGAGGTCGGTACGGAGATCCCAGCTGCTGCGAGTGAGGCTTTGGTGAAAGGTAACCGTGCTGCACAGGCGCGTGGGGGGTGGAGGACTTGGGGGGATTTTCTACGTGAGGCGAAGGGGGGCAATGCAGCTTCAAAGGTGCGGAAGGCAACTTCTGTGAATGTGAAAGTTGCTCAGCAGAGCTGCGCAGATGTGACTGAGATGGATGAGTTTTTGAAAGTGCTTGGACGTTGTTTGTCAGCTGTTTCTGCTGCAGCTCAGCTTTGGGAGGATTCGCGCTTTCAGTCTCGGGTGCAGCAGCTGCGGTTTCCCAGTGCGAATCGGGTTTGGTGGGTGTTTTCCCAAGAGGCTGTGCTGGAACTGCAGGACTCGGCGAAGAGGGCTGGAATGGAAAGAAAGGCAGTCAGTGCTCAATGTCTGAAATGTTCAACCACGTGTGCAATGAACAAAAAAGAACATCTCAGAACACTCTCCTCCCCAGATTGTGAAAAGAAGTGCTAAGGTGAAGGATATGCATTTGGTGCGAGAAAAACATCAGTAACAGAGTAAGCTTGAGAAGGTACTATTTTTATCAAGTATATATCAATAATTCTTCCAAGTCAAAGACTACTGAAGTGTATTTTAAAGTTGTAACAGAAATATGATCCATATGATCCAAAGTCTGAATCCATTCTTTGTTAAAAGTTGTAGATTTCTGAATCTGAAAGAAGTAATTCCAGAGAAGACCACTTACAGGAATAAAGCAATTTTTAGAGTGACTTAACGTTTTAAAGCTGAGGTAGTGAAAGCAAACAGACTAAACCTGACAACCTGAATCACTTCACTACTCAACATCTTTCTCCATATTATCAGACTGCCAAACAATACCAAACTCTTGCAGAGCAAGAGCAAGCTCCTTTTAAAGGTAAGTCACATCACTGCTGTTGGTTCTGAGTGCCAGTTCTTCAGCGTTCACACCTCAGAACAGCACAGATACAATCTCTTCTCTCATCCATAAACATGTACACCTACTGAAAGCACAGCAAATAAACCCCCTTTTTAGTGTATATGGACAAATATTCTTGCAAATATCTACCTATGTTGAATTACTGCACAGATAGATGAATGTGTGTATGTCACCAAAGCAGTAAATCCTACAATTAACATTTTTAAAGGTGAATCAGAGCTGGATGGAGCTATTCCTATGCATGTTGTGCAAACACCTTGCATTACCTTGCTTGCTTTTGATGGACTCTTACAAGTCCTTTGGGAAGTATCTGGGGACGGACATTCAGAAGTTGGCTCTGGATTTTCAGAATCAGGTTCTACAGAGATAAAGTAGACATAAATATCAAAGTGGGAAAATTAAATCTTTTGCAGAAATCACTAAGCACTTTATATTTGACTTTAAAAGAGCTATTAAAGCTGCTGTTAGACCATTGAATATCTCAAGTGTCATACAAGGTCATCTGCTTACTGACCTTCTGTAATTTCAGTGAAAGAAGGGGCCTTAAGCTGCAACTGGGAAATGAGATTTGAATGAGATGGAGACTGAACATGAGACGGTGAGCATGGCCTACAAGGTGATTCTCCCCCTACAGATGAAGCAGACCCAAACACATTATTAGAATTGTTACAGATTACCACAGGGGAACTGGTTAGACTGATGTATCTTCAAAACAATGAATCAACTCACCACTGTCCTTGTCTTTCCTATGATCACTGAGAAGTAAAGCTCTCTGGTAACTTCGTTCTCTCACTTGTTCCACAGAGGTTGATGCAGTCCTGCAAGAGAAGGCCATTTTAAATTTAAGAGGATGTACTCCCATGGCCCAAATTTAGGACAAGGTATATGCAAATACAGAGTCAGAGAAAATCTACAGTGTTGGCTGCATGTAACAACCAAATAACTGGTTGTGCATAAGGAATATTATTACTTAAGTGGTTTGTATCTATTTTCTCCCACTTTAAATACAGTAATTTCCTGCAACCATGTTACATTAAAAAACTGGCATTTCCTCTTATTAAGGAAGTATCTGTAGATCTCTGGGTCCTTCTCTGTCTAAACAACAGAAAAGTAAAAAAAATAAAGGTCACAGTTACTGGTTCACAGTCTCAATTTGCAGAAAAACTTGTCATTTCCCAGAAGTGGAAGTAGTAATTTTGTTTGTTTGTTGTTAAGAATCTGCTCTTTAATAGTGGGTGCACAGCTCTAAATGGTGTACAACACAAATCTCTCTGTCTAAACTTCTAAACTTCAATTGCCAGATAGTGGGTATGCAGTAACAGTCACATCTCTCTTATAACCCATGACATCTCTCAATCACAACCTGACCAAGAACATCCTAAGTGACAGTGCTCCACAAAACTATTTTCCTTTCTGGCAAGGATGTATGGCATCACTTTACAACACTGCTGCACTGAAATATTTGGTGCTGCTCTGCAGGGTTACTGCAAAATCTAAGTAGTAAATTCTTCTTGTTTAGCCTGTTTCCACAATTCAGGGCAGTAGCTTCTGCACAGGGAACTTAAGTGCAGTCTTCAGTGTTCCACTGAAAAGTGGCTGTTATGTTCTCCTGTCAACTGGCTTACAAAATCTTCTTTTCTGGAACAGCTGGAGCATCTGAGTGGAAGGATGTTCAACTCCTAAGCCCATGGTTCATCCTCACTACAGTTACACCATCACTACAGTACAAAGAACATCAGCAGGATTTATTTTGCACTAGTAATGTTTTGGAGACGGTGTCACCACAGCTGACCTATTTTAAAGCTACTAAATCTCAGTGAAAAATCTGTGCAGTGTTTTACACAGACTGAAGTCCATCTTCTCCCCATCCACACTCCACCTCTCCTCAGGATCTGGATTGTCTGGAGTATCTGGCATTGCACACACTGCCCATATGGTCTGCAAAAAGGGAACCACTGAGCAAACACCACCACATGCTCCCAGCTGAGCAG
The DNA here is from genome assembly GCF_028018845.1 of Melospiza georgiana. Classification (NCBI taxonomy): domain Eukaryota; kingdom Metazoa; phylum Chordata; class Aves; order Passeriformes; family Passerellidae; genus Melospiza; species Melospiza georgiana. The sequence continues at coordinate 67,690,019 of NC_080433.1, forward strand.
GAGCTGCCGGCCAGGCTGCACTCAGCCCTGCACTGGGCAATTAAGCAACAGCAAACATCCCACACACATTCCAGCCAGGACTGAAAACCACACCTCCTAAAGTCTTCCAGAAGCCTTTGCTAATCAGCACAGATTTTTCTCCTGCTGCACCTTATGCCCTACAGTACTTCTGGAAAGGCTTTGAGATTTAACAGGAAAAATTCTCTTCATCTCACAGACAAAGCAGTGGAAATACAAGGACACAAAGGCTTAAACCAATACCTATTTTGCCATTAGAAGATAAATTAAAATAATTTAATAAATATCTTGCGGGTAATTCTTCATGTAATTGAATCATTATGAGGTGTCTGCTGTATTTCTGAGATTAAAGGTAAGACAAGTCTTCACTGAGCTGGAAGAAGAGCTTCCAGCCAGTAACCTGCAACAGCAGTCTTAATGAAAAATAGATTTCAAATACCAAACACTTAGATTCATATAAATAATTCTTCCAAATTAAACTGAAATCCTGTAGTTTTGTGGGCTCACCACTGAACTTCTGGTTCACTCTTCTCACTGGAGGAAGATTCCTTAACTGCACAGTTGTTGCCAGTGTCCTCTGGAGCTGCATTATAAACAGCAGTTGGCAGTGGTAAAGGCAGGCTTGCAGTGTTTTCAGTTTGCTCCCCATTTTCAGCACTGTTGTTATAGCCATCACTAGCACCATTATTACTGCTTGTATTCCCTGCACCAGCAGCATGAGGAGATACAGTAACCAGGGGGAAGCTGTCTGGCTTGGAGCCACTTTTCCGAGCTTCACGCTGCCTCTTGCGGTATTCTAACAAGGACACCTGAGGAGAAAAAACAACCCACAAACAAACATTAGAAAGGAACTTTTACCCATTTTCTTTATCACAGTTTCTATTAAATGAACTGTGTATTTCAGTAATATGTAGCATGTAACTGGTTAAAAAAAAAGGACAGAAATTAATTGAAGATATTTCACCACAGCTGCAGTGGAATTTACAGAGTACTGAGCTACTATACCAACTGTAAAGGTGATATTAGAAAAATGCTTCTGCCAAGAGAAGCATTATGTGTTGTGCCTCAGAGAAGAAGCAGATGACACAGGTCAGCAAAAGGTCCACTGCTGAAGTCATTCTCTTGGCTGTGGTTACAAAGGACTCTGTGGTTTCTCCTGAACTGCAGAATTTCACTATTACACTGATCTAGTAAAGCTAATTTCAAGAGATGTCACATCCAGGTCTCAGATTGACTCTCTTGCATGAGAACCCACTATCCTTCTGCTTCATATATCAAAGCATTCACTAAGCTCTTCATGCCTTTTAACATCCAGAATTTGCAACTTACTTTTCCCATTTATTTTGAATTTGTCTTTACTGCCCTTTAAGACAGACTGATTAAGAACATATTTTTAAGCTAACTCTATTATTAAAAATAACAACACATGGTTCCTATTTCATGTATTATGTATATACAATCACTACACCAAAGTTCCATGTAAGAGAAACCAGTTTTGGTGGTTAGTAAATTGCCTTCAGTGAAAAAAATACAGGCTCAAATGTTTTCACCATGAATCTTCAGGATTTGAATTACAAAGCTAAAATATTGACCTTCAGACCTACTTTATTGAGTAACTACACTAGTTTGGTAAAAATTACATTTAATGTCTACAGATTTTCTTCTAGTTATCAACATCCTGCTCTGAACCCATACAGCATCCAAACCAACAAACTAAAGTGCAATAATGAAAAAAATTAACGTTTAACTGGCTTAATCCTTAAAAAACTGGACATCCATTTCTAAACAGAGACAAAAACCAAAGCAGCTGCTGTTTCCAGTCCCAAGGGGTTTTGTTTGTTTGCTTTCAAACATATATATTAGAGACCCATTCATATGTCAGGGTAAAAACAGTGAAAAACACCTGATTTTGCATAAAAAAGTTCAGGTAAAGAACTGATCTCACTTTTAAACAATTTTGTATTATTTCCACATCATGTAACAGGGACCCCCTAAAGAATACTGCTTTAAAGAAAGCTTAAATGTTAGGAAACCCATGTAGTGTGGCACAATGTACAGGAATGTATTGATAAAGGACTTGTGCAATAGTAAGGGAAAACGGGAGCAAATATCCACAAAAATACAGAAATATACAAAAACATCCTACAAAGACCTACCTAAAGATATTGCCATCTTACATGACTCTAGGGAAAAGGCTTTTATGAGTCTCCTACAAAATTCCCAAATCCTCACCTTTCACCTTAGGTGGGATCTAGCCCACCAGCTCTTTTTTTATACTGTCTAAGGTTTCAAATTTTTGTGTGTCCTCAGAAATCCTAAACCCCCTTCTCTTTCAGGGGTACAGATGCAATTTGCTCTGGCTGTTTCTTCAAACTGAGCCTGTTAGACAAGAACCTTGGGACTGGGGGTGTCAGGGGCAGCCACACCTTCCTTTAGTGGAGGATTAGTGCAGCGTAAGCTCTCAGCAGTAACAACCTGGAACAATCCCTGCCACCAAGGGACTTGGGGAAGGCTACTGAAGTACTCAGTGCTGCTGGGATTTGTGAAGCCTAATTTAGCCTTCAGAAAAAGAAGACTGTCAATTTACAGGAATTTTGGCTTCTGTTTTCTTTTCTGGTCTGCCAAAATAGCAGGGCTGCAGTAACACACACACAATCTATCAAATTCTCAGGGCTGTGACCAGGTAAGATCAGAGCTCCGACAATATTGCTCAATTTATGTCTCAGCTTGAAGCAAGTAAACAAAAATCCAGTTCTGATGAAGAACTACTGAAGGAAGACTCCTCAATGCTCCACAGCAGGATGCCCCAGAGGAGCAGGAATATACAAGGGGCTGCAATGTGACCAAAAAGCCCTGAACCCCATTGTGCAGGCATGTACACATGCAGAAAACCTCAACCTCCTCACCACTACTTCTGTAAAGAAAATAAATCACACCTTCCAAACAAGAAAAAATACTAGAGTGTGTGATGAGGGAGAACAGGCAAACTGGTACACTGGAGACCACTGCCTTCCATCTTTGTCATTCTTTCTGCAAAGGGAGTCAACCTGACAGTACAATGCAGTCTAAGAATTACACAAAGTAACTTCCAATCCTGGTTTGAGTTACCCATGACAATATCACTTATCTACAACTGTTTCATGAGACCAGCAAATTTAGATTGAGCTTATTTTTCAAATTAAGCCAAGAAAAATATTTCTTGGAACTAAGGATTTCTGTGCAGTTTTAACTTTCAAGTGTGAGTAACATAAATCTATTCTTGCAACTTCTTGCAGTAATTCATAACAGATGTTCACAGTATGTGGTCTCTAAGATGATAGTATATATTCTGTATAACAGAGCATTGTAACACCAGGTGGCATAAGCAACCATTTTCAAACCTGAAAAGCAATTATTTATTGGGCAATTCATTTAAGACTCATATGAAATAGAATTTGTATCTTTTAAGTTGAAAAAATAAATTTACTAATAGTTTTATGCAGCTTTGCTCTTTGCCCTTCAATACTTCTCCTGAATGTCTACTACACTGTAGTACGTAAACATGAGCCACGAGTTGGTTTTTATTACACTGGGGTTCTTTCTGTTATAGAAACATCATCAGCAGACAATGGAAGACAGACCAAATGATTCTTAAATGTATAACCTTTTTCTTTTGTGGAGGGTTCTGGGGTGTGCAATTTCCATCCATCAAATTGTCGTTATTGACAGTCCTTCCAAAGCCAGGTGCAATTCCATCTTCTGAAGTACAAAAAACAGATGCTTCCATGAACATGCCTCTTGCATCATCTTGAATCAGGCACTTTGACTCGTTTATTCTGAATCCACCTCCTACCTCCAACTGATGTGAAGGGGTCAAGTCCCTCAAATTAGAATTCATTGAGAAATTTACACCTGTCCTGTCAGGACTTTTTACCCAGGAAGAATAAATTGTGCCCCGTCCACAATGAGCAGTTTCTAATTGGCTGTTTGAATCAGTCCTATCATGTGTGGGGGCTTCCAGGTTTTTATGCAGTGCACTTTGCTCAATTACTTCGAGTCCCAGCTGGAGGTCTGACACAGATTCCATTTCTCCAGTGCACTGCCGTGTGACATCAGTTCTGCTCCTTGGACTAGAATATCCAATAGTCTTTATTTCTTGCAGGCCCATTTCTGTCAGGTTGGAATTTCTGAAAGAATTCAGTGCTAGAATCGATGCTCTGTCATAGCCCTGCATGAAGAAAAAACATGTAACTATTTTTTCATGCTCCATCAAACCTATCTGACATTCAGATGTGCTGTTAAGTGGGATTAAAGGCCTGCCAGTACCATGAATTTATCAATTTTTAAGAAACAATTCTACAGCCAGATTCTTAGTTTTACTATTCCCATGTATTAAGTGAAAGCATTTTAATAAATGTACATTAACCAAAATAAAAAGAAATATTAAGTGTCAAGGTTTATTTATGACTGACAGAGGAAGGGGAAGAGCTTCAAAAGGAGCAAGTCCCAGGCCAGGAAGCTTGAAAGCACTTGCTTCAATGTAAAAGCAATCCTCCCTCAGTGTCAAAACACCTATTTCAAAGCAGGACAAGGAAGTGTTTCCAAGACATCTCTGAATTTTAGGATGAAGCCCCATGACAAGACACATGCCCCCTGCAGGCTGGGAATGCCCAGGCATATTCCAACAGCACTCCTTCAACTAATCCACCACCTATGCTGACTTACTAACCTTCTGCTCTTTCACTTTGAGCATAACTGGGATCCACACAAACAATTAAGAAATGCTGGTAACAAGGAGAAATGTCAATCTGAATCTAACTACAGCCTGGAAAGCAAAGTGTTCTTTTTCTGTTCCTATTTACAAATTGCAGTAGTTACTCCTTTCCATTATAAAAGGGGATCCTGATCCAAATCACAATTTTTAAGTGATACAGAGAAAAACTGGTTTAAAACAGAAAATATAAGAGGTAAAGTGGAAATATAAAGGAGTAAGCAAGTAAAACCTATGGGGAAGTTAGCCTTTAAATTCTCAGGAACTTGCAATGATACCATTTGCAGGTTTTGCAGATTTCCTTACCTCTTGACTGTAAGCTCGCCTTTTTATTTCTGGGGAACTGTCAGGTGAGGAAATATTCTAAATAAACAAGAAGAAATTGCAAGTCAATTAATTTTTTAGCCTAAAGAAATAGCTCTCTCCCCCATTATGTAGCAGGAGTACAAACTACAGATTGACACTGCAATGTCTGAACACTTTCTCTGAAGGCTCTAGAATTCATGACAAATCTCACCTCAAAGTGCATGGTGTTTCCATGTATACATGGAGTTACAGGAGTAACTGGTGAATAGATGGGTTTGTAACCATTTCGACAAGCCTCATCCTCTGTTTTCACCCGGGGAGGAGTGGCAAACAACGATGGCTCGGAGGCAGTGATGTCAGCATGGGTTGGTGTGGCATAGGGAGAAGGAGTAGGTGTGGAGGTTTCTGAGAAAGCAGACTCCAACAGCTGATACAGTCTTCGTTTTTTTAGTGGTGTGGTTAGATCTGTGTGTTAAAATTAGAAAAAAGTTGTATGATTTCTAGATAGAACAATCACTTACAGCTGTTTAATTCATTTAGGTAATGAAACTGTTAATTCCAAATTAACAAATTTTAAGATAAAAAAAATCTCTGAAGGGCAGGCTTGCTGAGAGATGAACTTTTAACAGCCCACAGGCTTCCTGAAAAATAAACTCTTAGCAGCCTACAGATATATCAGTAAGGGAATTTAGTGTGCTAGGAAGCTGGAAAGAACTGCCTATGTCTTCAGAGAAGGCCAAGTCAACCCCTATGCATTTTTAAGACTGTTCAGCTAAAAGGTAGTTTCAGTGCACTCCAATTTTCTATTATGCCTAGAAGATTACACAGCTTCCCCCCCTCTGTGCTACATTGGCATACTGAATTTTAAAGGGATTCTAAGTATAGAGAAAGCATAGAAAATTAAATTTATAACCTGACCTCTTAATACTAATAGCAAAACCATTAGTCTTTTGTTGACTGTAAATATTAGGATATATAATGGTTTCTTATCTAATATACATTAAAGAGGGAAAAATTCCCAACTGCTATGCAACTAAACATTTCTTTCAAAGTAAATGTGCAAATACTCCTGGAATTTTCATCAAGTCATCAATTTAAAAACAGTGCTCCACAATCAGATACTTCATCATAGCTGTTATGTAGTGTATTTACAAAAGCTTCACACCTGTTAAGGAACAGCTGTCATTCAGTAATAAGGGACTTTTATGTTCACCATTGATGGCTGGACTTCTAGATCTCTCTTGTGATGGTGAATTAAATCTATCAATCGTTGTGGAGTTTTCTTCTTCCAAAGCCTGCTTCAACCAACGCTGTAAAAAACCAAGGAGTTCCAATTAGCAACTTAAAACTTTAATGATGAACATTTCAAAATGTGTAGTATGACTGGTTTCCCAAACAGCCTTTTTCTGCCTGAATTTATGTTAATAAATAAAGACTTCTTTTTAATTAATATGGGATAGAACACCATAACGAAGAGAAGCATTACCTTTTTACAAGAGCCAGTAATGTTTTCCACAGGTTCTTTTTTCCTCCTCTTTTCTGAAAGGAATGGAGAAGTAAAACGGATATAGTGCTTTGGAGTTGAATACACGTGAGGGCTGTAAGTGAGGCCAGGTAAGGAGTTCAGCTGGGTAGCCAGAACTTCAGGGTCCGTGGTTATGCGTAGAGGCCTTTCTGGCACAGTGTCTGTAGGCTTCCCTGCTTTATCACTCTTTTCACTCAACCATTCACTAACCAAGTGCTAAACAGAGAGAGAGAAAAAAATTAGTGTTTTATGAGTGTGTTAACCAGTGGCTTTTTATAAGTGTTTAGTTGAATTATTCATCTAGTCAACTACTACACAAACCAGATACAGTTTCCAGGCTCCAAGTTTAAGAAGACCTGGCAAGAATGAGCTCAGTTTTAGTGAAATCATGGGAACAGCAGAAGAAATCAGTACACGTTTGCTGACACACCAGTTTGGGGGAGGGGCAGGGGTGTTTAGTTATTTCCTTTTGTTGTAAACTACACTTAGTTCTTCTGCATTTAATTCTCACTGAACATTACAATAAAAGTGCCTAGATAAACTGTAATTGGGATGTCAATTCAGTAACACAATTTTAAAACAAAATTTCAACTTGTGCCTGAGTACCAGGCTGAGGAGAAATAGTGTAACATCAACAGAGCAAAATTAAAGAAGCTCCTCATCAGATTTCCATACTGTCAGGACTGTGCCTCAGTCAACACATCAGGCACCTGCCTTCAACACTCTCCAACTGTAGTAGTAAATGTGGTGTAATTGAACACAAAGACACACTGGTCCAAAAAGGCTAGTATTTCCTAGCTAGTTCAGTGTTTTAAAAAAAATATGCCAGTAAATTTTAGTTTTTATTAACAGATAAACGAATCTCCTAGATTTTACAGTGATTCAAAATTAAGGACACACAACAGTAAATATTAATATGATATCAAGACTTTAACACAAATTATCATAATAAATTTTATTTTGTCTTTTAAAATCCATTTTTATTTGATTAATTTTTAAAGCAAGACCTTCTCTGCACTTAGGGTAGAATGGATGCAATGCAGAGACATTTCACAGATACCTGAAGCCTGAATTTGACTGCACTTTGTTGCTGTTTACGAGTATTAAACATTTCTTCCTTCTTTTCTGCTATGCAACAGGCAAGAAAGGAAGAAGTGTTCCCCCCTCACAAGAATGTAACAGTGATGCAAACAAGCAGTGTTACAGAATGACTCAGGGACCTTTTGGAAAAAACTAATCTAAATTATGTTAGGGGTTTAAGATAGAAAACCATCTTAAAATTGTTATTTTTCTTTTGACAAGAAGTTTTGACCTTTCACTCCCCACCCGCCCTTTTCCTCCACTGATTAAAGTTTTCTTATAAATCACACTACAAATATTTTTTAATGTGTTCTGTGAAGTTTAAAGCAGAAAGCTGTACTGCTTTAGTTGTACTTGCAGATTTAAGATTTTTGAGTGTCTTTTAATATCGCGCCATTTCGTACAACTTTTTTGCAATGCAGTCTAATGGAAAGAAATTTTACACCAAAGCAGCATTAAAGAGTAAAGAATTTTCCCTCCAGACATGCACATACACATTTGGGGTGTTTAGACCCATTTACTTCAGAACAGACAGCTGAGAAGTACTAGGAGTTAGTGAGTTTCTTGGAGATATTGTTTGCTATCTGAAGCATAAAATGAACAAAGGAAGAAAGGCAACTTTTATTTCTTTGGGTTTCTCTTTAAATTCAGCTTTAATTATATTTTGGTTATGTATATTATTTCAATCCATTTAGAAAGCTCATTTAGAAAACATTTTGTTCCCAAACTGCTCTGAAGATGTATTTTGGAAGTGTCTTCAATCCAAACTAATGTGTCTTCCACCAAACAATGTTACACATATTTTAATCTATTACCAATGAGTGACTATACAATGGTGATTTTTCAAGAAATGAGTAAACATTTTAAAAACAATGCACAGTTGCACACTGATGAAGCAGCCTATAATTTTTTAAAAACTGTTAAGGTCCATCTTTTCCTCACCCTCAAGAGACTCACCTTCTTTGTTTTTGGATACTTTGTAGGGCATTTACTAAGTGCTGGAGCTTCTGTTTCAGTAACCATTTCTGTAACAACAGTTTCTGTTTCAGGCTCAGCTACCAGGGCTGCATTCTCAGTTTCGTTGTGCTGTGAAGTGACTTCCACATCAGGAGAGGAGGGCTGGATATCTGAGCACATGCTGACGGTCCTGTGCCGCCTGCGCTGCTGCCCGATGTGAGTTCTGCTGCGGGAGAAGCTTTTCCTCTGCTTAGTTCTGTTCACTTTGGCTGGGGTGGGCTTGGTGGCAGTTTCTTCTTTTGCCGGTTCCTGGGACAAGGCAAAAGTCAAGTAATCACATCCCATACATGTCTAGAGCTACTTATCTTTCTTAGGAAAAAAAAGAAGTTAGTTCCCTCTTCATTTACAGAAGGAAGTCTCAATCTCATTTTTGTTGTCAGAACTACAACAATTCTCTCCTTCTTGAAGGGAAATTACAGCATTTCCTGTAGCTTCCTCCCAAGCACCAGCTGTATCATCATCAGCAGTGCTCACACACACCCATCACCAGTCAGATCATTCATTCATCCCTAAGCTAGAAATCAACTGCTTATATCACCATGTCTTTCAATCCAATATTCTTTTGGCAATTCATAGTTTAGCTAGGTGTTTAGCTTTGTCACAAAAGGTACTTAAGAGAATGCTGACACACACAGCTCAGGGAAACAACCTGGACTGGGAATCATTAAATTAGTATTTGCAAACTAAGAAGCATCCATTAACAACAGAGTTAAAAACTGTTATAAAACATGAAGTATCATCTGCACGAACTCAGAAAAAAAACCACTTTACTAACCCATTTGCTTTAAAATAACAGAAAGATTAGAATACTATGTGTTCCTGAAAAACCCACTGAAAAAACAAATATCTCTCCACTGGTTACAGAGGGTGCCTAAGGACAGTCACCTCCTGTGGCTAAAGTCAACACTGATAAATGTTGCATCCTGAACTTCAAAGACAGACTGAATTACACAGCTGTTGTGGGTGTGTGTATGTTTGCATAAACTCATGTAACTGAAATTCTTCACTAAAGAATTCTATATGGATCTTATCTGGAAAAAATTCAGAAGCCAATAAAATGTAATGTCAAAGAACATTTTGGTTACATATACTTGAGTTCAGAGATTTAAAAAAAAATCATACATCTTAACATGCAGCGTGCCAGCCAAATTGATAAAATATGCAATGTTAAAAGCCAGCTTTATAATAAAGCTCCAGATAACTACCTGAATAAACTCAGCATCATTGAGAATCTGTGCTTCCTTGCATTCTGATTTAACCTCCGTTTTTGCTGTGCTGATTCTTTCCAAAGCCTGTTCTCTTCTTTTTTCTCTTTTTTCTAGTCTGGCAAAAGCTTGCAGGATAGCTTCCATTTTCCGTTCTTCTCTTGTCTGATGGATTTAACAATAATCATGATCAGTTTTAGTCATAATCTCCCATATATTTAAATATGTAATTACTCTCACTCCTATTTTTTAAGTACTTCTAAACATGCTCAGTATATGTCTGACATGAAGATCAAGTTCAGGGGAAGCTCAGATTAAAGGGATATGTTACAATCACTGCAAATACTAGACTTCTGAAGAAAGGCTTGCATCCATACCAGCTTGACAAACAAGAAAATCCTACTTTGAATTTAAGAACTTGCTTAATTTTTTGAACACTTAACCAAAAAAAAGGCAGATGTTAAGATACTAGATTTATTGACACTGCTCTATCAAAATCCAAAAATTAGGATTTCTGTGACTTTTTATTCAAGTAGGGAATTAAAATAAAATAGGGGAAAATCTTAATTCCCAATGCTAGCTATAAAAATAGCCATTACAAATCACAAGCAATAATAAAAGAGCAAATAATGAGATCTAAAACAGGCATTGCAGAAATCATCTAAAGACACTAAAAATGATATACATTTGAAGATAAAAGCAGATTTTTGTCAGAATGCAGTGATGAACCCAGATGAACTGTTCTCAAATAGCAAGCCTTGCATTTTAAGGCTAAGTTCATGTAAGGATCTGACTTTGCACATGCTCAGATTGTACAAGCCCACAAAAAGGCAGCAATTAGCATGGGAAGAGCAGGTGTCACTAAGCCTTAATGATGCCTTTTAGGCAGCTACTTGCTTCCCAACTTACCATCTTCCTTTTCCTTTCTGCAATCTGCTCCTCTGATTCCATTTCTACTTCATTGCTAATGGGAGTTTTTTCTTCTATATCATCGATAAAATCTGGCTCCTGCAAGATGGAAGCAACTGTTTTACAGAAATTCTACTCCTTTGGTAAATTAGAGTGAACTGAAAGCTACAAAGAACTAAGAATCCTCAGATCACTACATCAGAAGCAGCCAAACAAACAAATCAGGATGAAAAGTGTTCCATCCCCACTCCCTCATCCCACCAAGCAAAAAGAAGTATCAGAATGAAACCTTCAAAACAAAGGAAACTTTAGGACACTAACAATGGCCACTGCTCTAACCATTTTATAATCAGTTAAATAGTTAGGAGCTTTATATTATCCACCCACAAAAAAGTGTTACTTTTAGTGAAATGGAATGAATGCCAAAATAGATGTTATCAATTACACAGAAGTAATTGAAGTTTTACTCAGCTCTGAAGTGTACTCAATTGAAGTCACATTTTCCATTTGAACATTCACTATAGAATCTAATGATGGTGCCACATCATATGGAAACACAGAAGTTACCTAACTAACAATGGTTTTCTGTTTTCAAAGAAAAAACAAGCATGAAAGTGTAACTTTGAAACTAATTAAGCGTTCACTAGTCCTATATGCAATTTCACTTTTACATAAAGGACTAGACAAAGATTTAAAGTTTGTCCTAAAATATATATATCTAAACATAGACACCAGGCAATTAGTAGCTTTTTCCTGGGGTGATACATATGGTGCTACCATAAAGTGTATGGGAAAATGTAAATGCACTTTTAACAGCTTTATTCTTCCCACAATTCCTACTTTTCAATTTTGAAAAACAATACAAGTTCTCCTGTGAATGTTCTATATAAGCACTGTATATTACATAAAAAGATCAGGAGAAGATGCCATATACCAGCTATCATTTCTTGAAAGCATGACACAAAACAGATCAAAAATCACTCTCAAATGAGAAAGTTTAAATTATTTCTGAGCATCTTTGTGTCAGTACCTGATTATTAGAAATGGACAGCCTGAGGGGAGAGAGCTTCCTCTGTTTATTATCTGCAATTTTCATTTTGGTGGCTGCTCCTTCACAATCCAATGTGATGTTCTGATTCTGAGTCTCTTTTTCTCTTGAAACATCTTTCTCTTTCTTTCCCTTTTTCCTTCTAGTTTCATATCCAGTATTGATGTTTTCTGTAGGCTCGGAACGTCTGAGAACTGGACACTCAGGATTTTCTTTGAGGCAAGCACAATCCACTTTGTATTTACTGTAAGTAATTAAATGCAAGAAGGCGTATTTGATTAGGTTGTACAGCAATGAGACCCCTCAATACTAAATCACTGATATTTCACATTAAACATCTGCTGTAATGCAAACCAACCATGTTAACTTAACATGCACGTCACAAGAGTTTTCACCACAATATACAATGCTACTGTAACTCAAAAACCTTATCTACAGGTTAATCCTTTAGCTCTGCCACACAGAATTCTTTTAAATTCAAGTTAGTATTCTGCTTGAAGGCCAAAAGACATCTAAAACCTGAGCATAATCCTAAGAGGAAATATAACCAACATAAAACAGATGCATGAAGTTAGAGAGTTCATTTTATATGCAAAAATGGCAGACACAATTTACAGCACGAGCACACCAAACTCAGTGTCACTTAGCACAATTTTAAGCTCCACTTGAATACACAGGAAATTCAAACCTGTTCAACTGAAACAGGCTGTCACTGGTACTAAACACAACTACTGTGTATTTTTAGAAGGAGTATGTCTACAACTCTGAACAGTGCCCAGTATCTTGAGATAGTGTGAACCCGTGCTGATTAGCACACGTGCTCTGTGGTCACACACAGCTCAGGTCACACAGCAAAGGCATGTCTGCACAGCACTGCATCCAAGCTGGCCACAGAATGCAGTAATAAAAATACACAACTCTGCCCACACACACTGTTCATTGTAAATACAGTGCCTAAGGAGCTTTGTGTTATTAAAACATGCAAGAAAGTAAATGATGCAAAACCAAAGTCATTCTGAATTGCAAAGTAACTTACTGAGCATTAGAGGTATTTTAAAACAGTATTCTCAAATACTTACCAATTTCCATAATCAAAATCAAATGCTATGGTAATCTCTGCTCCCTTTGGAATGTTATGGATGGAGTAAATATAAAGATGAATTGTTCCATCTTCAATTACATGCCTCACCTGTAATCAAGAGAATGTTATTATATTATCATGAATTACTTTCAAGTTCTTGTATAAAAAATGTAGGGATTGCTCAGATTATCAGGAATCTCATGGAAAAGGAGATTCCTAAGTAAATGAAACCTAGTTTAACTTTCTAAAGGTGCTCACCTCTGCATTTGGTGTACATGAACGCCTGATAAATCGAGCCTCATTTCCAAAAGTTCTTGCATCAACACACATTTCTAGCCCATGGAATTTGGAGTAAAACAAAACAAATGGGTATGGCCTGAAAAACACACAAGAAAATTGGGAATTTCATTAATTTTTCAAGATGATAAACAGTGCTTATTCTCCTTATTAGTCAGCTTTGTAACATGATGCTTGGTACAATACACCAAATTTGGAGGCTAATCTAAGAATGACATGTTCAAGCTTCATGATTTTAGCAGATATATTATTCCCCACATATATTCTCAGAATACCTCAAGATGGAGTTACAGCCCTGTATCATCTGCATAGGATCCACAGGGAGAACATTAACAGAGCAAGCACTAGACATGGAAGACACACAGTTAAAGTTTTTCAAATTTCTTAAACTTTTTTTATGACAGGCCCCAAAATGAAACTCAAATTTATATGCCACATAGAATAGTTTTTTAAAAAGTAAGACCACCACATCCCTGCCTAACACCTGCAGCATCACTAGCACCAACCCTCCTGAAGGAAAGGGGCCTCCAAATACTTTATAAAGTCATACTTTAAATTCTGCTATTCCAAGTTCCAAGGAACCTTGTATCTTTACTGAGCAAGAGCTCCATCTCCTTCAAGAGGCATTCTGCAAATTTCTGAGGAGGGGTGTTCATGCAGTTAGTGGCAGCATCAAAACCAACCCACAGGAAGAAGGAACCAGCCACACACTGCTCAGTAAACTAACTAGAGAACTCTAGCAGTAAAACAGCCCCAAGCTGACCTGTGTCCAATTTCATTCTCAGCCCTGTGGACTTAAAATCCATTTCTCTCACAAAGGATAAAGCCTTTACCATTAATATAGTCATTATTCTATGATGGCAGAACCTGTCTATTTCCTGGTTTAAGGTGAACAACTACCCAGCTGAGCATGCAAGAATTCTATAATTAGGAAGGAACAAAAAAGAGAAAACTAGCTCCTGAATAAATCTGTAAGGATATCCAGAAGAGAAGGGGACAGAAAAGGTTCCAGTTGTCATTACTTTTAATCACACAAAGTAAAATACAAGACACTGCTGGTAACTAAGATCCACTTGTACTTGAAGCAACAGTTTGGCAAGCATCATTTTAACAATCACTTGACTGAAACATAAAGAATGAACAAACCTTTTAAAGAAATATCCATTAGCTTCAAATTGTTCTCTCAGCATGAACTTTCCTCTGTATTCAATAATAAGTGCATCAGGAGGCAAGTCTTTGGCAGCCTTTAAAATTTTCTTGTTTTTTTGCACATAACTCTGTAAAGACAGATTCATTTATGAATTTTTACTTTCTACCATTTTTCCATTAATAGCATATTATATTTTCACAACTATTTAACAATTTTATATGAAGTAAAAAAGCCCCTTCTTTTTGTAATTAAACCTCCAGACTGAACTGACCAAGCTGTCTTGCTCACCTGGCAATGCCACTAGTTATCAATTTAGACACAAGGAATGCTTTGGCCCTAGCTCTCCAGGACATGGCTAAAAACCAACATATTCATGTTTTTACAATTCAAGTACTATAGCCTTTAGTGCACTTAACTCTCACCATGACTAGGATGAATTGCTGCATTGTTTTGCACAACACTTTCAAAAAGCTACAATTCCTTTGAACAAAACAAAACATGCAGACATTCACAACTCATTAAAGAAAAATCAAAACAGGGAATAACATAATAATTGAAAAAAAAAAAGAATCCTGACAGTTTCCAAATTCATTTTCATATCTTTAGATGGAAGGATGGCTTTAATTAAAAACCAATACATACCCTGGCAATTAGTGAACTCACACCTCTCATAACTGCCATCACCAATGAAAAAGGAAGTAGCCTCTATGTAGGCAAAAGGCTCTGAAAGTAGGGATAATCCTCTAAGGAGGGTGTCCCATATGCCATGATGGTCTTTGAGAAAAAGAAGCAAAGATGCTTCCATTAATCTGCTACAGTAACTACTCCCTCAGATTTCTGCTACAAAATATGAAGTTTTTTACATGGCTCTGATTTTAAGTGTGTAAGTAACTGGTAAGTTACTGATAAACAAGGCTAGAAAAAAGCACTGCACAACTTCCTCATAAACTAGAAATTACAGGATGAGTCAAAAAAGAATCACTATCAGAAATACCACCCATGAACATCCAGAACACCTACCACACCTTAAGAAAAATGTTGACAATGAACATCATGATACACATAGTAGGGGGAAAAAATAAATTCAGTTCCATTGGTTCTTTCTACTCTAACAACTCGAGGTATCTCTCAGAGAGAAACAGCAGCAAAGCTGACTAAAGCTATGTGTCAAGAGACAGTCTAAGGGCAACCCAATATTCAGGCTGAAACTAACACCTTAGCTACTTTTTAGGATAAATGATATGCAAATGTAAACATAACCAGGGTGGTACACAACGTATAAAAATCTGAAAAATATGTTAAAATTCTGATGCTCAAATCTGGTGAGACAAGGAACAAAAAGTGAATGTGAAGTCCCTTTTTTGTGTTTTTTCCTGTGGCTTTTTTTATTGTTTTGGTTTGGGGTTTTTTGGTTGGTTGGGGTTTCTTTAAGGCATCTAATGTCATGTACAAACACAGCATGCAGTAACACAACAAGGCACAGCTCATTACCTCTACTGGAGGTTTGAAAATCAGATTGCTGGTGCTGACTTCTTTTTTGTCATTTCCATTGCCTAATCTGAGAGCTATTTTTTGTGCCTCCCTCTGGACACCTTCACTGTATTGGTTATTATTTGCTTCTTCATAGCGATCCATCCATGCCTTGATTTTAGTTTCCCATCCAAAGTTCGAACTGTCAGTAGGATCAATCTCTGGAGCTGAGCCCTAAAAATTGAAGTAAGTCACCAGATATTAGAAGGCAAGATATTAAAGGAAAAATTCTGTAACAAGACACAAAATGATGGGCAAAGGTATGCCACTGATTTACAGGTTGGGTTTCTTTAGCAAGTCTAGTATAAAACTTTGTATTACTTAAAAACATTGAGATAAATTCAGTCCCATTACATTTGTCCTTTCAAGAATTTTATTATTTAGTAAGTATCACCCAAGTTCAGGAATGCTTTCCCTCCTCAACAGTGATTCCTGCTCTTAGTGGGATGAGAATGGAGAGTGACATTGTTTCCTCCCACAACTGCACTGCATCACGAATTTAAGTGCAGGAGTTGGAGGGTCAGGTCTCCCTGCCCACTCAACTTTTGTGAACATATGCAAATACAGAGAACTCCAGCTTTTATCCTGTAATACACAGACTTTATATTCATTCTCCTTTCAACTTCAAAGATCATGCTGTATCTTTTCTTCTGCTGCGTAACTTACTAAACTTCACTAACCGTACACCTGCTACATTAAGGTTGTGACTCTAATGCTACAGGCTTTACACATCCAATTTTTCCCTCCTTATCTGCTCCTCACTATACAATTTCCTTCTGTAGTGCTTCAGATCCTTTCACTTTTAAAGAAAGTGCCATTGTACCTCCAGACCTCACAAGCAGCAGCCAGGCTGCAGCCAACCAAAGCTCCTTACGGACAGCAGCAGCCAGCCAACGCTCCCTTTTCTATCCACCTGAGCAGAGACACTATTAAACATTAATAAAACACAAGTAGTTCAGCAATTCAATTGACCTGGTTACATTTCTTTTGTGCATGAAGAAAACCATACACACAAACAGCATTTCAAAGGTGTGATGCTAAGACAGCCATGAAAAAACAGTGGAACCTTACAAGCACCATATTAAAAAAACCCCATAAAACTAGAGACTTTTCTTCCCCAATCCATCTTCACTGTTTCCCAAGGCACATCTTAGACATTTCAAGCATAAATTGCATCCCACTTGTTTTTATATATTCCAAGTATGAATGAACTATGGAAATATCCAGTTGTCACACCATGCACATTTTTATATCACAGAAAATTTAAAGACTGCTGTAACATTTAAATCTTACAAAGCAGACATCCCAATACAATTCCCTCAGACTATGCCAGTACCAGTGATTAAAATCCTGCCAGATATACAGGAGTCCCACCAGGTGTAGATGGAGGTTTGACAGAGCAGAACCACTAACTTAGCTTTCAAATTCAGTACAGCTATTTCATTATTTTGCTGCTAAACAGTTATGAAAAGCTGGAGCCACTAAATTTAAATGAAACGTTCACTCAATTTTACTCCCTTGCATAGCACACATGAGCCCCAATTAATCCACTGGCTCTTGAAATAAAAATCTGCACTAATTATTTCAGTTAATTTCAGAGGACAGAGATGTAGTGCTCATGCCTTAATTTAAAATCACTATGATGCATATGTAATATATTAGCTACCAAGAGAGAATAGTTCTTAGTGTACAGCCCCAATTATATTCTTGATGCTTATTATTTAAGTAACATACAGTTAAGGTATGAAACAAAACCCAAACAAAATCACATTACCTTTACTCTTGAAGACTTCCTGGATCCTTCTCGAAATGCCTAGAATAAAATTAAGATATTCATATTCACTGGAGGAAATACAAAAATCTCTTAAGGAATTGAAAAGCTATTAATGAACAACTTTTCAATTAAACACGAAAGATGAAAAGAACAAACTATGCTGAAATCTCAAGAAGGTAAGAGGTTATGTCTCACAAAATGTATTTTAAAAGCATTCAGCATTCCTAACTAAGTGCACAGTAGTCAGGTACCTCTACCTTTCTCTCACATTACAACTTGATTCTCCAGAAATTCAGAATCCAAGCTAAAATATCAGAGGTAACGGAAGAATACATGGCAATTGATTTGTATTGAGAATTATTCAATCAAAAGGAAACATTTTACTAAAGATAGCAAAAAAGACATCAATAACTTATTCTGACTTTGAAGTTTTAAAAAACAAAATTCTCATCCAAGCCAAGGAAATTAACCATGAAAACCACTTGTTCAGGAAGTTTCATGTACTTTACTTCCTCACATATGTTTTGTCTTCACATATACAGTTTGTACATCTGCAGCTAAGCAGCATAATGTCATTATTTTTTTACTCTAATTAGTTTAGCAGCTAGCTTTCTTACAGCACACTTCTACACAATTTCTACTCAGATAAATGGAGTCACATCAGGACAACCAATGGCAAACATTTCTGTACTTAAAACCACCACAAATGAAGACTTCCAAGGAATTCTTCTTTGGGTAACCCAAAGCTTGTTCTGCACCACCTCTATTTCAAATGGTCCAGTAAATGCAATTCCTGTGGGGAGATTCTGCCTCCATTATAAAACTGAGCATGCCCAGGCAGGATATATTAACTTGAAATAAGGAGGAGTTGTGGGGGTCAGGCACCCAGAAAGACATTAATTTACTGCAGAGTAATATATTTCAAGCTAAACCCAGGTAGTAAAATAGCCTGATTTTTAAATCGGTCTCTCTTGGTAAGAAATGTCACATAGCTATAAATTATAACACAAAGTAATAAGAGAAATTACATTCACTTACTTTTTTACATTTTGCTATGTTCTGTTCTTTCTCTCCACTTTTTTTCCTCTTCTTATCATTGACTTTTGTAACTCTTGTAGCAGTTAAAGTAATTGTCGTTGGTGTGTGTTGATAAGCCGTATACAGTTCCACAGGAACCTCATCACCACTCTCTGTTGCACTGGTGTCCCCATCTTGAAAACAAAGAACACTCTAAATAATCAAGTACTGCAGAAAGAACACTAGAACACTCACTAGTTGCTCTGCATCTGTTTCCAAAATACAAAAATTCATAATGACAAATGCTCCAAGAACTCATATGCAAAATTCACCAACAGTTGCAACAGCATGAAAATGAAGGACCAATGAGAAACTGGTAATTAAGACAGGTTTGTAATGCAAGGTAAGAAAAAGGTACCAGATTAAATTCCATTCTTTGAATGGAATTAAAGACCATATTCCCTTTTAAACAAAATTAGAACTAGAACAAAAAAGGTAAAAAATCTGTTAACACATTCACTTATATAGAGCTTTTACTTGTAATACAGCATTTGGATTCTCTCAGATGACTGAATTCTGGAAGGGATTAAAATTAATGACTGGCCAGCATTTCTTGTGAAGCTCTATTAATTAATCACATGTCATAGTCATAATCAACTATTTCAGCGGCAATTTGCACTGTCAAGTGCCTTTTTCAGGGTTAATACGTCAATTTAGCCAAAAGCCTTTTGTACTCAAAATCCCCTAACAGTAACATTCTGCTGCTCAGGAAGAGAAAAGAGATGATCAGACATAAACTGACAGATACTTTTTCTTTGTGCTGTGCTCTCACAGACCTAAAGGCCAAAGCCTGAAATCTAGCATACATCAGCATTTATGTCAGACAAACACATATCCTGACCTGAAACAGGATTACCCTAGTTCTGTCAAGATGAAAGGCTGTGAAGGATGGGGAGGATTGGAAGAGATGATGCACACAGATAAGAGACTGTTGTTTGCATGTGCTCAGTACAGGCTTCTCAGATTTTAGCAGCTTTTCCAAATATTCTGCATTCAGTAAATACACTTCACACTAAGCAAAACTTTCTCACACACCACAGAAGCAGGCTTTACAAATACTTAATATGAGAGCAGAGAAAACATTCCTACTGCTCTCAGAAGGATGTTGCTTTAATCAGTGCACTCAGCAGTCCTAATTCTCAAAACCCTCTTTACTAAATAAAGAACTCCAGCTACTCTGGTTACTCTGGATTTTTCCTGCTCACAACATTCCTTAACAGGATTCTTCTGTGCATAGCAAACAATCTCATCTTAGCATCATGGTTATTCTTTTGAACACCTTATCAGGCACATAATTATATTTCATAAGCTAGGAATTTATGATGTTTACTGAATTTGTTAACATCTCTGCTGAGAATATTTTCTAAATGAGCATAAAAAGCACAAGGAAAGAAGAAACGTCTAATCAAAGATGAATAAATAGCAGAATAACCAATGCCTGGGAAATAGAAACTTAAAATTGTCAGTGTCTGCAGTCCATACACTAGTGCCTACAGAATCATGACATCACAGCCACACACCTCTCCCCTTGCCCCAAACCCCACAAAACACTGTTTTCCTTAGGGAAGCAACATTTCAGTATTGCTGTCTGCACTGTGCTCTAACTTACTGTAAAAAATAATTACCTCAGCTGAACATGTAATTACATGGAGTTGTTTTGAGACACTCCTTTCTAACCTACATAACCTGCTTTCACTTTGAAGAGCCTTGGTAAAGCATACTAAGGGGAGATCTTGAGTTTGCAGTCAGAAGCAAAGACACAAACTCTCAAAATTTCACAAGTTCTGGGCCCAGATTAAGTTACCCATAAGCAGCAAGTGATCTCGACAGCAGTAATTTCAAGGCCAAACAGCTTGAAGCAACATCCTTGTTTATGTTATACATCAAGATATCTCATCTTAAAAAAAAACCAAAAAACCCAAAAGCCCAAAACAAACTTCCCAGCAAAGCCCAAAACATCCAGTATAAAACTGAGGGAGTATTGGCTTGACAAAGGTGCTCAGTTCACTGAACCATAGTCAGTAATGCACTGCACACTGAGCTGCACCAGAACTGGATTTTTATACCAGAAAAACAAAATCAACACCATCTCATACAACAACAGGGCCCAGAAGAATGGGCTAAGAACATTGCTAGAAAAAGAATGATGTGGTTACACATAAAAGCTTAACACACAAAATTTTCTATCATGTGAAATGTTCAATTAAAAGCTCTTCTCTTGGAGCAAACTAACTGATCTACTACTTTCTCCCCGCTGTTTAGCTGTGTTTCATCCAAAGGCTAAATCAGTAACTCTTTAGAAATCTTTACAACAAAGACATTTTACTCTAAAGAATTCTCATATTTAAGTGAAAAGCCCTATATATACAGACTTATTAATTAAAGAGCAAATTATGCAGTCCTATCTTTTATCAAACACCTGTAAATTACTAATAATTAAGTTAAAAGTAACATTCTGCTTCTGTTGAGTATCTAAAACATTGAAAAGATCCATTCAAATTGATGGCCACCAAAAGCCACTTTTGCTTTTCCTACTTGAAACCATCTGTGAAAACTGCCCATTTTACTGATGTCTCACACAGGTCTCAGTTTTTACCCAAAATCACTGAGCCCAACCAAACTGTACAGCAGTCAACACAAAATATATTCACCCAAGCTAAATGGAAATCAAGAGGTGTAAGCACAGACATTCAAGTTATGTATTATAAATCACAGTAATCAATACTGCACTTTGATCACATTTTAGATTAAAGAGAACCAGAATTTGTCTGTCTTTTCAACTGTTTTGATACTTTGGCTTAACATTTAGTATTTCCTTTCCTACTGAATTCATGTAACAGATTTAGAACACTGATCAAGACTGAGGAGGGTTAAACACTAACTTCAAAGGAAGATCTCATCAGCTCCTCCTAAGATTTTTAATCTCTCTTCCCTTAAGTTTACCAGTAAATGATCAGATAGTGTGCCTGCAAATCCCAAGAGATTAAATAGCTCAGATCATCAACTTCCCCTATTTGTTATGAAAATTCAAGTCCAACCTCACAGTAATATCAGAGCAGTCAGTGAACTCATTAACTCCAAATGAATTATAAATCTACTTCTTCTACTATTTCAACAGAATCAACAAAAATAATTTTAAATTCCAAGAATTTTCACAATTTAAATTTGATTGACCTAGTAGGGCAACCAAAACTGTATAAATTAAGCTTGGTTTTGTTAAAATGAAAACAGACAAAACAAAAAATGACTCTGGTTTTGTAAGTAGGTCATTAACAGCTTTAAAGAACTTTAGACAACTTAGTAGCAGACAACACCATGTGCCAAGTGCACCAAGAAGCACAGTTGTGCCACACACCCCTCAGACGTTCTGAAGCCAGATGACATGGGAAGCAGGACCATATTTACGTGGTAATTTTAAAAGAAATCTTAAAATACACACACACACTCCACTACTTCAGAGACATGATCTGGAAGTAAAACATGTCACATTTAGGAGATGACCTCCTCCCAGGTTATTACTTTTGTAATAGAGCTTGAAAGTACCAGCTGTCAACCAAGAATTCTACAACACGCTTCGGTAATGGCCAGACAGAACTCCTGACAAGTTAGGCCAGGTGAGTTTTGAAATCCTGTTCAAGATTTCAAAGTTCAAGAACTACTTGCATAAAATACCCAGACTGAAATGGGTACTTGCACTACATGCCACCTTGGTTATCAAAGGCAAAAACCCCTCAAAACATCATTATTACCTACATCATATTGACTTGGTTTAACAACTTTCCCTGTTGTCCAAAAAATTCCAGAGCCATACCAAAACACCCAATCTACATCCAACATGTAAGAATTAGGATTTCTCTCTGAAATTTTTTCCAGAATGAAAGAAGACTTAGAAATCCTCTCTCATTCCAAGAGAAGAAACTTAAAGCTTTTCCACTTTTTTTTTCAGCACCTTAGTTAAAGGAGTTGCAGTTATTATAAAAGCAACATTGCTTATTAAGAAACTTGATCACTATTGAACAGATTGAATTATTCCACACTGCTATAAAAAACCCACAGTGCTGAAAACCATTAATAAAACAGGTGGAGCTACAACAATTCTGATACTATGTTATCTTGGTAAAATACAATCAAGTAAAAGGCATTGATTTACTAAACCTTATATGCTGAAGGCTCTCAAAACTGTAGGAACCATGTATGTGCTCTGAAGTCTTTATATATAATTTATATTTATTTTATCACCTTTACTAAGAAAAGAGCTTTACATTTTACTCACCTGACATATTTTCCCGTTTCCTTCGTTGCAACAGCACTGCTCTTTCTTTATCTAAACTCCTGAAATTAGAAAATAAATCAGCACATTTAAGTATTAAAACACATCTCTGGCATTTCCCATTGACTATTACAGAATAAACAGTAAAGTAACTAAATGTTCAGGTACTTGGAAAAATACCAGTTGTGCACTGTTCCATTCTGTTTCAGAGTTCAAAATCAACCAAGCTACTCACCTGGGTTGGCAACGTTCACACAGATATATGTCAGGAATATGCTGTCTGTCAATCCCCATGCAGTCAATGTGCTGCCAGACACTATGAAAAGATCAAAACAAAATCCCTACTTTAAAGAACAATTTAAAAAATTGCATGCACAATACATAGAGAAAGCAAGCTGCTCTTTTTTTTTTCATTGTCATCTTTACTCAGATTCAATACAGCTTAAAACTACATCTCAATCACTATCTCTGCCACCACTCTGCTAGCTGACTCGTTTTCTCTCTTGCAAATTTTTCTCCAACATCAGAAAACAAATGGTAAATTATCACAACAGAGAACAAGATAGAGACAAATATCCTCAGTAACAAGACTTATGTTTTACATAGCAACAAGAGGTTTGGTTTTAAACAAAAGGATTCAATTCCCTTTTAGAAATGGGTACATAAAATATTTCTATCTAGAGAAATATACACTAAGAAACAGTTTGATTTCCTTATATATTTTAAGAGAAAGATAAATACACATTTTTATACACCCAGTTATAAACTGGTAGTACTGCTGCACAGCAAAGAAAGAGCCTTAACTTCTTCCCAGAGTCAGGGAAGAGACTGCTTGCTAGACTGAAGTCTAACCTAAACCAGTAGTTTATACTCAGCCCTACACTGCTAGAAGGATGAGGGACACAAAAAGAGTTATCTTCCCACTTGGAAAGAGTTGTGGTCAATTCACAGCTCCTCACAGAGAATCTCTTCTTCAAAGGAGAAAGACTCTACCTAACTGGTGACTGCCTACAACTCCACTGCTGGAAGAACATCTTAATACATTTCAAAATAATGAGCAAGATTATCAGAATTTAGGACCATCAGAAATTACTAACAAGCTTATTACATAAGCAGAGAGAAGAATGGAGCTCAAATTAGTATTTTAAGTAGCTATAACTATTGTTCTATAAATACACAAAGATCTAACAAATCCAGCAGTAGTCATTAACCAAATTTAAAAAGACAGGCTAATAGAGCAGAAACATAACATTTGTTTTCTCCTGTTAAGTGTATCAGCTCTAAAAACTTATATTCTTATTTTTCCAATTCCAAGTATTCAAAAGCAATCTCTTACTATACTGCGATCAAGTAGGTGCTTAAGCATAAACTCAGAAGTCTAAAATATTTAACTTCAGCTTCTCCACTAAGAACCTAGGTTAGTCTTTTCATACTTATTAACCAAATCCTTTGAAAAATGAAGAGTAATCAGAAAGATCATGCACAGAGAAATCAATACTCAAGAAGTTTCTTTCACATTATTTTGCATCCTTCAAGTTCTTTGATTTACATATACATAATTCACCAAGATGCCTTATTAGTACATGCACATTAAGTAATGCCTGGGTCTTCATTTTACTCTACTAACAAATAACTTGGGACAGAGTACCACAGACATCCTTTTTAGAGGGGAAAAAAGGTGTACCCTTTTTAAGCAGCAATGCACAAGCAAAGGCATGACCAAATTAATGAGTAGTCAAGAATGACCAGAATTAAATTATAAAATAATCGCTGGCCTTAACTGACTATGTTGCCTATTAGAAAAACACACAACCTTCAAGCACTTTTTTGATGGAGGAAATTTTCTGTGACTCATCATAACTAAAACACCATTTAGTTACATTCACTTTCAGTGCAGTCTTAAGTAATTTTTACTTTTAAAGTTATTTTAATATGCATTACCTGCATTTGTCACAACAGATCATATATCCATCATCATGTGTAAAGCCACAAATGCATCTGGTAATATCTGTTCCATAGCTTCCATCCTCTGACGTACTGATGGTAGTAGCACTGGAGGTTTCATCAAAGTTGGGAGTGGTAAATATGCCTACTTCATTCTTGCTTATAAGCACTGATGGAGGAGGAGAAGCTGGAGGCGTTGGAGGAGGCCGAGCACCATAGTTATGGTCCTGGAATTTTGAGAAAAGGTAATTTATTGTATATGCTTATACACTGATGGCTATTCAAGCAAGGAACTTCAGGCTTCTTAATTTTCTAGTAAAAGGTTAAGATTTTGTATTTTTATATCCAATTTTATATATTTAAAATATCTTAAATTTTGTATTTATGTTTCATATCCCAATTCAATCTTATTTTCTAACTTCTCAACTATGTTATACATTTAAGTTCACTATGTTCTGCTTCTGACAGACCATTTTTATCTGACCTACCCAACTCCCAATAAGATACAGAAAGAGAAGTTTTTCCAGATAAAACCAGCATATTTTTCCATCATGTATTATGTACAGAATACTTTGCACAAAACTTACTGCATAGGGCAAACCAATGTAACTGTGTGAATGCGAGCCGCTGGTATACAACTGGTGTGGATAACTGTTCGATTTTTCAACTACCACAGGGCTAGCTTCTACAGATTCTGGTCTGCAAGGCAAAAGACAGAAGAGCAACAAATGCAATTACTATGTAATTTATATTAATAAATCGGAGGTACTTGCTGCACAGCTTCTAATTAACTCCTGCTGATTGTGTTTAAAGCAGTATGGGGCAGTACCAAACTCACTGACGGTAGCAAAGCTGCCGAAGGGAATTCAGCCCGAGCACGGTGCTGCGTTCCGGGCCCGCACACCCACCGAGCCCTGCAGCGACACACGGCGGCAGCGGGGGCACCACCGCTCCTGCGAGCACACATCCAGCTAGGGCTAAGCAGCCAAACAAGGCTGCTTCCATTTATTTATCTCTAGATAGAAAGAAAAAGCTGATAATTTGCAAGGCAAGGTTTTGTATCAAAGGCAGTGCCTCCTTCAATATACAAACCGTGGCTTATGTACACTAAACCGCAATACAAAACAAGAAAGATAAAGGAATACTAGAACAGGAAGATCTATTTGAGCACAAAAAATTGCATCTTCACGGCCTTTCTTGAGCAGCTGTTCATGTGTGCATGACTGAGATAACTTGCAGTATTTTCATTGCACCATATGATTTAATAACACCAAGAGAAATGAATCCAGGTTACTAATGCAGGTTTCTTTTAAGCAAAAAAAAAAGGCGCCACAAAATATCAACATTTAGAACTGACCCAGATGTGATTCACATTACAAATCAGGTCTGGCTCAGTTTTCTAATTTTATTTTTGTTATGTGTGAATTCTATTGCCTCTCACATATCTTACTAATTCCTTGAGGTAATTTTTAAAATAAACTCGGTTTCTGAATCTTAAATTAAAACAGATACTGATGGGATTTTTTCTTACACATTAATAGAGACTTTTTTGTTGTGCCATGAAGCAATATTAGTTTGTTTTAAAAGGGCACCAGAAACCTACATTTGTTACTTTTTGGAAAAAATATAATTAATCATTAACTTTCTGAACAAAACACGGTATTTTCACATCTCTGAAAGTGTCCTACTAATGGGTTTGGTGGCCCATTTCTTCTTAAGAGCTTTTTCCCATGTGAGGTTAATACCCTAATGATAAAATTGTTTAAGAAGAAACTAGGTAAAAGCACTTCTGGGGGAGGGCTTTTGTTTCTAGAGTCCAAAGGAAAAAAAAATTAAAAAGATTACTGTCTCCAACAGTCATCAGCTGCCTTTTTTTTTGAGAGAATGAACAAACATGTGAGCACAAAAATCATGTGAAGTACAAACGTTAAAAATACAACTTCTGACTAGCATAAGACAAACCAAATCTGACAGCACGCGTTCTTTGTTACCTCATAAATGCAGAAAAATCTTCAGTTACTCTCTTACACTCTTTCACAACTTGAAAATACAATTTTATTTGGAGTTTGTTATAATTAGCTTCTAGAAGCAGCTTAGAACTTAAGCTCATGACTAAAATAAAGACAAAAGATGAAAAACTGTGCCTGTCCAACCAATTTGCTTTTACCTATTTACCAGCACATCTGTGCAGTAATCACACATCTTTTCTGTGCTCCAGGAATCCTTGTGATGACCCAGCCAACCAAAATGCCAGTGAACGAGGCATTAGCCACACATCCATCATGACCATGGCAGAAATTCACTTCTCCAGGAACAATGATGTCTTGACCACTGCACTGCTTCTACTGCTGCTCCTCCCCATTTCCTGAGTGGGACAAGCAGCAGCACAGGCACTCTCATCCACTCTGTGTTCAATGCTCAGCCTAGGTCTTGCTGTAAAATACTCTGTTTTCAGAGCAGGAAGGCTTACTAAGGACAGGCAGGAGGGGATTCTGGTACAATCCATCCCGGATTAATTTAGGAGAGTTTCCTTCATTAAAAATAAGTATTACTATGACCTAAATACCAGCTACTTAAACACAGGAACATTCAGTGAAAGATATCAGAATGAAAGTGTCTTAAAAAGGAGGTTGTGTATTTCATCATCTGACTACAGAAGTCATCAAAAAGATAGTCCAGGTCCCTTTCAAGATCTGAGGCAAGACAATACACCCAACACCCTACATCCATTTCTTATTACTCCAGCCATTTATAAACCACTTAAGAGAACAAAATTTAATATTTACAGGCATAACAGTGGTGGGAAGCAAAAGTGTAAAGCTTTCAGAAACCTTCATTTATCACCAACTGTTTTAACACTCATAAAGCAGATTCAGAGAACAATGTTACTAAGAAAAAGGCACATCTTTACTTGAACAAGGAAAACCAGAAAAATGGTGGGAGCAAAATCAGGTGATACAGAAAGGCAACTATTAAAAAATTTGGAGCACAATCAGCTTTCAGTAAAACTTTTTTAAAATGCTTACCCAGGCACAGACACTACTTTCAATCATAACAGATGCCCACCAGAGCTCTGAATGTAAGTGTTACTGTTCCACTGACCCACTGCACTGGGCTGGGGAAGTGGGGAACAAACCAAGAACTAAGGGAAGGAGCTCCAAGAGCATTCACTTAAACTAGAAATGAACCATCACAGATTTCCTTTACAGTCAACAGGAAAGTGACATAGATGGCATAAAACAGTACAGAATGAGCACCATTCTTCAGAGAGCCACAGACAAAATCAACTCTGACAAACAGGTTACTGAATTCCTTATCATTCCTGGCTTTGCCAACCATGTGCTTGACCTCAAGCAGAAAATATGCCCTCTATACACCTGTCTGTTCAAAGGTCAAATCCTTCTTCTGAAATAGGCATCTCAGAATAGGCTTTGAGAAGAAATGCCTCTTGGTAAAATATTTAATTGTACAGATGATTAAAGCATGAGATGCTACCTAATTTCAAAATCAAGTTTTAGATTTTTTGGGCTCAGGTACCAGGGCCCAAGCAGCAAGGCACTAACTACTGTACTACAGACAGACACCCCTCATTTCACCACTGGCATTCCTACAGCCATCCCACAAAGCAAGTTTTCAGGAGGAAAACATGTAAGCATTCAGAGCTGTGAAAACACTGTAAGGCTTTCCTTGCTTGTATTTTGGCCATTAGCCAATTCTGTCAGAGACTGAGGTACTAATTCTGTCAGTCCTCTGATCATACCACATTTTTCAGCTTCACCTCAAACAACTGCTGTCTTACTGCCTAACTAAAAGGTATTTATTGTATTTTTGGTTTTCATCCAAACTACAGTGTTTGTATTGCAACACAGTATATATGAAGCTTGATCAAAATGTTATTTCCTAAATAAATAAATATTACTGTGATAAACTGACCATGGTATTTTGCTAAAATATATATACTTGTTAAGCACTGTGGTCAGCAATTCAAAACTGTGAAAAATGTTCACAGTGAACAAAACAAAAAGCTTGGCACATCTTGGTCTGCAGTGATTTTAAGACATTCCTGTACCTTGAAAACAGAAATATAGTATTTTCTAAAATCAGTTAAAAAAGAAAAGATGCCCGTATTTAAAAAAAAAAAAAGGCCTTGAGAGAATTTTCATTTAGCAAGTGAAACAACTTCATGTTCCGAGTCATTTCCTACCGTTCATTTCTAAAATGGAAACAAAATATTCTGCATGTTGCCAGCAGATGGCATTAGTGAGAAACTAAAAGCAACACCCGAGACCAGTTAATTTACAAAACCTCAAAACCTCAGTCACTACACTTTTATAGTTAGTTAACCTGTATTAAGGAAATCAACCTGCAATGATTCAAAGGAAGCCAATTCGTCTCTAAAATGTCATCTCCCTCATTCCACTCCTTTTAAACATTGTTTGCTTCTGACCATTTAGTAATAAATTAAGAAAACAAAAAAAAAGCACACAATTTTTGACTAATACCCAAAATACAGTCAGTTAGAATTTGGGGCCATCAACCACTTCCATAAATTTATAGATGTTCAAGCAGGAAACAAAATCTCACTAAAATGCTCAAAGGCAGGTGGGGTATCCAAGCTTTAGGCTGTGAGCTAAGCACACTGCAAGTACTTCCTGAACATTTGTCTGAACTCCAAATGCAACCTCTCAGCAACATCCATCTTCCACAATCCAGTTTGATGGGTCTAATTTTCAAGGAGTTTAGGTTTGTTTTCTGTTTGTGCCAGCACACCTGAACAGCATCTAGCTGAAGGCCATCTCAGACAAAAGAACACAATATATTTTGTATGAGAAACAACATTTTCTTTTTCCAGACACTTGATCTAACCAAAGACACATGACAGCCAGACAACAAGAACCAAGGACTGCTTCTCTAGCAGGGAGTGGGTTCTGCTACCTAAGCACCTTGCAGCAGCCCTGCAAGTACAGGCTGGCCTGATCCTATCTGCAAGTAAGACTGCACCAATGTTTTCTCCTGGATACTGAACTCAGTACTGTGATCTCTACACTGGGATTGTGAGGTTTATCATACAGGCCTTCTCCCTAAAAAACATGTATGGATATAACCACAAAAGCAGTACCATCAATGGCATTTCCCAATGTGTAGCTTATATTTACACTCTAAACTCCACAAGCACTCTCTGAAGCCAGGAAGAGTATTTTGTACCTTCAGAAATGGCTTGTTCTGCTTACAAGTACAAGCACCTTACCACTAAGATGTCACAAATCCCCATCTTTAGTAAGGTCATAAAGGCCAAGTATGTGTGTTTTTACTACAATGGCACAAAGATCTATCTGGAAGACCCCACTTTTGTACATGTAACATAAACAAACTAACTCACCCTATTTTTAAGATCCTTAAACCTCTTAGTAGGCTACTCCACACACAGCTATTTGCTACAATTATTAAAATATGTGGAACTATTAATCATATAAAATATCCCCTCTTTTAATAGGCTTATGCCTTGGTTCAAAACATAAGGAAAAATCTTTCAGCACTAGCAGACTGCACTACACAAAGAGCTTTTCCCTAAGCTGCTTCTGCTGCATAATCAAGTGTGCCACTCCCCCATTCCTGTGTTTGCTCATGCTTCAGCAACTGATGAAGCAATATCCGACCTGCCAGTCACAGTGGAAAAATTCTAGCTCCTCCCTCCTGGGAAAACCCCACAACTTGCTCCAAGACCCTCTAGGACTGTTACTAACACACCCCAGAGCCAACATGCTACCCTCTGCAAGAAAATGCACAAGAACAAAGAGTGAGCCACACGGACTGTGATAGCAAGGGTTTACAGCCGTGTAAGCTGGCAGATTAGGGACACACCTTTGTGTCACACTTCTTGTGACAGGGACGTGGCTTTTAAATCAGCGTACACCAATCATGCACCTGCACACATTTCAGTGTGACAAGAATTAATCTAAGTGGTAACAGCCACTTGACATCCGAAGAAAAGCAGCTCCTAACTGGGTCACTCTGCGACAGTATCCACCAAATAACACACTGTGAACTCTATCTTGTTTATACTGACAACTAAATTTATTTATTTTCATTTCAGCATGACATGCTGTGTCTGCAAGGAATGTCAGCAACCTCAGGAATCATGACCCTCTCTAAACATAAAAGAAAAGCACAGGAAAAAAAAATTAAAAGAAATGTGAATGGTTCACTACAGTTAAAAATTTTTTTGCCCCAAGGTTAAGAGTATTTATAACATAAAAAGATAAAACAACTTTAAAAATTTATTGTAACAAAAAAATTTGAATTGCAAATTCTTTGTTCTCTTCAAATAAATGGCACAAACCTAGAATAGCCTCATATATACCTGGAAGCACAGTAGAGAAACATCCCTTTAAAAAGCTGTTCTAGAGTTCTCCTAAAACTTTCCTTCAAAGTTTGGAAGAAAAACCACTTGCTTCTTAAACATTCTGTGTGCTATACACACAGAAAGGCTTGCTTGACAAGAAATGTATCCAGTAAGAGATCAACAATTTCTAAACCTTAGGCCATCAATACTGTACAGGAGACTAGGGGGAAAAACCAGAAAAGAACCACAACACAAAAAACCACACATGCACAAGAACAGCTCCCCCCAACCCTAAAAAAACCCCCACATGTCACCCTCCCCATCCTCTAAAACCCAGAAACTCACTACACTACAATGTTTGGTGCAAAGTCAGAGTTTACTGAACGCAAGATTTCACTAGCTCTTTTGTAACCCTTTATACACAGTTACTAAATCATTTTCTACTGGCTTTACAATTAGAAATAACTTTCTGAAGATATGGTATTAGCATTTCAGCTAGGCCTTCATTTCTTAAAATGAAGGCCTAGCTGAAATGCTAATACCATATCTTCACACACTTGTCTGGATTACTACTACTTTCTTGCAGTTCAATGCACCAAATTATTTTATCTTTCTAATGTGCAAAATCAAAAAATTTTTTTACATGTAGTTAAAAAGGAAACTGAAATGGCAAAATATTTGAAGGATGAGAAGTAAACCAAGGAGCATCTTTATTTGTCAGTCTGATAAGCAAGAAAAACATGCACTTGTAGAAACATTCAGCTTCTCTCCTTTGCTCCCCTAAAGTGGAAGAAACTGACATAAGAATGAAGTGACAGTTATTAATTTAAGTAATTAAAAACTCAACAAAACTAAGGAAATTCTTTAAGTTTTCTCCAACAGTATTCAAAAAATGGCCATGAAGGAAAAAGTAAAGTAATTAAAAAATAGGTAAGAGCACTTACAAATGATGTTCACATACTTACTCTGAGCCTGCAGCCATTTCCAAATAAGAAGTATCTGCTGTGTCAACCCCCAATGGGATCACTATGCTCATGACGTTCGTTTCTGATAAATTCGATTACTACGGAGTCCTATGCATTGGTATCCAAAACACTGGGGCATGCCAGCCACAGTGCTCATTGCAAACATCTAAGTGCATCCACAAACCCTGCCAAAAACAAAACACAACATGCACCAGATTAAGTCAGCTCATTTCAAACCCAGGCAATTGTACATCATGTATTTTATTTTTAAAATTTGCCATTTATATCTGTCACAATTACTTCGCTAGTTGTATTTTACACAAGCAAAAGGAGAACATTCAATCTTCTCTAAAATTAACTGCAAATAAACCTCTTTAAAGAGAGTGATGATCTTAACACCTGAACTTGAACATATTACAAATGGACAATCATTCAAATTTCTGATTAAAAACCCCAGCACCATCAGGGAAGTGCCAGAGAATGGCCCTCTGCTGTCAAAGCTTAGTTGCTGTACCTTTCAATAGAAACCTAGTTAGAGAATTTGCAACTAAGTCTTAGCCAGCACTGTTCTCTTTTGTTTTGCACTTAAAAAGAAAAGAAAAACAAATATCTTAACTGCCATGTAGTATTTTTAAAAAAACAAAATAATTCTAGTAATTCACAATAATGATAGGAAACCTTTTCCATTTTAATAAATCACCATTAGAAGATATTGTGCCTGTTCAGTACCACTTTTGGAAGTGATTTTTTTAAAGGAGTAAAATAAAAATAATCAGTAGTAGTTTTTAACTGCAGAGTAAACTACAATCTGCTTGACTCACACAAGTGAATGTAGGATCCAACCTGTATGCCAGTTACTACCAGTCCCCCACTTTCCTTACTACACAGGGCAGAACACCCACCCAAGAGAAATGTGAACAGCTCTCAGCTATTCACAGATGAGTAAATTAATGCACTTTTATACACAAATACAGACCAGGTTTTACACATGACTAGGTAATTTGAGTAAAGTAGCCCAGTACCTTCAGCAGTTACATAATGAATAACTGCAAACTCTCACCAAAATGTCAAAATTGCAAGACCACAAACCACTTTGCAATGAAGCACATTCTGTGCCTAATGAAGACACTCCTCTCATACCACAAAATGTTTTATCTTAGCTGATGTCTACGTGAGCACAACAATTTTGAGATCAATGTATTTTCACAGGATCACAGAATGTGCTGAGTTTGAAGGAACCCACCAGGATCATGAAGTCCAACTCCCAGCCCTGCACAGCACCACTCCCAGAGTCCCCCATGTGCCTGAGAGCCCTGTCCAAACACTTCTTGAGCTGGGTCAGGCTGGTGCTGTGACTGCTGCCCTGGGGAGCCTGTTCAGAGCCCTTTTCATTGTGCTGAACCCAAACCTCCCCCAGCACAACTTCAGCCACTCCCTCAGTGTCACTGTCACCACAGAGCAGAGATCAGGGTCTGCCCCTCCTCCTCCCCTCATGAGGGAGCTGTAACTGCAGCGAGGTCTCCCCTCAGTCTCCTCCAGGCTGGACAGACCCACTGACCTCAGCCACTCCTCATGTGGCTTCTCCTCAAGGCCCTTCACCACCTTTGGGCACTCTCTAATAGTTTAATGTCTTTTTTATATTTAGGTGCCCAAAACGGCCCCCAGCACTCGAGATGAGGCCACCCCAGTGCAGAGCAGAGCAGAGCAGAGCAGGACAATCCCCTGCCTTGCCCAGCTGGTGCTGCTGTGCCTGATGCCCCTGGACATGGGTGGCCCTCCTGGCTCTGTTCACACAGTCAGGACCAGGATCCCCAGTCCCTTACTGTGGCACTGCTCTCCAGCCTCTCATTCCCAGTCTGTCCATACATCCATGGCTGCCCCATTCCAGGTGTAGAATCCAGCACCTATCCTGGCTGAACTTCATTTCAACACGTTATTCTTGCTAAACACTACACTGACAAAAAGCACAAGCCCCGGTGAGAAATGGACTTCAGATAAACCCTGTGAATTAATTCTGAATTGTCTTCTTTTATTGATTAGGTCAGCACCTTCAAGATGACAAAGTGGCATGTACAAGACATCTCTAGAGTATGAGACAGCAGCAAGTCTTCATCTAACTTCCTGAATTTTTTAACACTAGTGAAGATTGGCAATTAACTTCAGAACATGCCAAGATGTCTGAAGTGCCTAAACCTACAGCTAGTTCACTCTCCTAGACAGCAAAAGGTGTGATTTGGTCCTATTATGTGAGACATCAAATACAATGAACTAGAAAGCTTTTGGGCCAAGTAGCCATTGGAATATTTTGCTTTCCTCATTTAAATACTGAGCATTTTCTTACTAAATACCACAAGTAAAAAACTGCATCACTAGCTATGCAAAACAATTATGAAAAAATATATTATTGTCAAGAATAAGTAGCAAGAAAAATATGTTAAATCAAAAGCAGGTATAGAATATTTTCAATAGAAGGGTTGAAAAACCCATAAGCCCATTTAACAGTTTAAGTGAGCACTCATTTCCCCACCATATAGCTAACTCTACTCATAGGGCAGAACCCTGAATGGGTGTACCTACAACTTAAAGGAAACACCAACTCACCATTTAGTCCCCATCTTCTAAAAAAGTAAAAAATTTACACAATAACTTTAAAGAAACCATGAATTTTCTAAATCCAGGTAAATCAGCTAGGCCAGGGCTAATTGCTGTTCCAGCACTCTCTGCAGTGTGACCTATGCTACCAAATCATCAGCAGAATGGAGTTTTTACTTGATGCCTGTCATTAGGTAATTCTTAAAAAACAGCTTTAATGGGTCAATGTAGATCTAAAAGACATATTAGACAACATTGTCTGGGATCAAGATCCTCACTTAGGTATTTCTTGCACTTAAACTTGATTTTGTTGATGGTGCGGTTTTTCTTAAAAGATTTTCTTTAAACACTTCTAACCAGTTAGAGCATCAGCTGTAAAACAACGCAGGAAAAATGCCCTGGAGACTGAAGGAAGTGAGGAACAAATTTAGAAAGCTCTCTCATGGGCTGTGACATCTCCAAACTTACATAAAACAACTGAGACTACCCAACCATCATAGATTTGGTAAGCAGATCTTCTCTGTGTTGTCAGTGAACATCACTTGAATCTGATAATCAAGTGATTTTGGGGCTTTTTAAAAACATAATGCAGAAAAAGAAGAGCCATGAATGTTTAATAGCTCTGTATAGACTGGAAATCAATGGCTAATCCATGCCCCCATTCAGGACAATGCACATACACCACCATTCGAGCTAAAAAAACCCAACAAAAAAAGGGGGGACTCAACAAAAACAACAACAACAAAAACCCAACAAAAAAAGGGGGGACTCAACCAAAACCAACTTCCTGCCCTATGGCAAGTTCTTCAAATACAGTTTGTCAGAATTCAGGAACAAATTCGAACCTGATCTACACTGAGTAAGGTCAGAAACTTGAGAAATCAAGATATTTTTGCCTGAAGAGCATTAAACACATGTTTTATCTAAAAGGAAGTGGAACATGATTGCAATACTCACTGGTTTTTATCACCTTCATTACACACACAGAACTCCCTAAAGCTTTTCCTTTGCCTACAGTTCAGTATGGAAGAATGAAGGCAGTCACTGGCTTGCAATACCTACATGGCCAAGTTAATTCAAACAAATATTGCTCATTAATTATGAGTAGCCATCCTCAACAAATGCCTGTAATGAGAGTGGGGGGAGATCTAGGATAAATTAATAACACTACACCCACTTATTAAACAAAACTGTGACCTTATATATAGGCCATCCAATTATGATCCCTACAGTGATGTTAAATTTGGAATGATGGAAAATAATTATTTTCCACCATGTCAGAATCAGAAGCACTGTCATAACATACTAATATTCCCAGTATTTTTATAAGTTCAGAAAGAAAGTAACACAACCACTGGGGAATTTTATCTATGAAGAGATTGCTTATCCTTTGAAGCTTGGTATTTTAGATGAGTCATAAAATACTATCTGCTGTCATGATTTGGTACTTTCCAACTCCTGCAAGTATCCATCTATTTCAAGTAATTATTCTTTCAGAACTCTGACAAACTGTCATCCATGGCCTTTAAGAAGCTGTTTTCATAGGTACATTCATTTCCACAACTTACTGTTTAAGAAAGTCTTTCTTCAAGCAGTACATGAACTTGAAAGACAGGAAGACCACACTGGTTATTCCAGTTAATTTCAGGGTCACAGAGTTAAAAGCCACCATATAAAAACTGCTAGTCCAAAGTTCATTGATCAGCTCTTTACTGGGCAAAGTGGCTCATCTATTGTACCTTAATTAACAACAATTTTGTTATAGTCTACTCCATTAGTAACAGCACACTCTAAGCTCTGAAAGCATTTTGGCAATTTCCTAAATTCACCAAATTTTCTCATGATCACCCTACAGCTTTATTATAGGAGGAAAAAAATCCCTTATTCAAATAAATTTTGCTTTTATTTAGTGCAGTAAAAAAGTTTATCTTGCCCTAACAATAAAATGTTCATCTAAAACCCAGACAAATTTCTGGTTAAAACATTTATCTTGTGCAAGATCAACCTCTTCACACCCATCACACCTCACCATTCACTCATACTGATTTACACTTCAAATGGCACTTCTCTTTGCCCCTAGAGAATACACAGGAGCTTTTTGACAACAGCTGCATCAAGTCTAAAATACCTGAAATCTCACCATAATTCTTATGATCCACTTTGTTTATGACACCAGGACCCTTTTTTGTCTAAATTAATTGTACTCAAAAACCAGAAGTGTAAGAGCGCAATACATTCCAAAATATTAATCTCTGTGGCTTTGTAAAGAGAACACAATTTATGCTTTAAAGAACAGGAAATAACTCATACATTATCCCTGAGGTATTCCACTAAAACAACATTATTCTGTGGTCTAGCAGAGACCACAGGTTTCCTTTCTCTCATGTCCTGCTAAGATCACTTGTCATCAGGAGAAGAAACTGAACTTTGCCACTTGTACCCAAAGGAGGAAAAACCCCCAAACACAGAGAGCTCAACCTTGAAGGAGGCCAGGGTGTGATCTCCTGAAATTACAGCAGTAATTTAGTGTCACATCAGTAGTGTTAAACCTGCTAGAGCCTTTGCTCTATGCCTAAGAATACTAAAGCTCTTGTCTAAATGCACCTACAAAACTTTTCATAAAAATCAGTAAGAGATGGTGGCAACACCATTAACAATTTATTTGTCTTAAACATAAAAAAAAATCCTAAAGAGACACTAATATATCAAGACAGCATTACTACTTACAACACTTACAGAAATATTATTATTATATTATGATGAGGGTGTCTAGTTTGTTGGGGTTTTTTTAACAATGTTTATGTCCAATACTACAAAACCCAAAGAGGAAAAAATAAAAGCTGTTTCTGCTATTCTTCTTCACATCTGACCACTTTTTACAGGCAGTGTCACTGTTCCTTGCTTTTCCCTTCCCATGAACAATTTCCAGATTGTTGTCATGTGACAAATACAAAAAGGATACAGAAGTTAGAGAAAATACATTTACTCTAGAAGAGAGGAAGGGATTCAAAGCAACTTGAAACTTAACATTTGTTTTCTAATTTATAAAGGGACGTAAGTGGAACATGGAATTAAGCTTACAATTAAATTATATCCTATCTCAAATGTAAGAATTTTCCCACATACACAGAAGACTACACTAACTTAAGTACATGGATTGCTAGATCAGTTCAAGTTTCTCACATCACTAGGCATTACAAAAACACTAAATCTTTTTGTTCCTGTTTTTATGAATTTTGTATACATGTAAAGTTCTTCAATATTTTCCTCTGCAGTTATCACCCATCAAAAATTACAAGATAAAAAAATAGTTATTAGATGGTTTAGATGTTTCAAAATTTGGGAGATTTCATCACAGAATGGCTCTGCAAAGCAAATTACCAGGATCTTCCTAAACATAGAAGTTTAAGGAGAAAAATCTAATTCTAATTAGCCCATAACCAGGCTATTCCATTAGATGCAACAGTGCTGGTTTAAGATAAATAATTATTTAGATTTTCTACTGATGCATGCAACTTCACCATGAAGTCCTTAACTCATGTCACTACAGAAGGATTTATACAGTAACCAAATTATCATCTCTCTACTCTGTACTTTCACAAGGCCTATATACAAAATCCACGTAACTACAGTTGAAGAAAAATTAATTAAAACCTTCTAAGCTATCTACATATGACAACTCTTTCCTTAAAAGCAAAATTATGTAACTTGAAAAGTGAATTACAAAATACATCAAAGGTGAAAGCAGTCACTTTC
The DNA here is from genome assembly GCF_028018845.1 of Melospiza georgiana. Lineage (NCBI taxonomy): Eukaryota > Metazoa > Chordata > Aves > Passeriformes > Passerellidae > Melospiza > Melospiza georgiana. The sequence continues at coordinate 67,728,656 of NC_080433.1, forward strand.
CCATATGTAGTAAATTGAGTACCTGAAATGGCCAGGAATAATTGTCAGTCCTCCCCCTCCAACAACTAAAAAGTTTCATTGTTTTCCAATTTACCCAGCAATGGACAGTTCACCTCATGATTATAAGAGCTTATTTCCCCTCAACACAAGCACAGAAGAGGCTCCCTTTTGCTAAACTCTTTAAATCCAGGCAAGAAATTAATAACCATTTCCTGGAGCTATATTAAGTATCACAACACACACAGGATATATAAAAGCTCATTTTCATGAGATGTGTACGAATCTTAAGGGAATCAACTTGAAGCAACAAATAAAATCAACTTGAAGCAACAAATAAAATTGCTGAAACAGTCAATTTTCCTCTCAAGCAATGACCAAGGAAGAAGAGTTACAAGATTTACAGATAAAAAATACATCAGTGTTAAAACACACAAACATGAGAGTCCTAAGTTAAGCAAGACCTTTCAGTTTAACCAGCATGCAATGCTAACCTGGCTGTAAGTTCAAGTCAATTTGAAGGTACAAGTGTTGCACTCTTCATTTCCATTTGCTCCCAGTAGAAAATTCACACTACTGTGAGTCCAGGTTAGCTCCAAAGTTACAAAACTACAAAACTAATTATTGCTTCCCATATCAATAAGGCCTTTCAGGGAAGATGCAAAGATTTCCAAGACTGTATTACTGCTTTCAGACCTCTGCTGACTCCTGCACATCTTACTGTCACTTGTTTACACAAAGTCATCTCAGGTAATAGGTGACCAAAAGTTAGCATTCTGTTTTATTGCATTTTATTACCTCAGCATGCATCTTCTATGTGTGAGCTGCATTTATTGAGAATGCAACCTAAACATTCTCCTCCTCCCTGCAATTACATCATGTGTGTACACACGTTCTGCAATCATGAGCAAAAGCAATTCTTGTCATGCTTTCCTTCACATTTACAGGCCAATCATTTTAATGCATGCTCATGGGAACCACCCCTGACCACAAGAAATCCACAAGAAAGTTGACAGACCTATGCCCTGGCACAATCTATACAGCAGAAATCTAATTAAAAATGCAACTATCAATAGTTTGTCAGGCTCCACAAACACAGAGTGAAAACTCATGTCCTGAACTGTCACAAGGCCAACAAACTAAGCTTTATTACTTGGCTTTCCTACCTACAGGTTTTCCCCTCCTTTGGAATTTTTTTTGTTTGTTTTTGATTTGGGAGGTGTGTGCTGGGTTCTGTTTGTTTCTTGGGTTTGATTTTTTAACTTTCTTTTTAATTGGAAAGGAATAAGGGAAGATTTAAAGAAGGTTTCATTAAATAAAATCATGCTTTTCTAAACTGCTGCTTTCTACTACTGCTCTGAGCATACAAGTCCAACAAGAAATGAGATTATTTTAAAATTAGCAAGAGACACTGGCATTTTAATGGCACACTCTAGGTACCATTCAAATAATGAACTTTACTGTGCACGTGTGTATATGTATATACTTGTATCAACACACACACATGAAAAAAAGCAGCATATATACACATACCATAAAATAAATGTATAAAGTAATCAATATTTATTCATTGCTGTCTGTTTCTCAGGAGGTAACACGCCTTTAACCAGACCTAGAAGCAGAATACATGAATAAATGACTAATCCTACATACAAAGAAGTTTTCTCTGTTTCCCCTAGCACGCTCCATAACTCCATACAGATTTCCTAAGAGATGAGGATGGATATCCAACTTCCAGATGTTACACCACTGCAGTAAGAACTGCACAGACTTAGAAACAACTGCAAGTCCAAATTCAGACCTTTGCTACTGTTTGCTGCTTTCTGTGGCAACCTAACAGATAGCTTACTTCTAATTTGTGCTGAAACAAAAAAAAAAAAAAGGGAGTAGGAAAAATAAGACACAGTAGGCACACTCAAATATACATATTAAGACCAATTAATGACCAAGTCCTGCAAATCATATAGAAGAAACAACCTTTTCTAGAAGAAATGTGGTATTTGGAGTGTGTGCTCCAGCATTCCCAGTGATTTAATGTTCTCTATATCCCTCTCACAATATCAACTGCTTCTAGCCTCACAAGCCCCTCAGTATCCCTCAGGGTCACCTGCACATTGTCAGTACTCATGTCCATCCAACCTCTCTCATGTGCCCTGTCAGACAGACAACACCCCAAAGAAGCACTTGCTGTGGCTGGTTTGAAGTCACACCTGACAGATCATGGCTAAAATCATTATGCTTCTGTTCCTCACAGGACACTGCTCACAGCTAACCTCAGCTCCTTCTGGACTTCCAGAAAGCTACAGAGAGCTCAAGGGCACCCAGCCCTGTCAAATTTCTGTTTTATCACATTATTGGTTGTACTGACACAGACCTACTTAATCATTGGACCAACTTATTTAAGAAGCACTGTTACTACAACCAACTACAACGTAAGACTCTTCCTCAAACCATGCTTTTAAAATAGTGCCAATAAGCAAAATTCACTAGCACAGAATCACAGAATGGCCTGGGTCTGAAGTGACCTGAGAGATGATCCAGTTCCAACATCCCTGCTCCCAGGTTGCTCAGGGTCCCCATGCAACCTGGGCTTCAACACTTCCAGTGTGGGACATCCACAACTTCTCTGATGCAGCTTAGGAACACCCTGAGACAAATGCAGGATTTTACATTCAACAAAGACCACAGTCACATGTGGAATGACAGCCAAACTTTATGAATTGGTCAGACTTTAGTACCTAAAAGAGGGAAATAAAAACCCCTGCCCCCTTCATGGTATCCAAGATGCATAAAAAACTGGAGTTTCCATCACATCACAAGGTTTTCCTTGGTACACAGGGGACAGCTTCACCACACAGACTCCAGCCTGCACAAAGCAAGCCATGCTTGGGAGCACAAACCAAGCCAGCCTGGCCAAGCCTCTGCTACACACCAAAGCTGCTTTCCATGGGACATCAGCTATTTTCCTTTCTTTCCTTTCCTTTCCAGTGCTGCTCTTGCTTACTGCTGTGAGTGAAAGCAAGGTCTCTTCCTCAAATATTTATGCTAGTCCCTTAAACATGAAGGCTTGACCTTACCTCTTCTCTCTCTTCACTCCTTTTCTTCTCTCAGTGGAAGTTAGACAAAATAGGGGACTAGGAAGAGAAAAAGAATGAGTGGTAGAAAGGAAATAAAGGTAAAAGCAGTTACAGAGAGAATAAGGATTAGTTTATTGAAAAGGAATCAATGAAAGAAACAGTAAACAGAGATATACTAACACACACCAAACTTGCAGATTTTAGGTTTTCTATTTGCAGAACTCAACATCCAGGACTGAAAATTAAGTGCCAATTGCTTGATGTCAGTAAGTTTACTAAACATCTGCTATACTTCTGAAAATAAATTACACAAGAAAGTCCTAGCCATTCAAAAACCATCAATTATTTGAGCTGGAGAGCCAAGGAACTGTAAAATACAAAACAACCACAGCACATGAAGAGGTGCAAAATTATTTTTTCATAGCAATATTGCGTATTGCCTGGAGAAGTTTATATTATCTACCTAACATTAGCCTGTTACAGTCTATCACTGAAAAATCTAAAATGCCTTTAAAGAAAAATTCAAAGGCTAGGAACCTTAATAAAGTAGTTTCCCAGTAAAAATATCTTGGCTTTATGTCATTTTTTTTTGCATCAGCTATTTTACTGCAAATGAGTATTTCTCCATCTAGCACAAAATGATAAAAAGCTGTTGAATAAACTTAGACAAACTGCCTGTATATGACTTAGCAATTACTCTAAATGAAAACATTGTATCTGTTATCTTACATTATTGTTCTGACAAACATCCTAAAAAATAAAGGCTTTCTGCAAGTATATACAGTCCACATTCTGTAAGAATACCCAAATTCACATCTCCAACTGCATGGGCTAAGTCTATTTATTTTTTATTAAATATAACAGTATACCTCATGGCAATTCAGTCACCAATATTCCTCCCAACAAGTACAGATTTTGGGCTGAAAAAACAGGTGGCTAAAAATAAATATTGGCATTGCCTTCAACAGTATAAATATTTTGTGGGCTTCATGATCCCAAATAAGCTAATTAATTTTTTCTATGCTGCTCAATAAGACTTAGGAGTCTACTGCAATTATTAGCTACCTACTACAGAAGTAAATTCTTTTTATATATTTCAAGTCTGACTTCAGCTCAGCATATTTTTGTTTTGATATGATTTCACTTATGTAGATTTCAAAAACTAGCTCCTCTTTTTTATCCCTGACACTTGATTTACCTAAATAGCTCAACAGTGATTCCAGCTTTACTCATGGAAGCAATTTGTAGACATTCATCTAACTGCTACACCTATGCCTAGGAATCAAAACACAAGCAAGCCAGAGAGTCACATTCTTTCAAACACAAACTTCTAATTCTTTCTGGCACTTAGAAGAAGTCCATTAACTACAGTTCAACCTGGACTATATATTTTCATAACAATTTGGCAGTATTTCAATGTTCTTTACAAAAACTTGGGGAGGATACTGGCAAGAAAACATGAGAGAACAGATGGAGGGATTATTTCATGTTCAAGGACACAGAAAAATTACAGAAGTGTACGATCAAAAGATCCTTCTGACTTTCAAGAAAACAAAACTGAATTTATTTTCAACTATTTACAATTATTCTGAAAAACTGTATTATTTGAGTTAAGAAATTTCCATTCCCTGCATTAACTCCATAGCTTTGTGTTTTCAATGGAGGCTTCAGTACATTTTTCAATTATAGTAACAGAGACATAAAATACCTGATTTTTAAACAAGCACAAAGCAATTCTGCCCAATGATGGAAGCTCAATAAACAGCTTTAATTTTCACTACTACTGCCACACAGAGGGGAACAAAAAGCAGTGTTGGCTTTTGTCTTTCAGCACAAAAGAGATCACTGGAAAGTAAGACAGGGAACAAGCATTTAAAAGAACCCCACAACACAGTCATTCATGAAAATCCTTCATAATATTAAAGATATTATTAAAGATATTATTAAAGTTTCCCATCAAACGTTCCTATGCTAAGCAAAAGGAAAAAATTCAGTGGAATCCCTTGGTAAGGCATTTGAGGGAGGAACCTCACCCTTATCACCAGTAAAATAACTACTGTATTGTTTATGAATATATATAAAGTATTCATGTTTCTTTCACAGTTCTAGAATGATAGGTTTGGAAACCAAAAGAGACATGTAATCACTCTGTACCTACCTCAAAAGTTATACATAAGTTGCTGTAATTCTCAAAGCTTCAGTTTAAGCAGGACTGACTAAAAGCACTCCTTATTAGAAAATTTTCTTTAAAGCAATAGTTAAAACAGGATTAACCATCTAGACTTGACTATCACCTGTTTTGTGATACAGTTTTCAGCTCAGGCCCATTATAACCATTCTAATTAGAAGTTAGGCCCCTCTGTCTACCCAAGGCAAGCTAAGAGCATCACCAACAGTCAGAAGGTATCTCCAGTCCTATCAATTAGAAGAGTTAAAAAGTAATGAACACCAAACAAAGTGAAATATTCAGAACTCCTCAAGGTAAAAGACCCGAATCTACCATTCTACATAAAACTGAAGTCTTGAGTGGCAAACACAGGCTATTAGTTTGATCAGTTTCTGTGAGTGATAAATAACCTTGAACTCTGAAATGGAGAGACACATGAAGTGCTGGAGGGAGCATTTGGTGGGTAAGGAACTGCATGGCTGCACTTGTACAAGCTGCAAAAGCTGCCAAGCTCGATGGCACTTGGAGACAAGTGCTGAGTGGCATTCCTCACACACTGCTAGTGGGACCATGGCTGTTTAAAACCTTCGGTGGTGACATGGATTAAACACATTCACATGAGGCTCTGAGGGAAGGGACATCATCCAGAGGGACCCTGACAGTCCTGAGGTGGGCCTATGTGACCCTCACAAAGCTCAGCAGAGCCAAGTGCAAGGAGCTGCCCCTGTGCCAAGGAAGCACAAGGGCAGGCTGGCCAGAGCATGGCTGGAGAAGGAGCCCTGAGGAGGACAGAGGCTGCCAGGTTTGTGAGCAGCACCACACAACTCACAGCGTGCACTCTCAGCTCTCAAAGTCAGCCATGCCCTGGGCTGCACCAAAAGCAGTGTGGGCAGCAGGTCAAGGGAGGTGACTCTGCCCCTCCACTCCACTCTCAAGCAATGCCACCTGCAGCTCTCTGTCAAGCTCTGGTGTCTGCAGCACTAGAAAGAAGTGGATCTGTTAGCACAGATCCAGAGGAGGTCACAGGGATAATCCAGAGGCCTAAGCACCTCTCCTACAAAGGCTCAGAGAACAGGGGTTGCTCAGCCTGGAGAAGAGAAGGCTTCAAATGCCTCAATGAAACCTTTCAGTACCTAGAAGGGGCTTATAAAAAAGAGGTCCCTGAGGCACCACTGCTTCCTTTGCTACTGCCATGAAGATATGGCATCCTTTACTGACTTTTGCAGGAGGACCTGTGTGTTTATTACTTCCTGTAACAAGGTGAACCAAACTAAGACCTGACACTAAGGGCACTATGATCTTCAGTAAAACACAGCAAACCCCAGATGTGATGTGAGGAAGCACATAAGCCACTGCTTTCGACAGAAAGAGATTTGCACCCTACTGGCATAATACAGCTTCAACGAGCCTCACTGGGTACTTTTTGCAGCTTCAGGCTAACCACACAGACTCTAAAGCTTTTCATTTTCACCGGTCTCTGCTGGTGGCCCGGCTGGAGCCAGCACATGGGGGAACAGTTTTAAACTGGAAGATGAGAGATTTAGATGAGATGGTAGAAGAAATCCCTCCCAGAGAGGCACCAGAAACACGCTGTGCAGGGCAGCAGCACATGTCCCACTCCTGGAAGTTCAAGGGCACCCTCTGATGAGCAGCCAGCTCCAGGGGAAGGTGTCCCTGCCCACGGCACGGGCGCTGGAACAAAGTGGTTTTGAAGGTCCCTTCCAGCTCCACACCATTCTACGATAAGGAGGCCAACAACAGATTATATGGCTTCCTTCTTAAGTTGCAATATAAAGTACAATAATGTCATTAAAATTTAGTCTTATCATCCTGTCTTTGAACTTGAAGGCAATTTACTTTTGTGATGAAGATAGAAAAGTGAATGATTACCTAGATTATGATGGCATAAAACACAAAAAACACAACTACAAATGAGAATAAAATAAAAAAGCTTTCCTTAACCTGAGCCTGCAATATGAAATTGTAGTACCTGAACTATCCAAGTGCTAATTTTAAATTCTCAAACTGGGATCAATACTATTTTGGAAGTGCCTGATTTGCAGAATTGCTGGTCCCTTTAAAGTGTCACTCAGGTTTTACAGCACTGGATCTCCATCTGAGCAGTGCATGAACTATCACATGAAACAAGAGGCAGCACTCTGGTAATACAATATGCAAAAGTAACAAACATACCCTACTTGCACAGGATGCAATCTGTGTGCTACTATCATATATTCTTCACAATCACTTTTCAAACACATAACTTGAATAGACACTAATTTACTGTAGTTCCTACCCCTAAATATTTTAATTTTGAAAAGTAAGATACAAAACCACTTAGGTCAGGCATGTTAAAAACATATACTCTGTGCAATAAAACTAACTGTCTTCAAAGGTCTTCTTAAAATTTTCTAACAACCAACACAGCTTAAATCCTGTTTCATTATTACATTAAGATTTGCAGAAGGAAATACATATAATAGCAGCATCTCCTAGCAAGTATATGAAACCTTGAAAAGGTTTCTTTTAAGTACTTGTTTGTTATGCTTTAAAGGTTAACAGCAGCTTTCCTTTGAACACAACTACAGCAGGTTTTTTCTGTAATGTGAAGGTCATGAGCAGAATTTTGGATCCTCAAAGAGATTAGGTCTTGTGGGTACAACTCTTCTGTTACTAAGAAAATATGAACACTGAAGCAGATAGAAATATCCATTTTGCACCATTCAAAAGACCACTCCAGTTAATATTTTAAAGAATCCAGAATCTGGAAGCACAGAATTGAGGATTTTTTCCCTAATCCACGTTTCTCATCTGTGGAAATTTTTTTCCCCCAGAGATGCCTGAAGTGTCACTGTCAGCAATAAATCAGAACTGTTTGCACAGTGGAAACACTTCAACAGTGTACCTGTTGAAAAAACACTCTCCAACAAAGTCTGGTTTGGAGAGATTCACAAATGCTCATCTGCATGGAAGTCACGAGGCAAATAACACAGATGCACCTCTTTAGGATCCCTGCAGAAGCCTGAATTGCCTTCTATTTTATATCTTCACCCATCTACACCCCTCCCACTAAATTTTGTTAGAATGTCACATGACAACAGCAAAATACTTTCATTAAACCTTCATTTACATTCATCTAGTTAGAACAATACCATGATTCTACAATTACATACACCACTCCTTAACTCAGTCCCACAAATAGTCCTTACTAAAATTAGTATTAGCATGCATGCAAAATTAACACTGTCCTTAGTCAAACCAAGAACAGAACTGGAGAAACACTTCAGCCTTCAGAGTGACACTGATTTCTGCACTTCTGCTGCTTTCCAGAAGAACTTTAATAGTTGTGTATGCTGTCTAAGAGAAATCAGGAGTTGCATTACCTCAGAGTAGCCTGAAGAGGTTACTTAGCCCTAAGAGAAACTTTCCCTAGATTTAGTCTAAAGAATCAGTATTATTTCCCCCCTGGAATTTCCCAGACAGCAAAAACACTCACCCAAAAGCCTAAGTGACAATTAAGCAAAATTCTCCTTTAGATATGTAAAACTTTAATATAAATGGATTCATAAGTCCAATCCACATTACTGCATTTGTGACACAATGTTTGTGGAACAGAATTCTTAAAAAAAAAAGGAATTTAGATTTCAGATCTTCCCTCTTTCAAGAAGCTAGTATTAGTTTTGGGGGTTGGGGGGTATTTCATTCTTTATGAATATATAAATAAAAACATCAATGGAGTTAAAAAATAAAGGTAGAATTTGTTTTGTAGTCTCATTTCCTTAAAACAAATCAGAGATCTGTTTATACAAATGGAGAAACTGAGTCACGAAGGCAAACTGAGTCATTAAAACTCATACAGGAAAACTCTGGAAGATCTCTAAATTCCCAAGAGGTTCTTAGTGCATAAAACAAACTGTAAAATTTGAAAATTAGTATTTTTGGTTATTTCATTACCCTCCCCCAAACACTTTTTGTAAAGTGTCCAAGGTTATTTTCCTCTAATTGTCAATCAGATATCTGCTTGAGAACATGACAGAAGCCATCAAGAGCTGCAGACTGTAGAATATCAAGAACAGCAGCTTCCAAGTGAAGGCAAGGAAAGAAAAAGGCAAAAGGTTTCCATAAAGGCCCATATATTCTTTGTCTTTTTCATGTACTTTTAAATAGAGAGAATAAGACATGGCTTAGAAGAAAAAATTGTATTTATATAAATAAAGATGATGGGAGCATGCATTACTGGAGAATTAATGAAATAATGAAATCACTCAGCCTTTGCCCTCAAAACACACTAAAGGCATGCATTAACAATACCCTAAAAGTCTGTCCTACTGTTCAACTTCAGGTATACCTCAAATCCTACATCAGTGCTTCTAAATGGTATTTAAATTAAAATTCATCACAGACCGAAGACAGCTTTGCCACTTCAACACCTCACTTTTGATTTCTTAAATCCAGAAGGTTCTAAAGCTATACTGGCATAGGAATTCATATCTCATTAATTTAAAGGACAAGACTAAAGACAGGCATTAAAAAAAAAGGTGAAAATTTATTTTTTTGTTATTGTTGCTTAAAACATACAATTTGCAGCTGCTATAGTATGTATCAGAGCAGACTACACCAACTACCAAATAATGAATCCTTGTGACCTCCCTTCCCCCCACTCAAACATATTTATAGTGGTGATACTAAATGGTTCATATTTCATTTAGGAAAAAAATTAGACGTTAGGAATCGCACCTTCCCTCAGGACTTGTGTGTGTGTTATCACATACACAATTTATCTAGCAATATATAAAACTGAAGAAAGAAACGCAATGCCAAAATTACACGGCAGCAGAAGAAATTCTGTGTCTTTAAATAAAGTAACAGGTTATAATCTCGCGTGCATTATTGCCTTCAGTTCATTCTGTATCCTCTAACTATGAATATATGGAATTACTACAGCGATGTCCAGTGAAGGTATTTCCTGGAAGATGAACGTGACGTTCACAAATGTGTTTCCACGAAGAATTTAGCCGAGTGTCTTAGTGACCGTAATCCACGACTGTGGTTGATAAATATTACTATAAATATTCCTGATTCTACGGCGTTAGCAGGACAGACAGCTGCCCCGTATCGATCACAAACGCAGGAGCCTTTCCGATTTACCGATTTACCGAACCGACACCCGGATTACCTTGGAGCACCACACACACCCCTCGAAGGAGCTGCCTGAGTCTGCTGCCTCCTTCCACCCCCCTTCTCGCCGACAAGAGTGGTCTCGTTCGCTTGCCTTTCACACACATAACCAATAAAATTAATCAGCTGGAACACAGCATTTTTAAATCGCAGTAAAAGCCAAGAGCTGTTTTGGACGTTATTTGAAGGGAACGGCCTTTTCATTTGAACATAGTAAGGCACTAATATGCTGCAGACAAACGCACTGCATGGGGTGTGGAGGACCCGAGCTGATTAGATTACCACAACATCAGCCTGAGGCCGCCATTTTTAGAATCTCTAAAGGACAAAAGAGGGAAATTAATAAATTTGCTCCACATTTTTAAAAAAGTAACTTCAAAAGTATAGCGATAATAACCAATTAATCATGCATTGCAAGCACTGCCATGGATATCTCTCGCTGTTCTCTGATCTGAACCCTGAGTAACAAAAATGCTTCGTTATTATTCCTTTAAGCTGCTGTAAATAAACAGACTAAAACATTCGTAAATCTAGATGCAGCACTGAACTTCTGCTTTTGACGACACGTAGTATGTAGCATTTTAGGGACCTCAGGGCTTTCAGACGCCGCACGTTCCCTAACAGCCGAGCATGGGGGAATACAGGACCTTTATAATCAGGCTATATTATGTTTCTCTACCCTATTTAGTAGCACACAGTGAACCGTTTGTTTCTCTTCCCCGGTGTCTGCAGCAATACGGCCGAGCCCACCGACACTCACAGCTTCAGGAAAGAGAATGAAATATGCCACCCAGGGAACACCAACACCGGCTGCAGAAACTAAAGCGAGAAAGGGGTGCACCGGTCCAGCTCCTCACAGCCTCGGGAAAGGGGGTGGGGAGAATGATCCCCTTTTAAATTGGCACAGAAACTCCTGGGGACAGCTCGCCGTTTGTCCAGGTTACACCACGAAGCGGAGATATTAACAGGGAGGCAGGCAGGGAGGCGGGGGTGTGGAAGGCAAAGAGATTAGGCCTATAAAGAGCCATTTTAGTACCACAAAGCAAAAATATACAGGATGGAGGAAAAGAATAGGCTTCCCCAAGCTTCATAAAACTCAATACGCAGTCCCAATAACGCACAAACCCGTTCTGAAAACCGCCAGCCCAAGGAAGCCTATGTTGTCACATAATAGCTCCTTTTGGCTCATTTTCCGAGCATAATGCATAAATCTGGCGTAACTGCCAAAAAATTCTCCTCAGCTCCTCCAGTTACAGTAACCCGCCATATTCATAAGATATAGCGACAGCCTGCCATTTTTTAACCAAACCCCACAAAAGGAAAAGCAAATTCAAGGCAACTTAAACAGAAATTAAGCACATTTCAGGGTGGGAAGGAGTTATACTCGCACCGAAGGTAATGAGACATTCCCGTCGCATTTCACTCTTTTTCCACCCCCCCCTCCCCCAAAGCACCCAGAGCAGAATATGCTCGTAATAACCAAAGACTCACCTGTAATGATCACAGGCCAGGCAGCAGGACCCCTCAGCTGAGCCCCTTCTCTATCCCAACCAAAACAATGCAACAGCCCCACTGCGGATATCCCTACCCTAGGCAGGACTCAGCCCTCAGCAGTCTCTAGTAAAAGAAAGGGAAAGAGGAGACCCCCCCTCCCCCCAAACCTAGCTCAGTGCACAGAACCCTACAGGGACCAGCTCAAAGGCGCCTTTGCCCTGGGACCTGTGTACAAACCCCGCTGCTGCCGCCGCTGCTCCCGTGCCTCCCTCCCTCCAGCCTCCTACGCTCCCTTCTATGTCACTGCCTCTCTCTGGGAAAATGGCGTCCGCTCTCCCCTCCCTCCCCCTGCACGGGGCTCACCCGCCCCGCCTGACAGGGGCAGGGTTACCAAGGCGAAGCCAAACAGCCGCCATTTTGCTTACGGGCCGGGAGCGCAGCCCGCGCCCGCCGAGCCCTCAGAGTCCATTTTGCAACACGCAGAACGGCTCCGGGGTCTGGGCGCGGCCGCGGCACCAGACTGCGGCAGGGGCTGGGCAGGGGGGCCGTGAGGAGGGAAGTAGGGCAGCGGAGGAGGGGCGGCGGCAGCGGGGGCTGGCGCCGGGGGCGATCCGCAGCCCCGGCGGCGCAGCCCGCGCGGGAGGGGCGGGGGCTCCGTCCCGGCCTGTTGTGGGGCCGAGCGCGGGCGGGAGCGAGGGTGTCTGAGTCAGAGCTGCATCCTCGGAGGAATAAACGCCAAAACTCCCTCCTCGGCCGCTCTCACACCCCCAACCTCCGGCTTCTTCCTCACGACCGTCGATGCTGTCAGCATACGTGTTCTTTATGAATCTCTAACAGCACATTTTCGGCCTAAACTGCGCGAAAAGCCGGGCAGACCCGCTGGATCTCACACACGCAGAAGAACTACCTGAGGGGAGGGGAAGAGGGGAGCGAGAAAGGAGCGGGAATTTTTGCAGACCCGCTCAGGAGGTTTTGGCTGAAACTTTCAGTAAGACGCTCGAGGCTGAGAATCTTCCCCGAAGCGTTTAGGACTCAAAGGCAAGTGGGAGAAAGCTTTTTTTCCTCAGAGCGAATGCGATAGCACTCGCTGAAGGCATTTCTGTTCTGCAGGGAATGAGAAAAGAACGAGCCTCGTTTGCCCGTTAGGGAACAGCGCTCGGGGAGTAGGAATGGCGCGCTTCCATCCAGACCAGCGGGCGCTGCCACCGCCAGGAGCTCGCTCAGCCTTTCAGGGCAAACACAGCTCCTGCCGTTCGTAAGCAGCCCGTCTTTCTAACCACCATATCTCCTCTCCGCTGTACCCCTACGCCGCCCTGCCGCCCTTGCCCGGCTTCAGCCCCTCCAGCGCTACGGCTGATGGAGGGAGGGGAGGCGGCGGCTGGGGTTTCGTTCGACGCCCACCAGGGGCTGAGCGAGCCTTCTTCAGTGCGCAAACTCGGGGCACCAGATAAAAGCTGGGCTGGCAGCTCTTACCCTGCCTCGATGGAGCCGCCACTTTCGGGTGACTGGAGAAGCAGTTAGCAGCAGCGCCATAGACTAGCGTCCCCCCACACCTTGGGCACAGAGAGTTTGGGGCTCTAAAGAGCTGCTGCTGCGGCAGGAGGGAGCCGAGGTGAAGGGATCTGCTAGCTGGTTGGACGCAGAGGAGGCGGCTGTAATGGGGCATTAAGTCTGAGGGAGGAGGGGGGGCGATTAAACCTCTTGTGATCATGGCGGAGTCTATGGGTATTTTTTTTTTCCTGTCTAACTCTTCTGTGCGTGTGTCTCTTGTTTCTTTCTCTCTCTCTCTTTAGGGCGCTTGGCTGGGGCTGTTCGCTCGGGTTCTGCCTGTTGTTGCGCGAAATGGCGGATGGCGTCTTGGTGGGTTTGGTTGTCGGTTTTTTGTGTAGGGTTTTTTTTTTTTTTCCCTTCCCCTCCTATTCCCCTCCCCGCACTTGTGCCTTGGCTGCGGCTCCGCAGCGAAGCGCGGCGGAGCCCGAGTCAGGAGGGGGGCGGGAGCGGCGCGGCAGCCAATGGCCGGGCCGGCCCGGGTGGCCCGGCGCGCCCTGATTGGCTGGCGCTGACATCATCCTGCAGCAGGGGCAGCCGCAGCTGGGCAGGGTCGGGAGCTGTCGGGGGAGGCAAAGGGAGAAAACGGGCGCCATGATCTCAGCGCCAGGGAGGACTCCGCGGGCAGGGCGTCCCCGAAGAGCTGACGAAAAGAAAAGCAGGATCGGGCCTGGGCTTCTCCTTCCCGAATAGTGCCGGGGCTGTGCTGAGAGGAGCGGGAAACGAGCGAGAGGGGAGCAACTCATGCCTGCCTTTGTAACTGCGTCAGTACAAGATGGCGCAGGGTGTCCCTGGAGAGGGAAGGGAGTTGCACGTCCGCCGGAGGTCATGTGACCGCGTTGCATTCCTGTGGGGTTTGGCTGCGGACCAAGCTGGCTTAGGCGGCGGCGGCTGCCCGGGAGAGCCCGGGCTTCCCTCCCCCTCCTCCTGCACAACGTCGTCGGTCCCGCGCTGGTTCCCTTCCCCCATCAGCCTTATGCACGAGGGTGTAGCTGCTGCCGAGGAAGGTTCTCGCTTCTCTCTTTACTCTCCACCCACCTCCAGGGTGTAGCTCCTCTTGGGGGAAGCTTTCCATTCCGCCCCCTCTCTGCGCAAGGCTTTACCCACCGCCAGGGAAAGTTCCCCCTGGGTGCCTGCTGGCTCCGCCCGAGCGTGGGAGCCGGCTCGGTGCGAAGGCACTCCGCTCTGAGTTAAGTTGCAAGGGGTTATGGAGTGGTTCTTACTGGAACAGTCGTTTTAAGCGATGTCTAAATGACCTCATTAAAGCCGCTGAGGAAAATGTTACAGGCCGTGCGGAGTTGTTCTTCTGCCGAGGAGGTCATGGCTGTTCCAGTGTTGCTCTGCCGGGGGTACGGGTGGGGAAAATCTCTCAGGTGTTTATGACTTTATTCTGTTCGAACAGGAAAAGTGGATCGCTGTTCTTTGTGTGCTGTTGAATCCTGTTGCAGGAGTTGAGCAGCTTTCTGTGGAGCGATAGGTGTATTCCAAAGTCAGGCCGCAGATGGCCTGCATCTTTACCACGGGAATTGATGTTTGTACTTAGTGCAAATGAAAAATATGGTCTGCGAATATTGTGAGGACTCCCCATGTTTTACTTTGAGGTCCATAGGCGAATGAACTTGTTACATAGGCCTGGAATGTTGGCAAATATATTTTTCCGGGTCTTTAAAAAAAAAATTCAATATTTGCTGGATGGGATGTGAAAAATGTATGTTTTCCAATCCTAACCCTTTTCTTTAAGGAATGCAACTCCTGTTACAATTTGGTTGAGCTTCTCATATTTTCAATGCAATTCAGTGCTAGTTCCCATGTCTTGTTCTTGTATGCCACGGTGTAAATTTAGCCACGGCATCTAACCCATTGAACAGATTAACAGTTAAAATTGCTGATGATTTAAAGGTGTTGGTTTGTTCTATTTGGAAATGTTTCACTTTTTCAGTTCTTAGTCTGTCCCTGGATAGATGGATATTCTTTCTTTTTACCTCCACAGTGGCAACCTGAATGGGCATAAAGCTTGACTATTTCACAAATGTGCTGTTTGAGAACAGGAATGAAAGTAACTGAGTGTATGACTAAGAGAGGAGATTTTTGTGTAATAGCTGCTCTTTAATATGTGTTACATAAGTGATATGGTGAGGTGGAGTTCAGTTATATAAGAACTGACTGGGGACTTGGGAGCTGCTGTAAGTAGTTCATATTGGTCGCATATATAGCCTGCAGGGCATCCCTGTGTTGTGGGAGGAGGGGTAGAAAAACAGGATTGGAAGCATCTAACAGTGCTACATTTTTCCTTTGTAGGTTTATGGAGGATACCAGGAAAGAAAGGGAGAAGGCAGTAATTAGGAATGACGGAGTGTGAAGCTTTCAGATGTCTGTAGTCTCACTTGAGCTTAGGTTTAGGATGTAAGCTCTGTTTTCTGTGAGAGCAGGCTCCCCTCCTTTGAGTGTCAGAAGGTGGCTGCCAGGTGGGCCTTGTGCCAACTGACTTCTGTGTGGACTATAAAGAGCAAGATTCTTGAGGCCTAGAGATTGTGAGCCTGTGCCTGGTTTTTTGTTACCAAAAGAAAAAGCTTACTGGAAATGGTGTTAGGAGGAGGCAGTTGGTTTGTTGATCAAACATTAAAATGACTGGATTACTGATTCTTCTTGTGTAGGCATCATATGACACAAGGTAAATACTCCTTTGTAATGGAAGCTTCCAGAGAGGCTTTCAGTGTACAGTGATTCTTTTAACACAGCACTGATTTATGTGGGACTTGACATTGTGAAGACTTTGTTGCAGATGTGTTAAAGGGAGAACATTAATCTCAACTGAAGATGAGGGGAAAAAACATTTTATTAGTACTTGCATTTAGGCATGTGTTCTGTAATTATGAAACAGCGATTGCCTGCCTCACTGTGTAAGGATTGTTTGAATGCTTATGTTATAGAATAGTTTATATAGCTAGAATTTTAATTCTTAAAGCAGCCTTTTATGTAACTCACTTTGATAACAGATTTTGCTTGAAAACCAAGAAATGAATTACTTTAAAAGCTCTCTATTGCAGCAGTACTTGAATGGAGGTGTGGCTGTGCTTTTATGAAGCTATAGAAATGAAGGCAAGTTTTAATGAGCTGGTAGTAATTCCTTGTTTGTGTCAAGGTTGTTTTTATTAGCAGCTCTCAGGAAAGCAGTTACCTTGAAAGAAGCAGTAGCTCTGGTAGTGTTGCAGTGCAATCTCAAAACAATGTCATATATATTGTGAATTATTTGTGCTGCAGGAGATGAGTAAAAACTGTGTGTATTTCTTTGAGACAAGAGTATTTGCCCTACAGCTGTTCTGATGCAGGCTTTTTTAATGTTGAAGGGAAGAAAAGAGCTGTAGGAGACTGGGTAAAAAATGGTGTGTAGCTTACCAGGGAAACAAACAATTTCTACAGCACTTCAATTTGTTCCTTAAGGAGGGTACTCCAGTGGGCTGGCTGCTCTCCAGCAGTCAGACCCGTGGCTCTAACTTGCCTTGGTAGCCTGTCTGAGCATGCATGTGTGGTCTGAGCCCTTGCTAAGACCTGCTGTTTAAACAGTTGTTCACCTTTAGCCATACAAAGGGAGTTCAAGGGTATTTAGGGGAGAAAGGAGAGAGAAACTCACAGTGTAATAGATCCAGCTATGCACTAATGTCATAGTTGAGACACTTAAAAGTGCTCATGCTGAAAGATGATCCTGCACTTTTTCAGCTGTTCATTCTTGCTTCTGCAAGTGATCATGGGGGGAATGGAAGTGAAGAATGGATGAAACATAAGCCAAATAGTAATGGATGGCTTTCTAATGTGACTCCTCATTGTGTGGCTTGACAAACATTCCTGTTTGAACAGGAGCAGAACGAAGCACCTGGTGGGAAAATGGAGATATGTAGGTCTTAATTGTTAGTGAAGTTAGGTATGCCTTTTCTCAGGAAAGCTGCAGTTATTAAGGAGTTTTGAGGGGCACCTCTTAAAGGCTTTTGGCTAGTGGAGCTAGAGTCTCTGAGACAGGGGCTCTCAAAAACAAAAATTCTAAACTTTGAGTTTTTAAGTCATTGCTAAATTGACCTTCAATTGTGGGTAGCAAGAGCTCTTCAGGTTCACTGAATTGGTAGCCTGTAAAATTAAGTGTTATTCTCAGCTACAGGCTAGTTAAGTGTTCAAAGGATTTTAGATTTAAGTTTATTTTGTTTCAGGGTAAAACCTGAAACAAGCTTACTTCATCCAGAAGTAGCTGATAATCTGATAGCTGGGGTATTCAGTGAAGAATTATTCCTACAGGATGAGATCATAGCTAATCATAAAAAGAGATGCCTGTGGGTCACAGTAGTCATGAATTTGGCAGGTAGTCACTAACCAAATGAATTTGCATTATTTGCAAGAGGAAAAGGAGTTCCAGTGACTGGGAGCTGATCAGTTTATCCACCTGGATTTGGACTGACTGTTCAGTGCTCAAACAGCAGCAGGACAAAAACTTCCTTTGCACACTGCTTAGGCTTTCTGTTGCAATGAATCTTTCTGAAAAAATTGAGATTAGTAAGGTTTTGCTTTAGCAGGAAAATAGGTTATTGGCTGGTTCTACAATTCTTAACAGTTGAGTTCCTCACTTAAAGAGGCAACCTTAAAGCTGTTGTGTGGCCTCCTAATCCTGGAATTAGTGGGAATTTGTACCAGGTTCACTGCTGTGACCTCTGTGTAGTGAAGTGGGGCACTGGTTTGTTTTCTCCCTCCAGCATGACCTTGTTACTTGAAGTAGAGCCTTTCTGATGAGCTACTAGTTGCTTTGGAGAGCAGTATTAAGGTCCAAGCAGCTACTTTCATAAGTGAGGTCATGCTCAGAGATGATTATAATGCAGCACTAGCTCTGAAATGCTGTCAATAGCAGTTCTTTGATGAAAAGAACCAGTGATTGAATGGCTCATGAGCAGTTGATGCAATATGGTGCTTTTTGAGGATCTTTAGGAAGAAAATGGGAGACAATACTGCCAATTTGGAGACTTGGACTGTCCAGAGTTGGGAATTTACTGAACTGGAGACTCCAGCATCCCATAAGTACAGCTAAAGGTGGTCCTGTCACAGAAGGCAAGAGTTTGTAAGCTTGTAAGCTCAGAAACCAAACAAGTCTTAGCTGCTGGGTTTTTGTGCTTATTAAGTGTTGGAGAAAAGAAACTGTACTGAAACTTCTTACTGTGACTGCTCCATCTGTGAGCTTGTTAATGTGGCATGGTCATGCAGTAGATGTTGCTCAAAAGTAGAAATGCAGCAATATATCATGTCTCTTCAAAGGTTTAACTTGTGAAGACTGCTGCAGTCCTACTCAGTGTGGTCTGTTAAGATGCAAAACAGAAATACTCAACAGGCTGAGGGAGCTGGAGCTTTTCAACACAGAAAAGAGAAAGCTCTTGGGGAGGTCTCAGAAAAACAGAGTGACTCTTTCCATGGGCAGGGAGTGGTAGGAGATGGGTTTAAACTAAGAGATGAGTGATCTGGATTGGATGTTGGGAAGGGATGCTTAGAGGATAGTGAGGCATTTGAATAGGTTGTCCAGAGAAGTTGTGGATGTCCCATTTCTGAAAGTACTCAGGGGCAGGTTGGATGGGGCCCTGAACAGCCTGGCCAAGTAGAGTTGTCCATGCCCATGGTAGGGGCTGGGAACTTGATGATCCTGCAAGTGCCTTCCAACCCAAACCATTCTGTGGTGTCTGACAGCAGAAAGGTGCACTAAGAATGGGGATCTTTTTGACATTGAGTACCACTGCTTATAGTAATGGATTTGTTTCCAGCAAGCTTCAGTAGATTGGTAAATAGTGAATAATTTCTTTTAGTATTTCTTTTTAGTATTTTATTGACAGAAGTTAGTCTCTTTCTGTCCAGTTGACTGTCATATATGGATTTTTGATAGCTCTTTGATCCAGTGCTACAGATGTACCAAATACAAGTCCAAAACTAGCTTGTGTGGAGGATATGAGGTGTTGGAACTAGTGTGGGGGGCACAAGAGCTTAAGCTGAAGAGGTGGCTGGGAAACAAGCATTAGCATCTCCCTCCTTCCACATTCCTGCCTTTATTAGCAGGTTAGTCATGACACAGGACTGTCATACGATTCCCTGAATTTTAGTGAAGTAAGCAAAAAAAAGTTGGAGGTACAGAATTGTGCCACTTTATTAATGCAGATAAAAGAATCCCTCAAAGAGGCTGTGGCTGCTCATGATACTGAGACAGTAATTTAATCTCCAGCCCAAGCAGTGCTTTACCAGCTGCATTCCCTGGTTCATGCTAAGCAATGGTTGTGCTGCTTCATTTTGGGCCACTGTGCTTGTGGCCCAGTTTGGCAGGCTGATGATAGATTGTGCACTGTGGTCTTTTCTGTTGAGCCAGGGTGAGCTGGCTGTCTCAAATTCCATCCAGAACAACTATGGGTCATCTAATTAGAGATTTATTAAATAGTACTGAATGTCATTGTCACGAATATCCTGATTTAGAAGACTACTCTTCATTAAACCAAACTATTGCTTTTATCAGAGTGGTGCTACTTCAAATTCATCTTCAAAGCTGTGCTCCATTACCCCAGCATACATATGCTGGAACAAGCTCATAAGCTTATAAAGGCATGCTGGGCAGTTGTCAGATCCTATTTTTAAACTGTTTCTGAGAAACACTTCTGCTTCCCTATCTCTGCATAGTCATAGGAAAGACTATGCAGGAGCCATCATGTCTGGGCTCAGCTAACAGTAGTTTTTGAACTTGAGTGTCTCCTCTTCAGTGACAGTGAAATTGAACTGCCCTGATTGCTGTTGCAGAGGGGAGATGATGGATCACTGGGAAATAGTGGCTGTTGACTCCTTGACTCTAGTACAAACAATAAAAGATGGTACAGGTATCCTCACTCCTGTGACCAGTGACAGGGCTTGAGGAAATGGCATGAGGCTGAGGCAGGGGATGTGTAGGCTGGATATCAGGAAAAAGTGTTTTACCCAGAGAGTGCTCGAGCACTAGAATGGGCTCCTCCAGGGAAGTGGTCACAGCACCAGCCTGAGTTTGGGAAGTGTTTGGACAGTGCTCTCAGGCTCATGGGGTGGTTCTCAGGGTGTCCTGCGTGTGGCCAGGAGTTGGACTCCATGGTCCTGATGGATCCCTCCCAACTTGGCATCTTAAAGATTCTAGATCTGTGGTGCTTGACAGCCTGGCCAAACTTTAATAGGAGTCCTGATGCCTAGTATCAGAGCAGCTGCTTTGCTATGCTCCAGAGAGTGCAAGAAGAGAGCTTTAAACACTTTAAATGGTATCTCTCCTGATGAATCTTGAGCACAACAGATTTGGTTAATCTGCTAGTGATTTCTGGTAGCCCACTTACTATAATTGTGTGACACTACTGTATGCCACCTTTACATTTTCACTAACAGTGGAAAACTGCATAAAAATGCGAGTGATTCTGTAGGAAACTAGTATTTTAAGGCTTTTTCTCCCTGTGTCTAACATTGCCTGCTTTAGTCTAGGCCTGAAGTACAGACACTAAATATAGCTGTTCATGTACTCCTGTGCTGGAGAGGGAAGTCCAGAATTGAAGGACTACTTCAGAGAACTTGTATTATGTAGTTTGGGTCAAAAAATGAAGACTACCAATCAAGCATTTAGACTTGATTTTGTTGGTTAAAACTGGCAGGCAGGGATATTTCAAACTAGGGAAACTACTATGAACAGGAAGGAAAAAAAATCATGCTCCTATAAAATAAATTATACAGAGCAAATTAACATACTGAGTTTTGTGTGTCTTAGAACTCTTTCAAGATGCTCCTGGGACCCTGCAATTGCTAGTGTAGACCTAATTGATGGGAGGGAATTGTAATTTCAAAGTGTTATTAGGACTGATGCCTGTGGGCTGTAGCCAAGCCTACTCTACATCTAGGAGTTGACAGTGGAGGGTCTTCTCATTTCTTTTTTTTTCTAGAATAGGCAAGCCCTTATTCCACACTTCTCACAGATTGTGTGCTACAAACAGTGGCTTTACAAGTGCAGCTGTTAGTTAAATCAGTTTGTCTTTTCTTCTGTTTCAGTGGTATGACTACTTAATAATCCCCTTTAAGTAAATTGAAGTTGTTAACAGAAACCAAGGAGAAGAGCAGCTACCTGAATTTTGCCTTGTAGGGCAAGTGTTTCTGCTTAAAGGAAGGAGAGGAGCTTAGCATTGGGCCTATTTTAAGCTCATCCTACAGTGAGCAGAGCAGGGGGATCTTTTTGAGGGGTGTGGTACCTTTTGTCTGTTTGCTTAAAGATGCCCTTTAATTTCAGTAATGTAATGACACTGAAATGGGCTATAGAACTGTTAACTCACTTAAAACAAACCTCATTAATCCCACATATTTCTGTAACCTAACAAGAATATACTCATATACTTTCTGTTCAGTGTGGTGGCTGTGCCTTATGTTTCAAATTTCTCCTGTGACTGATCCTCACAGCATTCCAATGTGGTTGTAGATAGCATATTACAACTTAGAGTTATTGAGCTGTCTACAAATGCTCCTTACACATAGAAGTGACTTGCTGAAAGATGCTTCTGTGTGTCTGTAGATGGCATTAAGCTTAGATTTTTTTCCCTGTAGCCCACCTATGTATTTAACAAAGTGTCTTGCTTTGGGTGCTTCTTTTTGCTTGAATAGCATTGAGCAAGATTTATGTACTGATTGCACTCAGTAAAAGTAAGCTCTGCATTCTGTGTTGGATGTGTGTATTAATATGTGTAAAACATCTGTTTCATCTTTTTAGAAGCAGCATGTTGCAGTCTTGGATCACATTTCAAATCTGAAGCCTTTAAGGGATATCTGAAGTAACAGTTTATGTAGTGGGGTTTTCTTATATGGTGCAAGAATGAGTATTGTTTTAGTATTGGTATTATCCTTCTGCATCATCAGTCCTACTATAGAAATAGATCAGCAAAGAGCAAAAATTGAACTATGTGTCCAAAACAAGCCGGTCCAGTAGACCTTGTTTTTCTTTGTGTGTTTCTAAAGTTCTTGGTTGAATCTGAATTTTGGATGTGCCCAGTTGGCACTGGAGTGGAGGAGAGGGTTTTTTTTACTACTAAGAAACACTTCTACTGTAGTTCATAAGCTGAAATGCTGTTTGCCATATCATAAATAAAGATGAGATGTTTCATTAAATTCATTTGCTTTTCTGTTATGTGAGTCTAATTAAAATACAAGCATTTATTTTAATATGTATTTCTGAGTCCCATTAAGCAGTAGCATGTCTGACATGTGATATCTTTTTAAAACTCCTTTAGGTTTGATTCTCAACTGGAAATGTTTGAATGGGGATTCCTGGTCTTTCTGGCTGTTCCAAGGAAAAATAAGAATTGAATATATTCTTCTGTAAATAGTGGGTGTATATACAGTATATTCCCAAGGTCCATTTAGCCTGTTTAGCTGTTTTTCAGCACAGGGAGGCTAAACCAGTGAAAGTATGAAATACCAGTATATGTGAATGACTGTGTAGGGTTACAGATGGACAAAGGGAGGATGATGGAGGCCTCTACCAGTAACTGCAGCTCTTTAGAGGGGTGGGTAGAACCAAAAGTATTCCTGATGTTAGCCAGAGAACAATTGCTAAAACAGTATTTTTATCAGCATTTTTAGGTTCTCTAAGCTGTTCTTCCCATAGTATTTAAAAAAAGGGAACTGAAAAAAGCTCGAAATTGAATACAGCATCAGTGGAGGGGTTGCCCCTAACTGCAGCAACAAGATGAATTGTAAGAAGGGAACCTGACTGAAATCAGTCTTTGTTGGAAAATAAGCAGGCCTAACTTGTAGTTCTTGAACAGTGTACAACTTTCAAGCAGCTCAAGGCTATGTATGTCTGTAATCTACTGATCGTAGAAATTGTGAAAACAGAGGCATTGTATGCAGCTATGGAATTCTGAAAGATCAGTTTTAAGGGGATCTGCCTGTAAGTAACATTTCAAGCAGTTATGCTACATCCTACTCACTTGATTCCTAGCTGTTGTGCAGCAGGAAATCTCAACCTTTTTCCATTCATCCTCTGGAGCTTGTGGAGGGAAACACAGATTGGACTTGTATTTAACTATAACTTCCTTCCCTTTGGGAGCTCACGTCTGAGCTACTGCGGATTTCTGGCCATGTGGTATACTTTGATTTCCTGCCCATATGTGAAATTTGAGTAAGCTTTGGCGTCTCAGGGTGGAGAGGGTGACTGGGGGATTTCTTTCTGTGGAAGTAGAAAGTCATTCCCTGATGGTCTCCTTGCCCAGCTTTCTGCATGCATAGGTACACTCTGTATGTCATGGTCAGCTCGTAGTATGTATGAGCTGACAATATAGCATGTAAGAGTTAAGCTTTCCTATTTTCAAACTTAAGGAGTCTTTCAAAACTTCAGGTAGTTTTGTTGTATCTGATTGAAATTGTTATTTCTGATTTTCAAAAGAAAATGCTAGACTGAAGGCTAGCTCCGAGAATGGCAGTTTTATGCCAAAGTGTTCACCTGCCAAACAGACTGCCTAAATCAGCTTGCAGGTTTTCCATGCAGTGAACAGATTGTGAGAAGTACATCAAGAAATCATGGATACTGGCTGAAGAACGAGGGATTGCAGTACAGAAGGGAAGGTGCTTATCTTTAACTAGATATGCGTTTTACTTTGAATCCGGTTTTGGAACTAGATGTTCATGCCCAGTCTTCTTTTGTAGCTTTTTGAAAGGGAAGAATTTCTAACAACCAAATCAGTTGCCTTTTTAAATGCAGGAGAACTGGAGTAAGGAAGGCTGTGAGCATGCATGCCTCCCAAATCCTGCAAATGTTCTTTTACTTAAATTTGTCTGAATAGCACAATCAGTATTGTATTTTACAATGCTCAGTTGCTAGGAATTTAATTTCCATGTTTATAGATAATGTTTTCTACCTCTTTTGTAATGTATGCAGTGTTTCTCATGTCAATTTTCTCGTGGTGTTAAGCTTCATTTTTTTTCCACAACATTGTATTCAACTTTACTATTGAGGTGTTTATTTCCTTGGTTTCTAATGTGAAAGAAAAACTCTGCTAAACCTGCAGATTTTTCAAGACAGAGCAAGAGGTGCTTGAAGAGGGGAAGCTAGTGCTCAAGTTCACAAATCAAAATAGGCTTGCAGTTACAGCTTAACTGACAGGCAGGAAAAAAGCTGTAGTTTTAAGAGCACAGCTGGCAACAGGCTCATGCATACCCCCAGAAAAGTAAACTCTTCTGCCCCAATGTCCAGATCTGTTTGGATAATGATAAAAAGATACTGGGCAAAATGCGAGAGTTCTCTGACTGTTTGCCCAGAGTATAAATATTTCAGGCTTTGAGTGCTTATGTGGCTTAAATGTTGCAGAAAGACTGTCTCAGTTATTTTTAGGCTGGGGGAGCAGGAAGAGTACTTGCTTCCTGTCTTCCCCTCCCCCAGGAACCTTGGGTACGTTAATGAGGAGAAGAAATATAGCAACCCCTGAGTTGGTTTACCAGTTCCTATTGAACAAGGTCAGTACATTTCCTGACCTGCTTTGTGGAAGGAGCAGTGCAGCCACTTAGACAATATTCTCCCTTTTGAACCAACACAAAGGCATAGAGAGTTTCAACTGAAACAAGTCCACAGTTTAGTTCATAGTTGCATATGAATAGTCTCCAAAACAACTACTAAAGCTTATAACTAGAATTAGTCCTCTAGTTGATGTTATGTGAACTTTGGTGCTATGCACAAGCATGACTAACTTGAGAAATCAGTGAAACTGAATACCTCAGTTCCTCTTAGCTATTGTAACATTAGTATATTTAGGCAATAACCATTAATATCTTTATATCAGCTGTTGTTTCTCTTCTACATAGCTACAAAATCATCCTGCTTGTAGGTGTTGGCACATATCCATGCTATAAAACAAAGAAATGTGATAACTTGGTAACAGTACTTCTTCAGTTCAAGATATACCAGACTGCTTCACTTGGCAGTTCAGGGGGGTTTTGTTACTTTGATCCAGAGGCAAAAAAAAAGCCTTAGCAGTGCCTTGGATTTTTTTCCTAACAAGGAGAGGCAAAAAATGCATTTGGTCCTGCTTACTGTAAAAATTGTGTAAGACAATATAATTGCTTCTTTTCTTCTTGCATGAGTATTGGCAGCAGTACACAGGTGTTAACTTGGGGAGAAAAAGTGTCTGGGCCTATTGTATGAATCTCATTTGCCATCAGTGTGCACATATGCTTCAGAAGTGATCACTCTTCCTGACAAAAACCAGTCTGCAGCAATCCACCTAGGAGTACAGAGCTTCTTGGCACTGTGCAGCGTGTGCAGAGCAGGCTGAGAATCACTCAGGCAAGAAGCAGAAGAATACTAGCTTTGGCATGCAGAAGTGTCCCCATGTGTGGAGCCAGGATAGAAACACCAGGCTTGTCCTAGCATGCTCCTCCAGCAGCTACACAGAATGTAGCTACACTACTATGCAGAGCTGTGCTTTTTTCTCAGACTTCTGTGTGTTTTCCACTTATTTAGCAATGCTGGTTATGCTGTCTTTGGGGATATTGGTTTGCAGTTAGGTCTAGGGTCTTGCTTCATTTAAAGTTAAGATGTTAGAAGACGGAACAGTTCTTGCTGCTTGCGTTGATCCTTCTAGCTGAAGCAAAAATTTTATGGTGGTATTATATTTTAGGAAACAAACTGTGTATGAGAGGGAACAAGCTGAATGCAATTTTCAGTATCTTGAATTCTGGAGAAAATGGAGTGTCTGCTTACAGAGACTTGCAACCTCTTGCATCACTAATTAGGCACAAGCAGTCAAATCTTAATCTGATGTCTGAATTATACTCAGTTAAGAAGCTATAGCAGAGTATGTTTACTTGACTAGTGAGAAAGTTAAGCAATACCAGTTGGCTTCAAATATATTTTTAATTTGCTGATGAAAAATCAAGAATTTTGATGCTAGTTAAACTTTTTTGTCAGTAGTTCTATGGACCTATGCAGTTTGCTCTGCAGGGGATTCCCATTTTCTAACAGTCTTATTCAATACAAAATGAATAATAAACTAAAAATGTTGTGAATATTGGTAGGAGTATCCCTATAAAGAGATGAAAAGGAGCCTTTGTTGTTATAAATATAAGCTGAAGTGGTGAATCACATGAAAGATGGGCATAACTCAGTATCCACTGCTTTCAGACAGGAGGGTCTGCACACTGCAGCCAAGCTCTTTGTGGGTATTGGGCAGTCTGAACATAAGGAGGGCTGGTGCCTTCTCCTGCTGTTCTTGCTGAAGTTGGAGATAGTAGAATTGAGGCTGCAAGGTGAATCACATTCCAGTTCGTGGTTTGATGCTTTAGAATAAAGCCTTTTGCTGCTTATTTGAGAGCTCACCAAAAACCTTGTCCAAGTTGTGAGCCTTTCATGGGAAGAGTGTGTGGGGTGGGGGGTGTGGTTTAAGAAGCTTGTGTTTCAAAATAAGCCTTTCACAATTCCTGCTTCTGGTCAGATTGTGCATACTTCACATGTGTGAAGCATGTGGCTTAGCTAGGTGTGGTGTAGCCTGTTGCCATGTATCCTCTGCAGGCTGAGAATAACATTATCTACATCTAGAAGACTGGGGTCACTTCTTCATATGATGGTCACCCTGAGCTGCTCTAATCTGTGCATGAACATGTATTACTGGTAGTTACTTCTAACTGCACCAACCTCTGAGAAGAAAGGAAAGAAGAAAACACATTGTTACAGCTTTCTGGTGCTGTTGAAGAATCAGTAATGGGATGCAAGTGGTAAATTGACATATAATACAGTAAGGCTAAAGGGAGTGCATTAAGATGAAATTAGGGATTTCCAGTTAGCAAGATGGAACTGAAAGCTAGAGGAAAGGGGCTGGGGAAATTGGTGAGGTGAGATGATATCAAGAAAAAAAGTGTGGTGAGCTAACCCAAGAGTAAGAGAAGTGCCTGTGGTGATGGGAGCCATTTTTAGAAATAGTGAAAGAACACTGGAAGCCTTGCATGAGAACCTGCTGCAAGTTAATGTCTGTTAGCTAATGATACCTGTCATCAGGGAGTCAGTGCAGAAGTCTGGAATCATGGGATGGCCAAAAACAGCACCGAGACAGCTGATGGGGTTTTCAGCTTGACCTATGGGCTGTAGGAGAAGTCATGGACCTGTGGCAGGTGGTTGGAAAAGACTGTAACTACTTGAGTAGTAACCCAGCTTAGTAATGAGTGATTAGCAGCAGGGCCACGTTCATCAAGGTGAGTGACTGGAGTTCAACTCAGCCTTGACACACAGCTTCTGACTGTGCCTCAGCTAGGAAGTGTTGTGTTGGGGCAGTTGTGGATGCCAGAGGCAGTCATGGCTTGAGGAGATGTTCTCTGCAGTTGCTCTTTACAAGTCCTATGTTCTGGTGGCACAGTGTAGTGCTCCATCACCCCAGCTGCTGATCATTTGTGTGACTATGCTGAGAACAAAGGACTGATGTGTTTAATAAGGAGATCACTTCTTCCTACTCTTATATTCAGTTTTTCAGCTGGGACTGACTGTGGACCTAAGATTAGTCAAAATAGAGTCCTGTAGGGACTGTGTTTCACATCATGCAGAATCTCTGCCCATACTGCTGCAGAAACACCCTTTTCCTTTTTTCACTGTTTCACCATGTGAGTGGATTTCCAAAGCACATCAGTGCCTCGTGTCAGGGGCACAGTTAACTAGAAACTATTGGCTTGAGATGGGGCAAAGTCTTGTTCAAGGCATATTGTTAAATATTACCACGAGACACTCACAGCTGTAGTTTCATTGTTTTGTCACAATTTAACAAAACTATTCCTGCAGGAAATGAAGGAGGGATCTTTTACTGATAACATGACGAGAAATAAATTGGGCAACAGTATGCAGCCTGTAATTACAAGCTATATAAAACAAGGGCGTCCAGTGGCCCAGGCAGTCTGTTCTAACTTCTCTCAACTTTCACCTGTTTTCATAATGCTGCAAAACAACAGAAATAAGTAGAACTGGATTTTCTACAAGTGTGTGTCTTCTGAGCGTCAAACATTTTTCATTTCATGGATTAAACCAGTGCAATAAAATGAGCTTAATGACAGAGTAAGTCCTGCTTTTTCATAAACCTTTTTTTCCTACCCTCCCCTTGCTTTTCCATGGTAACTCTGGAACCTCATGAGTTACTAGTAATGCTGGCAGAGGCTAATGTTTACAACTCAGTCTGTTTTTTGAATACAGGCTTCAGTCTTCTCTAGCAGATTGAAACCAGATGGGAACGGCAGGGAGCAGAATGGAATTTATTTCTCTTATGTGGCTTGTGATGTTAACAAAACTCTTTGGGTATTTTTATTGTTATTTTGCCTAGAAAATGACTTGTACCTTCTTTCTGTCCAGTTTCTGTAATGTGGAAGCCTACAGCACCTACCCCAGCACACTGAAAGCCTTCACTGAGATGTGTTGCTTTACTTCCATTGCAGTGACAGACTGTGGTATAATCCTATAACATTTTTTTGTGGGGTGTTTTGGGTTTTTTTCCAAGTAAAATGATCAAAACCAGTTAATCCATCCAGATCTTTTTTTCTGCTCTTCTTGCACAGCTGATGGAGGTGAAATGCAATTCGTTTTGCAACATTTAACAAGTCTTTCTCTTTTCTCCAGCTACCCTAGGTGAAAGTACACTAAAGGAAGACTTGCTGAAATCTGAAGAGGGTGACAGGCTCAGTGACTCAAACTACAGTGGTTCCAGAATCTGTAATGTAGACAGGATAAGGATTTTTTCTGTGCAGTTAATGCTGTGCTTTTTTTTGCTGGTTTCTCAGGAGAAAAGACTCAACATGTTGAATCACAGAGATGTTACTTCCTGCTGGGTTTTGGGATTTCCTTTCAGCTCTCTCCTCCATGGCTGCACGAGCTGTTTTTGCATAGTGCATATTCTAAGGCAGGAACTTGCTGGAGATGAAGACAGAAGCCAACCAGTTCTGTGCTGAATGTAATAGTTTGACTCAAATTGTGTGGTAATTGTAAAATATCATAGACTGTTGCAGGAATTGCTGCATTGAACATGGCTGAGGATTTATTATTTCATAATTTGCCTAAATGAGTATAGGATGCTAATCTGAATTAACATATGAAAGTGGAGGGGAAAGATTTCTTGATGTTTTCTAGCCACTTGAAACCTTATTGTGTGCAAAAATGAACTTCAGTATGCTGAAGTAGTCATGGGGTTTTTTCCCCACTTGCTCAATCTTAACTCCCATTCTTTGTGATTTCCCACACAAAGAAAGAACAGCTACTTGCTATAACTTCAAAAATATTAACAAAATACTGTGAGCACTGGAAATATGATAGAGTTTTAAATTACTATCAGCTTCACTAGGAATTAAAAACATGTAATCCTGGAAGTTATGGTAGTAAATTGATATCGAGTATTTTGACATGCAGCTTGCTTTCCTCATAGAAGTATTCCAGCAGCTTCTTACAGGACTAAGTTCCAGTGTCATGTGTAAGATTGGCATGGTTACTGTGAAGACAAACCTTAACAGAATTCATATGAACTCTACTTCTTCAGCAATTGTTTTTGATAAACCAGGTCTTGCAGCTGCAAGAGGCAAACAGGAAGGGGATGGAGGGATGGTAGTTAACTTTTCAGGCAGATCAACTGCTGGAGTTAAGCTCTCCGAATGTGGCATAGTGTCAAACAGTGCAACACTGCTGTATCCTTTTTCTTCAAAAATGGCTTCAGATGTGCTGTCTTTTTACCCTGCAGTGCTAGAGGAGAGTTCTGCATGAAGCCATTTCTCTTTTGTGTTTTAACCTCTGCTGTACATTGTCCAGTCCTTGTTCAGCAGACAGTTCCATTTGGTGGACTGTCCTCTGGTGCTGTTTGGAGAAAAGAAAAAGAATAGATCTATAGCTGAGTATCTAAAACATGGAACTTCAGAGGACTGCCTGAAGTTGTTAAACCTAATGACTTAGAGCACCTAGAAGAGCCACTTCACAGGATAATCCTTCCCAGCACATTCCATGATAATGCTTCCGGTGCCTTTGAGTTTTTGTCTCTGGGTCTAATATGTGAACTGTCAGAAGTGCAAATTCTGACATAATTTTAAATAAGTGAATCTTCCATCCCTAGATGGAAGTTCTTGCTGGATTTGAAAAAGGCTATATATTTTAATTAGGTACAGTCTGTGTGCCTAATTTGATGAAAAAATGCTTGAAAAAATAATATTAATGAAAATTTTCCTTAATGGTGGATGACAGACATGTAAACTACTGTTGGACTCTGTGTGTGTGTGTGACTGGCTGTTTGTTAAGGGAAAAGCATGTTTTCAGAATGTGGTTTTTGGACTTCCAGACAGATTACACAAACTTGAGGAGGCCCAGCCCACATCCTGTGTAGAAAACCAGCTCACAGAAATGCTCATTGTTCTTCAGGGTTATAAGTCACTGCATTTTGTGCCTCCCCTCTATTTCAAAATATTGTATGGAAAATACTAATGCAGAGGAACCACAGCAGCTTAACAAGTGCTTGGTCCTGCCAGGTACTGAGCACTGTGCTCTTAGCAGAAGGCTGGGGGATTGGGATTAAAACATTAGGCTCCCTGGCTAGAGAACAAAGAGTTTGTGTTGGTAAAAGTAACTGAGTATTTATCAGGTGAGTAAATCAATTGATAATTGACATACTTTCAACCTGAAAGTTGTTTGTGTACAGCCATGCCAGTGTTTACTATCCTGGAGTGGGTGTTAGAGGATATGAAGTTTTCTTCAGGCAGGGTGACTTCTCCATGACAGATTCACCTCTGCTCAGTCTTCACTGCAGAAAGAGAGAATGTGGGATGTCCAGATCTGATGCCCCACCAGAAAGTGGTTAGTGTTTCTGAATCTCTACCCATGCTTATTGCTGGGTTGTGTTTTTCAACCTGCAAGCTAATGGACCTATCCATGAAGGGAGCTGTCAAGTCAAAAACCCTAAATCCTGTTCACTCTTCCCTTTTTTGAATGTACATTGTTATCTTGGAGGTTATTTTTGAAAAGCTGAGGTGCTTTCATTTTTAACTTTTAAACAGGATTGGTGTTCCACTGTTAATTTTAAACCACTTGTATTATGTTTTTCTTACTTCAAAAAAACGACAGCTTATATTTTTTGCTAGAGTTCGGTACCCATTTAAGACTAAAATATTTGTTATGATAATCCAGATGTAGCTAAGCAGAAGGCTGCCATGAGTGTGTTTGAGGTTGTTCCCTGCTTTTCTCCAGTCCTCTGAAAGGAATCACTTCCCTTTAGTCTCTGCCAGTTTCCTGGCTGTGCAGCATTCCCAAAACACATGGACCATAAAATGGGATTATAGGGGAGGCATTCAAGTAAACAGAAGTTCCCTTGGGATGAGATTTGCTTTTTCATGCAGAGCTCCTGTGTGCTGTAGCCTGGCACTGGAGTGAATTCTCTTGGTGACCCCAAGGGTGGGAGAGCACCCAGGCCATGCTCATGTTTTGGGGATAGTCTCTTCTGGCTGGCACAATAAAGTCCCCCTTTGCAGTGTTTTTGGAAGGACACACCCAAGTGAGAGGTTCTTTCTGTGTCTCTTCAGTGTCTCTGTGTAACAATAAATGACCAGTCTCATGATGCAGCTATAGCTGCCAGAAATCTGCAGTGAACTCACAGCTGTAGCAGTCATTAATTGCACAGTATTGCTGAAGCAGCCCAGTGCTTCTGTGAGTTGTGTTCAGGGGTAAGTAGCTGCTTGGAGATAAAAAACTTCGTGCTTTCATAGAAACATATTATCCACCATGTTTTGGTGGATAATATTATCTTTCTGTGATTGCATGGTCCTGTTCTGTTGAAAGTACACAACCTGGGCAGGCTCAGTCTGTAGTTTGATTACTTATGAGTTCTTTGTTGAGACTAAATTGTGTTGGTCTCAGCAGGGAACTTTCCAGACCATCCATGCTGGCCTAAATAACTCAGGCTGTCATTGTTGCTCCACAGGATGATGCTGTGTGGGATATCAGGGCACAAAGCCTTCAGACTTGTGTTCATTTCACTGTGGCTCTGTTTCGTATTTTTAAAGAACTTGCCACAAATTGATGTTGTCCTTCTGTCTCTCCAGTGGCTGCTAGTCAGTAGTGTTCCCCTTCTCACAGGCCCATAGTATGGTCTGGATTGAAAGGGATCTTAAAGATACCTGATTCTACCCCCTGCCATGGACAGGGACCCTTTCCCCTAGACCACATTACTCAGGGCTCCACCCAGCCTGCCCTTGCACACTTCCAGAGGTGGGACATCCACAGCTTCTCTGGATAACCTGTTCTAGTGTTTCACCACTCTCACACCAAAGTATTTCTTCCTGATACCTAATGTAAACTTGCCCTCTTTCAGATTGAAGCCATTCCCCCTTGTCCTGTCACTACATGCCCTTGCAGGAAGTCCCTGTCTGGTTTTTCTGTAGGGTCCCTTTGTGTACTGGAGGACTCCTTGTTGCCAGTAGCAAGGCTTCACATGCTGGTGGCCTTGGCTTCCTGCAGGTGCTGCTCTGTACCACAGCACGGCTGCTTTTGTGCAGGGGGAAAGCTGCAATTGTAAATACTGTCCTTAAAACAGCAGGAATTCATATATTTCCTTAAGTGGCTGTTTTCCAGACATGGCCTGTGTTTATGATGTCCTTGATGTGCTACTGGGTATTAGTGAGGAATATGATAAGAGATCCCTCCAGACTGGAAGACTGCCCTGTGCATTTGGTCAGCACAGCTTTATTTGTACTGACTTTACCTTTCTTTAGAGGTGACTCTGAACAGAAACTCTTAAACTTCTTGTAATTATGAAGCTTTGAACCAATAGCAGCAGTGAGAATTTTCAGTTATCTGAAGATTGTATACGTCAGAAATTCTTGGGGTTTTTTTCTGCACCTGGTACAAAGAAATAGAACAGCCCTGGGAACAAGCAAGACAACCCAGTTCCTGCTGCTGTCAAAGGCAGCAAATCCATTCATTCGTGTACCTCCTATTGTAACCAAAGCAAAGAATTACTTGCTATGGGTTCTAAATCAGGAGTTGCTATTCTTTCTCTTGTTTGGTTTCTTTTTAAAGTCTTTTGGCTTTAATGGGGAGCATGCTTACGAAATTAAGGGAGGTAAATTTGGGGCCTGTATCTCACACCACAGGTGGCAGCACTCAGGAGTAATGTCATTGTCGCAGCTGTACACAGCTTTTGTTTCTAGAGGGTCAGATTCTCTGCCCTCATCTATAGGTGGGGTACAAATGAGAGAAAGGCTGACTTAATTTGATGGCGGACTATTGATAAGAGTAGTGGTTATTTGAAGACTGTTTTATCCTATTTAAGGTTGGGATTTTTTTGGAAAGTCTGATTTATGGGTGTATTTTGTACCAGAGCCCATTCAAGAGCTGGGTCTGAATAAAGCTGTCATTTGCTACATCTCCATTGGTATTTTCATCACATCTTAAGTGTATGAGAGTTAAACAGAATTATTAAATGAAATTTTCTGAAGGTCAAGAAGATTAATTAATATTTTTAATACCTACAGGTTTTAGGAAAACATGCTGAATTATGATGGGAAGTACAACTTATTTAATCACTGTATTTTTCTAATAAATATAGATGATATAGCTGTAATTGCAGGGAACTGAAAATGTCATGTCAATAACAGTAGCACCTGCTTGTATTTAATTTAATTTGTGTGTGGGATTGTTTATATTGTAGAAAATGGCAGTTTAGGAACAAACTTTTGAGGGGAACAATACG
Source organism: Melospiza georgiana (assembly GCF_028018845.1). Classification (NCBI taxonomy): domain Eukaryota; kingdom Metazoa; phylum Chordata; class Aves; order Passeriformes; family Passerellidae; genus Melospiza; species Melospiza georgiana. The sequence continues at coordinate 67,762,849 of NC_080433.1, forward strand.
TTGCCAAGGCTGCAATATTTTGTATTACACTGTACAGACACTATCATAACTCAGAGTATTTGTGATCTTCCCTCCCTTTGCAGTCCACGTGCTCACCACTGGTGTCAGGAAGGTGAAGCTGCAGTGAGCTGGGTCAGCAGCAGAAACCTCACTTTCCTTGCAGTGTTTGATTGGTGCCTGTGTAGCCCTGTGAATGACTTGTTACAGAGCCAAATAGGTGCCAGTGCAAGGGAAGCAGGAGGAGGCATCTCCTGATTTGGCAGCAGCTGGCAGTCACGTTGGCTTTATGGTTTCATGAAGTCCTGTCTGTAAGTTATGCCCACATCTGTGACTGTCTGGAAAGCCATGGTTGTTGAAGGCTTTGCTTCCCTGCTGCCAAGTGCCACCCATCTCCTGAGCACTGCCACTGCTGGTCAGCTGCTTGACAGAAAGGTAGGTAGGGGACACAGACTTGGCTGTAAGCTTCTAGGATCTGGTTAGAGATTTCTGGGACTGATGGAGGGAGAACTGCTTAACACATAATGTTCAAATGGGCCTGTGTGTTCACATTACAAGATGAAATATGTGACTCTAAAGAAGCATTAGCTCAGACCTGGGCAGCTGCAGTGTTCTGGAAAATAAAGGAATCCACATGGTAGAAAGACAGATAAAGGAATGGCTTACCAAGACATTGGTAATGCACTATTGCCAGCTATAACATGGGGAGAGAAAAAAAAATGGGGAGATTTAAAAATCCCAGCCAGTTTATCTGGATCTTTAGACTGGTGCCAAAGTGCTGTGAAATTTGTGGACTGGGGTAAGACAGTAGAAGGTCACCATCACCTTGGAAAAAAAGAAAAAAGGCCCTAAACAATGTCTCTCCAAGGACCTGGCTTTTTTACTATCTACTGTTACAAGTGACACTGGAGATTACTAAAACTGGAAGAAATTAGATGAACCAAACCTTCTCCTGTTTTCTGGTTAGCACCATTGTTAACATTCTTGGCAGAACTTCACAGACGCTTTCCGTGGTTGTTCTGCTTGGTTGCACTTCCTGTGTTGTTCATTGGCATAATGATGTCACTCTCACACGCTGGGGAGGAGCACAGTGGTGGGCTCTGCCCCAACTCCTGCAAGAAAAGCTTTCTTGTGCCCCTACAAGAAGACCTTGCTGCTGCTCTGGTGGCTGAAATCCAAATGGAAATTCCTTTTTTGAGCCTCCCCTGGATGGAACTGGGTGGCAGAGGAAGAGGCAGCAGCAGAAGTGTCATGTCATCTTTGGTAGGAAGCTGCTTACAGGAACATCTGTGTTCACCTAATATGGGTGAGCACCTGGAGCCTGCGTAGCTCTGTGTGTGTTCCTGCAGAGCCTGTGTGGAGCTGTAGAAGAGAAGGCAGGGAATATGCTTTCCCTAAGCAAACAATGCAGTGAAAAGCAGGAATGAGAGCTTCAAACACATCCCTGCTCATGGGAGGAAAGCACTGAGAGAGTCCCATCTGCCCAGTGCTCTTTCACAGACCAGGAGAGCAGCAGGGTTTGTTTCTCTGCTTCTCCTGCCTGTCCCAAGAAGGCAGCCTGGATCAAGCAGTTTGTCCTTGGGGATGTTGCTGCGGGAGAGGGAGGAATGTGGCTTCAAGAGGTGGCCCTGCAGCCCTGGGGAGCAGCCTGGGCCTGCTGCTTGGTGAGGTCTGTACCTGTGCACAGGCCAGGTTGTGCTGTGAAAGCTGCAATTATGCAGGGAGCTTTAAAGTGGTAGAAATCAGTGTGTTAAAATGAACTTGGGAAAACTTCAATCTGGCTCCAAGGGGCTCTTCCAGCATGAGTCATGTGCAGCTGTGGAGGAGCCCTGGGCAGAGCCTTCCTCCCCACTGCTGAATGGAGCTGTCAGAGTGCTTGGAGCCAGGGCAGGGAGAAGAAATACCCCACTTCATTTCCTAACAAGGTATGCATGGGAGAATTCCCCACGGGGGCACTGGTGGGGGTTTGTGGCTCTGTTTTTCAGTCCCTCAGCTCCACATAAGAACATTGTGCAGCTTGAAACACCCTAAGCCCATCCCCAGGAAGCAGACAATGGTGTTGATATGCCTGTTGCTGCAGAGGAAGTGGCTTCTGTTACAACCAACAAGCAATCTGCCAGAGTCCGTGTTGGGGTGGTTGCCAAAATAAATTTGACATAAAATTATTTGGTCTCTTTGGCTTTTGTCTTGTTGTCTGGGGATGTTCCTTTTGCTTCCTAACATTAAAATCTCACCAGTGGCAGGATTTCCACCCCCCTCACACCCTCCCCCCCACCCCCAAAAAAAAAGTAATACAGACTTTGAAATTCTTAATAGAGAATCCAGTCTTTATTTAATAGACGATGAAAATATTCTTAAATGCTTTCAGGAGGGTAGCAAAACTGAAGCTAAACCATATGTAGCTATGGTGTTGCTCAGGGCTTTTGTGATGCTGTTGGAAATATGACATATTATTGCAGAAAAGACAGTCTGGAAGTTGGACTCGAGATGTTCCTGGAGGCAGGAGGCGCCCTCTTGTGCTGTTTCTCTGGGAGCAGTGTAAGGTGAGCAGCTTCCCGGGAGCAGAGGCTGAGCCGAGCTTCAGCCTTGTTTCTGGTTTAGTTTGGGGGTAACTGGTGTGTGCTTTGGCACCTAATCATAATCCAGCATGGTTCTGATGTGTTGGAGTTACTTGTTGATGGGTCTGCAAACTTCACTCTAGATATGCAGTGAATTTTATTCCATTAAAAATGAAGCTTTGAACAGGAAAAAGGAGACTTGGACTTATAACTTCCAAAAGAGAAAAATAAATTTTAGATTCACACAAAAGTAGCAATGTCTGCTAAGTACTAAATTTTTCTGATGGGCCAGATCTTAAGTTAAATTTCAGACTTCACTGACTGTTAATAATGTGATGCAAGTTTAGATTTTTTGTTTGTTGGTAGATTGTGCTGTATGTTTGTAATCATTCACCCTTTGGGCTGTAATAGTATCAGGAAAATGTGCTGCCTGTCCTTGGAAGTCAGTTGTGGATCTAGTCAAGTCACTACTTTTTCAGATTGCTCACTGCAATTGTCTGAAAATATCTAATTTCTCCAGATACCAGACTGCAAGCAGAAGTGCAAACTCCAGAGTAAATGAGGTACATAAATTTGTCAAGGTAACTAAAAAGCTATGTCAGATCTGAAAACATGGGTCTTTGGTGACTTAATGCCTAAAGAAATAATTTTCACCATTTTCTGATATGTAGAGCTCAAAGTCATTCAAAGGACACTAATATCATCATTTTTCTGGCCTGATGCAAAGTCTCAAACTTACTCAAACATACCTCCAGGATGCAAACACAACTAAGCATAACATGTGCCTTGCCAGCACTTTTCTGGCTCTTTGGAGGTTAAAGATGTTGCTCATTTCAGTCTTATTGACCCAGAGCACTTTTAGAGTGGGGTACCTGTCATCCTGTGACAACATTTATAGCAAAATAGTAGTTTCTATCAGATTTCTCTCTGCATGAAAGCTCCTGAGGATTATGACCATTTCACAGAGCAGCAGCTAGAACATAAAAGGAGCATGATTGTGCTGGGCCTGCCTGAGGCCCATCTATCTGATACTGATGCTGTCTGCAGCACACACTGTAAGCTGGTGCCCTAAAGCCCAAGAGAGCAGCTCTAAATGCTTCTTCCTGGACTGCTGTCCCAGCTTCCAACAGTTTTCATGTCCTGAGCTGAATGTGGAGTTTGTGCATTTAGCAAACCTTGATAAATTTAATTCCCACGATTTTTACAGTCCTCCACTGAGCTAATTCTAAACTTTTGCATTCACAGCAACCTTGTTGCAGTGATGGACTTGGTCCATTGTGAGCACTGACCATCTTGTCTCCTGTCTCCCATTTTTAACAATTATTTGCCTCAGAAGAACCATCTCGTGACCATACCTGATGCTGTGTGAACAATAACCTAGACTGACATTTCAGAATCTGTGGAGTGCTACTGGGGGGGTGGTGTGGTAGTACCCTTCCTTTGCCCTCTGAAGTCTTTGTGCTTACATTTTGTCTCCATGAAGAGGATGGGGGAAGTCTTCAGACTGAGTTAAAAAAGAAAAAGTTTCTCTAAGTAGTTTTTGTGGGTATTTTGTGAAGTAACTGTGTGAAGCTCTTCAAAAGGCACAGGACTTCACTTCTGTGGTTTGCATAGCAAAATAGCTAATGTAAATGAATTCAGAGACAAATCTCCCTACCAAAATTAGCCATTCTTGAGAACAGAATGTTGCTAATAATAATTTGAGCAAAGTCTGTGGTCATTGTTGTCTTCCATTAACCCTAAATACCTTAAAATATCAACAACAGGCTCCTTGTGGCTGCACAGCTTTACATCAGTGTTTAAAAATTTTACAGTGGCAAGTCTGATGTAGCTGCTGGGGAAAGATTATTCACAGATTTAGTCCTAAATTGCCCAGTGAAATGAAGCAAAATATGAGAAAGGGGAAAAATGCTCAAACAAATCCAACATCTTGGGAGTAAGTCATCTTCATTGTTTTTCTAAGCATCTGAATTACTGCTCAATGAATGAAGGAGTAACAATTTGCAGAAGACTCAGCTATAATGTAAGGTTTTGATAAAAGGAAGAAATGTTCATATTAGCATAGGCCTGATAAGTCTGTGGATTCAAATGTGTGCACTGAGCATGTACAAGAACTGACATTGCTGAAGTACAAGAGCAACACTTTGTAAAAGACTGAATTCAAATTGCTGCTTCACATCCTATTCTGCTGTTTCACAGGAGGTGTGTATATATACTTTTCCCTAAAATATACAGTGATGGAGACAAGGAGGAGTCTTAGGAGACAAGACAGCCAGTGCTCACAATGGACCAAATTCATCAGTGCAGCAAGGATGCTGTGAATGCAAAAGTTTAGTATTACACAATTTATGACATAACTGAAAAGTAGCATCTTGCATTTACAGGAAGAAGGCAGGGGGCAGGCAAGAGAGTGTGTAGCAGAGCTGCTGGCTTGCAGCAATCCTTATTCAGTATTGCAGCAGTTAACTCCTGCCTTTTAAAAAATGAGTTGTTTAATTCCACTTTCCTGCATATGTCCAGGAGCCAACCCTGAGCTCTGCCTATTGCCACATTCTGTCCTTGCGTGCGAGATCGTATTTCCAGATAAGCATGAATAGAGTTCAAATGAATCTATCAATAATCAGTGGAAAGGATGTCATAATGCAAAGTGTGATACCGTACAAAAATATACAAGTCCTTGAACACATGTATTTGGAAAGGAACTGCTTTATTCTTAACATAGCTGCAGGTCTGGCAGCAACAGCTCATGAAGAGGTGTGGGAATTAGCTGCACAGCCTCCCTGCTGGCAAGGAGAGCTGGGAGGCTGTGTGCTACTGATAGGAGACTCCTCATTTTTCAGTCCCTATGGCTAAAGGAAAGTAAATGATTTTTCTTTGCTGATGAAACACATTGTGAGGCAAAGCCATGGTCAAGAAGAAAAAAATAAGTGTTGAATGGAAATAAAATCTCTAAACTCAAGTGAAATAAGGTATGTAAGATTTCAATTTCTTTTAGGTTGTCATAATCTTTTAGATTCATCAGCTAAAAGAAGATGTATGAGGAAGATGGGCAAAGGAAGAGATGGCTGAAAATGAAACACATTTTTAATTGCTCCATTGCTAATTCTCTGATTTGGATCTGCTTGTAATTAAGCTAAACTATTTTCAATGGAATTTTTCTTTGAAGTATTTGCAGCAATGCAGAGAATGTGTGGTACTGTGCTGAGCCTAAGGAAAAGGGCAAACAGAAATACTCCCTTGTCCTGTGAATGCCACAGTCTCTCTAAGGACTCCATGACTATTAAGCAGGCACTTTTCCCAAAAATCTACATTCTTACAGCATCATTTATAGGGAACTTAAACAGCACTCTGTAATGATGCCCTCTGGTGACTCCAAGAATTTTTACACTCTAATGAAATAAAAAACAAGATGGAATTTGACCTGCTAAGTACTCTGGCAAGTTGGACTATTCATTAAAGATTAATGAGCAAATCAGAGCTCCTAGAGCTCAGTCAGGCAATATATATAAGCCATACACATACAGAGGTCCAGGACTACCTCCAAGTGTTGTAGGAGCAGAGCTGTAATGTGTAAGACAGCCTCTCACCCAACCATGCAAGTAATCTCTTCTAGATTAACAATAAAATCCTGCCTTTTGGCGCTGCAAATTGATAATTTCTTTTCTGCTGCTTAGAGAAAAGATGAAATAAAAAAAAACTCTTGAGCTTTTCTTGAGGCAGAGAATGTGGAGGATGTTAATTGATTGTATGAAATCTTAGAAATTAACCAGCTGTTCAAAGGAATGCCTCTTGTTTATTCTACACTTACTGTGGCTGCCACGCACTTTCTGGAAAGCTGATTTCTTCCATGCACTGTTTCCTCTCCTGGATATTGCTTTTTATATGCACAATCTGTCTGCAGCATCTAACATCTCTACATTTCCTGCCCATCATTTCCCCACCATACAGGCACACATGACTAGTGTTGTACTGGCTCTGGAGCTCGTGTGCTTCTTGCTCTGTTCTGGTTGAAAAGGACTCTCTTTATTTGCAGGGTTGTGTTATTTCACAGCTGGATCTGTGGATGTATAGGGTCTGCAGACTAGTGCAGATGGAAGGAAACAATTGTGGCTGGGAATGGATGGAGTTGGTGTGGGCATCCCCTTCAGTATTGCTTCTGTTTTAAATCATGACTGAAGCTATGTCCTGATCCATACGGCTGCAACACTGGCAAGGTAATGAGATTATTGAACTCTAGGGCAGGTAGCCCAACAGAAAGCCATTCACAAGCTCATACAAGCAAGGTAATGAATAGAGGATAAACAAAAAAAAACCCCAAACAAACAAAATTAGACAAAAAAAATCCCAAAAACAAAACAGAAAAAATCCCAAAACCAACCCCCCCCCAAAGACCCCAAAAACAAAAACCCCAACTCAAAAAAACACCCAAACAAAAAAAAAAAACCAAAAATAAAAATACCTCAAATCTCCCACCCAAAACTGTGTTAATAACTTTGTATGAGGTATGATGTATTAACTAATTACCTCATCTTTTTTAATTGAATTGTCAAATTAGGCTTATACTCCCAATAACTGTATCAGTAACTCCTCTTCTTTAAGCTCTCTTCCCCCATGCCATGCTTGGGAGAGGATGCATCTCTTCCCATTCATGTCTTTTGCACAACAGCCCCTTAGGCACAGTGTAGATCAACTGGGTTTTATGCATATTTTCTCTAAGAAAAACTAAAGGAGTAAACAAAATATTTGTTCTGACAAGATGCCTACTTTGATCATAAATGTTAAGATCTGGAGGTGCAAGTATGATTTTATTCTTACTTCCCAAACAGAATCTGCAGAATCTTCTTTACTAACTTCTTCATTAAGTCAGTAATTTCCCTTTCAACTGCAGTTTGTATTTTAGGAAAATACCTTATCTTGATTTTACAGGCCATTTAGTACCTGTAGAGGAGTTTGTGATACCAGTTTAAGGTCTGATAATGCATCTGGGAAGGGCTGTTTTTCTGTACTAGCATTTGCAGTGTTTCAGTGTACGTGTCTTGCAGTCACACAGTGCTTTCTCCTGGCCTGAACAGTTACCCAGGTTCTTTGAGGAGGAGAACACACCCTTTGATAATTCATACATCTTTAGTGCAGTATCTATGGATGTAGCACACCAAAATTAGTACTTTTCTTAGTGGCCATGCCCAGCCTTTCATTTCTAAGGTGATATTTCAAAGAGCCCCTGCTTCCTTCATGATCAAAATTAGAGTTGCTTACTCTGTGTGCTGGCCTGCTGATTCTTTCACACAGGCTCATGCAGCTCAACCAGTTGTCTTCAAGCTCCTCTTTCTATTGCAAACTTATGTTCCACCTGGTGTACTTGTGCAGTGATTTTTGCTGTGTCCAACCATCTTCCTCCACAAAGGAACTTCACTGCTGTTCAGTTTAGCCTCAGTGAAGCTGTCAGGCTCACTGCCCTGTCTTCATCAGCTGGGAACTGATCAATGGCACGTGTGATGTCTTGTGCTTTCCACAGTCTGACAGCCTTTGAGATCATGAAAACAGCAGTAGGAGACATGGGCTTTGGTATGATTGTATGACTGGTGGTAGAATATTGTCCATTTGTACATATCTTTTCAGCTGTTTTACAGTCTATCACAACACAAGGAATGTGTAGAACAGAGCTGATTTGAGTGCAATGCCTATTAAGTGGTCTGCTTGTATTTTTCCAGTCCTCTTCATCCATGAGTTATTTTGGTTTAGCAGCTGGAGTAAGACCAAGAAAGGAACTTGTATTCTACAAGGATTTGGGGGACAGCTCTGAAGCTTATAAGCTTTTGGATGTAAATGTGCTTGTATAATTTTTCTTGTCCTATGCAGAGAGAACTCTTAAGGCAATATTTTCAAGATTAGGCCTTTGGGTAAACTGGTATAGGGATTGCTGGTAAGGAGACACACCAGCAATATAGATAACTCCTTGAGGGAGCTGCCAGAGGGAGATTTTTGCCTCAGTTGTGATTCAGGTAATTTGCCCTCTTACCTGTCAGTGTGTCAGTCCCCCCTCTCTCTTGTTACTTGCCTGCTCTCCATGTGGCTTGTATTTTTATTCTTGCTCTTAGCAGCGTTGGTTCCATTTTCACACAGGCTTTCACTGCACTGGGATTGTTTCTTACACAGCTGAAAGAGCTGCTCCTGCAGATCATCGTCCTGGGCAGGAGTGGCAGCAACTTACTCCAGGACAGGACACGAAAGTTGCCATTTGGCAGAAGCTGCTGTGCAAATCAGGTCACCATATTCCACTTCTCTCTGTGCTTTGTTATGGTAGGTTTAGGAGTTCTGAACAGAGAGGTATTGGCTACAAGAGAAGGGTTGTAGAAATACAGAGAACCATGCAGAGCTGTAGAGAAGTTTCCCACCTGAGGTACGTGGAGAATTATCCATCAATGAGAGGGAGGCTCCAGCCAGACAACTCCTCCACTGACGTGTTGAGGCAAGTGACTCAGCTCTGCAGTGGAGAAGAATGTCCCTAGTGCAGCTTTCCCAGAAACACCTTCACCTGGAGCTTTCTTGCTCAGGAATTAATTTGCTTGTGAAAGATCATCAGTCCTCAGAGCCTGGGGTGACAGAGTTGTGGGCAGGTTGCTCTCATGGGGATGAGGATGCACAGCTGTAAGCAAGCCTAATTAAGGCCTCTGACGAACTTTCCAGCATAACTGCACCAGTAATTGTCAGGATCTATGAAGTAAATAAAGGTTAGTTGTTCTCTCAGTTCTGAGAGTTGCAGAAGTTTATAATCATCCTCTTATCAGGAATGAAATACATTGAGGCCTATTAAAGCAGGCAGCGGTTGCTATTCACTGGTGCTTTGTTAACAAATAAAAGCTTTCAGAAATAACACAGGATGAGTCTGGCAGCAGTCAACTGACCTGTAATTTTAAGATTGGAGAAATGATTAGGAAAAGAAAGCAGAGCATAGCAGAACTCATAGCCTGGTAACTCCCATGAGCTTATCTGCAGCTTGAGCTGCTATCACGAGTGAGACCCCGAGTATCTGAGTCTCCTGAACTGTACAGGTTTGCACAGCAAATCACCCTTCTGGGAAAAAGAAAGGACATGAATGATTCTGACAGAATCGTTTTGTGAGCAGTTTTTATATCCTAGCCTTTTTTTTTTATTAGTAATTTGCTTTTGAAGATGATCATTGCAGGGAGTGGCCCAGTTATGAAGATACTTGGGCCAAATCTTCTGAAACTCCTGTAAACAAGTTTTGCTTGACTCTGGCAGCACAAACCAGTTTTAAACCTGGTTTGAAATGGCTGGCATTCATGGAAGTACACTGCATATGGCAATGGACAGGGAAAAAAGTGCCATCTCAACAGGTACCTGCTATCAAGAAGCCCAGTTGGCAAGCATTATGTAGGAGAAGCAGTCTGGAGTCAACACCTGAAAGCTGACTTTTCATGTGGGACAGGAAATTATTGAATGTCTGGAGTATCTGGTTTATTTGCTGTCAGCTTTTCAGCCTCCTAAACAAGATAAATCCAGTGACACATGGAGTTTGTGAGTCCCTGTGCTGGCATTGTGAACACTCCTCTGCATAGAAGAGGGTGGTGAAGCAGAATAATGAAAGCATCCCACTGTGCAGCCAGATGTGCAAGTTTAGGTCTTCATTTGCTTGCCCCTCACCAGTGAAGGTGAAAGAGGTCTTTTGGGACCAGAGAAGTCCAAGGAAGCCAGGTGGTATATTAACCTCTTTGCTCCAGGACAGGGTTAACTGCAGAAATGGAAGTGTCCTGTCCTTGTTCACCTGCTAGATTACTCCAATGTAGTAAACTTTTTGAACTTTTCAGCCTGGATTCATTCTCAAGTTGGTATAAAAAAATGCATCTGTTGCCATGTACCCTTAGGATGCTTCTTGACTTCCCAGGATCATCTGTCTTACAGTAATGCTTTCAACATGTGCTTCAGAGTAAGGCACAAACCCAAAGGGGTTCACTGGCTGTGTGACTGCAAAGGCACATTCTTCTTTCCTGGCTCTGACATATATACCTTGGGGAATATTTGATTGATGCACACAGTAAGATATCAGCATGCATTGATTAAGTGTATTCAAAAAAGGGTGTTCAATTGCTGTTGCATAAGAAAAAAATTAGCTTGTCCTTTTGAAACACCCTGGCATGGTTGGATTCAAGAATTATTTATTAGGGAGACTTTAAAGTAGGATGAAAGTAAGAAATCCTATGAGAAAAATTTCTGGTTATTTCTTACATTTTCTCCACCCCGGCCTCACCCTGAACTGTTCAATATGGTTAGAAGGAAAATCCTTTCCAAACCCTTTCAATCTAAAATATCATCAGATGGAGCAAAAGGAAAGTTGAACTTGCTCCAGTAGCATTCCCACACTGAAATATTAAATATTCCAGCCCCAGAGCTTGGGATACAGGGAAACCATTAGCAAGATGCCCATGCTGTTTGTGGAGGGGGGATCACAGAGTGTCTCACGCCTTGGACGCTGCAGGGGACAATTTGGCAGAGCAGAAGTTATCCTTCTGTTTGATGATGTGGTGGCTCTGGTGGCAGTACCAGCCTACAGACCCCTGTCTTGTTCTCTGTCCCTCCTTGCTGGTTGCCATGCCATTGGGCACAGTACTTGTGGCTGGATTAAAGCAGGTTCCCACAAACAGCACTGAAGACCAGAACACTCACAGGGCAGGCTGTTTAAAGCCCAGCACTGGTCAGATTTACAGCAGGTAATTGCATGCAGGTGATGCCTCTCCCATCACTGGGGTGTCAAGGGTGCACTGTGCTGCATAAGGTCCTTGCTTTAAGCCTGTAGGCATATTCTAGAAGGCTTTGCTCCAGCTTCAACTCCATCAAATCATGGTCCTGGGAAATAAAACATCATAAAATGTAGTGTCCCTGTGCTTGAGAGCAGCTGAGGAGGCACAGGGAAGGTTCAGATGTAGGTGAATAATAATTTGTTGTCTAAGCTCCACCAGACTGCTCAGTACTGTGACCTCTTTTATTGAACAGCACTGACACAACACTGCATTCAGTAACAGGATTTGAGAAGAGTTTAAATTAAAGATGGAAATACTAAATCTACTAAACAGCTATAACTTTTTCTTGTCATACTGGACAGGAGAAGAGATAGAAAACGTGTAATGTACTGCAAGATTAGGTGAGATAGAACTACCTCAAGTTTTGTAACACAGGTTTGGATTTCTAATTGTTTGCTAAAAAAAAAAGAAAAAAGTTAGGCTCCTTCTCTTGCTCTAGCCAACTATGAGTACAAGCAATTATGTAAAAACTTATTTTTTTATGACATTTATTGTTACAAAGAAAATAAGAGAAACTGCATGCCAACATTTATTATAATTTCATTAGCATCCAAGTAGATCTAATTTATGTGGAGGTTCTGTTTCCAAGAAGAGGATCAAATGAATCTCATCTGACAGACAATTGAGTTATAAAGGCTTCACATGAGAACTGTTCTCCAACAGAATGTAAACAAGACATACTGATTAATAAGGTCAGACTTACAATAGGGAGCTAAATTATGGCAGGACTCATCAACGAGCAACACATGCTAGACCTTCTCAAATGGTACAAGTTAGCATGCAGTAAAGCAAAAGTTTTAAATTAACCCTAGTATTTTACCCTCTGGGCAGTAGAACTAGAAGTTAGAGGAAGTAAGTTTATAAACCATAGAAGTAATATGATTCCATGTGACAAGTTGTAAAGACTTGAATTTCTCCCAAAGACACAGATTTTTACAGTGTTAAATATCACTGTAATTATTAAATCTTGCATGAAAACCCCAAGGAAACAAACTGTAGCATAAATGTAGCATCTGAGACTTAAGATTTATATTCTGGGAACTGACTGAAATGCACAAGCAGAAGATTCATGTAGCAAAATGTTGTGAGGGCATCCCTGCTAAATGCCTTGTGGAAAGTGCTAAGCAAACTGGAATAGTTCCAAAATATGTAGGTGGGATTGTTCTTCACAAAGCTGGGATTTACTCCATTATTGTCCAAATGACTCAGCTGAAATTACCACAATCTACTAAACATACTTTATTTCAATACATTTTGCCCTAGCCTTTCCTCTCTGTGGCTACATGGCCTTAATTCACCTAAATTTCTAAAATGGTGGTGCCAAGTGGTCCTGATAACACCACTGCACTTTCCACAGCCAAATATGATGTAGACTCATCTGCATTTTCAGGACAGTGTGTCATTGCCTTCTATCAACATTTTCTTTGTTAATCTACTGACAAGAGAAAGATACTGCCTTCCCTGCTTTTGGACTGAGCTTCTCTTCTGTGACTTTGCCAGTTGCTAAATGACCTTGAAACTGATTCCCAAACACAGAAAAGTAGTTATTTGAAGCCATGATGCTTAATTAAACAGTCAATCCATGAATCCTGTTTGCTTTTACTGTAGCAGAGCAAATAGGCCTTTTGTCATTCAAAGATGGATTGGGCTAGATCAGCTTTGTGCAGATAAAAACACAAGGTTTCCACTTCTGTATCTCACATCTGTATCTAGCAGGATGATATCCCCTGATGCTGTAGTGCACCACTCTTACAGAAAACAGGCTGTTCTTCCTGCCTTTTTATATAGAATACTGTTTAACTTAAATATTGGATCAGGATTTGGTCAGTCAATTCACAGCAGTTCATGTAATTTCAAATGGAGATTAAAATCCAACCCAATGCATGGATTGCAGTATTTTGTTTTTAGGGCTGCCAGTGCCAGCTGCTTCAGCAGAAGGTTTAAGAAGCTCCTTAAAGGACAAGTATAAAATATTATTGAATTCTACCTTTGAGCATTTGAGGGACAGGGCTCTGAAGCATTGTGGTTTATACCTCTAGCAGTTTTTCAGTCTGGTCAAAAAAATGTCAAACATCCTCAGTACCCTTTTAACTGTCCAGTGATGCTTTGGAACTTAACTCTCCACAATACCTATTGACAGGGATTTTGTAGCTTGGCTTAAGGTGTCACCTCCCTCTGCTCTTACAAATCTGCCATTTGTAATTGGCTTGCTTTCAATTTCACTGTGTTTCTTTTATTCACCTGTCATACCAAGATACATACTGGAGCTCCTAAGCACTTTTCATCTTCTGGTTCAAGTATTTCCCTCAGTAAACTCTAAACATTCCCCTTCTTCTCTTCTGACTCCCCAGGGAAGGAAGCCCAGGCATATTGGCCACCAAGAGATGCTTTGGCCAGGTACCATGCAGGTCTGAGCATCCAGTTCCTCTAAGTCTAGTCTAGAGCTCTGGTGCTCTTTCTCTATATTCTGTTTGGGTAAAGTTCTCTGTATAATATTTTACTTTAACATAAAATTTCCTATATTTATCTCTGTTTTAATCAATAATTAATTCTCATATAAATACCTTACCATGCTCTTTAAGATGAAGCAAAACATAGCATTGCTCTTTAATAAGTCTTCCTAACCACATTGGGTGTCCCAATGCCAAAACAGCTGCTCTTTTATTTTGGATGAGGGCCACAGATCCTAAAAACTGTGTAAGCACCCAATTCCTTAAAAAAAATTAGTCACAAAAATAGATCCTAAAAATTCTGTGAGCACCTAATTCCTTTAAAAAATTTAGTCACAAAAATAGATTCTAAAGTACTTGACTACTTTTAGAAATGCAAGCCAAACAAAGTGTGCTGAAACTTGCTTCTTTGGTTGTGAATTTGCAAGACGAAACAAAATAAACTCTGTGTTTCACAAGGGTTCCTGTTACCAGCCAGGAGAAGGAAGAGGCCCTTCCTGGAGCAAGCAGCCAGGAAGAGACAGGACCTAGCAGCTAACAGGGAAAGAAACCCATAAACTGAACTCCACTAGTGCCAGTAAGCCAAATTGTAGGGGCTGTGGTGATGATGGGGGACTGCAGGAAGAAAACAGGTGGCTGAATTTTGAGGTATGTGAAGAAATTAGAAAAATAATCTGTATTTTTTGGATACTGAATGGCACAAAAGAACTATTGGACCCCAGGCTAACACTTTTCAAACCACTCTACTGACAACATGTCATAACCAGACCAGAACACAACTACAAATAACAGCAGGAAATCTACCAACACCATGCCAAGAGAGTGAGTCAGTGTTAGTCATTTGGTGCTTTTCTTAATAATTGGGGGTTTTACCCAAATAGTACTGAAAATCGTTCTTCTCCTCCCTCTGTATTACCAGAGGGTATTTGATGTATATATATGTGTATATTTTTTTCTCAGATTTCATGCCATCACTTTGCCTGCCCACAACATTTACCCAACTTCTTTCCATCCTTATTAAAAATTAAACTTGTTTATTAAAATAAATTCCCTCAGAAGCTTTCCAGCAAAGTGTCTCAGCCTTTGCAAAGCACAATTAGCACAGGGGACAGAAAGCTCTGTGGAGAAAAGGGAGAACTTGTGCTGTTTTTGGTGACATTAATTCCCTTCATCTTTATACCTGTGTAATCACTAGTATACAGAAAACATGCTTAATACTGATCTAGCAGCATCTTCTTAGTATTAAAGTGTGCTGTACACACAAAACAGGAAGACAGCCCTTCTTACATTCTTTGACTATTTTTTTTTTATTTTTAGGTTTTTAAAGCACTTCCTCTGAGATTTATAATAACTGATTAAATATCAATCTATTTAATAATGCAACCAATAGTTACACTTAAATATTTTAGTTTCTCAGCATTCAGTGCTTTGAAAGTCTGTACTACCATTTGAAACAAACTAGAAATAGCTCATTTAAAGGATTTTGCCAGAAGACCCACTGGTCAGCACTTGTAACTTACTTGAAATGATTTCTCATGCCTCAGTTACAAGCAGCCTTTACTAATGGGTAACAGCTTTCTGTGGCATTGATACTCCCTCTTCTGCAAGCAAAGTCACACGTGCAGGGAGCTGCCTACGGGATGGAGCAGGGCCCAGGGGAACACAGGGCACCACAGGCTATGCTCACATCAATTGTGGCAGGTCTGCTCTCCAAGGGACTGGTTTCTGGAGAACCCAAAAAGGTGTAAGTTTATAACGTGCTTTATAGGTCACTTGCAAGCTTCTTCTGTCCCAAATGTGGAGAGCACCAGGTGGGCTGTTCTATATGTAAAGCAGTATCTTAGGGGAAGGAAAGTTTGGTCATACTGATTGATTAAACTGGATTTTTTAAGATCAAGGTTGGCCTGAGAAATCCACAAAGAACATACATCCATTGAAATGCTCTCTCTTCATTAAGAACAGTTAAGAGTGTCACTGAATTCAGGATCAAACGTCATCTCTGTAGGTGTCACAGTCCAGTAGGGAGGTAAGTTTGAGAAAAATGTCTTGTGTCAAAGTAAGTACCATCAGGGAGCTTTTTGTGTGGCATGGAGCTAAACCATCTATCCCAGTACAGTGGTTCCTAGCCTGCTTTTGGCCTGAGGCAAACACAGTCACCCAGATGAGGCTGAGCTAAGATTTGGGAATTAGCATATGCCAGGGGCCCTTTCCAGTGGGTAGCCTGGGTGAAGCCATGCTGCTTTAGAGGCTGAGACTTCAATAATAAGGGTGTGGGCCATTCTCTGCCAGAGAATGGTTTCAGACAAGTTTAATTCACTTTAATAAGTTAATTTTAATTTATATACATGGAACTGTGGAGTGTGGGCGAAACCTTAGAGGGACAGGCATTGCAGCTGCTTTGGCTTTTCTCCTGCCCCAGGGGATTCAGATCTCCTTGGTGTTCATGGATTCTCTGTGCTGCACAGCAGGAGAGAGTCTCCTGCTCCAAATTGTGAGTAGTTTGCTAGCAAACAGAGGTGTGAGAAGCAGGGTGGCCATTGCAGGAGTGGCATCAATACCCAAATACATTAATGTTACCCTGTGCTGTTGGTTTCCTGCCAGAGGCCCCAGCTACAGATCAGCTTCTGGGAGGGAAGGGAGACCTTTCCAAAAGGAGTAGGACCTTATGTGGAGACTTGCTGTCCTGTGTCTGTGCTGCTGGGGACCAGCTGTGGACCATGTGTCAATCACTGATGCAGGTCACTCATGAGGCATATTTTAGCATTATTCTCTGTGATGATCCCATCGCTACTGACCCACACATGTTGGCAGGGTGGGAAAGGCTGCAGTGCCTATGGCTGCATATGTGCACATAAGCACATGAACTGTTTGTCAGGCACAAACCCCATCTACCTCTCACTGCTGTACCTTTGCAGTGGCTCTTTTGAGTCAGGACTAAGAAATTTGCAGAGCACCAGCATCCCTTGTGTAAACAAACGTGCTTGCAGGCAGGCACTGGGGCCCTATCAGAAAACAAGATGGTTGGAATGATAAAGTACCAGTATGGTCTTGAAGGAGCTGGGTTTGCTAAGAATGTGCAGCTTCATTAAGGAGTTTTCGTGGCTTAAAGCATGTTTGAGCTGGTAAAAGTAAATGATGGGTAGGCCCTGATGCCCATGCAAACACCCAAAATGGCTGCACTCCCAAGGCAAAATCTTGGAGCTGACAGAGCTCCTGCAGGGTGAAACTGCTGGGCAGAAATTGCTAAAATGCTTTAATTAAACCACAGAGAGGAGGAGAAGGCAGATATTTCTCAGGAAGGAGAGCACCTTGTGTTTCCTCATGGGACTCAACTGCAATGCATCAGAGAGAAGTCATTGCTTCAGACAGGAGCTCTGGCCCAAATGTCAGCCCTTGGCATCTTCCTGCCAAGAAAAATAAGGATGCAGATGTGTTCCAAACAGACCCACCCAGAGAAATGGGCTTGGGGGGCTGGTACTGCCCCCTTGCCCTGGCAGCCCTCACTCCTGCCCTGGCAGGAGCTGGGTGGAGGAATGTCCCCAGCATGTCCAGACCCTGCTACCCTGCTCTCTTGATTATTTTTTACATGCTTCATTTCTTTGGAAGTGTTCAACTGATTTAAAGCACACATCAAGGTGGCAAAAAGAACAAACAGGTTCTCCACAGAAATCCTGTGAATTGTTGCTCTGCCATTCACTGTTGCAGGCAAAAGAGGCACCAGGAGATGCAAGAAGGAAATCTTCAAAGTTAATTATTTACTGGTTTATAGACTTTCAGCTACTTCAGCCTGGCAAGTTTGATAAGGAAGCCTGGAGCTTCAGCAGAAGCAATTAGTGTGACTTCTATGAGATATTAGTGAGTAATTGTGCCATTGTTTATTTCCTGTAAAGCAACAGACAACTAGAAAGGGTTTGTTTGCTGCTTGTAGATTATTTGTGTCAGGGTGGATGAATTCACCAGGAGAATGGCAAGTAGGAGCAAGAACATTACAGAGACTTTCTCCATGACAGTGCAAGGACATGCACTTCTCCCCATCTTGTTCAGTAATACATCTTCTCCTGCTTTTTTTCTTTGGTGTTAATAATGGTGATGACCCTCAGAGCAAGGTTTGTATTGGTATTAGCCCTGAGGAGACCCCAGGAGGGGAACAAGAGTGCCCTGGGATGCTGGCAAAGGGACAAATCACAGGGCAGATTTGTGTATCAGTCCTAGAAGACTCGCAAAAAGATGGAGGTGTCCTTGATAATCAATATTGAAGAAAACAGTGGAAGAAGTAGCAAAGGTTGTATTTCCCTCCATTTGCAAGTAGGTTTCCTTTTCCAGTTTATATCGCTTCCTGCCAGACATGAAACTGAACCCCTTTGTATGCAGGAATATTCCAGTTCACCTCAAATCAATTCCTGTCAGCTCTGAAAATGAAACATGAGAACTACTAAAAATAAGCAACAACAGGGCATGAAATAAATAATCTACTGCTTTGTCCAGAGAGAAATACTTTCTGACTTGGTCATCAGCAAGTAATTATCCTTGCAGGAACTGGCTAAGAGGTTAACATATCTAAAGTGCATAGCTGACCTTGTTTTGGGGAAGATAGTGGCCTGGGATACTTTTGAGGCCCTTTAAAGGTATGATTTTAAGAATAATGCTATATAACTCATTTAGAAAGCCTCTCTTTTCAGCAGGGAGTGATTTATAATTTGCCTTTATTTTTTTTCTGCAGCTACTGAGCATTTGGGCACTTCAGAAGTTCTCAAGGCCAATGTTAAACTGTTACAACTCTGAGGACAAATGGGAAATGTACTTTCTAGAATGCTTTCATCCAAACAAATACTTAAAATCTGTGAGTACCAGTACAGCCAGAAAAGGAAGCAGAAAGGAAAATTTTGCACATAAAGTGCTGTTCAGCTTCATGTTAGGAAAAACTGATGCTGGGAATCAGCAAAGCCATCTGAAACAAACAGGTTATCCCTTGGCAAGAATACCTAAAGTTCTTTGTAATGAAAGAAGACACAATAACTCTTAGGAAATCAAGTGAGCTAATATGAACCACCAAAGACATCCCAAGGATGAGATGCAAAATAAAAATAAAAAATAGGGCCTCTCAAGGCAC
The DNA here is from genome assembly GCF_028018845.1 of Melospiza georgiana. Taxonomy (NCBI): domain Eukaryota; kingdom Metazoa; phylum Chordata; class Aves; order Passeriformes; family Passerellidae; genus Melospiza; species Melospiza georgiana. The sequence goes on from NC_080433.1 coordinate 67,781,783, forward strand.
TTCTGAAGTGATGCTAATCTGCATCAGTGAAACCAAGATTGCTACAAGCAACACTGACCTTACAGTTAATTTCAACATTTGTAGTTAGGCCTTTTAATTCCAAGGTTTCTTGAAGGTTGAGTGGACTGAATGGCAAAAAAGAAGCCTTGTCTGCACTCCCTCCCTTTGTCCTGAACCTCTGCTGGGCTAATTCTTTGCAGCTGCCCAGGCAGAGAGCCAGACCCTTCAGGTAGTGTATTATGGACAGAACAAGAGAGGGAGTTCTGGCATCCTCACAAACAGTGCACCCTTGGGCAGGGGAAAGCCCAGAAAATACCAAAGGGCCTGGTATTGCTCTCCCACATGGGCTTTGTAAGAGCCAAGATAAAGAGCATCCAGCAAAGCAGTATAATGTAGCAGTGGGACTCCAAAGGCTAGCCCATGGAGAAGGGGAAGGGATGTAGGTCAACTCTGCTCTCTTCAATCAGGACACATGGTTTTACATATCTTCATAGGGACCTTTGATGCATGTGCACAATAAAATTAATGTGGATGTTAAAAGCCTCTTCTGCACTATAGGCCTGTAATTCTGTCATCCCTCCATCCTCCCTCCCTCATGCTGACTAAACCTCTAATCCACTCTGTTTTGAGTTCTCTCAGTAGTTTATTTTTCTGTTTGAAAATAGTTGGTACCTTCCTGATTTAATTGCTTTACTATTTTATTTCTCTTTTAATAAATGCTCTCTGTTGTAGTCCATCCTTGGCACAGCACCTTCCCTTCCCCTAACAGAAGCTGCTTCACAGAATCAAAGAATGGTTTGGGTTGGAAGGGATCTTAAAAGGCATCTATTTCCAACCCCCCTGCTGTGGATAAGGACATCTTCTACTGGACCAGGTTGCTTAGAGATCCATCTAACCTGGCCTTGAACACTTCCAGGAATGGAGTATCCACAACTTCTCTGGGCAACCTGTGCCAGTGTTTCACCACCCTAATTGTGAAAAATTCCTTCCTTATATCTAGCTTAAATCTACCCCCTTTAGTTTAAAACCATCACCCCTTCCACTGAAGGCAATAGGAACGCGTACGTGAAATGCAGAGAATTTAGAAACGATTAAACAAAAATCCTTATCACATTTACCACAGAACTACTGCTCTGCTGCTGTTTACTGGCATTCAGCTGGGATAATCTCTCTCTTTTACTTAGCTTTAATGGCAAGAGGACAGTGACAGTAGGTGGGACTAGATGACCTTTAGCAGTCCCTTCCAACCCAAACCATTGTGTATTTCCAGTCCAGAGGGAATGCTGTCAGCGCTGGCGCACACCCAGGCCCAGCCCCAGGCTCCCTGCAGCATGGCCGGGGCTGTGTGGCAGGAAGGAGCTGTTGTTTCCTGCTCGCTGTGCTGCCTCTTGTTCCGCTTAAAATGAGAGGCCAAAAAGAGACAGATTGGCAAAGCAAAGTCTGGTTGGAAAGTTTCTAGTGTTCTTGCTTATGAAGGATTAACCTTGCCCTTGTCGAGCAAGTGACTTAGAGATTTATATTAGCACCATCGGGACTGCCTGTCACTAGCCAAGGTCTAAGTGTTTTTTCTTAAATGAAATCTAAAGGCTGTCCTCCTGCGGGAGGGTTGGCAGTCCTGCTGTGTCCCTCAGCGAGCCTGAATCCGCCATTGGTCGGGCCGGGCTGTGCTGGGTTCGGTGAGTTCGGTCTGCAGGCTCGGCCCGAGGGCTGCGCGGCCAAAAGGACCTCCCTGGGAACTAGCCTGCCAAAATCTGGCTCTGATAAAACAGCCCAACCCATCCTGTACAGACTTCTACTGAAAAATCTTGAAATAATCACAGAGGAAATGGCAGGAACTCCGGCCTCCCTTCCCGGCCTGGCCAGACACTCCCTGGCTTTTCCCCTCCCTGACACGCCGTGTCCCTGGGGACGCGCCAGGGCCGCAGGGCGTGAGGGGCCGGGAGCGGCCATTGCAGCGGGGCGTGCTCCGAGCTCCGCTCCGTGCAGGGGCATGGAAATGTAGGGTCAAGTTCACGGATTGCAGAGGGAGGAACGGAGAGATTCCTCTGGCCTTAGTGACATTTTGCTTATTTATACCAGCTGCAGATCTTATCTGGAACCTTGAGAGACTTTAGTGTGGCTTTCCTCATTTGCGTTTAAGAGGGCATTCAATTAACACGAGTGCCACACACTGAAATACCTGCTTTATGAGGGGCAGGGCTGAGCAGATTAAAAATACATAAGACTTTGGATTATATTACTTCCTATGGAACAGTTTCCAGTTCTGCTGGCCCAGACCATGTATCTTTTAAGCATGGATGAGATGTAAAGAAACCACTCCCATATTTTTATCAAGAAGGTGAGGCCATTGTGTTTGATTTTTTTACCTTGTGGTTTGTAACGTGTTAGATCCTGGTGAGACAGTCTGTATCTGGCATTGGTTTGGTACCTTTGTAAATTGCTGAACATCACAAGAGGATAATAAGGAAATGCTGTACATGCTCTACCTGCCCTCCATCCTGTCTGTCTTCCTTGGATGACCCCAAACATTATTTTAAGTGCAACATCCCTCTGTTGCACAGCTTTCCTTTAATGCTGGGGTTGTTTTTTGGTGTGCACTAGTGTATTCCTGTCCCAAAGCTACAGAGGAGCAATGTGTCAGCAGGCTGCAATGTTCATGAGTGTGCATGCACAGTGGTCATCAGTCTGCAGATACAGTTCTGGGCTGAGCAAATGATGCTCTTGGGAGCTATGATCCTAACTCCCCAAGATTCACCTGAACAAAACATCCAACTTTTAATTTGTAGAATTGCACAGACTGGTGGCAGCAGGACACAAGCAGGAAACGTGAGAAAACAGAGGAAAAAAACACAGAGATGCCGCAATGTTTGGTAGCAAGTAGGTTCCCCCCTTCCCAGGCTTCCTTCTGAAGTTGCCACCACCACCACCTTCCTCTTGGTTGGTGTCACAGACCATCACCCTGCATCCTGGGTGGTGGCAGCAGCCAGCAGGACAGTTCCTGTACCTTTGCACAGCTCCAAGGTTCCTAAAGCTGCTCCAGACTCCAGAGAAAGTGTGTGAAGCCTGTTCTGCCTGTATGGAGAAGCTGACATTGCCTCAAGGCAGGGAAGGAACATAGAAACCACCAAGTGATCCAGCCAGTCATGGGAAGAGTCACAGAAAGCAAGAAGTGAGCAGGCTTCGCCCTGGTCTTTGGGCATCTGTAGTCGCTCTGAGGCTGCAAACCACTCCTGGCTTGTCTCTCATCTCCTGCAGGCAGAGCGGGTTGTGTAGGCCACATAAAATGCATTTGAGTCCCAGTCCAGTCCAGACTGTAAAACTGGTTTAAATGAAAACAGATTTGGGCTCTTCTTGGACTGTGGGCAGACATCATCTCTGGGACGTCGCAGCTCCCTCTGGGTCCCTGTCAGTGCGTTGTCCTGTTGCTGCCTTGACAGAGCATTGGCCTTCCTCCCATCCCATGACACAGCTCCCTGGCTTTGTTCCTTCAGTGGGCAGCCGGAGAAGCGAGTGGCAGCAGCGTGGTGACCTCAGACTGTGACAGCTGTGGTGGGAATGACAGCCTCCAGCTGGCACGGCTCTCCGCAGTGCCGTCCTGTCTGCCCGGGGTTTGCTTGGTGCCTGACGAGGCCGTGAGCCTTCCTCAGCTGTTCTCTGCAGCTGCGATGCCAGCGATGCCCTCAGATCTGCGTGCAGGTCAGGACAGGCACTGCAGCCGCTCGCTAATCCCCTCAGGAAAGTTCTGCGGTTTGTTCCGAAGGCGCAGTTGGAGCTGGTTGATCCGAGCGGGCGGGCCGGTCTGGCGGCGCTGCCACATGTGCGCTCGGGGTGAAGGTCGGCTGCCGCCCCGGGCAGGGACACAGCGGCGGCTCCTGCCGTCCCCAGCCGGGCCGGCTCCGCCTGCAGCCCCGAAAGCTTCTCCTCCAAATCCTCCGCAGTTCTGGGCCACTTCCCGTGCAGCTTTTTGTGCTCTTTGTCCTGCCTTAGTTTAAAACAAGACTTCTGTTCCTTCTCTGGTGAGATTAGTGAAGGCTAGGAGGATATTTATCTCAAATTTTCCCATTATGTCTTCTTATACACCCGGGTCACAAAGTAATTTATCGTAAAGAAGCAGATGGTGTGAAAATATGACTGTTCCCAAATTCCACAGCATCCTAGCAGATGCCATTTTAACCTTGACCTGTGTTTTTCTGTAGCCTGGTTTATCTGGCTCAAGAGAAATTTCAGGAAGTTGTGCAGAGCAAGAGGGTGCAGCTTGGTTTTCATTGTTTTCACTGCTCCTGCTTGTATATGGCACAGGAAAACAAGGGGAAAATATCCTTTTGCTGGGACTCAATCACATGTTTCTTGTGAGCCTTGAGTTCAATCAAGCTTTGATAAAATGGAAACTGAGGGAATGCAGAACACATTGAGGGAAGCATGGTGCTCAGTGCAGGGCATGTGCTTTACATTTGGCCAAAGGTTGTTTGCTTCTCCTGCCTCCTTCAAATAATTCCACTAGCATCTATACATAAATAACTTGCCATGGCAAACATCAGCTCTGAATCCACAATTCTATCTTTGCTCAGGAATATTAATCTAAATTTTTTTTTTCCTTATAAGTCTAATGAATTTTTGAAATACTTCCTTTCCAGTCAAATAATGTTAATTATACTGCATTTGCATAACATACATTGCATCAGCTGGAAGCCAGGCTGCTTTGTGAGCTGTCTGGAGAGCTCTGGTAAATTAAATCAAGTCAGTCCCCTTCCTTCAGTTTAAGTTGCTTTTCCCAAGTCATGACTCCTCCTCTCCCTCCTAAATCTTTTGTGACTCTTCCCCTCCTTCCCAGCTTCTCTGTGGATGTTAATGCTCTCTGAGGAGTCACTAGATGACCCTGTATACTCTTCCTAATTGCCAGCTTCTAACAATCATGACTGTTTAAATGTAAGTGGCAAACTCCCTTCTGTGAGCCCCATGATAGTCTCTCCAAGTCCTGGCAGGGAGGTGCAGGAAAGAATTAGAGGCAATTCTTCTGTGAATAACAGCAGGAAGATTTGCTCAAGCCTGTCTTTCAGGGCTGTCTGGGTTTTACATGCTGTGATACACAGTCTCTGTGCACATACCACTGCACTCAGAAATGCCTTGATCAAGGCCAAATATTGCTTTGCTGAAAATCTTGATTCAAAACTTGAAATGGAGGCAGCTCGCTATGTGCTAACAATGAATGACCCTCCTACTTACACATTTTTGTCATATTTATTCGAGCAGCTTCAACTTCTAGATGTATGGCAGGCTTTGTTGTCAGATTAAAAACCTCTGCAGTCCAAGTCATCTCTCTTCCCTGTCTCAGGTAGCATTTACAGCTGACTCATCTGTGTCTGACTCACCTGATGGCACAGCAGTTGCTTTCAGGACAGTTCTAAGAATGGACAGTCAGCTACAGGTAGGAAATTTGGGATGCTGCAGGCAGAGTCGTGAGTGGAGGCGGTGTTGTTCTAGGAGGAGCTGCCATTCCCATAGCTAGATAAGAGATCCTGCTGTGTCTTGGGATCTTGGGAGCCGTGGGCAAATCCAGTGCATCCTGCTGAGTGGTCAGACTTGTCCAGTATGGTCTCTGCATACTCTGTGGTCTTAGTGGTCACACAGAGATGGACTTCACAGCAAGTGTCCTTCAAGCCTGACATGAGGTGTTTTGGACCACCTGTGCAAGTGCTGAGTGGGTTGTCCAGGCTATGCACAGTGTCACCAATGGGATCAGGATGTACCAGACTTAACTCTGCACACACAGTTATGGTGTAGGGTGCTTGAACAAAATATGTCAATCCACTACAGGCTTCCCTTTCAGTCCCCAAGCTGGAGCTCCTCAATGCATTTAGGCACCATAGAGTGGGTTGAACCAGCTCAGTGTGGAGCTGACTGTGCACATAGACAGGCACCAGTACTGGGACTGGAGAGGTGGTGGGAGCAGGCAGGGGCAGGCAGGGCTGCTCCTCTTGACAGCAGCTCATGCTTAGATTGACATAAACCAGCCATGGCACCAGGTCCTCAGTGATTCATCTGGGATTTTAGCATCTTGGAGAGACAAGGTAAAAATGTGGCTGAGGCTCATGCTTTGGTGAAGCTGATGAAGGCTTCAGACCAGCAGACAAATTTCTGCTTCTGTCTGGTAAAGAGGGCATAACTGGGATACTGGGACGATTGGTGGTTCTGGTGGAGCTGGCCCAGACACAGGGTGGACTAATCTGTGCCACAAGAAAGAACCAGGATCACCAGACTGTGGGGCTGGACACATGTGGAGGCAGAAATTGCACCTGCCTTGAGTAATGTATCTGCTGATCTTCTCCTTGTTAAACTTTCTGACCAGGCCCAAGAAAAGGATCCTACTGATCTCTCACAGCTGTAGCATACCAAGTACATAGATTTTCCTAGTAGCACATTTGGTCCTTAACTGAGGCAATGAAGTCCTGGGTGCTCAAACCGTGGTGATTCCCTGTCTCTTCCTTTTGTGATGACCCCAAAACCTTTACAAAACTGCAGCATATCAGTATCTTTGACTGGATCTTCCCTTGACTTTGGGGGCTTGGAGGTATCACTGAGCTTCTCTCCTAACAACATAGTGTGCAAAATATTCATCTTGGTCTGGGCTGTGCTAGGGCTGTGGAATACTCTGTCTTCATAAATATTTTTCCTCCCTTGTCCTTCTGGAAAGTAATTTCCCTTTAGTTCCTGTTGTATTAAATAAATCCCTTTGCTTCAAAAGGGACTAACAATCTGGCATCTGGGAGAGAGAAGACAAAGGAAAGACAACAAGTTGAGTGCTGGACTGTGGGTCAAAAGCTTCATCTGTAAAATCCTAACAGGGAAACACGCTGATAAAAGGAGGGAACAGGAGTGAGAACTGGGAAAAGTGCTTCAGGCTGTTGTTTTCTGGCACAATGCCCAGCAGGCACTGCACCAGGCAGCTCAGACCTGGAGCCTGCTTTCCCTGCTGCGTGCTGCCTGCGTCATTTTCTGGCCTGGGACGACATCTGGCTGGCATCTTCTTTTCCACACCCCCGGAGGAGTGCTCTTTCTAGCTGGTTACTGCAGTGCTTGGCATTAAAATACAGTGAATTAGACTACAAAGTAGCATGAGATCGGCTTAAAAATAATGAGGCTTAAGTGGAGTTGAACTTTGAGTGCTTTCTGTTTGCCTTCTGGGTTAAAAAACTTTATAATATGTCATGTCCATGAATTCTTGCATTTCACCATGACTGTGAGTGCTCAGAAGTCACCTTAAGAATAGGAAAAAAAAACACCAAACAAACCAAAACCACAAAAAACCCAACAAAATAAAACAAACATAATGCATCCATATCTCTTTATTGAGAAGTCCAGGGTAAATTATTTGGGTTTTCAATTAACACTAGTTATTGCAAACTCTCAATTAAAAAATAGGGTAATTAGCAATAGAAAGTAGAAGGGAGATGGTGGGAAGAGAAAACTCACAGAAATGGGGAAGAAGACTCATTACCTTCAAGAGATTGTTCAAGTCCAGTAAGAAGCAGGGGCTGTGATGAGGTAACACCACACAGTTGTCGCCAGATTTTGAGTATTTTCCCAGTGTCTGGGAAAGACTTCTCCCACTAGCAGACAGGTGTCCTGGATGAACAGAATTCCCAGTCTGGAATCAGACACCACTGACTGTAACACTGGTCTTCTACACCACCAAGCCAGCCTGTGTGCTCCTGCATCCCCCAAGTTGTATCAGCACAAGGAACTTGGGCTTAACTTGTTTCACTTCCTTCTGGGTGTCAGCAGCACCTTGGCATAACAATGTGTTCCAGTTTCCACTGACAACCTGTTGCAAATCTTCCCATCCAGCCCAGCAGTGCAAACTATTTTCACAAAACCTGGTGTTTTTGTACAACATGGAGCAGAGGTACTGTGTGCTGGCAGAGTTGTTTAAGGTGCTGTCCAGGTTGCAGGCACAGGTCTGGCTGCCACATTAGCTCAACCTGATTTTTTTCTAGCTGGGGACTTCTGGAGAAAACAGCTACAAATGTGAAGGTTACACTCCAGTAATTTCTGTATTGGTCTATATGGCTTTATTACTTCTCAACACACTAATAAAGCTTTCTGGCTTTACCTCTTAGAGGTAGAATGATAAGCTTAGGTGAAATACATCCCTTCCAACTACAGCAAGAATGTATTTCAGTACCAATGACAAGTTAGCACTATTAGTACATTAAAATCTGGCCTCAGTGCACATGCCTATGAGTTAAAAACAAGAAGCAAGAGGATGGGGATGGTACCCTTTAAGAGCGTATCCACTCACATAGCAGATGCTCTGATATCATGTGTCAGCATCTCCCCACTGATATTTACTTAATTATTGATGCATTTGTGAGATTAATTAAACATTGGAGCAACCTGCCCAGAAACACCATGTGTTTTTTGCTTCTGACATTTATGGGACCTGAATGGAGGTCAGTGCCCTTACCCCATGGAGCAGGAGGTTGCACTAAAGGCCACCCAAAGCCCCTCAAACATGAATATTCCTGCAGTACTATGACTCCATGCTTCCCAGGCATGGATCTCAGGTTCTGAGATTCTTCCCTGCACTTTCCAGTCTGTAAAAGTTCAGCTGAGGTTCTCCATACTCTGTAATTCTTGTAAAAAGGAAAAAAAATAAATACACACTACTGAAAAAGAGTAAAATGTAATGTGTTTGTGAATTTTTTAAGAGTTCTGAATACAGATGTGTATGTATTTTGCTTTTCTACTTTGAAGGAGCCTATAAGGGTAGAGAAGCAGCAAAAAAGGGAAGGAATATATAAATAATATATAATTATATATAGCAAATATACAATATGTCTTTAATTTGGTGACAGCTCTCCCTGTGAGTACAGAAGCAGCCTAGAAATGACTGGGAAATCTGAGTATCACCTGTGGTAGTTCCTCAGAGCTCAACACCAAGCAGTGACTTCTGTTCTGCAAAAGCAGCAAGCTGAGTTATTATTTAAGATCAGGCAGAGTTGTTAATAAGTGTGCTCACATACATGCAATGCCATGTTATTTAACAAATTCATGTTGCAGGCCCATTGTCTAAGGCCTCTGAGAAGACTTCCAGGTGCCTCAGTATGAAATGAATGAAATATATGTGTGTGGTGATACTTTCTTATTGCTTTGGGAGCTTTTCTGCCAAAAATCCTGTCCCAGCTCTAGTGTTGGCTTTGGACTTTTCCCAGTTTACTTCTCTGGGCTTTGCTGCATCCCCAGCCATTTCCTTCCCCAGGCTGTGCCTGTGTGTGATGTTCCTGCCTCTGGTTCCTGTTCTCCAGCTCCTCTGGGAGTGGTTGGGGCCTGGGGACATCTCCCTGGGAGGCTGCACAGCCTTACCAGGCAGGAAGAGTTTGTTGTTATTGGTATTCCTGCCACAGCCTGGGTCTCACCACGCCCTCACAGCCTGCTTTTACTCCTGATCAATATATTAATGGGTTCTAGAGTCTTCCTTTGGGATTAGGGGCTTTAGCTGCTCCCGGCCCTCAGCCTGGTAATCTATAATCAGATTTCACTTTTTTAGCATTTCTCAGAGCAAATGCTATCTAGGATGACCTAAATCTGATGTTCTGTTCCTTTAGGGACCATCAATTTTCTATATTCTGTCACCTTTGAAGATGTTTATGGTTTCCTATTGCATGATCATAGCTCATCAATGCCACATTCAGTATCATCTCAGAGTCATTATTTCAGAAGCCTCCTTAACCTCTGCTTTTTCAACTAGAGCAATTTGGAGGAATGCTGACCACTTATGGTTGTTTCCTGGGTTTGACTTAAACTACCTAACTTTCCCATTCATTCTGATGCCTCCTACTTCTGCTGTTCTACCCCTCCCTTCCATGCTCCCAAACACCACTCAGAGCTTTGATAGCTTGCAGCCTGCCTGGTTTATTTTGGAGCTGAGGGTGGGTCTGCAGACAACACCAGGCTGAGTGGTGCACTTGGCATGTCTGAGGGATGGGATGTCATGGGGAGGGACGTGGACAAGCTCCAGTGTTGCAGTGTGTTGTAACTTCCTGTTTTACTTCCCAGTCCCTTCTCAGGGGTGGCACTACCCCTCTCCCTTCCCCCTCGCCCCCTTGCTGAGTGAGTTCTGTCAATCAGGCTTAACATTCCTGAGGAATCGTGTGGTTGGTCAAGTTCAAAGGATGCAATTCAGGCCTGGGGGTCATTGGCCTGTCCCTCATTCCCTGAGACCCTCCTCCTCCCACCTGGTTGGTGCTCACCTGTCCCTTTCCCTCCCCCTGTCCCTGGGCTTAAATTGACCAAGGACCATGTGCTCGGCATTCTGTTGGAGCTGTTACCTGAGATTCGGGTGTCTGTGACCACGGAATACACTCTGGATTTTAACCCTCCCGCAGAATCCATCTCCTTTTCTCTTCACCATCACCTGAAGCCTTCCCACCTGAGGTAAACTGGGTTTCTACAAGCCTGGGTTTGTTTCAGTGCCTGCTGCAACCTCCAGCCATCCAAAGGTGTCTCTGAGGTGAAACACCGCAGTTGCTGCCTTTGGCCCAGCAGCGAGGGTCAGAGCCCAGGCACAATCTACCTGGTAATATTGGGATTCTTTTCCAATACTCCAGAACTGGGCCCAGAGCAGCCTCATGAATTTCAACAGGGCCAAGTGCAGGGTCATAGTGACAGGACAAGTGATAATGGTTTAAAACTGGTACAGATTGCCCAGAGATGCTGTGGAGCCCCATCCCTGGAAGTGTTCAAGGCCAGCTTGGATGGGCTTTCAGCAGCTCTGGTCTAATGGATGGTGTCCCTGCTCATGCCACAGGGCTGGAACTGGGTGATCTTTAAGGCCCCTTTGAACCCAAACCATTTTATGATTAAATGGTTCTTTGAGGGGGTAAATAGAAATTAGTGTCTGTCATATCTGGGAAATGCAGAAGCCTGCCCCTGGGAAATGTTGGGCTCAATCGGTCTGGAAAATGCTTTTTAAATGTTAAGCAAAGTTCTCATCCACACTTACAGAGATAAAGCTTATTCTTGTCAGTCTTGAGAAATTAAAAAAAAAGTAGAATTTCTCAAACTTCGTATCAAACTTTCTGCAGTGTGAGTTAACATGGTGATGGTTTCATCTCCTGGATTTTGCCCCGTTTTTGGGAGCCACGGGAGGTAAGGCGTGCGCTGGTTTTGTTACCTTGATCTCTATGGAGGGAAATGCGAAGCTGCCTTTGAGTCACCAACTGCCGAGGACGAGGCGCCAGAGGCTGCTGCGCCATTAGATGGCAGCACAGATAAGGACAACATCCATCCTGCTCCAGGAAAGCTTCTCCACTGCTCTCAGCATCCCAAGGTACCTTGTGGGTGAAGAATTTTCACATTACTTAAAGCAAAATAAATTGAAACCTGTAAATTAGGATTTTCATATTATATTGAAGCATATAAAATAAAAATTACCCCCTCCCCCCAAACAGTGATGGCATCTATTAATCCTGAATTTCTTTCTGAATTATTTTATTCCTTATCCTTCTCAAGCATTCATAAATTCAGCTATGCTGACTAAAACAGCTCCTTTCTTGATGACATGTATAATAGCTTATCACCTAAAAGCTCTTCTAGAAAGCTCTGTCACCAACCATCTCAGCTCATGGCCTCATGAGCATAATGTTTTATATTACTTGCTGTTGCCATTTGAGAAACTCAACAAATACAGCAGGCACTTAGTAGGCCCTCGGAATATTCCAGTGACACTTCAACCAATTTCATTTCTTTAATGGAAAAAAAATCGAAGCAAATGAAGAGGAGACCTAATTTTGTTTTTCAGACTGAATATCTAGCTTATTACTATTTATTTTGCTTAAAGTGTTGGCTTAAAGTTATATAAAGGAGAATCAAGGTGCTAATTGCATACCTGTAAGCCTGACATTTGTGCTGACATCCCAGAGTCTTGCCTGATATCTTGTGCAAAAGCCATGCTTGAGTTGTCAAAGTGATGAAGTTCCTGGTTTTTGCTATGGCAGAGCAAAATTTCTACGTTCCTGTGCTGGGATGTGACAGGGGAATCCTGAGTCTCTGTAACTGGTAATGTGGCTGATGATCTAGAGCACCTTCTGGTGTTAAACTGTGGGAATACTTTTGAAAATATGTGGCAATCATGCCAAAGAGACTTCATCCTAGCATATAGGATTTTGACAATCTTTATTTCACTTTTCCCCGAAGAAATTGCTAACAATAATATATCATTTTGCTTATTAATAATCCTAACAGCTATATTAAGTTAATATAAAGCTAGCTTGCACTTGACAAAATCAGGAGTAATGATTGATTTTGTTATTCCAATTTAAAATTGGTTTGTGGAGGTTAATTCAGCCCCAGCTCCCAGCTTTTTGAAGCATTTTCTTCAGGCTGTTTTCCCAGGTGACTGAGCTGATGCTCAGCCTTGGAGGCTGGTCACACACTGGTGATCTGAGGAAGTGCTTTGCAGCAACTTTTGGAGCAGTTTCAAAAGGAGAAGAGCTTTGTAGTGTCTCATAGGGAATTGGGGGCCACATCTTCTCTTGGGGGTTGATGACCATAATGTGTCTGCTTATGCTTCTTTCCCTGGAGATTTTCCTCTTGCAGAGGCAATACTTCTCTCAGCACTTTGTGAAGTGGAAAAGCTGTGTAACTGGCCTCCCCATCTCCCCCCACCCCCTCATGGGGTTATGAGACTATCTGGAAGAAGGGAAGGATATATCACTTTACTTTTTAAAATGCAAAAGACATTTCAGAAGGCAAAGGCATAAAGTAACTCTAAGCAAAAATTTAAGAGAGACAGATGGGTAATAGAAAACATCACATCAGTATCAGATCGCTGCAAGCTTTGGCTTTGTGTTTTCAGCACCATGACACAAATGTTATTTGATCTAAAGGGAAGAGAATGGATTTTTTAACTACATATTCTACCTGCTGCAGAATTCCAGGCCTTCTGTGAAAGTCTCTACACAAATTATTAATGTAGGCTGCTGTGGATCACAGACCAAGGTGGAATGGCAAGCTTGCCTAATGTGTGCATGTACTGCCAGCTACTCCAACAAAGCCATTCCATTCTGTATAGAGCTCCTTGGGAAGGAGAAATGTATAAATCTCTTGATTTCACCACATGGGGAAAAAAAGTGTTGCTTTCTAGCTCTACCTCAGAACCTATTCAGCATATGGTTGTCTTTTCAAAGTGTAAACTAGTTAGGACAAATCTGGGGTGGGTTTTTTTTATTTACTTTAAACTGCCTAGATCTTATTCCATTTCAAATTCTCAGAGAATCAGGTGAAACAACTAAAACTTTAAAATGTTTGATGGATATCAGACTAGCAGTGAAAACAGACAGAAAGCTGCTGGGTCCAGCATTACATTTTCCTCCCTAGAACAGGCAAAGATGGATAGTGTGAGGGAAGCTGATCCATTACTCTAATTGAAATGTGTCAGAGCCTGGCAGTTTGGGCATAATTAGACCCCAGTCACAATAATTTCTAGATCATCTCCAAATGCAGGTACTGCTGCATCAGCACCATGGAGGTAAATCCAGCATCTCTTTGACAAGGAAGTACTTACCTCCTGTTGGAATGGTGTGACAGCTCCTGATGGCTCCAGTGTACCTTCACATGGTGAAATTAAGGGGTGATCAACTTCTGAGCTTTTCTGTGTCATCCAAATCACTTGTTTGGGATTTCCAATCTATTTATAAATAACTGAAATGCATTGCCCATAAAAATGAACAGCATACTACAAACCTGGCAGTTCTCTATTTAACCATAATAACCTTATAAATAATTTTCACTCTTCTTTCTCTTACTATAAGCCAAGTTTTATAGCAAACAGAGTAATTAGGAACTTTATATTGTTGCCCATATGTGGATGTGTAGCCAGGATCCAGAGGGTGGAGATGACTTACCAATAGGGTTCTCCTAGGAATTTGTCCCATGAATACAAATCCCTGCACTCATTAAGGGATCTGGTTCTGCCTGGACTTGACACACCTAAGGGACCTCTGTAGGCACAGATGTGAAGGAGATGTCCAGGCTTGTGTTTAGGAGAGCAGTGATCCCAACAACAGCTGTCCTTATCACAGATAAGCTGGAGAAAAGCACTATCACACTTTATTTTAGTATGCTACAAAATTCTTTGTTGAACTTTATTAGGTACTTTAATACCAAGCATACTTTGAAGTAACAAAAATTATTGTTATTATTACTTTTACAGAAAATCAGGTATTTCAACAGTTTTCTTTACAGTTTTTTTGACTTAAAAAGAAATTACAATTGACAAGTTACAATGGAGTGGGATGGGAAGGTGATAACATTTAAAAAGATAAGACATACTATTCTTACAGAGTCAACATTTGATGATGTACATCCTGGTATGTCTCTCCCTTCTGACTGTGTACAAATTGTACATATTCACTGAGCTGCCCTGGCAGGGTTGTGATGCCTTGTGATGGCACTTCTCTTGCAATGTTTGTGTGTATTTAGAAAGGGCTTTTACATTACAACATCACCATGATCCTAAACAAAATAATATAATACAGAGAAACCCTGTTTTGGTGATTTCTGTCACAGCAAAAGTGCCATGACTGCAATAATGTGGGATAGAGGTAAACTCAAGGAGCAAATGAAGATATGATATGAGAGCACATCCAGATAACAAACCCTTTCACAGGCTTTGAGGTGTGGGTGTGGTTGTGAGCCAACAAGAGCAGAGAATGAGGATGGGCTTCACTGAGACACCACTTAACAGGGACTCCTGAATGCATCTGGCCCCTGAGGATGTGCATTTTCCAGCTGACACTGGTTGGACTAACCAGAGATTAAAAAACCTGTCTGAAGTGGGCCCTTAAATGAGTTTATGCTGCCTCATGTGTGAACTACTTGGTTTTTGCCTTCCATCCCCTTCAGGTCAATAGCAGGTATGGGGAAGATGTTTATGGTGGTTGACTGATTTGGGTGGGGTTTTTGACCAGCTAGTCCTGGTCCTTTAGAAGTCAGAAGAATTTTCTACATCCAGTTACAAGCACAGTTTCAGATTAAAAAAATTATTTTTTTTAAATTTAAATGCTCCCAGATTCACACATAAATTTACTTGTCTGACATCCAGGTGAAGTCAGTGCCACATTGGTACCCTGGTTAGATAGAAAAGTTATCTAATTCCCTGTATTTGTTTACTGGCAGTTTGCTTAAAGATAATTTTTCTTCCAAAAGTAAAATAAATTTTTCTGAGATTCATGCACTAAATTATGGAATATTTTTTGTTGTGCAGTCAGTAGTTAAAAAGCAGTTTTAACTCACGTTTCCCTCACGTCTTCAGCATTTTGCATTATTTGGGATCAACACTAGCAATTATTTATTACTTTAGCCATTTCCCCTGAAAGCCAAAGAATGAAGGAGCAGGCTTTAAAAGCCCTGAAGGAATCAGCACTGGAGTGCTCATTTTGCAGGGGATTAATCCGTGACACCCAGGAGAACCCAGAGGCTCACGGCCAGTCCCGACCAGGACAGACGTGTGCCCTGGTGGGAGGACAGAGAGGAGCAGAGGGGGAGTCCCTGCCTGCCTCTGCTGCTCTGTGCTGGCTGCTTTGCATCCAGGCCTTCCACCAGGAGCTCCTTCCTTCCGTGCCTTCTCCTGTTTTACTTCTCAGTGGCTTCTGGAACTGAGTGCACCCTGTGGGACCTGGGGAGGGAAGGACTTCCCTGCCGGTGCCCCAGGGCTGTTTGCATCCAGCCCTCCTCACATGGCTATTTGCAACATGTATTTGCTTACTAGCCTGTTAATTTTTGTATTGAGTTTAAACTCAGGGCTTTGCTGAGTTGTATTGAGTTTAAACTTAAGGCCAGAAGGTCTCTTTAGATCACCCTGTCTGATTGGCATTAGCACGGGCCAGACAGTGTCACTGCCCAGTTGTATGGAAGAACAGGGGAACAAAATGCCCTTGAAGTGAGCAGCAGTGTGTTACATTTAAGGGGTAAATTACTTTCTTCTGTTAAAAAAGAAATCAAGGGCTTTTATTTTGTCACTTCAAATACAAACAATTCTATGCATCTTGGGAAGATATAGCATTATGATATTCAGTCAGACATACCTTATAGTATATATGCTTCATAGAACTAGAATATAGGTCAGAAGTAATTTTTGAGTCTTAAGTTTGTTACAGACATATTAATTGGAACACATATGCAGTAAAAATTGAGAAGCTTTACAGTTTTAGTCAACTTATTATACAGTGAAGTAAATGAAGTGCAGCAATGTAGCAGTAAAAGTTATGCTTTTTCCACTAGGTGATGGAAACATTCAGAGTCTATAAATGCTAATTTAAGAGAGATGTCCTAACAGCTTCTTGGCTACTGGGATAGGAATAGTCTGAAGTTAACTGCCTCTCTACTGTGAAAGGTTTTAAAGCTTTTTGCTTTCCGTCCGAATAAAAAAAATGACATTTACAAACCTCTTCAATGCATATATATTACATATGTTTATCTAGCAACAACTACACCCCTTTTAATTTATTCCCCAAATGTGACTTTTCATGCATGTCTTCTGGATGCTGAATTCAGCAACAGTTTCTAATGAGCTGGTGTGTAATCCATGATTGCATTTCTCTTCTGAAATCACTTCCATGTCTGGCTGATCTATGTTTAGAAGGTGGTGCTTATCCATCAGGCATTTCTGCACTTGTCAGCATTCTTCTCTGTTGGAGGCCCTTTCCCAAGCTTCTTCCCATTTTAATGTTGATGTACAAAAGCTGTTATTCATTTGTTTTGTGCTCATTCTAGTGAGGATTGGCTTAGTAGGACTGGGCAAAACAGAGAAAAGAGAGAAGCTGGTTTACTGCCAGAAAACACAAAAATGTTCACTCTGTGCTTAGCTTAGAGCAAGCCTCTGACCAATATTCTAATGCACTTCATTATATGCATTTCCATTTGTCACGAAAAGTGAAAAATTTAATCTGTAGGTAGGATTTGTAATCTGAAATTTTCAAAAATAATTTTTCATTAGCTAATTGACACAGGAAGTCAAAAGAATGAGATTATTTCACCTAAAGTCTGAGCAATATGAAAATAAAGATACAATGCATATGGGGCAAGAATGACATTTACTAGATGAATACCATGAACTGAGTTAAAATCCTGACATTTCTGTTCCGTACCAAAAGCTCCTTTCCCTCGAGGACTCAACCCACATTTGCAAACATGATAAAATAGTGCCTTGTGTTAAATTTCAAGTGAGGGCAGAGGTGTGGGGGTGTTTTGAAATCAAACCCTCCCTAAAAATCTAATTCCACTGCCCAGGTTCCCTGTACTTGAGTGGAGCTGCACGCAGGGCGCGGGGACAGGGGCGCTGGGCCTGGGAGCAGGGTGACAAAGGCTCCCCCTCCTTGCTGCAGGTGGCAGCCCCGAGCTGGGGCTTCAGGGGCACCCCTGGAGCTGGGGCTGCATGAGCACATCTGTTTGCAAGTACCCACACACAGGCAAAGGTGGAAATGCTGGCTGCCCCAGCGTTCGGGGTGAGCAGAAGGTTCCTGCGCCAAATGAACTCTGCCAGTTCACCCTTAGCTGGACTGTCTCAGACCCCTGAGACCAAACCATGAAGTCCTTTGTCAGGCAGTCTCTCCACTGCCTCCTGTGAAAGGGTCACTGCTCAGGGGGTCTTACAAAGCCACATGCTGGGGCAGAGGATGGCCAATGTCATCACAACCCCAGTTCCTGTATCATAACACAGGGAGAGACTGCTGGAATGCAGAACTAGGGGTAAATCATGTTTTTTGTCACAACAAAAGAGAAAGAATGAATTTCATTGTGAAATGAAAGCAAACAAAGAATTTCAGGACTAGAAACACTTAAAAATATTGCTGTAAAAAGACTGAAATATTTTATTTCCTCCCCCCACATTACACTTCTCCCATTCCCTTAAAATCCCTACACCCTTGACTCTTGTGGTCCCCTTGGCCTGCAGGTAATTCACCCACAGACCCAGAGAGCATGGTGCCCCAGGGCAGCATACCCAGACCTCAAAGCCTGGGGTGGTGGCAAACCCTTCTGCCATGGACCTTGGATGCCTGCTTCCCCATCAACTTCCAACAAACTGACATTTTTTCAAGCAAAGTTTGCTTTGGAGGAAAATTCCAGACTTGTTCAGCTTGTATCTATAGTCCAGATTTATTTTACAAGACACTTTGAATTGATGTTGCTGAGACTAGAAAGTAGCAAATAAGTATGTAAGAAGCATAACGTGAACTAGGGAGGGAACTGAAAAAGAAAAAAACGGGTCAGTTTTGTTTGTGTTAAAAAATTAATATGAAATATAATGTTCACTATGGTAAAAACATTTTTATGATCAGAGTATGTAATGGGATGGAAGTTTCTAATTGTAAAAAAAACCCTTGCAATTCATACCTTCATGAGCTTCCTTTTACCCTTTGAAACATTTAGTAAAAATGAAGGATAAAGTGTGGATGAGAAATGAAGATACTTGTGATAAATGAAATCTATTAAAAATGGTCTGAGTCTGGAATTTTGGTGTATTTTATAAATGTGGTTACTAATGTTATTATTGTGGTAATTAGTGATATAGGTAAACAGCGCTACCAAATAAAGTGAATGAAAAAGTGCCTGAGCCTCTAATCTGTTTATTTTCTGAGATAAGGGGGTTTGTGAGCCTCTTAAACAATCCATATTTGGTGAAACTGAAATCTGGAGAAAGATAACTTTGTGTGGTAAGGAACACGTGCCCTAGGAACAATCTTAGCTTAATAGAACTGAATGAGCCATTTCTTTCAATTATTTTTAATCATAATTTCATGTATGTTATTCAAACCCCTAACACTGCTTATTGGATTTCCAGCACCACTCAAGGTTTCAGCAGTAACATACTAAGACCTTCATTAATTCTTTGGAAAAATTTTGCATGCAGGTGTTGTACACATGGAAATGAAATTTAACAAATGCCGTAGCTGACAAGACATAAATAAGTTATTCACATGCAACATCTCTCAGTCTGTTTTGTATCACACCACAGGCTTTTGAAGTTTGTTTTCTTAGAGCTACTTACAGTGCTGCTGCCAAGAAATCAGACAATGGAAGCAGTTTTCATGGAAGCTGTATTACCCAGCCACCCAGGTGCTCTGCTCTTAAGTTCCCTATTTAAAGTCTTTAAAGGCTGCCTGTCAGGCTGACCTCACCACAACGGGGTTACTGCTTATAATTGACACACTCAATTAGGGCAATCTCTTCTGCTGACTGCAGAGCTGGGGTGTAGTCAGCCTGGAGGGATTCGCAGCATTTTAGTGTTTATGTACATTTCAGAAAGAGGACACTGCGGTTTGTTTGTGGTAAAGATGAATCACAGGGAGATTTCCAGGTTGCTCCCTGACAAGGTGTAAAAGACATGCTGAATTTCAGATGGTCCCTTCCATGCTGTTGCTGTAAAGTCAGTAGAATGAACAGTAAATATGGAGAGAAAGGCAGACCTTCTAGGTTTGGGTATATATTGTCTCAGACAACCTTAATACTTTACACCACTAATTGTCACCAGCCATATTGAAATGATCTTTGCCATGTATTTGACTGGTATCTAGAAAATAACACCTTTCCAAGTGTTCATCTTTTATTGCTGACTCCAGACACACACAACTGCTTTGCTAAAGAGCAGCTGGCATTTGTGGTGCCACCAAAATTGGTACAGTTACAAAACCTCATCAGCTGGCAGAAAGCCATGGGTTAATGAGGTACCAGAGATTTCCTCCCAGGGCCTCCACAGGATTCCTCCAGCCTAAACATCATCTCTGCTGAATGCTTGCACTGTGGGGAGTGTATGGGAGGCGATGAAGGATGAGAGAAACATTGATTCTGAAGCTCTGCAGTTGAAAAGAGACATGCTGAGGCACCTTGGATAACACTGCTGTCTGGGCTGTAGGCCAAAAAAAACTGGACAAGTTCAGTTTTAATGAGGTGTTGGAGTTCTCACCTTTCTGCTTATAGAACCACAGAATCATTAAGGTTGGAAAAGACCCCTAAGACCATCAGTTCTAACTGTTAACATAGCACTTCCACGTTCACTCCTAAACCATAACTCCAAGTGCCACTGCCACACATCTTTTGGACACCTCCAGGGACAGTGAATCCAAGACTTCCCTGGGCAGTGTATTCCAGTGGCTGACAACTCCTTTGGTGAAGAAATTTTTCCTAATATCCAATCTAAACCTCCCCTGGTGCAACTCAAGGCCATTTCCTCTCATCCTGTCAGTTGTTACTCTGGAGAAGAGACCGACCCCCACCTGGCTACCATCTCCTTTCTGGGAGTTGTAGCATGATAAGTTCTCCCCTGAGTCCCCTTTTCCTCAGGCTAAACATTCCCAGCTCCCTCAGCTGCTCCTCAAAGGACTTGTGCTCTGGGCCCTTCACCAGCTGTGTTGCCCTTTTTGGACACACTGATCTGGGTCAGTTCCTTATAACCACAGGGAGATGGTTTTGTTGCTTATATCAGGGTGGGTGAAGTGCTAAGTGTGTTAAAACTCCACTTGTAGCCACTGCAGCCCAAAATTCAAACAGGAACATGTATTCATGGCCTGGACAATATCCAGGGGTATATAATTAAAAGGCATGAAAGGGAGGTAGATGCCCAGCTGCACAGAGCAACCACTGACCCATTATCTCTTATTTCCTTGAAGATAGTCTCTTTAGAACAGATAACAAACCCAATTTGAGTGACCTGAGAGAATTATTTTACTTTTCATGTTATGACAGAGAGGATTTATGTATATTCCCATTTCCCTACCTGCTGTGGGTGCCTTTTCCCTCTTGATGCACTGAGCATCCTTTGCCCTGGCCTTATGGGGAGATGCTTATCCATCACCTGGAGAGTGGCCCTGGGACAAACTGTGCTCTCAGTAACCAGCCAGGCACCAACTCAGGTCCTCTCCAAGATTCCTGATGATCCAAGATGAAACTCTAGCCCGTGTTTTGGGGAAGCTGTGCACAGATCATACTGGAAACAGCTGTATGGCCAGGAGGAGAATAAATGGTGCACTGCTGCCTACACCTGCACTGCAGCTGAGACACGGTAAGAAGGGTACAAGGCTGCCTGTGGAGATGGAAAGGAGAATGGACAGAAATTCCCCAACTGTTTTGCTAGCAGTGCTCTTTGAGTGTTTCACTGTTCAGCAACTTCTCAACAAAATGTGATTAATGACCTGTCCACCCCAGAGCTGCCCAAGGCGTTTCCTCCCCTCCTTGGCAAACAAGCAGGCAGGATCTGGCAACTGCCTGCTCTGCCATCACTCACAGCTACCAAAAACTACCTGAAAGGGCAGGGGTTAAAGAGAATGCACAGTAAACCTTGAGGAGTTACTAAAACTTCTACAAAATTTTGGAATTGAAATTGTGTGATGGTTTTGTCCATATGGCATTAGAGGAAAAGCTCATCTGAGCAGAAGGTGTGTGAGCTTGCTCTTCTGCTGCAGCACTTCCTTGCAATAAAATAGAATTGAATCACATAAAAAATGGCAAGATTTTCCCCAATTCAGTATGCAAGCCCTGTGAAACCAGAGCTGAGTGGAACAGTGGGACTTATTCAATCTGCTGGATGGTATCTTGCTCACCCTGTTAGTGGCAGCAGCTGAACTCCTGGGCATGGCTTGTGGGAAGTGTTTCTAGGACAGTAGGAAATGGTTTCAGGAGCATGCAGGAATTCTCCAAGTGTGTGGCTCTGGTGGTTTTGCTGTCAGAAGGCTCAGTTCCTGGCTGCACAAGCACATTTTCAGCATGTGGCAGGATGCTGTGGTGGTGTGCTCCCCTCCACTGCTTCAGCCCTAACCACCAGTGGGCTCTGATGGCTGCACCCAGCTTTCTCTGGGCTTTGGGGTGGGGTGGCAGCATGGGAGCCAAGGGCTGTCTGGAGTGATGGGCTGCATGCCAGGATGTCCCCTTGAGGAGGGGATGTCACCTGTCAAGGTTACTCCTCAAAGCTGAGAGATTCCTCACTGCAACAGAGCCTTGGTAAGTGGTTAATAGCACACTGAACTTTGAAATCTTAGCTAGGTGACATAAAGGATTGATTGTGCAAATATAATCCCTCAGACATAAACCACTGAACAAGTCTGGGACTAGGATTGGAGTCAGGCACACCTACACTTCTCTTTGAGAAGGGATTTGGAACACAAGGGAATTCTTTCTGAACCTCATGCTCAATGACAGGGTCTCTGTCAGTTTTGTCTGCCCTTGTCCTCTATGCAGCAAATAAACAATCGTGCCATTGAATCTTGCTAAACCACTGTAGCATTTACAATTGAACTTTGTTAGATCACGGGTTTATATCAATAAAGTACATTGTTGCTTCTCTCTTGTATATTGCTGCCTCTCTCTTACAAGTGCAGTTGTTTCCATCCATGGCAGATGGTTTCAGGGCCACAGGGGCAATGATGGCTGAACAGACAGAATGCTGTTTTATTAGACATTGTTTTCTGAGAAGAAACAGGAAAAGTTGAAGGATCCAGTCAAATCAATTTTGCTAGGTTTCCAGCATGTGTGTACAACACACAGCTGGACAGAACTTTGCTGTCAGCTTACAGGCTGTCATTCACAAGAAAAAAACCCAGTACACCTAAAGCTACACTCCTTGAATACTTAATGCACTCAGCAACTGTCCTACCCTCCCTGACAGACTCTGGCCAAGTCTTGTAGTTTTAAAATCCAATTCAATCTTACATTGTATTTCCCCCCCTTTTTCTATTGTATGTGATGACTGAAACGTGACAGGAGGAAATGGATGTTGGTTCAGGGGCTGCTTGGTTGCAGACAGCATGCTGTGGGTGGAGAATCATGGAATCATTGAATGGTTTGGGTTGGAAGGGACCTGAAATGCCTGAAATGTCACCTCATTCCAACTCCCTTGCCATGGGCAGAGACACCTTCCACTTGACCAGGCTGCTCAAAGCCCATGCAACCTGGCCTTGAACATATCCAGGGACAGGGCATCTCTTGGCAACCTGTTCAGGGCCTCACCACCCTCACAGTACAGAGGGACACAGCAGGGATACATTATTTTCTGCATTGTTGAATTCTCCACACAGAATGTTTCTTCAAGCTATTATGACAACAAGCAAAAGGCCCCAGGACTAAATGTGGTTGTCAAGAAGAACTGACCACAAAAAAAGCATTGAGCAATGAAGTGTCACCACCTTGTGCCAAGGTATGAAAGGAGACACGAAGAGAGACAAAGGGAAATTAAATCTGAAGCCCAGAGTGGGTCAGGGCAGCCTAACCATTTGTGGTCTTGACTTCTTTAAATTCCTTTTTTCTTCCAGATGGAAATTTTGAGAAAGGTGAGAAGATGTTTTGGGCAGAGAGATCAGATAGAGGTTAGGCCTGGAGATGCATCTCCCATAACATCGGCTCTCTCACAGTCAGACATCAGATGTGAGGCTCTAGGAAGTCCCATCCATGGTTCCCAGCATGGATGAGTGCTGTTGGCTTCTGTGGGTCTGTAGACCTGGATGAGATGGGAGGCCTAAATCTGAGATGGACAAAGTGAGGTGTGTGAATCCTGCAGTTACAATTACCCTGCACAAAGTCATTAATTGCATGCATGGAAGAAGAGGGAAGCTGCTGCCCATGCATGGAAGATCTTCAGCCTGAAATATCAAATTATTAGGCAGTTTTGTAACAAAGCCTGAAAGATTAGGCTTGTTTGTAACAAGCTATCAGAGACCTTATCTGAGCACAGCTTGAGGATGGGTATTTTTAGTTCTTTTGGGGTGTGCCATCGTGCACCAGGACTGCCTTCCTGGTGAGCAAAGGGCTTTGCAGAAGCTGAGTCTGAGGTTCCAGCCCCAGGTCAGGGAGGAATCAGTTAAATCAGGTAAGATCAGTTAAACAGCTCGAGGACTGATTGGGCAGGGATGCAAGCAGCAGTCCAGCCTGATGGGAAGGCACGAGCCAGGTTACATACAGCAGTCAGCTTGGCTCTCTTGTCAGTGGGACTGTGCCTGAAGGAGCAGGTGAGTTTTGACTGAAAATGCTGCAAAATGGGGTTAAAGCAGCTTAAAGAAGGCACCTCTTTAGAGCCTGACACTTTTCTTTTCTCTGAAAGACCCTACTTCAACTATGCCTAAATATAGCCAGGTGGCAGTGACAGGCTCTAAAACTCTGAAAATGGGCAGGTTTCAAACTTCCCTGCCACCCTTCCCAATCCCTGGCTTGGGTGGCTTTTCACTGGTTTGAATGCAGCTCCAAGAATACAACATATGTGTATTTATTGGTGAGAAAGACAGGAGAAGAGTGACAGACAGAGGGAACAGAGACCTATCCAAGGATGGATCAAGCTGTATCTGTCATCTCTGTCATCTGCTGGCACCAGTCTGGGCTGGTGGAAGCAGGGCTCCCTTGGGTGATGGCTCTGCTTGCCATGCCTCACTATGAACAGCTTTTGGGCTCCTCATCTGGGCAGCTCATGGCTGTCCCTGCAGGGCAGGCATCACCATCCCTGCTGCTGTCACACACAGAGTGTGCCCTGGACACGGGAGGAGGCTCTGTGTCTGCCTGAGTGGGAACCAACACACTGGGATGTCGAGATCAGATCCTGCTCAACACTGCGCTGCCTTTTCCTCCATTTCAATATTTGCTTCTGTCACGAAAAGGAAGATTTTTATCATAATGAACAAACACAGCAAAAAGCCTCCTATTCTTTCTCCTAAAGAGTTTTCTTTGACTGTGGAACATCACAGAGACGCTCCTTCCTCTGGTGGTCCCTTTCCAGAAGGCTCATCAATTTGTCTTTTGTACTTGGTGGTGCTTCTGTCGAGTTTGGCAGGGGAGTCACGTCTCAAGACAGGTTTGCTGGCATGGGAGATCTAGTATGTTGTTGGAAGAACTGGCAAGAGGCTGAAATGCCTTCATCAATAATGTCTTTCACATGAAGGAGCTTCCTGCTCTGTAGAGTTGTAGGCTCAAGTCAAGCAAAATCAGTCACTTGTTGTTCATCTATTTTTATTTCCTCCATGTGGTTTGCTGCAGTCTTTCTTTGCCCAGATGGTCAAATAAATTGCTGTCACTGAACAGGAGTCTCTGAACGGTGATTCCTAAACTCTTCCTGTTCTCTAACTGTTTAATGAGAAAATGTTTCACTTTCTTTATATTCTGCCCATTTGCTGTAGCTGTTTTTCAGTTTCTCCCCTGGAACCCAGAGGATCTGTAGGTACTTTTGTTTGTTTCTCCAGCCTCCAAGCTGCGTGATCAGACTGCCCAAAAAGCTCTTCATTGTCTGTATTTAAAAACTGTTACAAACATTGATGTACTTGTTTACAGGGAGCTTCTCTGAGGATCCAGCCATGTCAGCGAGGTATCTTGACAAGGTTCTGGGCATACCAGCCAGAAAATGTTTGGATTGGCATCGTACAGTCTTTTTGGCTTTTTATTTTGTTAGCAACATTTTATATTTACCTTTAGCAGCATTATATCTTCCAAGAGTTTTCCTGTGCTAGGCAATGTTAGATGTTGACATTGGCAGGTTTGTTGGTTTGGGGAAGCAAACCTTGGTGCCATTGACACAAAGCTGTCCTTGTCTGTGCTGGGCCCTCAGTGCTGCACCGTGTGCTCAGCCTGGCTGGGGCTGCTCTCCTGCGAGCACACAGAGTGGGAGGCAGTGCTGGGAGAAAGCCAAAATATTGCAGCAGAGCCTGGAAGGTGCCAGCCAGGATCTCCGTGTAAGGAAGCTGCTACGATGGGGCTTATTTTAGTGGCGTGACAGAAAGGGAGCTCTGCTCTTTTCTCAACAGACTGCATTTCTCCAGATGAATTCACAATTCATACAGTGAGTGTTTCCTCCTAACAGAAAGGAAGAGGGCTCTGGCAGTTCTCTGGTCACTCCAACATGACATTTCTGTGAATGAAATTGCCTCAAAAAAAAGCTGATTTTTAAATTTTAACATAATAACTAAAACATTGCAAGAAGTTTAAATAAAGAAAATAAGAAAAATATCAATGCTGATGAACCTTAAATGCTGCAGAATAATAAAAACATTTAAAATATCTTTTTTTTTTGATTGTGTGAAATGAATTTCCCCATTCTTTGGCCAGTGCAAAAGCTGTGTGACCTGGGAACATGGCACAAATCCATGCTGAGCAAAGGCACATCCAAGGATTTCCAGAAGTTTTTCAGACTTTTTCGTTGTAGGTACTTGTGCTGGAGGGAAGAGGGAATTTGATGCATGAATTGGGCTGGAACTGGGAGTGGGGCTCTGGCTTCAGGGGCTCACTGTGGAGGGGAATGGTCCTGCAGCTGCAGGACTTTGTCCAGGGCACTCTGGGGCAGGGGCTCACCAGGGCTGTGCTGCGTGTCCTTCATCCTATCACACTCCTCTCTGACTGCTTGGCTGCTCTCATGCTGGGTCTCCACCAAAACCTGCTAATGAGCTGCAAATATTGATCCCATTTGAGAAAGATACAGGTGCCAAGTTACATGCTTATGGGCAACAGAAAGATAATGATCTGGAGCTGCTTTGGTCTGAGATTTCAAATCTGCAGTTTAGTGATTAGCTTACCAAGCACAGGAATGTTAATTAACTCTCTGTATACTCTCTAGGCAAATAGGAAGTGTTTGGAACTGTACATTGGGCTCACAATTGTTTCCAAGGTATGAAATTACAGGTTAAACTACTGAAAAAATTCTCAGTGGGGTTAGATGATACTCTGCTAGAAGAGAGTCTGGATTTGGGAGCTGGCAAAGCCAGGGTCTAGGGAGAGGGTGAGCTTTTTGGTGAATACCATCTGTCATGAAAAGGCATTATTTTTTGTCATCTTCATTTTCTCGCTCCAAACCCAATTTGTGCAGGCTTTGGACAATTTGTAAGGATTTATTACTGCTATTAATTTATATAATTCCCTTAAACATTTTCTTGAGTTGCTCTAGAGGTGTGAAGGGCACTCTTGTAAAAGCAAAAGAGGAGATTCCTTCCCTGAAGAGCTTTCAGCATGGAAAGCAAACTGCAATCAGCAGTGCAGAGAAAAAAAAACCAAAACAACCCATCCCAGAGAGGGAAGGGGAGGCTGTGTTAGGAAATTGCCAGCTGAAGAGCATGCAGAAAGGCAAGCTGGTTTGCAGGAGCCCTCAGTGACAGGTGGACATGGACAGTTTTCCTGTTGTTTGGCTGTTCCCATCAATGACTATGAGAGAAGTCTTGGGTAAAGTTCACATTCCAATGTAAGGATGCCCTTGTAGCAGCAAGAGGCAGCAGGGCAGTCTCAGGCAGCAACTAACCCAGTACCAAACACTAACAGGACGGGGGGAAATCTCCAGCCCACCATCTCAAACCAAACCCCAGATTCACCAGGATTCCTCAAAGCTCAGTCACTAGTTTCTCCAAGACAACAATAATTCAGAACAACCTATTAGATAAAGAAGACACTGATACAGGTTTGCTCAGAAAGAAGCTCAGCTGCAGAAATGGGGGCAACTTAGACAAAAGGGAAGCAAGTCAGGTCCAGTTGCATCTGCACAGCTACATCTGCACAGCTGGAGAAGAGCTCCAATAAAGACTTCCCACATCCTAAACAAGTAATATTTGTCCATACTTGCCTCTCATTCTGGTCCCTCAGCCAGGTGAGCAGCGGGGGCACAGAGGACCCTGTGTGTGCCCTTGGGCTGGGCTGCTCAGGGGGCAGTGCCCCTGCTGCTGGCCCTGCTGGGGCTGAGGCTCCTGCCGAGCCTCCCTTGCCTCAGGAGACCCTGGCAGTGCTGAATTCCCAGTGCAGGTGCTGCCTGTGCTTGGTGTCTGGCACGGAGTCACCTCCTTGTGCTGAAATAACACTGATGGATTTCTGCTCGGCGGCGATAGCTTGTGTTTGCAGCTGGGTTAATGTGTGTCAGCTGTCACCGTCCCTGTCAGCCGCTGCTGCCACCGAGCTGCAGATAAGTAAATCTGTGATGATGCATATCCCAGGGAGAGCAGGGATTAAATATTTCATCGCCTCAGACGCTGGAACAGCTCCTAATTTGGTGTCCTTTTCTGGAGGTCACATCCTCTCGGATCGCCCAGCCCTGGGGGAGGGCAGAGCCTGCCTGGGTTTCAGGGGCTGCAGGGCTGGGCATTGCTGGCAGCAAGGTCCCTGCAGCCAGGGCCAGCCAAGCTGCTGAGCCAGTCTGGGCACAGTTAGAAACCAGCAGAAACTCAAGGAAAAAGTAAAGCTTCCTTTTCTTCCAGTGGGCCTGGTAAGGCAGCTGAGCCTCTGTTGTGCAGACCAGGGACAAGTGGCCAAGTGTCTCTGGGACACACTGCTGAGCACCAGCACCATGGACTGAGCCCCTGCCTTGTGTGCTGGCTCCCTCCACGTGGGCAGCACTGTGGACAGCACCAGCTGTGGCTGTGGTCAGGTAAATGTGCTGGTTTCATGGTGGTCCCAAAGTGATGGGCACTGAACCCTGGGGATGGATGAGCTTGGTGGTCGTTCCTACAGCCCTTACATCACCGGGTCTCCATGCTCTTTCTTCTCTGCAGTGATATGCAAACCCCTTTGCTAGCAAAGTCTCATATTATCAATTGCTTTGAGACAGGAAAAAAGCTACAATTCAGATTTCTTCACTCTCCTGGACTTTTATGGTGTGACCCACAGCAACTTTATATTGAAAGAATTTTCAGTGCAAAATACCAATTTGTTGAGACTGAAATTTTCTCGGATGCTTCTTTTTTTTAACACATGAAAGGAGCTATTCTAGGGAGATGTGGAAAATGAAAGAAAATACTCTGATAAACAAAATCTTGGATACTTTTAGACTAACTACCTGAAGAAACAAATAAAAACGAAAATGTCTCCTTTTTTTGAACCCCACTGGAAGAGACAGAAGACTCATCCTGTTAGTGCTGCTCAGGGAATAAAGTCCTTGTTTTCCAGAAAGACTTAATGAACCATAAACATTCAAAAACCAGGAAGACATATAAACATGAGTTGTGAAAAGCCTGATTTCTTTCTTATTTCTTTAGAGCTAGTGGTTTTCTTTGCAATTATGAGGCACAGAAGGATGATTTTTGTTTGTTTTTGCTTGCATCCTTTTTTTTTTTTTTTTTTTTTTTTAACTGAGATTGAAGTACAACACGTGATTCAGAACTGGAACTTGGAAAACAGAAAGCATGAGCAGTTGTGACACTTCTAAAGTTGCAGGTAATTCTACAGGCATTTCATCTTCATCCCTTCCTTGTCTTCATCTGAACTTATACTTTCCTTTGCTGTGCTCTTCATGGGGACAGCAGATAGACTGTATCCTCCACATGGCTATAAAAACACAATACAACATTCCCCCATGGGCCTGTGGTTGCACTGACTCTGGGATCAGTAGCTGGACCTCAGCAGAAGAAACCTGAGGTTTTGCAGATGGATCTTTCTGTTATGTAAGGTCTCCAAATCAGTATTCATCTGTGCACTGTGAAATAGCAGCATTTCTGCTTCTTTTTGATTTTTTTTTTTTTTTTTCATGCGGGGAAAGTATACTTTGTGCTGGCTTCTTACACAAAAATAGCAAACTTTATGAGATGCATTTCCCTCAGGCCCCACAGAGTAGAATTTGTTCTGTAATAAGAGACCGATGTGTTTTAATTGCTTGTTGTAGACTATTACCTGTTAAATTTTTCTGACAGTGTGACACCAGTAAAAAAACCTTCTGTTTTGCTTCCTTCTACTTTAGAACTGTCAAACAACCCTAACATCTAAGGATAAAACATGACAGATGACTCAAATATGTGACAGGTCATGAAATATTGATTCTTCATGTTACCTGCTAATGAAACACATGCCACCATGGCAAAATCTTCCTTGCTTTGGATTCCTGATTTTAATTGTTATAATTCCAGTTTAGGTTTTAGTCTAGAATTAGGAAGCAATGGGTTTGGTCCCAGGAAATACTAAAGCCTATAAATAAGGGATCAGTTCTACTTTTCTTTAACTGGTGTTTTTTATCTAGACTCCCAATCATGTTTTATGTTTAAAACTTCATCTGATGGAAACCCTTTTGGACCTTTCTGGTTCCTTTTTGACTCAGTAGAACCAAGCCAATTCCTAACACCATATTATTATGAGAAGCACTAAGGATCAATCAAGGACTTCCCATTGTGATTTTCTTCCTCAAGAGATGAACCTTATCTTGATCATGTATGAAATAAATAATATTTACTAGTTTTTTTTTCAGGATTTTGGCATTTTTCTGGTTAAGCTTATAATTTTTAGTCTTTTTATGTAATTTTCAACCAGCAACAGCTCAGTGTGGGCTTTCTTGTCTGGCCCTACTGGGTCCTTTCTGTCCAATGAAGACAGTATTGTTTTGGCTAGAGGTTTCTATGTAAGATCTTCTGGCAGGAAGTAGGGGATGGTGCTCTACCTTTCAAAGACACTGAACCTACCTTTCAAGCAAAATCTGGAAAACAATGTTCAAAACTAGATTTGTAAGCTCTTGAGTAGGGATTGTGTCTAGTACAAATTCTGTGTGCTTGGAAGGTTATCTGTTTTCCATTTCTATTAGCCAGACTTCTAAAAGAGTTGAACCATGAATCTGAAAAAATCTAAAAAGCATTTAGAAAATCTCATAGCATTTAGAAAACTTTCATTTAAATAAGTTGATATGAAAACAAATTTCCAACAAAACTTGTTGAAAAAACACTGTTAAGAGGTGATTAGTGGCTCACTGTCCAGCTAAAGGACGTTATTTACTAGAATTTCATGGGAATCTGTCTTAGGTCTGATGTTATTAAAATACTGTCACTAGCCACTTAGATAGTGGAATGGAGGATCTCCAATGGAATTGGGGATTTTCTCCTCCATTTGTGGGTCACAGTAATTCAGGAGGGGCTCCAAGAGTGTTGTAGGTCAGAACAGTATTCAACATTTATAATGAGTCAGAGAAAAGATCTGAAAACCAGGAGACAATTCAATAGCAATACATGCATGGCTAAAGGAGAGAGTTGTGCTGGATAAAAGCTAAGGACACCAAACAACCACATGACTCCACAAGTCCCTTCTGTTGCGAAAAATAGACTAATGCCCTACCACTTTGAAGAAACACAAAAAATTATCAGCAAGATGCACAAAGTGAGACTCCCAGGCTGCTCAGCAGGGCCCCAGCTGCATGGTTGGCTTTCTGGCACTGGACTGTAGGGGAGAAGTGTTCCTACCTGGTGAGTACAAGAGGGGAACAACAGGAGTGTCAGAAGTCTTGGAATTCTTAATGTAAGAGAAAACATGGGCAATTGATCTGTGCAATCTAGAGGAAAGGAGACTTAGTGGACATAACACTCTTAACTCTGAAAAAAAGCTGCTGGAAAATGAAGGGAATAAATCATGGGAATGTGACAAGTAATGGACTTAGAGAGCAGCCAGGGGAATTTCACAGATGTGAGGAAAACCCTGTGCAAGATAAAATCCCTTGGCCTGGGGAGCAGCTGCTGAGGGCGGAGCGGGAGCTGCCAGTGCTCCCAGTGGGGCCCTGCAGGGCTCCCCCACCAAAGCGCCCCCAGTCCCTGCAGGCAGGCAGGCAGAGCTGAGGCACACACACCCCACACAGCCCCCACTGACACACGGCAGGGAGGCAGGGAAAGGCACGTGTGCCATCTGCACCTTGCAGCCCCACAGGAGGGACACAGCCTGGGAGGATGCTGGGCTGCAGGGCAATTCCTAAGGCAGGGCCCAGGGACAGTGGTGTCCTGCTGCTCCCCCTCACTCCAGCTGGAGGGACTAAATGACTTAGGAACATCATGTTTTCTCCCCAGGTGACTTACACAGAGGGCATTTCCACTGAGCAGGGAGGAATGATTCCCCAGCCCATATTTCTGTGCCGACTGTACTGTCTATTTTTAACAGCAAGCTGCCATTAGCATTTGTTTGCTAAAAATAAACACATTTCAAATGCAATTCATTACCTAGCGCATTAGGGTAAAGGCAATTTATTCTTCAGTCAAGAAGAAATATTTTTAAGAGATAAATTGGTTCATGCAAATATCTGTGACTTGCACTCAGTGCACGTGGTACCAGCAGAGACAGTGCTCTGATTTCAATTGATGGGATAGATCACAAAATTCAGGAAGCTGCTGAGGAGCTCAGTGCAACATTCTATTTAACTTAATTAAAAACATGATGACAATTATGTAAGAGAAAAACAAAAAAGAGATGTGGGGTGCTAGACACAGTTCTCCCTTTGAACTGCGGTGAAACAGAAGGGTAACAAATGGGCAGATAAGGTTCTTGAGAGGGTTTTTTTTAATTATATTGATAGTAATGGCTCCCTAAAACCTAAGCATCACTGTTTCTCACTCACAGAACAGGGGAGTATTACAAGGGCACAATTCTGAATCAGAAAATGCCAGTACAGAAGGATTTTAAAATGGGTTTAGATGAGCTGCTAAGCCAGGAGATGGATGGTGATCTCTGGTGAACCTGTCCTTCATGAATCCCTTAGTTTCCTTTTTATTTAAGAAAAACCAGCTTCCCAAATGTTTTGTGGAAATAAGGTACTTAAAGCAAAACTAGCTATCTTTTGGCAGGAGGATTTGTAGGGCATGTAGTGAATTCCTGCTCTGAAGGTTCACAAGTAGGAACTGAACCTGAGCCTCACATGCCCCTCTCTCCTTCAGAACAAAAATAATATACCACAAATAAATAAAAAACCATAAAAAGAAAAAAATCGACTCAAAGTCCTCAGGATATGTGGGGGGAAAAGCACAGCTTTCATATCCAGCCACCGCTAATGCAGCAGGTCCTGCAAAATCGGCACAGTCTGATTTTCCCCACTAGAGGGGACTGCAGTATCTGCAGTTACATGCTCACTCAGAGCAGTTCTGGTAACTTCAAAATCTGTGGCATTACTAAGAAAATTAATTACTGATACTTGTAATATAATTCAAAACAGTGTAAAATTGGAATATGGTGGAAACCCTTATCAAATATGAAAAATGAAAAAAAAGAATAACTTGGATTTAGGTTCCTACATTAAACAGTATTTGAAAGTTGCCAGAATAAAAAAAAAACTAGTGTTTTAGTTTATCTGAAAAATGTGGGGCGCTTTTCTATACTGTTTCGCAATGTATATATGAAATACTTTAAATTAAAATACAGTTTTAATTAACATCAGAAACTTAATCTATAAAATGCTCCTGATGATTCACAGTAATGTGTTAAAATCTGCAAAACCAACACCTTGCTGTCCCCAAAATATTTTGGTGGCAGGATCCTGAGCTAATTGCAAACACTTGAAAGAAAATGCAGAAGGAGAGAAATAAGAGCCCAGGTGTGCTCCCCACCTTAGATGTGCTGCAGGGGGATGCCACAGCAGGCGGCACAAGGAAGGCTCTGAACGTGGAGAAAACAAGTTCTGACTTTCCTCATGGTCTCTTATCCCTACAGTTTTGGCAATTAAGCTCTTCCAGGTGCCTTTTTCATCAGAAACAGCCATCAAAGCAGCACAAGTTAAAGCACACGTGCAGTTGTTGAACTCCAGGATAAGGAATAACAGAATCAAAGAATTGTTGAGGCTGGAAAAGATCTAAGATCTTTTATTTCAACCTTTAACCCATCATCACCACTATACCATGTCCCTTAGTGCCACATCCACACACCTTTTGAACAGTTTCTGACAGGGGCACTTTCAGAGACAGTGTTTCTATCACTTCCCTGGGCAGCCTGTTCCGATTCCTGACCATTCATTCAATGGAGAAATTTTTTCCTAGTATCTAAACCTCCTCTAATCTAAAGTCTAATCTAAACCTCCTCTGGTGCAACTTCAGGACATTTCCTCTTGTCCCGTCACTTGTTACCTCCTCTCAGATGGTTGTAGAGAGTGATGGAATCACCCCCAAGCCTCCTCTTCTCCAAGCTGAAAAACCCCAGCTCCCTCAGCTGTTCTTTGCAAGGACTGTGTTCAATGTACAAGCACTGGTGCCTGCTGCCAAGGGCCAAGATTTGGGTTTGGAGCTGGTAGTTCCTGCCAACAGGTTTTGTTTTGTTTTACAGAGCTTTATTTGCATCAGTTCTTCCTAAGGGAGCAATAGTGGGAGGTGCCTCCCTCATCCTGTGGTTTGTCCATGTGTGGGCTGTGCTGCACTTCTGCCCTGCCACAGGGGTGATCCTGTGGGATGCCCTGTTTGCACCTTGCTCACCACTGCATCCCTTTGGCAGGATCAACCCCTTGTTTATTACTGCTCTTTTGCTGCAAATCATTGAACCAAAACTCGTATTTTCTCTCTGCCAGGTGCCAGCAGTTTTCTTGTCTTGGTGTGAGGGACCCAGAGAGCTGCAGAGGTCAGCAGGAGCCTGCTCCAGCCCCTGTCCAGCCACAACAGGCCATCAGGGTCACCTCCAGTCAGGCCCAACCACGGACACTCCAGCACCTCTCCGGCAGCCTGCTCCAGTGTTTGACAACACTGGGTCGGCCTCTTTCTCCGGGCGACAACGGATAGAACAAGAGGACACAGTCTCAAGTTGCGTCAAGCTAGATGTAAGTTAGAAGTAAGAAGGAAATACTTCACAGAAAGAGTGGTCAGAAACTGGAATCATTTACCCAGTGAGGTGGTAGAGGCATCATCCCTTGAAGAATTCAAAAAAAGACTGGATGTGGCACTTGCTGCCATGATCTAGTTGAACAGTTAGAACATCGGCTGGACTAGATGATCTTATAGGTCTCTTCCAGTCTTGAAAATTCTGTGATTCTGTGATTCTGTGACAATGCTTGCTGACAAAAAGGGTTTTTTTAGAATTTAAATGTGATTTCCCACATGTCAATTAGTGTCTGTTGTATCTTATGCAGTGCCCAGGCACCACCAAGCAGACTCTGGTTCTGTCCTCTTCACTGGGCCCCCATCAGGTGTTTGCGCACACTCACAGGGTCCCTGTTGAGCCTTCTCCATTCCAAGCTGAGCAACACCAGCTTGTCACAGACATTTTTATGAAAAATCCTTTTGCTAGGATCTTTTCTGCTGAGAAGCTTCAGCTTCTCCATGTTTTGCTGCTTTGGAATGTGATTTGGAGAATTATTTACCCAGCATGTGAAATTGTTTTCACTTGATGACCAGCGACAGCCACCTGTGTCAAGGCTGTGAGCAGCCTTCTTTCCTATTCCTTGCTAGCCTTCTGATGAAGGAAAAACTGTTCTTTTAGTATAGTTTTAATATAATATATCATAAAATAATAAATCAGCCTTCTGAACATGGAGTCAAGATTCTTGTCTCTTCTCCCAGTTTTTCATCTGCTGAATCATCCAGATGGACTTTGTGCCATTCCTCACAGCCCTTTAAGCTGGCACTTCAGCCAGTTTTTGGTCCACCTCGCTGTTTAGTTACTCAGCCCTT
Organism: Melospiza georgiana; assembly: GCF_028018845.1. Taxonomy (NCBI): domain Eukaryota; kingdom Metazoa; phylum Chordata; class Aves; order Passeriformes; family Passerellidae; genus Melospiza; species Melospiza georgiana. The sequence continues at coordinate 67,817,095 of NC_080433.1, forward strand.
CATCACCTTGTCTGTGAAGTTACGGCAAGCACCCAAAATCCCTGCTCAAGTCAAGATGAACAATGCCCCTCACTGCTTTCCCCGTGGCCCCTGGGGCAGTCATGTTGCTGTACAAGGCTTTCAGGTTTTCTCAGGTGTGATTTCCCTTTTGTAAGTCCAGGCTGACTACTTCCAATCAGCTTCTTGTCCTTTGTGTTTGGAAATGGTTTCCAGGACTATTTACTCCATGACCTGCCCAAGGACTGAGGTAACACTGCCGTGTGTGCTGCTCCCCACATCTTCCTTCTTGGAAATAGGAGTGACACTGAATGTCTTGTCTATGGTATGCCCAAACCTATTGAAATTATTTAACTACTTTTTAAATTCAGTTAGTGAATGCAAAAATTATTTCCATGGTCATCTTCTTACTACAGAAATGGCGATCTTTCCAGGTGCCTTCCCCAGCAACAGTTTTCCTTGATTGCTCCCTCCATTCCAAACTCTTCATTTGCTGCTGTTCTCTTTCCAGGGGGTGTGACAGGACACCAGCCCGGTGCAGCTGAGTGCCCGGGATGTTTCCTCACACACTGGGCTGTTTCCAGAGGACTGAACCTCTGCCACAAACCCATCCAGCTGCTGAGAGGAGGGAGAGCAGTGGGAACTGAGAGCGGCTCAGAGGACAGAGTGGGAAGTGTGAAGATCTTTTAAAGCTCCCTTTTCTTCTCTCTCTCCCTTCCCTAATCGATTCTTCATCCCGAGGAAACTCCTGTGGGATGCTGCTGTCAGAAACTTGTCTCCCTTCCCCCCTTATTTCCATTGCTCCCTTTTCAAGTGACAGGCAATTTTCTCCCATTTATTAAGGTTATCTTTTCCTATACCCATCACAGGTTTCAATCTCCTCTGTCCTTTTCTGCTTTCTATTCTCTTCTTTTTTATTCTAAGAAGAGAAAAGAAGGGAGCACTGGCATCCTAATTATTTATATGCAAATATTTCCTCTACTTTTGTCCTGATTTAGCAAAAGTTAGAGTCCTAAAGGAGCAGGCAGGAGAGTCCCTTTTATTCCCATCAGGCATTCTTGCATCTTCATTCCTAGCTAGCAAAGCAGTTTACAAGACCAATGGAAAACTGACATTCTTTTATCCCTGCTGCAAAATTTGTTTTATAATTATATGAATCCTATTCTAAAATGTATATGTGGCCTTAATCCTCCTAATATGTAGGGCTTAATATGTATAAAAAGTCTGCTATGTATGTTGTCTCAGCACAGAATTTCAATTTCTAGAAAGGCTGAGACTGAATTAAAAAGGAAACACTGTGCATGGCAATGAGCTCATTTTGACAGGCTGAATTAATTTTAAATAATAAGGAAGTAATTTCCATCTCACTAAATGCCTGCATTTTTCTGTAAAAATAAAACACTATAGTCAAAAAGACACTCTTGAGAAGTGTCTCTCATAGAGATAAGCAAACCAGATAGCAATTAGAAAAGTAAATAAATCATAATTACAATAGTAAAAGGTAGCATTAAGTATTAATGCACTTCAAGCCCAGCTACTTTGATTGATTTCTGCTTTATCTCATTAGCTTTATAATCAGAAAAATATAATCATATGAAGATACATAGATTTAAGCACAGACAAATACCTCTAGCAGTTAGACATGGCTGTTTTAAGGATGCAGTCACAACTGCCTGATGCAAAAGTAAAAAAACAGGAGGAAAAAAGGCATGGGAAAGAGATCTCTACAGCACCATCCCTGGTCCCCACTGTCCAAAGGGGCAAATGAAATATTCTGTGGATGGTCACACAGGGGACATGGCTTTCTGTGTGGAAGCATGACTAAAAGTGATGGTCCTTGACATGGTAACACCCATCTGGAGTTGAGAAGTGATGTTCAACTCTCCCCTCTAGAAGGGGGACTCCTCTCTGTACTCCAGACTGGTCAGGAGAGTTTTCCCACCCAGGCTGGGCTCAGCACAGGGCAGGGGCACTGCTGGGACTTGCACAGAGCCTCGGGGTCCCCCCTGGTCCTGGGCTGTGCTTTGGTTACGGGGCTGTGCACAGGAACACCCTGGTAGAGCCATGGGCTCCCCTGCCAGGGGAGGACTGTAAGCACCAGACACCCTCCACACCCCTCCTCGAAGGATGAATTATTTCCTGCACAGCATCAGGAGGAGCATCTAGGTCAGGGATGTCTGAGCATCCTCCCCTTCTCTAGCATATTCTCTAGCATATTCTGAGCCAGGGTGTCAGGCCCTTTCCCACATTCAAGGGAAAAAATTCACCTCCTTTTTTAACCAACAGCATGGTGATTTGAACATCTGCCTAGAAATGGGAGATCCTGGTGCAGCTCTAATCCTTGCAATAGCTGCTTGACTACAAAGCATTTTCTAAAATGTATCTTTCATTGTCCTGTAAATGAAACCGGGGAGAAAGGGAATATAAAAAGCAAGATCAAGGATGACATTGTAGCCTGGTGACAGGGGCACTAAGCTGTGGAAAAGGTGATCTGACTTCCCTTCTCTGCTCCCATTAATATTTAATAGTCATTAAATTAACAGTCAGGGACGTGTAGGATTAACTACAGGTCAACATCCTCATACTTATATGTGAATGAATGAGATAGTGCTGGTGTGGAGGGAAATAAGCTGTTAGCAATGAGCATGGCCAGTATGTCAGTAACAGACACGAATTTAAATGATTTAAACACTGTCCCTGAAAACCAAAACAACGAAATGGCTGCTCCAATACAGAGACACACACAAACCCTGCACTGGTGCTGAAACCTCCAGAACACACACCTACAGAGATGTGAAACCCTTTGGCAAAAATCAGCCCTTCCTCTCTGTGGATTTGCTCAAAGGACTTGCAGGAGACCGACACTGCTGATGACAGGGAAAACAGCCATAAACAGCTTTTCATGCACTCAATAGCAGTGTTCTCAAAAGAACCTGTGAAGGATGCTGTGACTGATCCACCTGCACTGCCACGAGAGGAGCTGAGCACCCCTGCACCAAGCCACCAGGCTCATTTTCAGGCTCATGGCAGGGTTGGAGTCAGTGATGGCTGCAGCCACAGGAGTGTCCTCCTGGTACCCTCCAGCCTGGCCCTGACCCTGAGGCAGAGGAGAACCTGAGGTCTCTCCTGCAGTTCCTTTTTTGGTGCAGCTTGGGAACACCACTGACTGCAGCTGTTAGTGCAAGATCCCCTCATCTTTCCCATGCTCTTTAAAATGAAAAGCAGCCTAATCTGAAACAGCCTTTCCACTTCTGAGGACTCTAATCTGAAACAACCACCCTGAGGACTCTGCTGGCCAGCTTGCTTCCTTGTCCCTCAGTGGAGAGAAGGACGAGGGGACAAGCCTGTTCATCTATTTTGGTGGATTTGTTTGCTGTCTCCCTGTTTAGGGCAGGCTTCCACCAGCTGTGGTCTCCTCTGCAGATGAGCAGAGAGGAGGGGGGCTGTCCTCCACAGAGGGATGCCTGCTGGATCTGGCCAGACAGCTCAGAGCTCAGGCAGCTTCTCTTCCCACAGTTGCTAAGAAACAAAAAACAATCAGCTGCTGAAACAACAGTTTAGTGCATTTTCCCCTCCATTTGTCTCATTCTGGATTACAGCAGCTTTAAGAATTGCTGGGCTTTCCCTGTGCTTCTGCTGGGGAGGGCAAGCACAGTGCTGGGGAGGAGAGTTTGGCCTCAGTACCTTTTGCAATAAGGCTCCAAGCACACAGGCTGTTTCCATGTGTGGCCATTGGGGCTTTCCCTCCCTTGAGCTGTCTGCAGGGCTCCCAGGAACACCTATTCACCTATCCAGGTGTCATTCCAGAGCCCTCTCAGCTCCCTTTACAGTCAGCACATCCACTGAGTCACCAGCAGATCCAGCTGTGGTTTTAATGAAACCTGTTGTCCAGTTCCTACTTCAGTGTTCCAAATGTCTTCATTTATCCCCTTGCAGGCCTGGCTCTGGAAATCTTCTTGCCCACAGCCCTTCACAGATTGCCTGGGAGAAGGGACAGTGATGATTGCCCTGCAGGATTTTGGAGTGCCATCAGGAGACCATTTGGGTTTCCCTGTGGCTGAGAGCCAGTGAGCCACTGAAGAACAAACCCCCACAGGAGGTTAATACCTGCAGGGAACATCACCCAGGAGAAAACTCCTACCCACATTTAGCTGCAATAACAGAAACAAATGAGAAAATAGACTTGGGAAAAAGCATCCTGTGCCAAGTCAGAGGTAGGTTTACAGATCTCCTTTGTGTGGTGTTGGCACAGGGCATTTGTCTCAGGTTGAAGGGGACAGGGAGGCTGCTAAAAAACTTTGGGGAATAACCTTGCCTGCATAAATGACTATGTGAACTTCACTTCTTTATTTCTCTGTCATGTCAGCCCAGCTGCATGTTCACTATTAATAATCAGTCCAGCTCTGCAGAGTCTCGTAGTGTCTTGGAAATGTCATCTATCAAGGTACACAAATAAAGCTAGAACAACCTCAAAATATGAACTGCTCTGTGTGTTTGCTAATAGTTCTGTGCTGACTGTGAGGGCTGGATTTCTGTTCCCAGAACAATGTCTGTAAATTCTGCTGGTTCCCTGGTGGGCTGGGGTTGTTTTATTAAGTGGTTACGTGTCGTGCTTCCCTTATGTGGAACCTTCTGTTTTCTGATGGAGCTTGTGGCTCTTACAGCAAGTTACAGCTTTTTTTTCCCCCTGCAGCCTTGGTGGAAACTGGTTGTTGTATCAGCTCATATATAACTCCAGCCAATAATTCTGTGTGTTGTGCAGGTCAGTAAAACAGAGATCTCTACTGCACAAGAAAGAAGTGACACAGTGTTGGGAGTGAGAGGGACTTCAGCTTGGCTTATGAGCTAAGCATGGCTTGTGGTGAGCCAGCACTCCTGGGAGCTCCTGCTCTGTGGTGGGCAGCATGACAAGGCAAAACTGTGATGGAATAAATGCTGTAGTAAGCACAGGGCTGAGGGGAGTGTGGGGGCATCAGACTGAACAGCTCCAGGGTGTCCAGAGGAGCCTGGAGACAGGCATTCCCCAAAACAGGCAGGTGTGAAAACAAAGTTCTCACCTTCCATGTGTAAGGTCAGACCAGAAGTCTACTCAGTCCATACCCTTTTCTAGCAGTGGGTATGTAGGGAAAGGCAGAGAAAGCCATAGGAATGTTTCCTCAAAATTATGTACCCTCCAACAAATTGGAGGGGGGACTTTGGGAGCCCAACAGACATCATTGCACTTAAGGGTCCTGAAAGTCTTTCTGCCATGAATATATCCATTTGCTTTGTGACCCTTTTTAGCACATAAAATCCCAGACAGGGAGCTAGAGGCAAGTGAAGTCCGGGTCACCCAGGATGTGGCTGCCTGAGTGTCCTGAAGCTGCAGCCCGAGGCACTGTGTCATCCATTAAACCATGCTCCTCTCCTGAGGGTGAACAAGCACTGACCTCGCTTCAGACTCCCCAGGAGACAACAATCACCCAGCCAGTCATTAATTTTTCAAGTGGTGTGTGTGGCTTTAGGTTTAGAAGGGAAAAAAGGCTGTTCCCTCCATCTCACCAGTGTTGTTTGCAGTGACCTTGTGTGTGCCCTGTTCTAAAGCAGAGAGGGAGATGTTTTGAGAATTGTGGAAATGGTTTGCTGCACCTTCTGGTGCATCATGGATGATGAGGGAAAATAGCAATGAGGATCACTGACTAGCTGAGTAAATGGCCAAGTTACCTAATTGGGTTCCTCCAGACAGCTGCTATGCTTAGCAGGAAATATAACTGATTTTTATATGATGGCACACACTTTATCAAATCCTAACAAAGGAATATAGGTTCTCTAATTTTTTATTCTTCAGAGCAAAATACTATTTTTTTTCAGCATATTTCTATCAGAAATGGTTAAAAACATATTTTGCTGACTGAGTTCACTGTTCCTGAAAAAGGCTGGATTAAATCTTTAGGATTATTTAATTAGAGAAACAGCTCCTAAACCACCAGGTAGGAAGAGGACACTGTAGGGCCCAGCACATCACTAGGATGAACTATATTCAGCCAATTAGTATGATTTTTTTGTTTTTAATTTCCTACCTGAGAAGTGACATTGGCTATTTAGTGCACAATGTGAATCCCCAGGCCAGCAGTGGTGAGTTGCTCTCTGGTTTGTAGGTTTTACAAAGCAGTCTGAGCATTACCTGTGCCTATAAATACTGCCTGTTGCTGTTTGTACAAGATGCTCATCGAAGGTTACGTGAAGCAGACAGTTCTTGTAGGGCTCAGTAAAATTTACCATTGTCAGTGACAGAATTTCCTTTAAAGCTGATGAAAAGCTGTGCACTGTTACAAGGCTCTGCACCAAGATCGCAGAGAAACATTTATTATTAGAGGAATACAACCTGCAAATTAATTAAATTCTAAGCATGTGAACAGAGCATCAAATTATTTTATACAAGTTATAATTAATTAGTCATAGAATTTACAAGGAATTCAGTTAGGTTATTACTTGTGCATGTATTGCAACATTTTTGAAAACCTATTACATCTGACTTGACAATCTTAGCTGCAGGATATTATGTCCATTATGGGTGACTTTGGCAAAATGGATTTGGCCCTTTCAAGCCCTCTAATTTTGGATGCAAGTTTTGCAGCATCTTCATCTTAAAACAAAAACAAAACAAAACCCAAACAAAACAAAACAACAAACAAAAAAATAACCACAAAAAACCAACAAAACCAAAAAATCCAAAACAACAACAACAACAGCTGACAGAAAACCCACATGAATATCCAAGCTCTAAAAACTTCAACTTTAAAGTCTAATGAAGGGCACCCAAAAATTGCCAGCTACCTACCAGTACTCTGGTTTACAGAATGAATTACTCTTGTACATGCTTTCTTCAATCATCAGTACCCCTTTTTTTGTTTATTAACTTTGATTTGCAATTGACAAGTCTATTTGTTACTCTACAGTGATATACTTAATCACAACTAATTCTTGTTATTTAGAAACCTTTGTGGCATCTCTGATCTTTCTAATCTGTTATGAATATTGTCTTTAAGGAATATGAAAATGGATGTATTAATTACAAACTGCTTCAGAGGCGGCTTCTGTCAGGCAAATAATTTTCTGTAAGTCAGAGAGCTGAAATAGCTGCTTGGATATGGTAAATATTTTTAAGTTTCATTCTCAGCCTGAGCACCATACACAAGGTAGAGGTGAATGAATGTCCTCTGGATGGTGGGTAGTGTGCCCTCTGCTCAAGAGACTCTGCTCTGACAGTATCTTGTGGTCCTCAGGTCACATTCCTTTGTTTTTCCACTGGGGAAGAAAAAAAAAAATAAATCTGGGTGTAGACATAGCCAGACACTTTCCCTACCCAAATCTCAATCATAGTTTCATCTCCAAAGGGAATTTTCCTCACTGTAACTTCAATGTAATGCCAGGTCTTTCACAGGCATTTAAAATACTCTTCATATTCATAAAATGCTCCTCCACAGAATGGAGGCAGGAAACATGCAGCAGCTGCATCTCCTCCCCAGTAAGGATGGTTTTAACTCAGGACGGGCTGTAGATCCTGTGCTACAAAAATGAATGGCAGACAAAGACTGACTCTGGATTACTGGGAGCTGAGTTCAAGCAGGGCTGACTTGGGCAGGGCATGGATTCCTCCTCCCTGAGCTTGGTGCAGAGGAGTAGAGAGCAAGAGAGTCACTGCTCGTGTCCCATTGAAGGCAACACCTCAGTGCCAGAGGCAGGAGCTGTGGGTGGGACATCAAGGGATGATTTGAAAATAGCACAGACAAGACTGATTTTCTGAGAAAACCTATGGAAAACCTGGAAACTGGTGTGATTTGGCCTTCCCTGTGGTGGCCCCCAGGGAGGAGGTTTTGTGTTGCAGGAGGCCTGGCAGAACACAAAGAGGAAAAGGAAACGAGCATCTCAGGAGAAAGGAGGAGAAAAGCAGGAATAGCTGTAGAAGTAGTTTTATGGAAAACTTTGAGAGGTTGGACCACAAATCTGACAAAAAGGATGAAGGTGAAACAGTGAGAGGATTTAGTGTGGTTTGCTAAAGAATTTAAGCTAGGAATTGATTTTAGTTGTGACATTTTGAGGGAAGACAAGGTGAGCATTAAGAGGGCTAGAACAGAGCAAGTTGTGAAAACTGAGGATGAAGTTATCATGGCTCTACTGTGGGAACAAATAGTAATAGATAATTTTGTAGGATGCTCTTGAGGGAATGTCAGTGGGATTAAATGACAGCATCAGTCTGGAGAGAAGAGAGAGGATGGTGATAATGTTGAAAATAGCACTGGGGGTGTGTGCTGCCTGGATACAGAAGCTAATAGGTTCACCAATCCAGTCAAACAGGGTAGGCATGTGAAGTGAGATAAGGGGCTCAGCTGTAGCACGAGTTTGGGCAGGGAGGTTGGACCAGATGTCCCACTGTGGTCCCTCCCAGCATTCCCCATTCTGTGATTCTCATATTTCACCCACTGCAGCCCCCGTACACATGTACTCTTAGAACCGCAGAATCATAAAGGTTGGAAAAGACTTCTAAGGCCATTGAGTCCCAGCATTAACCCATTAATCCTGCTCTGCTCAGAGAAGCTGCCTGGGCAGCATTTGAGGATTTTAGATGTTTGCTGTGGAAGTTCAGCAGGGTGGAGGTGTGCATGTGCAGAACCACCTGCTCACTTGGTCCAGTCTGAAAGGCACAGTGATCCCATGGGTGGGTGTCACACTCAGAGGTCACAGTGTCCATGATTGTGCCTGGTTCCAGGAGAATCATCCCCTCCCTCTGCTGTCCTACCAAGTGGCCCTTTCCCACATACCTGGGCAGAATCAAGTTTTACAAACTGAAGGGGATGTATGCTGGATATTGAACATACCACAAAGTGTACATCTCTATCCACATCTGACCTCAACAAGGGACCACCTGCCCCCTGTTTTTTTGGATGGTTTGGTGTGTCATGGCCTTGAGTCAGGCACCTGAAGTCTCTCCCACAGGGATTATATGATATTCAGCTGGAGGTGAGCATGTTCCCTGCAGAGAAATGCTATTGATAGGAGGATGTAATGACTTAGATGAAATCATTACTCATCCTTCCAGTAAGCTGTGTCCTGATTTAGTAACATATTCCATTTGTAGATCATATTGTCTCTGGTGAGTCTGCTTTACAACAGCAGGGCAAACAAATTAAACAAAGTTTTGATATGCTTTTATCAAAGATTTGTCCCTAGTGTCCTCCTTTGATTTACTTCTTGAGATCTCCTCTGGCATGAACTGGATAGAGGCAATATTTTCTCCCCCTCAAAGTGGATCTGAGTTCAACACCTCTGAGGATATATGAGCTCTGCCTTCAGAGCTGGCTTCAGGCATTCTGGAGAATGACTGCCCTCCCCTTAATATATAATAGACTGAAGACAGCTCTATGTCTTCATTTCAGTGAAACTGTTTTTTTTTTCTCCATTTCCTCATTTCCTCAACATCCAGATAGTGGTGCTTTGGGTATCCCAAGCCAGTTCCAAAATGAAAAAAACTCCCTACTTTCATTTTTCTTTTTTTTTTGCTGGCTGACAAAAGGAGTTGCAAAGGTGTATGCTCTCCTGGCCTTTAACCCCACTTGCCTCTCTCACAATGACCAAAATTAATGACAGATAGATTTGTCAACAGGGGAATATTCTTGGATTTTGCAATGTTTGTAATTGTGTCACAGAGATTAGAGATGGGTCTAACCTATTAATTACCCTTTGTACCACTTCAAGCCTGTTAAAGATGGGTTCCTAGAGTGAGAGGTATATTTTTCAGTGCACATTTTGATATGAAACAGAAATCTGTAATGACAAAAAACTGATTGCATGAGCACCAGTAGAGAGTCTTTTTTGTCTCTAGTCTGAATTTCAGAGGATCATTTACTGCTGAAAATGCTGTGATTGAGTGGATGAGTGCTTGAAGTCTCATGTTCATAGCATGATTGTCAATAGAACTACAAAAGAGGACTGCATCTTAAGAGATAAGAAAATGTTCTTACAGATGAGTTGAATGACTGGAAAATCCAAAGTAGCTGTGCATCAGGAAGACAGGTAAGGCAGTGTGTGCAGGAGCATCAGCCTGCTCTGGCTCAGCTCATGTGTAATAACTTGCCAGTTTAATGTATTGCCAGGCTGTGAGAGGCTCCTGGTCTGGCTGGGTTTCTGCCTGTTGTATTCTTTGTGTGGTCTGCATGCAGAGAGGGGATGTCACATCTGCCACTATGAAGGAAGCCTACAGTATACAGCAAATCCAACCCTCAACACTGGATAATTTCCAGTCCTTTGGCTATGTTTGATGAGTAGTTCATTTATGGTTTCCAAGCACTCTGGTGCCCATGGCACTGACAGCATCCACCTGACACTGGAATCCCTGTGGTAGGGCAGGATTTGGAGTTGCATAAGCCCAGCCAAGCTGTCCTCCATAGCATCTGTGGGGAGAGACTCTGCTCTTGTCTGTCAACAGCCCCAAGCCAAGGTCTTTGTCCTGCTTCAGATCCTCCTGGTCTGTCTGGCGGCTGTTGGACATGGGGAAATGTTGGCATTTTAGGGACACATGATACAGAAAGGCTGGCCAGCCCTAATGAAGGATTAAAACTGCTCTGTTGAAGGAAGGAAGCTTGAGGTCTGCTGAGCTTTTTCATGCCTTTGATAAAAAACCTTGCAATTTTCACACATCAGGATGGTCTTTGAGAGGCATTGGTATTCCAGTGGGCAGATTTTGCTTTCCCAGCTGTCTCATGGGCTCTCAGGTGCAAGCTGGTCTGTGGCCCTCAGCCAGGAAAGCACTTAGATAAGAGCACACCTCTCAGTCCATGGATCATCCTGCTGAATTTGTGAGGGCTCCTCATGCACTTCCAGGAAACAATGTGCTTTGCTGGGCTCAGTCTCAATTCCCCACATGCATAAAGCTCCTCCACATCCCTTGCAGCCATATTAATATGCTGGATGGGGTGGGGATTCTGCCCAGGAGTGCACTCCTTGAGTTATAACCACGCTTTACGCAGTGAACGAGTGAGTGACCTTCTGCTTGAAGTTAAAAAGCACCATTCTTTGGGGTTGTGAGCAGCATCAGCCTCAGGGAAGGCAGAGCTGTGCCTACACACAAGTTTCCAGTGATAAAGTGAAGCATTCCAGTGATAAACACAGAGACACCTGTTTGCTCCCTGAATAATGTGACTTTGAGCTCAAAGCGGGCAGCGCTGGGGAGGATCAGCACATGGCTGAGCACAGCAGGTTCAGGGGGCAGAGGAAGAAGTGCTGTGCTCCCCTTTTTGGTATGGATGGCTCCCAGAGGGGGCACTGCAACTGCAGCTTGAATGAGGGGTGGGCAAATGGAAATGTCAGGACAGAAGACCCTGCAGAGATACCATAAGGATCTAGCAGCAAAGGACAGCCAGGGATGAGGACATAAGAGAAGAAATGTCCTGCTGAAGGCATGCCTGGCTCTGTGGTGCAGGGTTACAGAGGCAACTCAACAGTGGGCGAGTGAGGCAGGCAGTGACCCTTTCAGAGAGCACTGACTTTTGCTTAGTGCTCTTGTGGGGCAGATGGAGCAGCAAGCAGTAGCAGTGTGGACATGTCTGAGGCCTCCCAGCATCAATGTGAGGAGCTCTATGCTTGCCTGGGGAGCACTGAGGGTGTCATGGTAGCTGAGACTTCAGAGAGAAGCCACCAGGGCAAGGAACCAGTCTCCTCATCTGACATGGTCAAAAAACATATGTGGCTGAAGGGTGAATGAAATTGTAGAAGACCATTTGGAACAATGGTGACATTCTGTGAGTAATTTTCTGAGGATTTAACCTTCATGTGGGGAATCAAACTGCCCTGAAGGTCTTTAGAGAAATGATTCCTGTCATTTGCCCAGAGTGCTGTAACCGGGGAAGGTAAAGCCTGTGTTGCAGGGTTTGGTGAAGGTTGGAGGCTCTGAGGCTCAAGGAGGAGGGCAGCTGAGACAAGAGGGTCTGCAGAGGAACACATTGGACCAAGAGCCAGTGGGCCCCAGTGCCTGTCCCTTGGGTGCTGCTGGGGCTGACTGGGTGTGTAACACTGGCCTCTTGTCACCCTAAGGGGCAGAAGCAGTGGGAGGCGAAGACATTCCAGAATCTGCAGTGGTTTTCTTCAGGTCTGTCCACCCTTACCCCTGAATTTGTGTCCTGATGTCAGTCACTCATACGTGCACACAATTTAGAACCATAATTGCATTTTTTTGCTGAGGCTTTTATCATCATTAAAATAACAGCATCATACAAAAACATGCAGGAGGTCATGTGGACCATGTCTTGCCCCAAGGTCAGCTAGTTGCATCAATGTCACTTCTGATGGTGTTGAATAACATATCCCTAGGGTTTTCCAACAGTGGAAAGTCACAGCACCCTTAGGAAATTGTTTCTTCTGTTTGTTCTCCCCACTGCTGGAAGACTGTGGGAATTTTGTTCATCATATCTGATTTGAGTATTTCTGGAATATAAAATAAACTATGGTTGCAGGTGCTATTACCCACATGCAGGCACTGAAAACCAAAACCACTCTCATTTATGGACTGCTCCCTCACGTTTATAAGAGAACTGAATTGGGGACATCCTTGGCATAGAAGGAAATTGGTGGGGAGACCACGCTTCTTCTGGCAGAACTGAGCTTACACAGAAACCAGAGATGGCTGAGTAAGGACATCAGCATGAAAACCCCAGATTATACAAATGAATAGGCTGAAATGTTGCAGGACTTAGCAGCTCTCTGCCAGATAAGGTGTCTGCGAGATACCCTGAGACACCTGACACTCTGAGCTGGTTCCATCAAGCCTGCAATGAGGGTCAGAGCATTGAGAGGAGGGAGGTGGCAATCAAGAGGATTAGCCCAATTCAGGGAATCTGGATTTTGAACTAAGAATAATTTAGGGGAAGAAAATGTGAGTAAGAATGGTTAATAGAGTACTTCGGGAAGATGGACTATTTCACAAGACTCAAAGATAAATTCAGGATCCTTTAGTGGTGCTAGAGACAGATCTGTGAGCTGTCTTCTATAAAATATGGTCTGTGGACACCCATTCACCCAAAACTGTGGGTAGATATTGGCCATTGTTTTTTTTGCTGTGTAGAATGAGGGAAGTTGGGTCTTCTGGCAGCAAGGGGAGGAGGTGGGAGGTTGTGGGGTGGCCCAGCCCTGTGTATGTCATGGCTCCAGCATCCCTGAGGAGACACAATTTTTGGGAGCCAAACTGAAGAAGGAGCATGGTAAGTTTTTGGCAGGTGGGAACAGAGATGTACAGCCCTCCTGCCTCAGGGCCTCAGCTGAGTCTCAGAGCTCTGACTGCTGGCAGGAACTCACTGAGGAGAAGGAGGCAGGAATCACAAACCCCTTATTGATTCCCTTTCTTTTCTGCCACCCATCCCCAGCACTAACCATATTCGAAAATACAGCTTCCAGGCTTCTTTTACAATGGCTAAAAAAAAAATCTTAGCTCTAGAGAGAATTGTTTTGCCAGCCCTATTTTTCTCTGGCTTTGAATTTGCCATTGACGTTAATTAGGACTTCCTGAGCCTTGTTAGCCTGGCATTTTCCTTTGTTACTGAGAACAGCGAAGGTGACCTTGCTCAGTAGGTGGATTTTCTCAGCTCTGACAGTCTAATCATTAATGTCTTAGGAACAGAGGTAGGGATCTTACATGGGAAACTTGAGAAGAGCTATAAAAACATCATGTAGACAGCTGGCAGTGTCAGCTGGCATAGATCCAGTAATTCAAAATAGAGGTGTTTCTGATAAGTCATCTTGATCTCACACAACAGGTATTTTTTGTTGCATAATAAGAAAACAACAAATATCTATCTGTGTAAGCTCAGTTGCAAGTGGTTGAACTGGGTATACTGAGAGTAATAACCAGCATTCAACAAACTTCATTTTATTATCCAGGAAAGTGGACCAGTCACCAGAACACTGATCTCTGGTGGTGTGGTTTTGAACCATGGCTTTAAAGCTGTTTTGGTGGCTTCACTCTACTCCCCACCTGTACAGTAATGAAACTGTAGAATCATGGACAACTCTAAGTGAAAGGCACTTCATATACTCCAATTCCCTTCTCAAAGAAGGTCCAAACAGAGCAGGTTGCTCAGGGTCATATCCAGTCAAGTTCTGAGGATCTCCAAGGATGGAGATGATACCACCCTGCTGGCCAACCTGGTCAATATTTGACCAGCCTCATGTCAAAAAACCCCATCAGCACGCTTAAAATATGAATGAAAATCCCATGAGGAAAGAAACCGAGGAAGGGAATAACTGAGTTCTGCCTCTCCATACCAGGCAGCACCCCGAGACCCATGTGGGTAAGTGTGCTTCAAGCTGCTGTGATTAGTCTCACCCTTCATAAACTTTACATACACTAAGATTAAAAGGACTATATAAACACAGGAAAACATTGTATTTGCTCATAGCAGCCTTTTTTAAACAGATACTGTGCAAACAACATTCGTAATTCAGATGTGTCACCTGCCACATGAAGCAAGAGTTTGACAACGGGAGAGTCACAAAGCACTGGCAGAAGCAGAGCTGTGCTTGGAGCCAGCTGCACCAGGAGCTGGCTGGACTCCCAGGGAAGGCACAGGAGGGCTGGTGCTGCCCCTGACCCATTTGAACTGCACACTTCCACACCTCTACCACAGATTTCTGAACAGCCATATCCAGGGGGGTCCTGATCCTAGCAGGTCCCTCTGAAGGTCACTTCGGAATGACACACACAGCTCGCAGATTTGCCACTAGCAGCTGCCACAAGCTACCAAAAAAGGCAGGATGTTGAGACTCCACAAAACCAAAGCTGAGCTGGAATATAGATACCAAATGAAATGCTTACATGTTGCTAAACATGCTGCCTACATCAGAAACACGAGACAAGAGCAGAAAGCCATGCAACGCGTTTGGCAGAAGCACGCAGACATTTCACAGCTCGTCCCTGGGTGCCATGCTCACACTTACGTTAGTCTGGGTCATACTACCTGCACTTGCTTTAAGCATTTCCATCATCTGTGAGGTAGGGAGGGAAAAACAGAATAGTTAAGGTATAATCAAGTGAGATCTTGCACATCACAGTATAGTTTGTAAACAAGCTCTTTATTGGATGTAGTGTGGAGAGTGTAAATGGTTCAGGCTTCCACCTCAACTTATCCAGACAGGGAATTTCTGAAAGCCAGGTAAGTGATTCAATGGATTATTAAGGAGGCAGATGAAAAAAACTGGGATTAACAGAGGAAGAAATAGTGACAGAACATAAATAAACACATAAGTAAATAATTTTGCTGTCAGTAAGATAAATTTTTCTGTTGTCATGTCAGAATCAAAACACTCAGTAATACCTTTTGATCAGTGAGCAATTTTAAACACTGTGTTAACCTGTCTGCTTCAAAAATTTTTGAATAAAGATGCAAAATTAAAAAACAAATGCCTACAAATCATTACAATGAATTAGACCAAAGATAAAACTGTATCAGTTCTCATCTCAATATGGAAAGATCTGTAGAAGTCTTTATTCCAGGTGAGAAATTACAGTAATAAAAATGATACATCAAGATTTTGTTGATACATTGCTCCTCAGTTTTGATTATACTTCCAAAATCATAGGCACCATTTGAAAGACCCAGCCTGCCAAATCCTTTTCTATGTACAACCTTTCCTGTTGGCTTAAATTTTAAGGTTAGCCATGCACTGTGCTTTTAGTTATGCACCCACAGAAGCCTCCTCTGGTGAGATCTTGTGCCCGTGCTACCCTGAGAGAGCCCAGGGGAACCTAACAGTATCTTCAGTCATCTCCTGTAATTACTGCTGTAATTTATTGTGAATTTACAGCACTTTGCACAGGGCATAAACCCTTCATGTCTGATGGGGGCAGATCTAAGTCACCTGAAAGCTGAAGGATTTGTATCAAGAAAAAAAATACTTGCACATCTACAGTTTACACTAAACAGCTTAAAATCCCTAACAAGATGGAGAAAACAATTATCTCCTGAGAGAGTGGCAGAGTAATCAATTGGCCCAAGCTTCTGCTGTTCAAGGGGAGCCTGAAAGGAGATACTAACCTAGATAGAATTTGAGACACTATCTCAAAACAGTAATTTCTTAACTAAGAACACAGACCAATAGTTCCACTATCACTTGAAAACTGTTTTGAAAAGAATTTAAGGACTTTACTAAATCACACAGAGCCAAACTACCACCAGAGCTGTATTTTCTAGCTGGGCCTAATGTAGAAGAACTGCAAAATACACGAGAGAAATTACATACAGTAGCTGGAAATATGTAAATGTATTGATTATGTGATTGGCATGTCCCTGCTGAAAATAATCAACATATTGACTTTTCTGAACATTCACAATAGGCAGTAAGGAAAAAATAAATCTGTGCATGTGTGTACATACATTTTTTTTGAAAAAAGAATTTTATTTCTGTCTGTCTTGGAAGCTGTGATTTTGCATACTGGTACTGGAGTGCCTCCATTGGCTTATCTCTACCATTATTTCAGCAATAAAAAATAGAACAAATAGAGGTGCTGAAGGGGACACTGGATGAGTACTGAGATACAAAGCAAGGCAGCTGTCTCATTTATAATGCTGGGGAAAAATGAGGTAAAGTATCTTATTAAGCAAGTAATAGGGATATCATTTTCCTATTCCCCTATTTTATTTTGGTCCTTCTGCACTGTGAGAGCAAATGATCAGGAATTTGTAGTGATGTACTCGTGCTTGGCTCCCTGCCTCCTCTGGCACATCCTGGTTCAGTGGAACTGAGGCTGCTTTGTGCAGATTAGGTGGCAGCCCTTAAAATTCAGAAGCACGACACCAATTGGATACACTTAGGAAATATCCTTGGAAAACCAAGTCTTCATTCAAGCACTGATGAAGGTTCCCAAGCGCCTCATGCTCTCCCAGACACCTGAGCTTTCCCTGGGATCACCCAAGGATGTCCCAGCCTGTCCAGCCCTGCAGGACACACAGTCTGTGCTGCCACCTCAGCACATGGGATGTGCAGCCCCTTCCTTGGAACACCATGGCATTTACATTCTCTGAGCAGAGAGAGATAATTCTCTTTCACAGGTTTTTTTTCTGGAGAGGCACAGAGAGAAGAAGAGAAAATTCTTGTCCCTACTTGCTGCTCCTCCTGTTGTTTTTGCACATGTGGAATGTGTTAGGAAGATTGTTTACCTGCAGTGAGTTCTTAATTGGACTCCAGTGATTGTTTATATTAATTGGCCAATTGGGTCAAAGCTGTGTCCTGGCTGTCTGGAGACAGTCACGGGATTTTCTTTAGTATGTATCTTAGTATAGTATAGTATAGTATGGTATAGTATAGTATAGTATAGTACAGTACAGTACAGTACAGTATCCTTTCAGTACTCTTTATAGTATTCTATACTATAATATAATATAATACAATTTTAATCACGCAATTGTTCAGCATTCTGAATTAATGGAGTCAGATTCCAGTCATTCTCTGGTTGGGGGGTCTCCTTGTTTACCACAGAACACCACGGAGAAGACTCAGAGGGACTTCTCTTTGCTAAACCATGATGGGGCATGTGAGATATTGGCAGGCTTGTGGCCACCTGGGGATGTGCCCACACCCTTGTTTCATTTGGGATCAGGAGGATGTTTCTGAAGTGAATTTCCCAGTTATTGTGTTTGTTCCGGCTGCTAATAGGCAACTGTGGGGCCAAGCAGGAGGTTGGCTGGAATTACACCATCTCTGCACCACGCTGCTGGCACGGGCTTTGGGCCCCCAGCACAAGCTGTTTCCTCCTGCAGTGCCGCTCCTTTTGCTAATGTAGATGTTGCCTGACTGAATCCTGCTGACTTGATTGATCCTATTTAAATCAATGTGATTGTTTGTACGAACAAGGTTGATAGAACTGGTCTTGAGTGGCATTTACTCCACCATGCTCTTTGGCATACAAATCAGCTGTTTGGGGCAGTGGTAACTGTTTTGTTACCACCATGAATTTAGGGAAATCTGTTAAAGACAATAAAGAAAGTGCATATTTGCAGTGAAACAACTGATATTAGCACTTGACTGGTCTCATTTAGATGTATACAGTAACCTTGCTCTGGAGGTAGTTTAAAGAGATTCTCCTGTCTTTTGAAAGATCTGTGAAATAATCAAGTTCATACTTGATACATACATACATCATATATACATCAATGTATATGATACTTTCTTCCAAAGTATCATATACATTGATGTGTTATGCATTTGGTTACATAGTTTTAAATCTGCATATGGCTGTTTGTACCCAGTGATTCTTTTCTCTTTTTTTTAATGGTTACAGTAAAATGCTGCATGATTTATATCACAAGTAGTAATTTCAGCTAGAAATATTGATGACATCTTGCCTATGGCAATAAACAAGTTTTAATAGTACAGTAAAGCATGTCCTTTTTTCTTAATTAGTCTCCAGTCATTAATCATGCAGATTATTTACAAAAAGCCTAACACAATAGAAAAGAAGAATTACTAGTGCAATGGCTGTATTCCCAGGATCACATGAAATTCATCAACATAAGCTAGTTGAGCCTCTGTAATCTCAAGGTGTTTATGAAATAATAGGGAGAAGGCTTTAGGTTAAGCGTATTTAGTATAAAAAAGTAGTTGTTTAATTTTTTTTAAAGATGAAATTCTCCTATTTTTGGGGGAAAACTGAAATGCTTGATGGGTTAAAGCCACAGACATCTTGCAGTAAGGTATAAGAAGCCTTGTCAGATCACTAACAGAAACAATCTTTATGATGCTGAGATTTTGTAGCTTATAATTAAACATAATTTTTCAGCCTCTGTAACCTGTATCATCTTTACAGGCTGTATTTTATACATCACAGCAATTAGTGAAGCCTACAGGGCACATTTAGAAGAAGGCTTTCTGTCAGGAGCTGGTGGTGTAGTGACTCAGCAAGGCATCAGAAAGCTTTGCTTTGTGCACCTCCAGGGGGCTGGACCTGTCAGATTAACACAAGAGGCTATTTTTGTAACATCCAAAACGTTTCTGCTGTACATCAAAGTGCACTAGCTGCTTATTTTAGATGACAGCAACTCTTAGATTTGTCTTGAACAATGCAGTCTTTAGCACTTTTTTGGTATGTACTTCTCCAAAAAGAAAATTTCCTGCGAAGCATTTTGTTGAATAAGGGCTTCCCATTTGAGATCATCAGAGACATTTTCATCCTGTGCTTCAAAAGTTGCAGTAAATTAACAGCCCATGTACCAAAGGGAAGAGGCTGTCATGGCATGTTGGGGAGTGCTCTGAGCATGGACATCTGGATTTGTGCCCTGCTCTTCAGCTGAGCTGGGCTTTGGTCCCAGGCAGTGCAAAGAGCCTCTTGAAAAGGGATCCTCAGTTGGTCTGGCTTTTTATTAATGTGTTAATTTTCTACTCCCAGCAACCGAAGTCTCACCCTCCTTCCCAGACACTCAGTTATTCCCATTCCTGAAACTAACTTGCCTGAAAGCTGCTCTTTTCCCTGTGGTCATTGATGAACTGGCATGTGTGGCCTCCCACAAGCAGAGGGGCTGTGAGTTACTTTCCCTGGCTGCTCTTAAATCCGCCCATGATGTTTGGAGAATTAGTCTGAGCATTTTGCCCTGACTCGTGTCTCTTTCCTTGTGCCTGACCTAATGGGATCCTGACTGCAGAAGTGTGAAGCAGTGGAAGATGTGAGGTCACAGATGTGTCCCCATGGTCAGAATCAAGAGCTTTTGGCAAGTTCTAAAGAGATAGTGGAAATTACCTCTGAAATCAGATAATTTCACCAAAGATGTCATCATTAACATTTGGCTTTAACAATGTGCCCTTTGTTTGTGTAAATCTCAGAAGGATGTTGTCAAAGTGATTGCTGTTAACTCTAATGGCACAGTGAAGTGACTTGGAAATGGTGACACTAGACTCAACAAAGGAACTGAAATTGGAGCGAGCTTTTCTGAATCATGGCCTGACTCAGCTCTCCTTGCCCCTGCTGCTCCAACACCACTGGCGCTGCCCTCTCTGCTCCTTTTTGCTGTTGCCTTTTTGTGGTGCCTCCCAGCTGCCCATCCCTGCTCACCAAAGCACTTACCAAAATCCCTTGGCTGGCCTGCGCTCCTTGGCAAAATGCAGCTGCACTTTTCTAAATGGGGATGGATTAACTGTGTGCTTAAAAGCTTTGCTGGATGGAGACCTGGACTCCAGAGCCAGACCCACCTTCATTGCTGGAGCCTGCAAGGAGCAGGAGAAGACATTTTTCTCCTTCTCACATGCTGACTGGGAAAGGGGTGGGCAAGAGAAGGAGAGAGCCCTGACTTGGTTTCTGCACTGCATTGCTGTCATCAGAGCACTGGGCAATGAGGCTCTGAGTACTCCCAGAACCCAGAGCATCCTGGGGAGAATTAATACAAGGGCTGAGCTGAAAAGTAGCTCTGTCATATTTTTTAATAAAAACATTTGGAGAAAAGTTTTTCCCATTGACATTTGAAAAAAGAAACACCTAAAAACCCCACAAAGCTTTTAATGCAGGGAGCTACTAACAGTGGTGGAAAAATTAGACTTATACTGGAGTAACTTGTAGTTATATGAATACATACCCATAAAAAAAGCATTTTGGGGCTTTTAGTAGGAACTTGGTACTACTACTAATAATACTTTCATTTGAGTAGCTCTTGTCTGCAAAACATATCAATGACTGTATGTAAATTACTCAATGCAGGGGTGCTGGAACCTCCCTTCCCTAAGCTATTTAAAAGCATCATGTTGTGCTTGTTATTATAAGAACACAGCATTTAACATCCCATTGAAAATAAAAACCATTCTTCTTACTTGTTTTCCCAACTGAAGCTTATTTCTACTGTTTTCTCAGAGAAGCAACAAAGTTTGGGCTTAATCTGTTTAAATGCACCTTCAATTTTCATCCCTTACATTATTACCACATATGCATGATTTTTAAAAGTCTGTTCCTGAAGTTATTTCACCCATCAAAAGGCTTGGTTTTGCTTCGGAGGTGTGTGTCTTATATAGTAAACTTCCCTGTAGTATACAGGACAAAGATTTCTTTGCTGAATCACTACAGTCAACAGGAATTTCAATACCTATGTCTATGGCAGTTGGGTGAGGTCTCTTTTAGTTTCTTTCTCTTTTAGGTTGCTGCTTTTGTTGTGGGTCTCCCTAGACTCTCAGCACAGCAGCATGAGCTGAGGGTTCTCAGCATGGCAGCTGTAAGAATCATTGATTTTTTTTTGTCGGTAGCTGAAACAGAAAAAAATAAAAAATATTCCTGTCAGCCTTTTGAAAAGCAATTCTAAAAATTTAATTTCAGATCAGCAAAATACATGATTTGAGGGACATGGTATAAAAGTAGAAGAAAAAAAGCCCGGCATCACAAAGTGGAAGAATAAGGCATGGCAGCTATTCTTCCCTGACCTGGTGTTCAAAGGAAAAGGTGTTCACTGAGGTCAAAACCCACTTTTGCACATGCAGAGATTTGAGCTAAAGCCCTTCTTTTACTAGAGATGTTCTCTAGCTCCAGCCAGAGGTCACCTGAAATAAGATGTTCTCCAGCTCTCCTGCTGTGACTGTTTTACTTTTCATTGCAACTCTACAAACGCTCAGCAGTTAAGTAGAGCAGAGCACATATTTGAGTGAGTTTTCTGTCTGATAAAACTTATGGTTGAGACACAGCACCACCAGGTTTTAGCTTGGCAAACGCCAGTGAAGCCATTTACATTGAATTAGATCACCCTGAAAGAACAGGTTTCAGCCACATTCTCCAGAATGTCCTGGATGAGCAGCAGCTGCCCTGGATTAGGTTTGTGGGAGCTCCATTCTCCCAGGCAAGGGAGGGCTGAAACCACTATTGCTGAATTTGACACAAGTTCATAAAGGATTTTTATGATCTAAAATTGCATTTTTTAAATAATAAAAGATGCTAATAAAAATATATAATATAAAATATTATTAAATATTATTAATATATAATTAAAATAATTTTTAAAGTGCTGTTTCTTGTCACTGTCATATTTTATGAAAAATCCCTTCACCAGGATTTTTCTCGCTGAGAAGCCTCAGAAAACAAATGTAAACAATAATTATCGGATTGCCTGGAATGTGGTTTGGAGGTTGCTTGCCAACAGGTGGATCTTTGATTGGTTCCATGTGAATTGTTTCTACCTAATGACCAATCCCAGTCCAGCTGTGTCGGGACTTTGGTCAGTCACAAGATTTTATTATTCATTCTTGTCTAGCCTTCTGATGTTCTTCTTTCTCTTTCTTTAGTATAGTTTTAGTAAATAATTTCTTTTAATATAATATCATATCATATAATATAATAAAGTAATAAATCAGCCTTCTGAGAACTTGCAGTCAATTCTCATCTCTCACCTTGTCCTGGGGACCCTCACACAACACTGCAACAATTGGTGGCCACAGTTTCTAAATGCTGCTCACCCCTTCTGAACATCAATCATGCACAGTGAAAATCCCACTTTCTGTGACAGTCCATGCATGTGATCTTTACCTGCACACATAGGAGAGGTGCTGGTGAATCCTTGTGATCACTGAGCTCAAGGAAAGACAATAATGTGATCTCAGCTAATTTCCTTCAATTCCTGGTCTGTCTGTCAGACAGCCCTAACCTGAAGGATCTGCACACCGATGTTACCTTACTGATCTCACTGGTTTAGACTTGAAAGTCCCAAGGCAGTATGCCAGCTGTCTTGCACACATTATTATTTTTGTATCTAAATCTTCTTTAAATATTGGGCAGATTCTCTTTTCATAGCTGAGTAGTTATTTCAGTGAGTGTGGCAGTTGATTTACAGTTGGTACTGTGTGCACTTTCTGTAGTGAAGCATAAAATTGAAAAGCTTATGTCAAATTCATTCATACATGGACACGCTCAAGAACAAATTAATTTTAAAGCACTCACAGGGTGTATAATGTTTCTATGTCATGCTTTACAAATCTATAAAGTAATTTATAACATAAAGCCTACTTTGGAAGAGAGCTGTAGTAGAGCAGATAGCAGAGTGATTTCAATCTAAAATATCCCAGTGCTACACTCCCCCAGATATCTGCAATTCAGATCTGATAGGAACCATGAGTAATCACTTTCTAAAGCAAAATTATTATACAAGAGAAGGCTCTCAGTGCAATGTCCTCTTGCAAAACCAGGCTATTCTAGGACAAATTAGGTTTTCTAACCATCAGTATGCAGCACACTAGATAAGGTGTCAGATTCAGATCTCAAACGAGTATAAATCAGAAACCACAGCCATGAAGGATCAAGATAAACTCTTAAAGGTGCATACTGGATAAATCTCATATGTAACTGTAATGCCAGGGCCCTTGTAATTAACGTCAAGGGAGTTTTCACCCCATGAGAACAGATGCCTTCAAGCTGGCACTACTGTTGTGGTCCTTCTCTTCTGGATGGCCCAGCCCACAGAGGGCACCTCTGCACAGGGTGAGTGTCTTCCCTGTGCCATTCCAGCACAGGCTTTTTGAACATCCTTCCAGTGGTTTGTATTTTGGAGCACCACCAGATTCTTTCTGCTTTCTTTGGCAGAAGCTGGAGCTGCCAGCACTGTTTGACACCAGCCTCTTGCTGCATGGACCAAGGGACGCAGCAATCAAGAGAAGAGCACCTCTCTCTGATCACAGCCAAGCTCCTTGTCTGCTTGAAGCAAAGTCATGCCTGTAAATTCCCTCACACTGAGCACTTATCATTAGCAAGTGTGGTGGGCAATCATCAGAAACATTCAGAGACAGTCACCCAAGCTCAGCCCTGAGGTGAGCAGCTACAGCTGCCCTCAAATGGCAGGCTTGCATGGACAGGATTGAGCGCTGAGTCTAAGGAGCTGCCAGAAGCCAGCTGTGTCACAGCTATTCCTGCTCCCTCCTTGCATTTTTTTTCCAGGGGCATTCCTGCTCTCTGCAAGCAGCAACTTAATATACTAACAGTGCAAGGAGTGAAATATACAGCAATGACTGTGGACTGCTGGCATGCTCCTATTCCCACTATTCATCCCACTTGGCATGTGTGTTGCACCTGGATAGCTAACTCTGTAATTTGGACACAAGTAGTGTGTTCCCTCATCTCCTCAGGAGAAACAGAGATATAATCAGAATTTAGAAGGGCTTCTAAAAGGTGCATATTTCAAAGGTAAAATTGCAACATAAAGCGTTCAGAGAAACTATAGCCCAAGTACCACCTGTGTGCAGAAGAGGGAAGGAAAATATCATTCTTTGTAACAGCCAGTGGAGGCAGACAAAAGAGTCTAACTCAAAGCAGCTGCTCCTACTTCTTGCATCACAGGGAGGAAGCCCTAGTTGCAGTCCCCTCATGCAGTGAACTCTGAGGTATTTATGAAAAGTGGAACAGCTTCCACAGTGCAGGGCAGTAAAGGTCACCCCAGCACAGCTGGGCTGGTAACCAGTCAGTACAGCACAGCCACAGCAATGGGGAAAGAAACCCTGGCTATGGGGCAATGGGACCATCCTTCAACACAAACACAGGCTGGGGTCACCATGGAGCTGGGTGGAAGAGCTGAGCCTTGCCCTTGCCTTCTGCTAAATGCTGGGACCCCATTTCTGAAAAATACCGAATGACATTGGGTGCATTAAAGTCCTCAGCACAGGAATTGGTTTTGTTGGACATTCTCTTCCTGAAACTTGGTTCAAACCAGGCGCCCCAAAAGTCCTTTTGAGAAGATTGACCACTGCCAGTCTCGTGTACTGCATTCCTCCTCACAGCCACCACCTTGCTGACAGAATGGGGAGGAAGAAAAGTTCTTATTGCAGCAGGAAAGGCTGAAAAGGGAAGAGCTATTAGTCTGAAATTCTGCTATTAAAGAGGAGGGTTTCAAAGGAACCCAAAGAAAAATTGCATCCAGCTCAGTGGGAACGCCTTAGGTATAGACTTCACCTATTTCTTTGCAGCAAGCCAACTGCTCTAAACAAAAGGATTCCAAAATATGCTTTGCAATCAGAAGGCAGTGGCTGACAGCCAGCAAGCACAAGGAGCAGTGGGGTGCTGGAGGAGCCCTGCCCCAGTGCAGTGGGGAGGCAGCTGCATGAGTGCTGGGCTGGGGGCTGTGCCATTTGCTGAGTGCTTTGCACATCCCCATTTGCAGTCAATAATAAATACCTGCAATGTTAATAGTTTGCACTGGAATGCTCTGTGAGTACTTTCTGCCTCAGGTTGCACTTTTTTCTTTAAAGTTTCAGCACAGCACTTCAGCAGTTTTTGAGAACCTGTGTCATTGCCTCAGGAGTTCCTGACTCCAAGAAGAGACAAAATTCATCAGCTTTCCTGTGGCTGTCATAGTAGTACTGAAATATTAAATAAATGCTATTTGAATTGAGTTTTTTTGATTTTGATTGTGAAAATCAGTAATAAAATCCTTGACAATTAGATATCAGTGTAGACCTATCCCACTATTCCTTTGCAGATGAAGAGTGTTAGATCCACAAAGTGATGATAGTGTGAAGCCATGATGCTACAGCACCCACCTTTCAGGGACCCAACCCTCCTAGAGCAAAGCAGGATGTATGTAGGGAGCTTGCAGCTTGAGGAGAGAGATGGGTTCCTGAGCTTAGGAACCAGGAAAGCCAATATAATGCAGAAAAACTGCCTGTGATAGGGGCCAGGAGGCATTTGAAATGAAAGACTGCTGAGCTCTGCATGGAAAACACAGGAAATGCTCAGCTTTCCTGGTGGGTGGAGAGCTTCTGCTCAAGAGCATTTCTATAGACCCCTGCTGTTTCCTACTCTTGTATTCCAAGAAGACAGTTATTGTTTGTCTTCCCTTCTACTGTATTAAATCTTTCCAGGTGGCTGTCACAATGAAAAGTCTGCTGGGACTGCCCTGGACACCTCTGCAATGCCAGGAGGGGATGAAGTCTTGCTCTTGTCTGTGGTAGGTATTCATTCCTAGCCAAGACTGTCTCCTTTGACAATGTGCTAAGATTTTGGGTAGGAGGGAACACTCCCCAGAGATCACCAAGTCTCCTGTCCAGGCCGAAATAAAAATCTCCTGCAGGTAGGTCCTCTCTCTGTGTGGACAAGAGAATTATTGAGTAAATGCCTTTATAAATGCCAGAAAAATACTGATTAACAAATTACATTTGTTTCTCTCAAACACTGCCATCACTTTCTCAGTGAATTGATGGGAAAGGGTTTCTCTCTTGAGCTGGCTTTGTAACTGTGCTGCTAAGGAGGCAGGTGGGGTGCCAGGGTAAAATAAGCTTGTGCAGGGCTCTTGGAGATTATGGCTGGAGGTTTCCTCCAGCTGCCAAACTAACATAGAGTGAAGCCTGCAGTGTAGACAAGCATTCTGCTACTGCCCCAGATTTCAAGCTGGCTTACATAAAATGTGGACTTATGCAATTTATGTGAAATATAAAAGACTTTCTAAGGTGTTTGACTTGATATTCCAGGGCATAATATGAGCACTATGTAGGTTTAATAAAGCACATAGGAAACAAAAATGAAGAACTGCTTTCCCTGAGCACCATTTGGCAATAAGCCATCATCATTAAACACAGGGTACCTAGTAGGGATGTACAGAGATTGTTCCTAGACCTAAAAATGCTCATCAGCAGTGCAGATGCTACATTGGGTCGTGGCTGATAAAATCTGCAGCTTGCACAAGAATCGATGTTATGTTTAAAAGATGAAGAGGAGGCAGCGATACGAGACCTGTTGCTTGGTCAGACAAATCCACTGCTTTTAAGTACAGCCAAATAGAGAGTTAAACTCCACAGAGGAAGAAATACTAGCTGCTCTAGTTAAGTGTTGTTTTTTCTCTAAAGGCTTTAGAGGCCAAAGGAGAAGACAAAAAAAACCTCAAGTCCTCTAATAACTCAGAAGGCTAATGAGACCTTGACTGGCTAAACAGGGGATGCTGAGATGGAGGCAGGAGCTGAGGCTAACGGTGCCATCTGTGGTCTTAGTATCCACTGAGGATGCTGAAAAACTGGGAAAGAGGCAGAGAAGAACTGCAAAAGGGAGCCAAGGACTACAGAAAGCACCTAATGGGGAGAGAGAGGTTTAGAAAGCACTGTCTGTCTAGCTTATCAAAAAGATTGAAAAGTCTTGATTACGGAGAAAAACTCTTCACGGAGGCAAATGAGCTCTTTATTTTGGTGGAAAAGGATGAATGCTTAAAAGCTGAAGCCAAATATATCTGGAGTGGAAATTAGGCAAAACATGTTAATAATGAGGGTTTAAAACAAGCTGCTGAGAGAAGACAAGGAGTCTGCAGTGCTTGATGAAGATGTCTCAATGCTTTTCTGAGACAATTTTCTTGAATACATGCTACGTTTCAGTCCATCCCCACAAGGGCACAAATGGGTGATATTTTAACAGTGGTGTTGAAATCCAGTTATCTTTTCCATCTTCAAGCTCTGGGACCTTGTATCTGGAGGCACACAGGGGTGTACATGCCAGCTGGAGTCTTGCAGGGAGAAGAGGCCCCTCCTTGCTCTTTCTCCCCTTCCAGCAGGATAGTCATGTCAAGATCCAACATTGGCAGTCAGTCCTAAATCCTGGCTTGCTGCATTTCCAAAATGCCTTGCAGAACAATGAACCCCTTGCTGGTCTGTCCTCATTGCAACTATTCCCAGAGCAGAAGGACAGCAGGGCATTGCAGGGTGACCACATCAGCTCCCACCTGTCCTGGGCAGGATGGGTGGCTCGGGGCACTGAGCCAGGCTGACACAACTCCAGTGGGTGCTGCATTCATCTGGGGGATCATTCAAGAGACCAGCCTGTGTTCTCATCCTTGAGAGAGTTTTCTACCTGTAACTCAATACTTTTTCTTCTCTAAAATAAATATCCTCATTCTGTTTTCTCTCTCTCTTCATCTTCCAGAGATAAACAATTATTTTTTCCCCAGTGGAGCACCAACATCCTTCAACTGCCTATTAGAGAGCTTCACCTTCACTTAGTTGGTGAGCTCACCTGTGCAAGTTCTGTGCATCAGTCCTGCAGCCTGGACTAGAAATGCTGTGTTGTGGCTCTGCTTTTGCAGCCAGCAGATGGTTCCCACTATGTTTAGAATATTCAGTCGCCGGTGGGATTGGACTCAACAAGGCTAAAAGGCTCAAAATAAGGTGGGTATGTTTTCACCTATAGCAAAACAATAATCCCCACCTTCTTTGAAGCTCATTGTAGCTACTTTTTACTCCTTTAAGTTGTCAGTCTCATGGCAAGAAGCTGGCAAAAAATTAACTCCCACGCTTGGCTTTGCAACAGGAAAGTGAGTGCGTCATGCAATGATGTTTCAGGCTTTCATCAATTTATCTTTGACAAAATGCAGCTCTTTAGAGAGAGATCAAGGCTGGGAAAAAAAAGACAATGCTGACATTCTATCCTGGTACTTCTAGACTTTTTTAGCACGGAGAGTCGTTTACTCAGCATTTAAAGAAATTGTCAAATCTTTGTATACTTACTATAGAAGAGTGAAAGTCTGAACAGTAGTAGCAGTGGTGGAGCAGCCCAGGGAGGCAAAAGATATGTGGACTGAGCCTGAACGTGCAGTGCCTTGTGTTAACACAGATCCCATGTCTGGAACCCTTGAGTATTCAGCCCTTGGAGGGAGTAACTGTCCTCCAGCTTCTGAATAGTTCCCAAACAGGAATATTCACTGACAAGCAGCAAATCATCGCTGCTCAGCAGGCAACTGCCTGGTCTCATGGGGACACAGTCAGAAACTTAAGATCCTGCTCTTTTCCCAGCTCATGCTCATTCCAGCAGGACCCCACACATATTTTCTTCCTGTGACTTTCTAGGGAAAACAGCTGAGTTACAAGGGACAAAGCTGTTTCATGAGAAATATAAATCCTTAATGTGTGGTTAAGCACAGAAATATTTTCTGATTTATTTGTTTGTTTGTTTGTTTGTTTTTAAGGATGTAGAGAGGGGTAATAAACAGGAAAATTATTGTGTCAGTGATGTGTTTTCAGAAGGATGAAGAATGAGTTATTTAATGGAAAATTGAAAGATGTGATTGCACTCTGTCATGAGAATTTACAAGTTTGGCCATGGTATAATCCATTGACTTTTTTAGAATTGTCCTGACTTAATAGTCAGAAAGGAGGTGCAAATTAGACATAAAGCCTACATTCACAGTCTTGGGAATTCAAAGCATAGAATTCTGACTTGTAGAGATAAGCATTTAAATCAGCTGATTTAACAACTATTAAAAAATAGTTGAAAAATATTGAAACTTGAAAAATAAAGAAAATCAAGAAAGAAATCAGGATAAAATATTTGGAATTGCCAAAGACAAATGGAGAAGTGGAAATTAATGACAAATACAAAAAAAGCAAACCCAAATCCCAAAGGTTTTCTCAGAAAAGTACCTTCTAGAGCAACCACACCACAGTAGAGGAAAGAAGAACTTATGAAGACATTAATCAAGGCATGAGTGAAAGGAAAATGAGATGCTTCAGGGCACAAAGATGACAGAAAGCATATCTGTGGCAATAAAGGATGATGGAAATCATGCAGAGGGAAATATAACAAAGTATACATGAGGAGAGGATGCAAGCACTGCAGAACACCTACTCTGACAATACAGTCTTTTGCTCTCACTAAAAGCAAAAATCAATAAACTCTGTGTAGGAAGAAAAGCTTATTAAATCATTGACTGTCCAAGTAGATATTCCTGTTGGCAAACACATTGCTCTGTGTGATGGATGGACACCAGGGTCAAGAGGTCATTCACTGAAGTGATCAGGCTTCATAAAATCCAGATTTGCAAACAGCTGGGGCAGCAGAGGCTCAGTGCAGTTACTGCTGTTGCTGGTTTCCATGTGCTGCAACACTGCAAGCTCCTCTTTGGGCCATTGGGAGGGTTTCAATGAAGGAGAAGTGGAGGCAGTCCCACAGCTCTGGCCCTGGGCAGGTTCCCAGCGTGGCTGCCCATGGCTGGGCATGCTGCAGTGCCTGCCCCTGGAGCAGCCATGGGGCTCAGCTCTAAATTACCAGCACTGTGGTTCTCTCCCTCCCCCTGCTTGCCCAACATGGAACCTGGTGGTACAAGTGGGATGAAACCATAACATTAATTCCTTGTGTGGAGACACTTCCTACCCCATCCCCAGCAAAGGACTCTTGAACCCTGGATCACAAAGGTTTAGCTTGGAAGGGACCTTCAAAGATCACCTAGCTTAAGCCCAGTGCCATGGGCAGGAGCACCAAGCTGCTGAAGGTCACCCTACGTTTGGCACATACCAAAGCAACCATAAAATGCCTCCTTTCAAGCTACCCTGTGTTTCTCCCACTGTCTGGCAGCAATCTGTAGCTTAATTCAATTTTAGCTCTACCTGTTGGCTATTTATATTACTGGTGGGTCTCATCCACCAGCATCAGCCCATTTCCTCCTTACACCCCCTGCCCCATCCCTACACCCCCCACCCTCAGCATTACTGACCCCTTTGTGCAGGTGAAACACACAGAGCTCTTTCAGTCACCTGTTGAGAGAGAGAGTGTCCTAGCTTGACTATATGATGCTTTTATCCCCAATCATCTTGTTCTGTTTATGCTGAAAAATAAGTTTTGCACCTTTAAGACTTGTTCCAGAGAGTGAAGGGGGGAGAGAAGAAGCTGCAGTTTGTTTTCATACACTGCACTCACTCCTCCACATTCCTGCTCCTGGACTGTGCTGTCTGTGGATGGACAGACAGTGGGACAGAGCTCTCCTTTGGTTTTAATTCGTTTAGCTAGCTGAGGCAAAGAAGTTCCCTGGACTGTGGGGTGTTTTCCCCTTTTCTTTGGAGCTGTTCAGCCCTGCTCTGCCCTGAACACCAGCAGAGCACCGGCAGCTCCACCTGAGGCCCACCGGGCCGGGCCTGGGCTGCAGCATTTCCAGCACTGAGGGACTGAGCAGAGACTGAGTGAGCTGAGCTGCAGCCCAGGGAGGGGACTTTCTCAGTTTGTCATCTCTTTTGGAGAAGCAAGGAGTTTTATTGTTTAATATTGTTTAGGTTTTATTGTTTAATTAAAAAAGGTGTTTCCCCCACTTTTCTCCAAGGAGGTATTTTCTCCCAGACCGATTGTGGGAGGGGCCAATTGAATCTGCTTTCCCAGAGGAGCTCTTAGGGCGTTCTCACCCAAATCTGCCCCAAACCAGGACAGAGAAGCAAAGGAAAGGAGCTTTCAAGGGAGAGCACTGCACTGTAAACTTCAGGGATGTGCATTTCATCCATAACTGTGCAGCTGAGCAGCCAAACCTGGGGCACAAAGAAACCATGGTCCTACAGGACCAGGTCACAAACCCAGTGCCCAACCTCCTTTCTTCTGTGGCACCTTCTTCTGACCCCAGGTGACTCTCAGGGAGCTCAAACACATTTCCATGTATACCTCAGGGCCCTGTGCGCAGTGGGCTGGATTTTGGTGAAGATATGAGATCCAGAGATGACAGCCACAGAAATGTCACAGCCCCTTCCACAGTTCCCCTCCTCCTCTGAGTGTCCTCCTCCTCCGGTAAGATTTCTGTTCCATCCAATGCAAAGCATTTGCATTTCATTAAGTACTTCTTCCTTTAAATAATGCCTCATTATGACTTTCTTTTTGGGTTAGGTATTTCATTAATTTCTAAGCATACTAATTATGTTTTTCTTTTGGAGGGAAGATGGGCATGCCCTGAAGCTTGGGAATGCTCATTTTAGGCCAGTGTGCAAGCAGCCTTTGAGGTCAGGCAGCAAGTGTCCCTAAATCCCCACAACCCTAACACTGTGTGTTTACTGCTGTGGATTGGGATCTGCCCAATTTGACCTTGATGAGCCAACTGTTTTCTTGTCCTTTTTTAGAGTTTCAGGCTGGAGAAATTTCAAAGTAGGTTTTTCCTTTTCCTGGAATACAAAGTGCTGTATCAGGCTGGTGAACACTTGGGGCTACTTCTGCTTCAATTCAGCCTGAGCAATGACAAGGGATCGAAATAAGCGTAAGCCCTTTGGTTATTAAAAATTTATCTTGAGACGTTTTCTCCATCCCAAATTCACAACAAGAAAGTCTTGTTGTTTGTTTCTTGCAAATTGTGGAGAATTTTTACATTCCAGTGCATTTTCTCCTGAATGCTAACATATGAGAATAAAACCAAAATTATTATGTACATTAATAATAGAATACACACATAAAGATAACCTTGAGGTGTCTAAACTTTCTGCATATTCCTCTAGACTGCTGATAGCTTTTGTATATGAATTTATTAAAAACAAGGGGAAAAAAGAACAAAATTGAAATGTAAATATTTTTGTCTGGAAAAGAAAAATAATTTGCATCAATAAATCAGTCATGATTTGTAAACACTCTTTGTTTGCCACCATCAACAATAATCTATCTGCAAGGAATGAATTTCTGACCTTAAGGAGCTAACTTACTGTCTAACCTTACCATAGCTGACACTATTGAAATAAGTTAGAGCTTAGCAAAACTCTTTCTTCCTCAGTTATAATTTTTTCCTCTAACAGAAAGTAAAGCTTGATTTTATTTTACTGTGCTCAGACAGCATCATCCCCTTGATATTATGTTTATTCAGCAAGATAAATGAATGTTTTCATTTTCTTTCTTCTGGAAAAAATATATTTGCAGAAAAGAGAAAATCAAAAAAGCATATAACACAGTTGGCAGGAACCAATGATGTGAAAAAAATGTTTCCACTTACTATTTTTTATTTCTTTTGCCTTTTTGACCATGTTTGGAAGCCATGCTGCCTTATGATCCATGTGTGTGAAAACCCATGAAAAGCAGAAGGTCAGCAGTGGGCTGTCTCCTCTGTCAGGCAGCCTGGACAGGGTGAGCTGTTTGATGCCATGATCTCTTGCTCAAGTACCCAATTTCTGTGGGAGAATTCAACCACCTGTGGCTTGTGACAAGAGCCATATACTGAGGAAAAACATGACATGCAGAGGGGTGCCTGGGAACCTTGTCTGAGGTAGCCTGCAGAAACCGAACCACGGGCCAGACATGCAGTTAAGGAGCTTATTTTCCAAATTTAGTTATGCAACCAAAATTGATCTAAAAGTTACCAGAAATATAGAGATTATTTGTGCCCTGACACAGGTTAAATCAACTCCAGCTGTATTGAACTGCTTTCACTAGTAGGTCAAATATATAATGGGGGCATTTTCTATGAAATTTAATTGACATGATGCCAAGGAGGAGGTTTGCCTTGTAAAGTTACAGGGGGCTTAACCATTTAGACTTTTCTCTGGTGTAGTTATGGAATATTTAGTAAATGGCATGATCTTTGAAGAAATTGAAGAACCCTTGAAGAAATTTTACTGGGGTTCTCAGGAACTAAAAAGGGCAATAATCTGTTTTTAATGCAATCAGTGCAATCCCACAGATGGAACTGATCTGGTTGCAGCCTGGTGTAATCACCTATGCAAAGTGAAGGACTACAGTAGGCCAGTGGAGAAAGAAGTTCTTCAGACATTTTCTTTGCAGCAATACTGTATGGAAATGGTTTGAACTATCAATCCCAGAATGACAGATTAATCTAATTTTGGGGGAAAAGCAGAGCTGACACTGATGGATGAACGGCGGCAAGAGTGGCTGAGAGCAGCCATGGTGTTAATCCTATTGCTGCATCCAGGAAAGGACCTCATCCTCCAACTCCAATGACTCAGCAGAGGGCAGATATTTAAGGAAAGGTCTGACTCTGTTTACTTAGAAAATTGTCTGTGGGAACTTATTCTGCATGAGGGATGCAGGACAGAGCCCTTGGTTATGGCTGCAAGGAGTTACAGCTCCCCTGTTCCCTCTCCTGCCCCTGGAAAACCCCACATCAAACAGGAATCCCCAGACAAAGTGCTACATTTCTCATTTGAAGACCTCCAAGTTGAAACTTAATTTTTCAATTTTCTTTGCAGCAATATTATCAGAGGTGTTTGATACCCATTTCAAGTTGGTTTCCACATGTCATTATGTTTATGAAATGTCTTTCTTTCAGTGAGGCAGATGCAATCACAAGATCTTACTCTGTGGCCTAATTTCCAATTATTGGTCACATTTGTTTTTTCAAATCCTGGCCAGACTGCTAAACATACTTAATAATTTACAGTTTTCAGTGCCTGTTGGCTTTGCCTGAAAGGCTAAATTTTTTTCTTCAGCTCATTGTGAGGCCTGTAGGGGAAAAGATTGAAAACTGCAAAGGTCAAGAGGAGTTTCAGATTAAGGTTTATGTTGAGCTGTTATTTGAGTAAACAAAGGTAAATTCCAGCAGGAGGGATGAATTTACATCACATACAGTGTGCATTGACTGTGGTGAGGCAGAGCTGGAATGGAAATCTTTTCCCATTGTGAGGCAGACTGAGCAGGAGTGATGTGAGAGAATGTGGAGGAAGATTAACCAGAGGGTGCTGGGATGGGTAATGAACAGCAGAGAGAGGAGCAGCAGGAAAACACCCATTAGCAGAGATTACTGCAGCACACAGAGCCTTTGCACACCCTGCCAGGTTTTCATGCTGGTGCCTGGGGTTATGTCTACAGCAGCCTGAAAACAGACCCCATGTTCTCCTCTCTAGTCCTGAGGGCAAGAGGGCAGCTCCAATCCTTGTCCCCCCAGCCTTGCCTGAACTGTGGGCGCCTAACATGCATCTCCTGAAGGGCAGGCTGACTCCACACTCTGCTGTCCCCTGACAAATGCTGACTGCATCTCCCTCGTGACAAGAGCTTGGCTACCTCAGCGTGCCAGCCCCTGTGCTCAGGTGTCTTTGGGGTGCCAGTCCCACCTGAACTGTGCTGGTGCCTGTGCTGTCATTGGCCACACTGCTGCAGAAGAGACAGCCTGGGGATGAAAGGCAAAGCCAAATAAAGAGATGTCTATGTCACAACTACCTGATAAAGTGACTGCAGCTTGTAATCAAGGATATATGAGGAAGCTGTGGCCTATTTGCTACTTAGTGAGGCTTGCAGCAGTAGTAGGTGCAATGATGTAGGCATCATTCATCTGTATTTTCCAGCCTCCAAATGCATTTAT
Source organism: Melospiza georgiana (assembly GCF_028018845.1). NCBI lineage: Eukaryota > Metazoa > Chordata > Aves > Passeriformes > Passerellidae > Melospiza > Melospiza georgiana. The sequence continues at coordinate 67,852,074 of NC_080433.1, forward strand.
TTATGGATACATTTAGCCTGTGCTACTCCTTCTCTATTGCTGTGCCTTTACAAGGTTTGTATAGGCTTGTAAAGCCTTGAAGCAAACTCTGGACCTTCTGCATGGAGTTTGCTTGCATCTCTGCTTGGATCAAACAGGGAGAGAAGCAGGGCTGACCCTGCTGGATGTGTGACGTGTTGGCCAAGAGGGATACAGCTGATGGTGTGATGTGCCTGAAACTAGTGTACGGGCTCCATGTCTGTACCACGTCAGATACTGCTGCCTCAGCCTTGCCTGAACTTGTGGGGGATGTCCCTTAGTCCCTCTGAGAAAAATACAGAGTTAGTTCTGAAGCTCATTAAAATGTAATGGAATGGTGAGAAATGAGGAGGAAAAATGAGCAGCTTTTTGAACAGAGCAGTCCTGCTGTTCAGGAAAGCAAAAAGTAAGGCCCAGAATGGAGTGGGACATGCATACAGGGAAACACTGACACAGATATTTAAAAATAAACGCATGGAATGAATGGAGAATGAAACTACAAAATGAACCACAAACAGAACAAATTTACATGAGGCTGAACAAAACCATGCAAGTTAACTCACTATCTTTATCTTGTGTGAAGGTTTTATTGTGCCTTTAGGATAAAAAGGAGCTTGAAAGGATTATATATCTCGTGAAACGCATCTGCTGAGCTTCTAATGGTTATGCTGCGGGTAGAAGACATTGCTTATCAAAGCCAAAAAAATGTTCTTCCTTTCACGTATAAACAGGAGCCATAAAGTCTGGGAGTGGGATTTCCCAAAGTAGGTTCATGCCAGAAAAATACCTACTTATTCATTCCTGACAGGGCTGGGAATTTTTGACTAATTCTGCATCAATTATGCTGTCGATCTGCTGCTAATCTATACACAAATCCTTACTGCATAGACACAAATAAAGCAAGATACAGACTAACCAAATAATTTATTGTTTTCTATGCCCTGTGATCATAATGAGACTGTTTCTTAGCAAGGTTTGGCATAAATGAGCTGGTTACAACCCCTTTCATTCTGGAAGTGTCCCAGGGCTTCCCAGGTGAGTTTAGTGCTTACAGAAAATATTACATTCACAGTCTTGAAAAATTAAGTCTTTGTTTCCAAAGAGCAGAAGCACATCCAGTAGAAACAGATTTCTCTACAATTTCCCACCAACAGGCTGCCTGATGTCATCTGGAAAATGGGATTTTCCACAGGAGATGCAGCTGTGCCTATTGTCACCAGGAGAATGTCCTTGTGTCCTCCTAAGGCCCTCCACAATTGAGTAAGGTGGCAGCTGTGGTCCTGTTGGGCACCCAGACTCAGCAGAACAGAGAGGATGCACAGGCACACCTGCACTCCTGCTCTGCTGTGTCTGACAGCCCCCAGCATCCTGTCCTGGTCAGCCTGACTGCACCCCAGGCCAGGCCAGGCCAGGCCAGGCCAGGCTCTGTCTCCCCCACTGTCCCTGGTGGCACCAAACCTCCCAGGCTGTCTGTTTCCTGCCCAGGTCTCTTAGCAGAGCCCCTGCTCTGTACCTCCCCTGCTCCCTGTACCTGTTCACAGCAATGACACACAGGGCTGGGTTCCATCCAGTGAATCAGCAGCCTGACTCACCATTAACAACCATCTTTCCCAGACCCTCAAAGCACCAGCACCAGACCTTGGCCATAAGTCTTTTGCTGTAGAGCAACCATGCTAGAAGGCATTATGAAGTTCTGCTCCAGGTACATGGAGCACAAAATGGTTATTTTTAACATTTACCTGTGGTGTTCCACATTCCCATTCATCTGAGAGTGAAAGAGCACCAAGGTGTTTCTCACAACACCCAGTAGGGTGTCTTCCCATGTACATGGCTTTGCTTGCTACCCCTTGATGTTTTTTTTGTTAGTCAGTTGCCTCAGTGGGTTTAAAAATAATTTAATTTATCCAAATCCATTCACAACATTTCAGTAATGGTTTTTAATTGTGTAATTAGTGTAAAGACATATAATCATGTAATTAGGCTGTGTAATTACAACATGTAATAATATTGTAGTGCAGTTATGCACCTTTTTTAAACACGGGGGAAGAAAACCCAACATACCTATAACTCCAAAATCATAACTGTGAGTCCCAGAGTGTCTGTAAATATTTCCTTACATATATTCTTGTGCAATCACTGAAGTTTAAATACAGGGATATATGCTGTTATAAGACTGCCAGGGAGACACCAATTATTTTTGGAAATCAACTCCATTAAATTTCATGTTGTCAACGTGAAATAGTTGTGCACAGGTGGGCATGTCTAAAGGCAGGTGTTAAGGAAAGACAAGGGAATTTAGCTTGAAGATGTGGTTATAAAGCACACTTAATTCCTTCATGGATGCCCTTATTGCAAAGAATAATGGTGCTTTCATCATGTAGCCTGAGTCTCCTTTTCTCATGGTGGAATTGGATGCAGGACTGATCCAGCTCTCCCTTCAGGCCAGTGAAAAAGCTCCCAGTGGCTGTGGCACTGTAGACTCACCCCACGGTGTAAAGGCTCTAGGGATTCATGTACCCATGGAAAATTGGTGCCTTTATCTGTTCCCCCTTGCCCCTGCTCTGGCAAAATCAGCCTTTGTAATGCACTTGGATTCAAGCACTTTTCTAAGACAGGGCAGTGTATCTCAAAAAGAAGGAGTTTGTTGGTGTTAAGTTTCATCAGCTCCCAGGTGGACCAGACAATCTGTTCCATCATGCTGGGAAGTGTTTTACAATTCACAGAATTAAAGTACAATGGGATTAATTGTTAGTAATTACTGACTGGCTTTGAGGAGTTCAGGTGAATGTCTCCAGTGTTCATCTACATTTTGCTCATTTTAAGAAAAGCATGGTGAATCCCCAAATGAGGCAGATGCTGCAGGTTTCTGTACACGACATCCTTCACCCCCAGCTGTGAAAACAATGCTGTACCTGTCACTGCTTTTGTACTGAATTAATGAACAGTTTGAAAAACATATCACATCCTCAGGAGTTGATGGACATGTTAATAATGTCTTATTTAGTTTTTGCAGAAACATGACCCAGTTTCATTTACACATTGGCATCGCAGTTAACTACAGTGAATTCAGCATTTAATGCAAATAGGAGCCAATGCTGGAAGGTTCCTGTGCACTTACCTGAATGGAAAACCCCTTCTAATGTCAGATGAAACAGCACAACTGGCTAATTAATAGTTGCTTTGCAATATGCACTGATCACTTCAGCATGCACCAGTCTTTTCAAATGGTCTGAGAAACTTTTCAGGTCAGCAAGCAGCCATGCCAACCTTGTTGCCACCACCAAGATGGCTGTGTGACTCTTCCTGCTCCCTCTCCCTCCCAAATATGCCTGGGTGTCCCCTGGAGCTGCAGGACACTTCTGTGATCTGATGACTAATCACTACAGGAATATATTCACTTTTTTTTTCTCTATGAGTTCTGGCATGCAGCTCAGCGGCCATGAGGAGGAGGATGGAGCCTGCAGGCAGGGGCAGAGGCTGGAGGAGAGGAGGGCAGCTGGACCTCCTTCCTTCGGTGGTGATGAGCTTTTGGATCAGCTGCTATACAACACATATCATTAGCAGAGTGAGTACCCAAAGCACCCTATTGTGCCAGAACACAGTAATTGCTAATGGAGACTATATATTCTAATGGAGACTAAAAGTGTATATAAAAGATAAATAGATTTACAATAAATCCCTATTCTAGTTCAGTTACTAGAATTAAAATCTAATTTTGTCTCTTTCCTGTTAAGTAAAAGCTTCCCCTCTCCTCAAAGTGAAAAGAATAGTGGTTCAGACCTAAAGCCATGCTGCAATGTATCAAAAATAATCAGTTTCTAAGAATTTTTTTTTTTTGTAACTTCATCTGGTGTGATTTTTCTTCCTGATCAAATATCTGAAACTTTTGGCAAAAGAGAAAAAGAAAAATTAAAGATGTCTTACTAATGTGATAAACAGAAAACCTCTGGATTATAGTTGCATTATGTGCAACTGTTTTGGTTGGTCTTTCTTGGAATTTGCTGTGAGTTAAATGATCACTGCTACGAATGCTTGCATCAAACACAGGCTGAGATATCAAAGCAGTGGCATGAGTTTTATTTATGTGTACCTTGGTGAATGTTTCTTACTGCTGATCTGCAGCAGCTCAGCAGCACAGTTGCTGCAGCAGCTGAGGTTTCCCATGGCAATCACTCAACATGCACAGTCCTGCTCAGCCTGCTGATCGATGGGACACATTTCCCTGTGCTGCACAGATTCAGGGGCTGCTGCTTGCATAAGTGGGAAAGGAAAAGCCCTGAGCTGAGCAGGGTGCAGAGGAGCCTGGCATGACAATAATGAGAACATGGCAGTAATGAGCTGCAGCCATCAGCCCTGCCTGGATCCTGCCTGGCAGCCTCCAGCTGAGCCACTCAGCACCATGAGGGACAGCTGCCACCTCATGCCCACCAGCACCACCATCCTCCCACCTCACCCTGACCTGCTTGCTGTGCACAGACACACCTCACCCCTGTGCTTGCCAGAGGCACACCAGGCAGTTTGGGATTTACAGCCACGCTGTGCAGACATGGCAGCTGCAATTCTTGGCCTCGTCCTTCCAAGCAGGGCAAGATTTGTGCTGTTCCCTATTGGCTCTCTCTTAGGTTGTTTGAACAAAACAGCACCTCCTTTCAACTTCCTCAGTTTGATCAGAGTTATTTTTAACAAATTGTTTATTTACAGTAATATACACTTTTATTGTATCTACTTCAAGAGCAGCTCCAACTATTTCTGAAATGTTGGCCGAGAAATCCTTACAGAAGATGGTGGAGGCAAATAAACAGTGCTGGTGTCTCTGCAGAGCAGGCAGGAAACTGAGGCATGGAGCAGTGAAGTGCTTTGTAAGTCACACAGTACTGGAAATAGCTTTTTGACTGCCCATTCCTCCTCCTCTAGCCTCAAGGTGAGGACTGGCTCCAGCCTCCCCTTGTTCTGCTTTTTGGGTGCTTTTGAGCAAATACAGTGTTGATTTTGAATGCAGCCAAGTGTAGTTATTTCAGCAGTGAATTACTTTTCCTTCCCTGTCCCTAACTGTATTTCTTTTGATTGCAGAGAGCTAGACAAGCTTTCCAAAAGGCAGACTGGGCAGTGATGCTGGGGGACACTTGGTGTTTGTTCATCACAAAGTAACACAACTCTGAGGTCCCTGTGCAGCTGCCTGTGTCTGAAAGGGGGGACACAGCTGTGACAGGGGGTTAATTCTCCACTCAAGCCAATAAATCATGCATGTCAACAGGGTTTCTTAGCTCAACCAGTACTGCAATAATGCAGCCATGAGACTGAAGATCTGAGCCAGGCTCTACCCTGTGTGGGCTACTGCGAGCTCTGGGATCTGTGCACTGTTACACTGAGTGATATACACATGGTCAAAGATAAAAATATTCAAAAGGTTCCTTTCCACATGAAAATAGGGAGTTAGTAAAAGAATAAAGGAAATGTCTGTGCAGGTGAGAGACTGTATGGTAAAGGATGGATATTCAATAGAAGATGCATTCAGGTTTAGATGTACCAAAGCTCTTCTAAAGCTGTCTCAGCATGTACAGCAATTGAATTAGGATGACTTTTCCCTTGGGTACCAATAACTTTGCGTTCTGCCCATTTTTTTTTTTTCCACTGCTTTGAACCAGGAGTTATCTCCAGGTTGATCTCTAGGTTTACTCAGCTGGACAGAGCACAGTGAAGTTTTTGTTTCAGGAGAAAAAACCTGGCTTAATAATTTTGTTTTAACAAAGATTACAGACTTGGTTCAAATCTTGCTCACATCTCTGTAAGGGCTGAAGGTTATTGCAGCTGCAGCAGGAATCAGGTGATGTTGGTCAATCCTGGATGCTCAATCAGCTGGGTTTGGGTTCAGACTAAGAGGTAACTGAGGCCTGGACCATAGGCAGCACACTCCAGAGCAGTGCTGACAAGGCAGCACAGCAACAGCACATACTTTTATCCCACATTTTCCTTAACCACAACTACTGAAATGCTGCTTCTTCAAAATGCTGCATTTCCTAGACCAGCTCTTCTTTATCTTTTACCCTTTAAAAGAAATTGCAGCAAAGGTTGATTGACAGGATTTGTGAATATAGCTTTTTGCTTATCTACAAACCACTTATACTGTGGGCACTGCTTGCCTATTGCTCATTAGAAACAGATAATACCTATTTTCTGGAAGCTAGAGGCTCCCCAGACGTGATCCATGGTCCATTCAGTTTGTCAGATGCAGCAAACATCCCATCTTTAATCAGTATTGTAGACTGCATCTCTTGAACCTGGTAGCATAAGCTCTGGTAGCACTTGGCAGATTTGAACCATAATCTGCAGATGAGAATTGATTATTTTGTATGCACCAGCCTTCAGGAAAGTTTCTTACAGCAGCTGCTGAAATGATAGTATCTCCTAAAAGATTATCATTGGCAGAGGCAGGTTTGTTGGTTCTACTTTGTTTATCTTTGTGTGAACAAGGGAACAAATTCTCCGAAGCACAGGCTGAGATCTTATCAGCCAGGATGCAAAAGGCAGTGCCAGTTCCCTGGCATGTTTTTGAACTGCCCCCACACCAAAGCTCTGAGTGAAAGGTACTGGCCATGCCTGTCTTGCAAATATTTTAAAGCATAACTGTTAGGTAAATAGCCAATTTTTCAGTTCAATGGCTGAAGCAAGCAGTGGAAAAAATAGTTTGGGGATGAAGTGAAACAGAGTTTTTACAGTTTCTATTGAAAAATGGAGTTCCCGTGACTTCGCATTGTACTGCTTTCTTTAAAGTTAAACTGAATTTTTTCACTAAGTACTTTTTCAGTTACTTAGATACTAGAATAACCTTTTTATTGGTCAGCTTTAAACAGCCTAATGTTGCATGAGTGGTACAAGAGATGAGTGCCTGGCTTTCAGTGAGCAGCACGTGTGCTCCCTCTCCCACATGGCCAGAATTTAATGACCCAGCTCCTTTGTCAGAGCCCCATGACACCTCCACAGCAACACCCTGTTTCCCCTTAGACTCCTGCACCTTCTACCTGTGATTCTTGTCTTTCCCATGTCCTCAGATCCCTCACTAGAACTTCTGACTCCCTCCCACATGCCCCAAATGTCTCTTACAGCCTCCTTGCTACAGGACTCATCCTCACTTTCTTACACTTTTAAGTATGTAAAAATATATATTTATATACAGACACACATGTGCAATGTGTTCCATGTACTCTACCTGCTTTATTTAGCATGGCAGATGATCCAGGAAAGGCAGGAAGGGTGGCATAGCTGACTTGAGATTTATGCTGGCATGGTTAACCAAGTGCTATTAAGGGCTGAATCTCTTTCCTGGCATTCCCTTAGTGGAATCACATGCTAATTTCTTAAATTTGTACATTAATTTTCAAAACACTTCTGGGAGTTTTAAATTCTTATGATGTTAGAGTTGGTTAAATTTAGTTGAAATTAGACAATGGTTTTAAGGTTATTAGAGAAGGGGATTGATAAACAAGTGGGCAGATAAGCAATGTAATTGCATAAGGAAATTATTCTGATGGGGAAATTAGGAATTTTTGCTTTCAGATATCAAAATTAAATGTACTAGCATAAAAAAAAATCCAACTAAAGCAAAGCTTAAATTCAAGAGCCATCCATTAAAAGGCTTTGCTTCCTGAAACACTACTACTCATTGAAATTGCAGTTTGTTAAAAAAGGGTCCATTCTAGGGTTTTTGTTGGTTTAAGATCTAGCTGGTGCATTTCATGCTGAAAGCAATCATAGCGAAGTTGCTGAAACTAAAGTAAAATTTCTGAATGTATTGATTGCTGTTGCAATAGTCCTTCTGTCACTGGAAAATGGCAGACAAAGGAAAATCATAACCACTGGAGACTAAATTTCTTGGAAACTTGAAGGAAGAAATGTCATGTGCTAGGTCAATTCACTTGACTAATTCAAGAGAATTCCAGGTGTAGTGGGAATGCCAAGAGACTGCTGTACTCTTCAAGGCAGGCACATGCCCAGGAAAGCTGACCTTTGGCTCTCCCAAAAAGGCCTGCCCAAAATGCAGCAGCTCTCTCCTGACATGTTTACGTGGCACCCATGTCCATCACTTGCCCAGTTTTCAAGGACAGCTCTGTCAGAAGCACGCCATGAACATTGCTCAGAAGAGACCTCGCTTTTTGGGTGCATCATATCCACTACTGACAACCTGGTGTTCAGAAACTTGAGAGGATGTCCAGGTAAATTCCCTTTCTGGCAGTAGGCAGCAGCCAAAGGGAGCAGAACAAGGATGACGGCATCCAAAGCTACACATGCTCTGCATTTCTCAGTCTCCCCAGCTGGAATGTCTGGTAGCACAGGGTTAAGATACATGTATTTTTTTGTTATTGCATTAGTCTACTCTCAGCTGCACAGAAAAAAACTTTTCTTACATACTTCAGCAATCAGTCATTCTCCAGATTCAGTTTGCAGTCAATTTTTGTCAAATATCTGCTGTGCTTGAGTCAATGATCCAGAAATGAAAAGTACCAACTACCTCAAACTGTCAAAGCTATCCAGTTCACAAATTCCACTCTTATAAAAAGGCACCAAATGTTAAGTGGACTGGACAAGTGATGAATTGCTGCATTCTTTTCCTGTTAAAAAAATGGAATTAGTCAATGCAGTGGGCAATAGCTAAAACAGCCCACATAGACTTTTTATGTGGTATCATTCACCTCCTAAAGCAGGCTAAGAGAAGCAATATCATTTTAAACACTTTTACTGGTAATGCTTAGAAAGTAATATTAGATATACATTAAAAAAATTCCTTTAACTTTTGGTTTTCATCTGCTTAAATAATGATACAATCACTTTTTTTCTCCCCTTTAATTATGAAAGCATAAATTGAGAAAACTCCTGGCCCTGGGATTATGAAAATTGAAGATCCTAAAAAAAATGGAAATGAACATATTTGCTAAACAAATGGTGTGTAAAGGCATGCTCTATGAAAAGAGAGGTGAGAAAGACAGTGAAAAACAAGAATAAAGGAGAACCAAGATGGTACTGAGGCACAGCCCAGGAAATCTGACAGGAGAAGAAAAATGAATGTTTAATATTATTTTTAAAATGTCTCATTTGAAAGAAACTTACTTTCTCTCTCCAACTTTTTTGATGGAGACCTTAATTTACATCAGAAGGCAACCTAACTGTAGGTCTAGACAAACAAAGGCAGCTAACTGTGATTTCAATGCTATGCAGAGCTTTAGAGAATGTTCTGAAGAATAATGGGACAGAATGCAATGCAGCTGTAGCTGGGACAGATGGTGCTGAGCCACACGGATGGGTTTTAGGTGTAGCTCCAGAATATTAAAAAATAATCTAAATAGCCCACAGTGTGCCATGGTGGGACAGATGTCCCCTGCCACCAGGTGCTCGCCCATTTCCCTGCCGAGGGAGCCGTGCCTGTGCTGCCCGTTCCAGGGCCCCTCTGTGTTCAGGGCTGTGGGAGCACTCCACAGAGGGAAATCTGGGAAGTGATTAGCACAGAAGCTGAGAAGATGGTGCAACTCAAAGCATGTGTGCTCACAGCCATAGGCACAAAGCAAGGATTTGGGTGGAAAGGGAAATAATATGAAGATGCCACTAATCCTTCCAGGCCAACCAAGGGAACCCAGACTCAGACTGCTGGTTGCCTTTTTCCCACTGGACTTAACAAAACTGTGAATTTCCTTTCCTCAACTTCTCTTCATACTTCTTCATTAAGTCAAGTCTAGTCTTTGCCTGAAAATGGGCTCCCTTCCATAGCAGAGACCCTGTGAGAGCCAGAGAACCAAGGAGTGGCCTTTGCACTTCCTCTTTGCATGCAGCTCCAGCTCCCCCAGAAGTTCCCAGGCTGTTCTTTCAAAACCAGTTTCCATAGTGCAGAGAGCAGAGGTCAGTGTTAGCCTGCCCACAGAGGTTTTTGAGGCTATGTTGGGTGAGCACATACTCTGTGTATATCTGCAAGCACATTAACTGCACTAAAAGAAAGGCAATGGATGAGCTCCAGTTGGACTTAGGGAAGACGGTGACACCTTGGCAAATTGTCTGAGACAGGGATCTTATATAGGAATTACTGAGAAGAATGAAATCCTATCAGTTCATGCTGTAATCTTCCATACTTAGCATTTTTATAACATTTTTATACCTGTATTTGTGTTCTGAGTACAACTGCAGTGCCTCTAACCTTTGTGAGAGCTGCTTGATAGATGAGCAGACACAGGCTTGAATGTCAGCTGCTCACTAGTGTATAAATGATTGATCAGTGCATAAACCTGCTCATCTTCTGGCATCATTGTAAACATACAAATTCTAATCATTTCACAGAGCCTTTTTAGGGATTTATTTAAAGTAAACATGTCAGTCCTCTTCAGGAAAAAAGTAGGGCTGATGGTTATAGGGGAAGATTTATTTTACTTAATAACATGTCATCTTTGTCCATGTGGGCTAAAGATTAACATCAACAGAGCAGTAGGGAACATCCATACAGAGCTGAGGCACACAAAGCAGGTCAGTCTTGCTCTTCAGACAGCCACTGCCTCTGCTTGGAAGTGCTGAGGCTACACAGCACTGAATAATCAGAGATTTTCAACCATCTTCTTAAATTCAACAATAGGATTCTGCAGGCTAGCTCTGAAAGGACATAGAAATACTCCCTTAACACTGATACAAATTTTTATTCTCCCAAGCAAACTGCTCCTTAACCATTTGGAATTACTTCTTTCCATGTTGCTAAATCCAGAAATTCTATGAAGGATGCAAACACTGTTTTTGTGGCTGTTCCTATAAGTACAGCACTTTTTACTTTGCCAGCATGGCTTATGTACTGAATTTCCAATCAACCCTTTGACAATTTTTTCTTCTCATTAACATTTGAAACACGTTGAATGATTTCTATCACACTTCCATTTTTCTCTAGTACACCAATATTTGTCTCTGCAGGATATATGATGTCTGATCTTTATTGCTTTATCAGTTTTACTTGCAAGGGGTCAGCCAGATGTTATTATCAGCTATGATAGTTCTTGAAAGAAAATATGGATGTATTTGATACACATCAAACAATAAAACACCTGAAAAATGTTGTTTTGAATTTCTGTGGTCAAGAATTAGTACAAGTAAGATTCACGAGCATTTAAAAATTGTATTAATTGCTCTAAAAAAATGGCTAAAATTTAGTCTCACCCTCTGCAATTTTTACTGGTTTCACAGGATGAAGCCTGCCCCTCTCCTCTGCAAAATCAGGTCCAAAACTGCCAGTGGAAAAAAATTGAGGATTTTGGTTCAATAATCTACTTAAGAATAAAAAAAAGTAGTAGGAAGCATTTTCCATAAAATGAGTCCATTTTAGTTATGCCAGTTGAATTTGGTTTCAGAATGTGCTCTTTCTGAAGTAATCACTGAATAACAGAATTCCTGTACTCTGCAGAGATTCCAGATGCATCAATTTTAGCAGGCATTTCCATAATACTGCTATTTTTCTCTACCCTTATCTGGTGTGCTCTCATCTTTCACGTATATTGTTATGGTAGAAATGTAAAAGTACTACTAAATGATTGCCTCTCTGCTCAGGAAGCGAGAATATTTCTCCCTTTGTGTGTCATTAGCAATGCTGGTGGATTTCCTCAGTATTTTAAGATGATTTTCCACCTGTTAGACCCTACAGAGGGCACTCAGGTCCCCAGCTGTACCAGACAGAAGGGAGCATCCACACTGCAAAGATCTGCCTTTATTGACTAGCTCTCCGAAGGCAGACAGAAGTTACAAAACCCTTGGAAGAGTAGGAGAGCAAAGCAAAATTACAGGAGGCACAAAGTGTCCTGACCCTGTTAGTTCTGAGAACTGGGTTTGTGTCCGAATTCAGCACAGACGCAGAAAAGAGAGAAGGTGGCTGCTGTTCTGCTGTGCATCTTTGCATCTTCTAGGAAGAAGGAGATAGATCTACAGCCTCCAGATTTTCTCCAGGTTGCTGGTGCCAGTGGCAGTGTCCATTTTCCCTCTCAGCTGCTGCAGAAGAGGACCAAGGAACTTTTCATGTGTGTTGCCAAATGGCTCATTCTATAAGCATGGTCTGACGCAGAAACACATCAAGGAGTGAGAAACCAGCCCCACACAGACAGAGAGCAGGGGAATTGCCAGCTGAGCACAGCCTAGATCTGTGCTGCAGACAGAGGGGCTGCACCAGAGGAAAGGCTGAGCAGGAGCAGAGGGGCTGGAACTCCTCTGGGCACAGCAGAGTCAGGCCCACTCCTGGAGCAGAGTCCAGCTCTGATTCCACATTTTACACAGTGCTGATAAACTGGAGGGAACCAGGACATACTGCAGCCTGTGTGATACTGGAGATGGCTGAAATATCCATGCTGATCCTTTCAGCCTCTATCAGACACAAAGTCACACGAGGAGCAGTGAGTGAGGTTTGTTTTCAGTGTGCATGAAGTAGAGAGGAACAATACATGCAGTGATTAGGAGAGAAACAGTTGGGAACATCAGAAAGCAAGAACTGAGGAAAGTAGCACATAGGAACCAGAGTAATGATCTGTGTTGTGTCAAATGCTGTCACCTGGAAGGGTGCAAGTGCTTGGAGATGAAAGAACATTTTAAGATGAATAGCTGTGTGCAATGATGTCCTCATGCCAGCTCATTATCATCCTGAAAATTTCTGGATTTACAAAACTGGGGTGAAAGTGGTTTGTAAAATCAAATCTGCTGTGGTGGTGTAAATGCATTAATCAAGCAGGATTACTTCTAAACATCTCTTTTCAGTTTTACTATGTCTGTTGAGTATATTTCATGGTAAATGCTCTTGAAATAGGTACACAGAAATATTTCTGACAATTGGAATGCTTACATGCCAAATGTCTGAAAGATTAAACATAATAACATGGACCATGGGATATGAACAAAATAATGAATTTATTTAAAAAATGTAAATTAGGAAAAAAAAATATCCAGATATAAGAGATAGGAAAAAATTTTGTTAAAATGTCTTTGTATTGTAATTTCACTTATAAAAATTGTGTATCTTTCTAGCAAATGAAGCCAGGACTACCTACAGCAATCTTAGTGCAATATTTCTCATAAATATCCCGTCTCTGATTCCTCTTCCACTGCTCTTTTCTGGTATTCTATCAAGCAAAACTGTACAGAGCTATCAAAGTCAACAGACAGAGACCTTGGAAGTGAAGAGCACAACTCTAAATTTCACTTGCAGCAAACTCAGGCTCAGCGGGGTCTTACTGGAGCCAAGGAACTAAAATCTGTGTGTGCCCTAATGTGGGCCTGTCCCAGGGCCAGGGAAGCACCCAGGGTCAGTGGGAACAGCAAACTGGAGTTCACCAAGCTTGTCATTCAGGAGAGGATGAGGGACTCAACAGAAAGTCCAGATCAACTCTGTAAGTGGTCCAGAAAGAACATGAACAGTTTAAAGGTTCCAGACTAAAGCCAATGACTGGCTGAAAAGATCTATGCTGTTAGCACCAAGCAGGTCAACTTTTATTTTATACTGTAGTAATTTGTACCTGCAACAGAAAGCAGGAAAAGCCAGATATCTCAAATGTCTCATTAGCTATGATTTGAATGTCTCCTTGAATATAATTTTAGGAAACAGGGCTGTTTGCTTTGCTTTTATTTGGATTTTTTTGATAGCTCCTTTATTCTAAAACTACTGACAACAGCCTTTATTTCTGTTGATGCCATGCCTAGAAAGAAGGAGGTTACCTTCAATTATTTTCAGGTGTTTTGCTTGCAGATAGAAAATAATTCTGGCATTAGGAAACTGCTGGAGAAGGAGCACAACAAGTTCACAGTGGAATGAGACATTGAAACTAATGACTTTTTAAATAATGGTAAAGATTTCCAAGAAAACCACTGGAACTTGCTGCAAGAAGGAACAATTATAACTCAGTGCTGCTGGCTTCCTCTGTGCATGATGACAGTACATCAGGGCTGGTGGAAACACAAGGACAGCCCAGACAGCTCTTGGAAGTGGCAGGCTGGACTGGGCAGCAGAAATACCCTCTCAAGAGCTGTTCCCAGCCATAGCCCAGATTCTTGGCACAAACCTTCATTAGTTTGTCTGCATGAGCACTTTTGTTGAAAAGCCTTCATGCAAGGGCAGCTGAGTCATGAACATTCTCTGATGTTCCTCCTACAAATATGGCTCTGTCAGTAAGGAAGAGGGATGGTGGAGTATCATAACTTTTGTGTGTCACTAATCCTACCTAGAATGAAATATGTGTCAGCTACTTCCCTTTTATATTTCTATATTGTGAAATAGCTCTGATTTTTTTCCAGGCTTCAAAGCACCATTTCTAATGCAGTTGCCAGTGATGGCACAGTCAGACTTGTTTCCTTCTAGCTCAGTAAACATGATCATGCTTGTAACAGGGCATCGGCTTCCTTTTAAATTAACAACATAGCTCTGTCAAGACTCACTATGGACTTGTCTTGACCAGGCTGGAGATTTGTTTGTAGCTTGTAGCAGCACTGTCTGAGGTCTTTATCCCCCATTCCCAGGCACCCTGCCCCTCTGCTGCAGCACAGAATTTTTCAGCTAAGCACAGAGCCTGTTCAATGCATTAAGTTACCTGTACCATTTAAGAAGCATTTTTGAGGCTGCCTAAGTCTTTTTGGTGCAAGCTTTCCTGTCAGACCCCATCCTTTAAGTCCATCATACCATGAGCTCATCCAATGGAAAGAGAATTTCTTTAACTGGGCTGTTGTATGAGAGTCCTTACAGAGGGTAACAGCAAGTGGGGATACATCTTCCTGTGAGACAGAACACAGTTCACTGTGTTCTTTCTTCATTAATCAGTGGGAACTAGGACTCTTTATTCATGGTCTCCAGCTTCTGTAGTTAAGTAATTAATGCATGTGTTTAGGACTAATTTTATTTTCTCATTATAGAAAGTAGAGCTGGAAAGGAACTCTTGGATCAGCTGATGTATCAATCAGTACTATTGGAAGATTGACCTTTATTTAATAAGATATTTTAATCAGCTTTTGACTTTTAGTCTTGATGTCTCATTTGCCTCCCCTTAAGAGTATCATCATTTAGCATATTGGCAAAGTAGTTCCTTGACAAAATACTTTTATCAGACCTTAATCTTGGAATACATATTTTAATAATAATTTAAGCATAATTTACTTTTTCTAATTCATCTTTCATTGCTGAACCACAAACCACAAACAACATATCAAAAAAGTCAGTCTCGTTTCTTCCCATTTAAAAGACAGCGAAATGTCATCTGACTTTTGTCAGATGACAGATCCAGTATGAGAAACAGGAATCAAACTCTGTTTTCTGAATAACACTCCAAAACTTTTGTCTTAGTTCCATTCAATACCAGGAGAAAAATCTAAGTAGCTTATTGCATACATACCTATGTGCTTCCCACAAGCTCATAAAACCAAAAAATAGACATTTTCAAAAGAAGTGTGTCTTCTAAGTTTGTACCAAAACCCCTTGACTCCTGATCTCACTCTCCCATTTCTTCCCCTCAGTTTCTATTAAAAACTCCAAAATACTTTGTCATTAATGACCAGGGCTGGAATCTGGAAACCTTTTACCTAAGGAGTGAACAACCCCAAACCAAGGGGAGCAGAAGATCAGTGTCCTACATGACATTCTGTAGGATGATGTAGAGGGGGGAGCCAAAAATCCCCTGGCTGGTGCTGACAGAATTCCATGCACACTGGGCAATGGAGTGCATGACACTGAGAGGCTGCTCAGGAAGGTTCTGGATGTGGCCCAATGACTGCTCAAATACTCCTTGGATGAAACTTCACACTGTGGGCACAGATCCTACAGCAGTGCTATGAATACCTTCATTCTGGAGTGATTTTATTCTGTTTGTTGCCAAACACAATAAAATCTCCATGTTTATCTTCATATTTTCTCTTTTCCAACATTATTTATATAGTAGAACTCACAGGAAAATGGTTGCTATTATCAAAAGAAGAAAATTTTGGGGGAAAAGTATAAACAAATCTGTTAGTTTGGCTTCTAGTTGCTGATTTTTAGATGAAATATGCCTGGCGCTACTTGTCTGCTGTTCTTTTACTCAGAACTACTTGGAGCTCAGTGTGGAGGTGATAACTGAAGGGAAATAGGTTGTAATTGAACAAGGAAATTAACAAGTGGATCTAATTGCAGTGGTGCTATGCTAGATGAGCCACTTACAGTTGAGGCTCAAAGAGAGCATGTGAGCTCTTCACAGCTGTGGCAAAACTCTTGGCTGGCATGGCAGGGAATCGTTTTGAAGCTGGAAATGAGGGCCAGGAGTTCCCAGCCTGGAATTTAGGATTGTAGGCTTCAATAAAGTGTCTGGTTTTGCCTTTGGAAAGGGGGGTACCTTAATACTTCTTATTTTGAGGCAAGATGATAAACCCTTTAACATAGTTCCAGGTTCCTCTGTCTATAGCAATCTATCACAGATCCCTCTCCAATGAGTTTTTTGGATATTTCCCTTCTCAAATGGGAATTCAAGTGGTTGAATCTGCTCTGAATTGTGGTTGAATCTGCTCTGAATTCATCATCCCCTTAAGTGCTTTGACCAAAAAGCCACACACCAAAACAGCAGGAGTCTGAAGTGGGTGACTCTGGACCCTTCAGATAAGAAAAGAGGGGATGAGCACCATGAAGAGAAGCACCAGTCTGAAAATGGGAAGAGACTAACAGAAATCTTGCTTTTTGTTTTTGAAAGTATTTTTATTATTGTAATGTACACCCTAACTGAAATGAAAATGAGCATACACTGACTTTTTATATATCAGGAGGAGTTGGGGGTACATAACTTTACAAAAAGGGACTATATAATTATATTGGACAGATAACACGGGTATATTGTATTCTTTCTGCATTTGTACTGTATATTACTACCAGAGCTGCTGGTAATTCTTGTATGTGTTGTAGCTATCTGGGAAAACTTAAATTTGGTCTCTATATGCATACTGATGTACCTAATTTTGCACAAGTTGGCCTGAATGTTTGTGAGTGCATGCCATGGAAACTACATGCTGACAAGCAGGGCTTTGCAATTTTGCAGCAGTTTGCATGTTCACTGAATCCTGAGCTATTTTCTTTTTAAAGGATGATAGCTGATGAGCATTCTGTCCTGTCATCCCTCCATGGGGCAGGTGAGCTCCTGTCACTCAGCTTCACATACAGCTTTTGCAGAAGCTTTCCTGTTGCAGCAGTGATCCCATGGGTAGGCTATTCCTGTTTGGGGAAGAGGATTCTCTAGCTAAAGGTGTGCAAATCTCTGTGCAACACTACTTTTTAAAATTTTATTTATTTTACTGAAAGCTGCTTTATAACAAAGAAACAATATTCCCTTACTTGCTGTCTTTAAGCCTGTTTATTTTGCAGTGGCTGCAGTTCAGATGTAAGCCTTCAACAACCTGGAGAGTAAGGAGGGTAGAAAGTGTCAACCAGCTGGCAAGTTCTGGTTCGTGGTTACTTGTTTTAAGGGCTTTGACTTCACATTGTAGGAGCAGCTTGGGAAGCTGAGGGTAGAATTGTCTATATCCATATCTTATCTCCTTGTTTATATGGGAGATATGCTAGTGCTATTTGCCCAGAGCAGTATTTTCACATCCTGACCATTTCCAAGAGATGCATGGATATTCTGCCTGTGAAATGATGCTGATGAGTATTCTCCACTATCCCTTAGTCTGAAAGGGGGCAAGGGGATGTGGTTTATGGGGTAAGTGTCAAAGCACTCGTGTATTCAGTGCACAGGGGTACAGATTGATGCCACTGCTGCGTCCCTGCTGGGTCTCCTCAGGGCTGAGGCTGTGCAGGTGGGTAAATGCTGGGGGGCTCAGGGGCATTTAGACTTGCCCTGCTGTTGCTTAGCAAAAGCTTTTTGTGACAAGAACGTCCTTTTTAGAGGCCAAGTTGACTCCTTTTCACTTAATTGGAAAGACAGTTTAAAAAGTGGTGATCATTAGGCTTGATTGTGAAGGGCAGAGTGGGGCAGGTCCCTTTTTGTTGAGTTCTGGTTTGTCTTGAAGCCAATGGTGTGGTATGTTTCTGTGTTTAATCCAAGGAAATTGAGCTGCTGAATGATTTTTTCTGACGTGCTGAGGACCAAATGTTCTGGCAAGGGTTTGTGCCAGCAATGTGAGAGGTGAGGAGGCTCCAGAAGCTGTTTTTTTGCTCACAAGGTGCCAAAACAGATGCATTTCTTTGATACAAGTAGTGTTGGGTACATGAGATCTATATGGTATGGACAAATCAGACATAGTGGTGATGCCAAAAGCACTTGTGGCATAGCTGTGAATGCCCTTCTGACAAGTATTTTGATTTCCAAATGCAGATGAATATTATCTTTACAGGAAAGGGTCCCAGGGATAGTCCTTGAAGCTGATGCCCTCAGTTTACCTGCAGGACAGATGCACAGATGCAATTGCAAGTGACACAGACTATCCTTAACTCACAACATTAGTAGGCTCCATCCAGATCTGGAATTGTATCTGGAATTCAATCTTCAAGTCCATTTATCTTTGGGCTGAGTGTGCTGACTGCAATCCAGCAAGCAGGGGCCACTGTACAGGTGTACAGATAATGGTTCTTCTGGACCAGCACTGAGGCCAGCTATTTTCACACAACACTGGCTGCCAAACTGCAATCTGGTGGTGAAAAGTTCCTGATACCTCTGCTATTATTAGAAGCAGCCCACAAAATTACAAAGGTGGTAGATGAGCTGAAGGCAGAATCCTGCTCTTGGGGACAGTCAGTGAAACTAGCAGGGGATCAATTTGAAACAGATAAAAGAAAGTACTTCTTTAGCAGTCAGTAGTGAGCTTCAGGAACTTGCTGCCATGCAGTGCTGGAGAAGCTGACAGTATCAGCAGGTTTAGAAGGGATTAGACAGATTCAGGGACAACAGGCTCATTAAAAAGATAAGGCAGGGACTTGCCCTCTGTGGTATCTATCCCATCAGATACTCAGCTGGGATGCCAGGGGAGCACAAGGGGAAGGGGCTGCAGAAATAAGCTAGGCTTGCACACACTTACTAAAAAACATCTCCATTCCTGCAAATGTGTGATAAATTACTGGTTCAAGCCATTTTCATGTACTTAATCTAGAAATGAGTTTTATCCCCAAAGCATTGCATGAGTATTCAGTTACTAGAGCAGCCTAGATTCCCATGAGCTGACTCATGAGCTCAAAGCAGCACATTCCAGGAAGAACTAGGATTCTTCTTCAATCCAGGCTCTGATCCTCAGCCCACCAGTTCCTTGCTGTATGGGCAGTCCCATACACAGGTCACTGCCACCCCCAGCACTGCCCCCTTGCTGGGCACTGTGCTAAAACACATGCCATATTACAGATATCCATATTACATTGCAAAATCCTAAAGCAACCAAGTGAGCAAATCTTGCATGGGGTACAGGAAAAGATGGAGACAGTGAAAATTAAATGCTAATGAAATACTGTACAAGTGAGTAACACAATAACATCCCATCTACAGCTCTAAAAACTAAGGACAGTTCATGCATAGGGCAGAAATTACATCAAATTTGAGCTTTCTCAGATTTTTGGAGGCTGAAATGCAAAACTTACTCTGCCCCTTGCATTTATTCTTTCCCAGCAATGTAGGAAGTAAGCCAGCATGCCAACTTTTAAGCATAACATAAAATGAAATCGAAACTGATTATTGTTTTTAAACAATTGCCCTTGAGGCCACCCAACAATAGTGTTTCTAAAGCAGTCCTACCTTTGTTTTCCAACTTGAGCTCCTCTGCTAGCAAGCTGTCTTGTCTGTTTCCAAGCACAAATGCCAGAAATGAGAGGATCAGGGCATCCAAGATTCCAATAATTGCCAGGATATATGCCCAGCGGACTGAACAAGCCCCCAGCGTGTACTTGTCTGTCTTTTCACCACACATCCGTTTTACCTCATCTGAATCCCAGCCATCAGGAAAAATCATACAACCCAGGACGAGACAGGCAGCTTGGAGAAAAGAGAAAAGGAGAACAATGGGATAATGAGACCGAGCTTTCATTTTGTTGAGAACCTACAAAGTTATCATTAATATCATATTAGTTATTTTTCATCCTGAACTGCAAAGCTAGGCTACTTGAAAAAAAACAAGTCACACAATTACATGTTATGATTAAGTATTTAATATAAAAACCCAAGATGCAACATCAATTGCACACCTTGCTTAAAAAGCTGTTACATCCTGGATCCCTGGTCAGGTTTTGCATCAGTACAATAACATTTTCCTAGTGGGACCAATTTCTTCAATGCAATATGGAAGGACCACACAAAACCAAAAGGGAAAATAGTTAGTAACCTGGATATTCAAAGGTAAGACTAGGTTACTGTCGAGTCATCAGGCAAACAACCAGCTTAAAAGAGAGCAAAAAAACTACCTATCCTTCCTGGCAATCTGCCCTTTTATCCTAACCATAAACACTGGACTTTCTCACTATCCACCCAAAGACAGGGCTCAATTCATTTCAAGTGTTGCCTCACAGAGGGAAACTCCACCCCAGAGCTTGCCTGGTCTGTCCTGAGCTCTGTGGAGCCCTTCAGGTTGACATTACAGCCATGGGAGCCGTCCCAACACATCTGCCATTGCAATGACAGCAAAGCCCTGGCACTGCACACAGATCTCCAGTTCCTCCTGTTTGTCCTCCACACTGCAATCATTGGTGTACAGGACTTTATGGAAATATTTGATTGTGTCAGTATCCCAGCAGGGGTGGAAAGGGATCTCCCACAGTCCTGTCTGTGATTGTGTCTCTGGCTGCTTGTGATTTGAGATGCTCTTAAGCCTTCTTTTGTTACTGGGATGGTTTATATAGTTCTTCCTATATCCTATGTCTGTCAAGCCTGGATATGTCCCCATTCTCCTTCAAATCCACTTTAAAACTCTCTCAATGAGTTCTGCTAAGTCCTGACACAAAATTCTTTGGGACAGGTGGGCCTTATTTGTTGCCAGCAGGCTTGGTGTTGTACAAACTGACCTATGACCAAAAATCTCAGAATTTTTCTGGTAATGCCTGTCTTGAAGCCAGGTAGAGTCACCTTCAGCAGGAGAGCATAGCATACAAAAATAAAATAGCATAAGAAAATTCTAAAAATAATGATTATGTTGAATGGGTTCATTCTTCAGTTTTTATTGCATCTAAGAGAATCAGAAAATCCATATGCTTTCAGTTACCTCATCAATTACCTTTAGTGACTGGGAAATACCTTTCAGTTACTCATAGTGACTTGGAAACAGTCACATTTCCTCCATTAGCCCTTCCATCTTTGCATGGCTGATGAGATACAATGGAACCTAAACCTTCTTTTATAAGTCTTAATATTGTATTATATGCTCAAAATTGCAGGTGAATGTGCTAATTGAAAAGAATGCATTGTGTGGCTTTCAGCCTTTTAAGTTTTTGTTGAGTCAGACCTCTGTTGGGAAATGACAGTTTATACACCAAGTAGCTTGTGCAGCCAACAGCTGCTGTCACCGTGGGATTGGTTTCCTGTCGTTGTGACAGGTTTCTTGTCTTTCCTGGACAAGCATAGGCACTATCATTTCACAGACCTCTAATGCCCACAAAATAAAAACAGACTTAGAGTGGATCAATATGATGAAATACTGGAAGAGGGATGTGTAAAGAGAGTTCAAGAATGGTAGTTTCCTTTTGACAGCTACAAAATTGCAGTAGACAATGTCCTGAAAGCATGTCTGCAGAAAATGCACCCAAGGTGTTTGACGAGTTCCCCCCGAACAGCCAATTTGTGTGAAAATAAAATAGCTTGTCCTTTCAAGGACAGTTAGGCTTAGAAACATGGAAGATTAGATAATGACGAGTCTACTCAGAACATGAAGGTTGGACAAATTGTAAATTACATATTGTCTGCCTTAACTCATTTACACAATTACATAAGATCTTTCAAAGGCCTTAGAGACAAACAGTACAATAATTTATTTTCTTGAACTGGTTACACACAGTTCCAAAAAGTGGAGTTGCCCTCACATTTGTTTCCCTCATACTTGAAAAGAACTCCACTCAAACAATGCAGTAAATCTGCAAACTTCTTGTGTTCATGAAAATGTCCATATTTACCCAGCTAACTGTTGGCAAAGTTTCATTTACTATATAACAGCAAATACCAAAGCCAGTTTACTTTTATTAATCGTCCTTAACATGTGAGAAAGCTTAATACTCAGTTAATGATCAATAGATGTGGAATTTTTCTGCTAATTGTGCATGAATAATTATCAAATACCAACATTTCTGTCGATTTTTTATTATACAGCACATCAGACACATTCTTAGTACTTCCTAAAAGTAATTTAACTTTGTTCTTTTGCACATAGGTAATTAAAAAAATGGACCCTTATCTCAGGAATTCAGTGTACAGCTTCCCAGCTGTGTTCCTCAGATTTCCAATTAACTCATCTTTCCTGAATTCTGTTCCTGCATTCTTTGATATACTTCCTTAAATTTCTGGAGTCATTCTGTTGGTTGCAGTTGGACTTCTCTTGGTAATAAGACACATGGGTAAATAATGTCTGGACTAGATTCCTTTGCATAAAGACAGATATCAAGGAGGGGTTATTATTATTTTCTCTTTTCCCTATACAGTTAAGATGCTTTCTATTAGATGACTACTTAGTCAACATCTTCAGGTGCAGGAATCATACCTTACCTGTAGAGGGTAACATAAGTAAGATTAGTCAACCTTGAGTCATTTTTTGTTGAGGGAATATTTTGCACTGAATGCCTTTAAGAGCACAGACTTGCTCAATAATATAAACAAATAATGATTCTTTTATCAGCTACAAGATTGAAAAGACAGATATGAAATCCACCAACAGATCTACTTTGCATTGCTAGAAATTTTTACATTTGAATTCTGCTACAGAGGATTAGAAGGCTTTTCTCTACAAGGAAATTACTTTCAGTTTTATACAAATTTGTGAAATGGAAATTATTTTATGTAATTTCAGTGAAACTGCTAAGAGATGATTTTATAACACTGACATGGCTCCCATCTCTTTGTCTAACTTCCACTGTCTGTAATGGCAATGTTACCGAAATGGAAATGCAACAAAAGCTACCACAGTTCTACTGCTAAGTAGTAATGGTGTTTGGATTTGAAAAGTTCACTGACTAAATAAAAACTCTTAAACCATCAGTTCCTACAGACTCTTTGATTCAAGTAAGGAAAAAGTTAAATCTATATTGGTTGGAAGCAGCCTTCTGTGTGAGATCTGGGTACATCAGGTGAGTACCACCCCCCTGACAGACAGCCCAGCCTAGGACCCCTCTAACCAAGGGCCTTCATGATAAGCAGCAGGGGAACTGATAAATGAGTGACTCGTGTCACTGACACCATTCAGAATCATTTGGGCAGCTATAAAACTTACAAGAATCACATCCACAGGTTTTCCCTTTGCTTGAGAAAGCTCCTGGCAGGATTATTCTCT
Source organism: Melospiza georgiana (assembly GCF_028018845.1). Taxonomy (NCBI): domain Eukaryota; kingdom Metazoa; phylum Chordata; class Aves; order Passeriformes; family Passerellidae; genus Melospiza; species Melospiza georgiana. The sequence goes on from NC_080433.1 coordinate 67,875,534, forward strand.
TTGTAAGGGTGGCCCTGGGTTTCCTCCATTTCTTCCTCTCCTGTGATGACAAGGTGACTCTCTTGTGTTGGAAGGGACTTTAAAGACCATTTAATTCACCCACTATGTTGGTCAGAGCCCATCCAATCCAGCCTTAAACATTTCCAGGGATGGTATCTGCAAGTTCTCTGGGCAACCTCTTCCAGTGCCTCACCACCCAAACCGTTCCTTTCTCCCACATATTGGAGTCTGGTGGAGCTTTTAAAACTTTCAAAAAGTGATTAATAAAAGTACTTAAAAACGCCTTATATATTTGCTTTTCTTCTTAAACATTTTTTTCTCGTGTGAACAGCTAACAGGAACTGTCACATGGTTTTCCTCTAGGGCTGTGAGTGACAAGACAAATTATTCATACTAGGAGAGAGAGCCAGGATTTTTACCTCGTGGGATGAAAGGATGCAGATACAACACTTCCAGAGACTGGAAACAGACAGTGAATTGTTGCTGGCACTGACAGACTTGTGACTCTGACCAAGCTAATATTATCACAGACTGTGCTCTGTGCATGAGCTCAAATGGTAATTAGCAAACAAGCAGTTCACTATCCTATGGTTGTGCCAAACACAGTGACAGATTAATATTATATCATTGCATGAAATGAGGTTCTATTTATAAAAAAAGCTGACTGCTATGCAGGAAACCAGTGCTGAGAAATTCCCGCTGGCAGGACTCCTCTCTCATCTTCATTCTTTTCCTGACAACAGACCAAATTTGCTTGCCTGTAGAGTATGAGGATGGCAAGTATCCTGATAAAGGAATAAAAAAAAATTGAATGGGAATTATGCTGACCATCTCTTTTCTTTCCATGCCCTCACATGCAAGAGTCTTTAAACCTCTCTGGTTCCAAACTGTAAGAGGTTTTTTGTTTCCTTATTTTACCCCCCCAAAATGGTATTTGCAAACAGTGACCCATTAAATCTCCAATAAACTGAATAGAGTTTTTGCCAGCCATGTTGGTGATTGGGATTAGTCTCTCAGGAGCTTGTAGCTGGGAAAAACGGAAATGCTGAGTGGAAAAAAGGAAAGTGGGAAAAAAGGAAATGCTGAGTGGAAAAAAGGAAAGTGGGAAAAAAGGAAATGCTGAGTGGAGTTGGCTGAAGACACAGGGTCAAACACAATCCTGAGTGAAGACAGAAGCTACACACCCATCAACTGAGATTGATCCAGGTGATGTGGACTGCACTTCTCAGTGGGACAATAATCCTCTGTGTTTATATTTATGTCATGGCTTGGAGGAAATGTGCAATTTTGAAGTGAATGCCATAATTCTCTCCATTTACTGATGCCATCCACAGAAATAGTTCTGCTGCATGCAATCAGAGTATTTCTGGAGGAGCCTAGAAGTTCATTTAGATAAGTTCTTCAACATTGAGTAGGGACCTTAAAATTCTGGCTCAATGTGTGGGCTTCATCACCCAAAACCCTGTGCCTAAGAGAAAGCTCTTGAACTATGGAGAGCTTCCACAATACCTGGAACAGTTCTTGTGCAGTACAAAAAGGCAAATGTCATGTATGACCTCTTACTTGATCCTGTGTTTGAAGGCTGCCATGTACAATGCCCACCTTTGAAAAGGCTCTTCAGAGAGGTGCCAGCTGGATCCCCAAAGAGATGACACAGCCTGTTAGTTTGTGCATAAGCAGACTGAAAATTCCTGGTGGTGCTCATAGATGGCTGCTAGCCACATGACTGCTGTTGGGTATGAGGCAGTCAGTGAGAAAAGTGCAAAAAAATTTAAGATTCAAGGGCAGTGTTCTTAGAGGGCTGGAATGATAAAATCCCATCTGGACTTCTGTGACCTGAGCTTCCATGCAGCATGAGGAAGGTGCCCTGTGGAATTGCAGGATGTTGATGTGATGCTCCCATCAACATCCTCCCCAAAAGTGAAGGAGCAAAGTGAGTTAAACAATATGTATAATGGGGGCATTGGGTCCAGGAAACAGAACTATTTCTGATTTGAGGCAAAACCCTAAAGTCCCATGTGATGAGGATGCAAAAGGCTTCAGCAGTAATTACTTTAATCTGCTTATTCTCTTATTTCATATCATCTTGCTTGGTAATATAGACAAGCCTGAGTCTCTCCACAGGATTAAGAATATTTATAGAGACTGCTAAGAAGGAGAAAAAGGAGAATCTTCTACTGCATTCCTGTGATAATACTAAAGACATGATGCAATTATGGCCATTTGACTTATTAGGGCCTGGACTTTCTGATAAGAAATCTGATAAGAACATACATATATACATATATATATATATTAAGATATGTTATATAAAATATTAAGTATTTCACATGCTGATTTTAAGAAAAGGGAAAAAGAAGACCAAACATTCAGTGACTGGACAGTAAAGATAAAGAAAATAGTATTGGGGAGAGTGGTAGTGAGGTGGGTGCTATGGTCAGGGGGAGAAGACTGGCTGAGCAGACAGGTAGCAGATATTTTGATGCCTGCTAGTTATGCTTAGGCAGCAAAATGGAATAATTTGATCAGCTGTTGCAAGATGTGAAGCTGGACATAACAGAAATAGGGATGACTGACAGCTATATCCAAAGATGAGCACTACAGAACATGAATTGTTCAGAAAGATGGAAACAACTGAGAAAGTGAAGCAAAGCTATATGAAGAAATGTGTTAAACTGTAAATAAGTAGAAAAGAACAGCAATGATAGTGCAATCTACTTCAGTTAAGTCAACTGTAAGAGAAATTTCACAACACCAAGGGGACCTGTTTTAGACCTCATGTGCTGGATTCATGTTTGGGTAGAGAATTCTTTGATTTGATAGAAACAGAAATTCTGTGTGGGGTTGTATCATCTTGGGAGCATTTAACTTCCAAGTTTTGATCATTAGCCACGATAATTAAACTTTGAGATTAATGTAGTTCTATGAATTATTTAGTTAGTACAACAGCTATATTAGCTGGAGAATAAAAATAATGTAAGAACATAATAGATTTTATAAGTGTGTGTGGCAGGTGATCCACAAGGTGGGTCCCAATATAACTCCTTGTGAAAGAACACAATTTCTGGTGTTCCAGCCATGGTAATTTGAAATGGGTATTTATTGTCCAGGAAAAATATGGAAGCTGGGAGCTACTAAAGGATGCAGGCCAAATCACTATGTGGGCAAAAAATCCTTAGGAATGTCATGAGAACACATTGCTAATAGCTGTAGCAGAGTTAGATGACTAACTGATGAAGAGTGAGGAAACTGAAATCATATACAACCAGAGATAAAAATATTTCTTTAGGACGAATCAGGTATGGGAGGTGGTAGAGCTGGAAACCCACAGGTGGTGCATGTCAAAAGTTACACTCATGCTGTGTCACCTCCTGTGGTGTCCAAAGGGCCTGGGATCTGATGCTATTTTTTTTTTTTTCTCATTTTCTTCTTAAAGTATCTAAAATAACATGAGAACTGTGTCACAGCCCCCTGGAGTCTTCCATCACGTGTCTTTGTGCCACAGGATGTGTGTCAGGAGGTCTGGGTGCCAGCTGGGGTCCGTGCCCAGAGATCACAGCAGGAACAAAGGCAAACCCCTGTGCTGGGCTCAGCTGTCACTCAGGCAGGGTCTCTGATGCTGTGGCCATATCCAAAATGCACTTTTCTCACACAGACTTACCACTGAAAGTGTTTATTTCAGTCCCAAAGGAGTGCTACATCTTTCTACTTCAATGTTAACTTCTCTTTGCAGAACCTGTTCTTCAGCCAAAACATATCATGGCATACTGACAAGTACTAGATCTAATTAATTAATAAATTCAACAAAGACAGACTGGAGAATAGGTGTTAACATGGCATAGGCCAGGAATTTCTTGAGATATATACAGCTGACATTCCACCACAAGTTACTGATCCAAATAGCCAAGATATTTTAAACACACTTCTGGTAAAGACAAGGAAGAGCTGAAAATAACCTCACTTTCAATGACCATGAGTCAATTCAATTTAAATAAAATGAGAATATATTAAATAATATGGGAACAAAAATGCTTCTGAACCTGGATTTTAATGCATATTTTAGGTGGATGAACTTTTTAAAAGGCTAAAGAAACTGCTAACAAGTTAACTAGACTAAAGAAGTCCATACTAATTGTGGGGCAAACCTTGAATTTATTTGGACAAAGATATAAATTTTCTGAAGTATCTTGACAAGACAAATGAAATTCCAGGGATACTTTCAGCTCTGTATCGATGACTAACAAACTCTGTTTCATTTTACTCTCATTACCTATCTTCCCAAAAAAGCCTTGAGGAAAAAAAAGAAAAAAAAAAAAAGATGTGAGCGGAGAGCTTAGAAATTCCAGGAAAAGAAAATTATTTGCAATGAAAGATACATTTTGAAGGTTAGGTAGTGCAGGTCTAAAAGATAGCTTTCTAAAAGTCAAGCTGTGCTAACTCTAAGACAAATTGAAACAAGTAGTTGAATAATCTTCAGTGAGATTAATAAAGAAAGGAGAAAAGCAGATATGGAGTTGGTCTGGGAATTAGGAATTAGGGCCTAATTATTTGTCTCATTTTTCAATGAAGAGGATGACAGAGAAGAGGAGAATGATGCTGTGACTGCTTGGTGTGAGCATTTGGAAATGGAAATTCATGCCTCCAAATCCACAGCATCAAAAACAATCATAATGTGCTCAAACTGGAGGAATACACCTTCCAACCCCAAACACTGAAACAACCAACACATTAAACTGCAAAGATGTTAGGAAGGATTTTAAAATCAAATTCATTGTTGAGATAGTGGTGAAGAGCAGATGCATTACCTACATTTTAGGAAAAAAAAGACAAAATTGAGAACAGAAAATCAATTGGAACAACCAGCCATCATTCAATTTTATCCCAGTTCTTTGGCCAATTATTGAAGGAAAGAATAGCTAAAAACATGGAAAGAAATACAAAGCAACACACTTTTCATGAAGCATTTGATCCTGTGTCATACAGGAACACTTACTAACTGGAAAAAAGAGGTTAACATGAGACTGTAAGGTGTCCATGCATTTTGTTCATAGGGAGCTGTCATTTTTGGCTTGAAAGAAAAGCCTCCAGCTGTTGTGAGGATACACTGGGCACCTCAAGGATCAGCCTGGATGTCAATCATTTCATGTTTTCGTTACCAGCTTTGGCAAGAGTAGAGGTCTGGTAGTTAAATCCACTGATGGGAGGCACTGTCAATGCAGAAGACTGTCACGACAAATGATGGAGAAAATGTGAATGTTGGTCATCCCTTGGAGGACCATGGGACACCAGTCAAGGGAACCAATGGGAAAGAGTTTTGGCAGTACTAGGGGGACTTTTTAAAGCATAATGTAGGCTCTAGACATCTGGTGCTGGTGGTGTCTAAGCTTTAGAAGAGTGGTGTTTGCAATGACCAGTTAATCAGAGCAAGGTTATTTTAGGATGTAAGGAGGCATTTTAGGAAACATATTGCGTGAAGCTGTAACTGCTCATGATAACAGAACTAGATATGAGGATTTAGTAGTTCTTTTCCTGGCCTATGTTCTTATGAGGAGGTTGAGAGATAATCTTTGAAATTAATAAAGAATAAAACCTAGGGGGAAGAGCGGCCAAAGAATTAGGAGCTTGATGGAACTACAAAACAAAAATAAATGTTCTTTAAATCAAACTGAAATGAAAATCTAACAGAATAAATGACGGTAAGAGGCAAAGAATCAGCTCACTGCTGGGCTCTCTCACTATGGTCTGTGTACAAATTTGTCATTCCCCTCCATTATTAAAGGTTTTAAAATGTAATGGCAAAGAAAGAAAGAAGAGAGGCATAAAGTGATTTTCTTTTCCTGCCAGATCTCATCCAAGCTGACCTGACAAAGACCATGCTTCTACAACAGCCTGGTTTTAGATTTGGGCAGTGTATGCCTCCAACTTGTTCTGAAATTACTGCAAATGCAAGCAAATCTGAATGTGCTGGCAAGAGAGGAAGTCTGGGACTGCATCAGCCACTGTTTTCAGGGAAAAAATAGCAAAACTCTGCTGGCTATCAAGGCAGAAACAGAATGAAGAAGCAAAAGATATTAATCTAAAAAGAAAATTTCTACATCTAAGCCTATAGTGGCATCTATAATAAATACCAAGTTTAGTCTTTTCTTTCTGAAAATGAACAACTTCACAGCCAGTAAGCATTCATTTGCAAAAAAGGAGGTGAAAACCTTTAAAAAGCCGTGGCAGCGTTGCCTAGAAAACAGATCTGCATGCCTTACAGTAAACTGATGAATTTTATGATTACTCAGTATAAACACGAGGGAATGGGTCCCAGGGACGGGGAAGAGCTATTTAACTGAAAGGGCAGTCTTGGCATCTGAACAAATGCATATAAACCATCCAGGAATACATTTAGGCTGTAAAGAGGAAGGCAGTTTTGAATTGTCAGGGGATAGGTTCTGGCACAAATTCAGTAGCTGTGGCCATGCCATAAAAAGTTTGAAGTTGTCCAAGTGTATGCTGTAAATAGTTATTAAAGATGGAGTTTGATCAGTACATTAAAATATTATTAGGATGCGTTTTGCTGTGAGGCTAAATTTGACTACTCAGTGCCTTTAAGATAACTGCAAGAACTCAGAGGTCTTGCATCAAGTATCTTCAGACACCAGAAACCCAGGATCATCACTTTTCTCAGGATGTGAGCTTTGCAATAGCTGCAGAGATGGACACGCAGGCAGTGCAGACCGCACTCAGCTGAGCCTCAGGGCAGGAGCAGCACTGAAGCCAAGCTCCAGGTTTGAGCATTATGGTTTGAGCAATATAATGCATTTTATATATATATATAAAGGGGAAGGCTCTTGCTTCTCTTGTCTTTTGTAAAGCATTAATGTTCTGCTAAGAAATGCCCTACAGCTGAGCCAGTGCCATGCTTTCCTGGACCTGCAGGAACTGTACTTGCCCTTTTTGAGGCAGTGGGCAGAAGACTATTGGGACAAATGATCCAAGTATTAAATCTGGTCAGGATTCAGTGGTTTCTCCCAGGGCTGGGAATTCTTCCATGTACTCTGCCAGAAGGCTTCAGCTAGCTCTGCATGGGAAGATCTACTCCCAGACTGGTTTTGTTCCCTTTTTTTAAAATCAGCAGCCTTCCCAAAGCTAGCCCCCACCCTGCTACCCATCTCCTCTGAATGAGGGAACCCATCCGTGGACCTCAGAGGGGTTTGTGAGATAGGAAGGAAGCGGGTCAGGGTTTGAGGCACCTTTATGCTGCAGGCAAGGGGGAGTGGACAATGCAAAGCAAAAGGCCTGCTGAGAGGATGAGCTGAATATGAGGAAGAGACAAGGAGCTGAAAGGCAGCAATATGGGGCAGTTTTCCCTGAAGAAAAAGGTGGAAGTGGAAGGAGGCAGGAGGCAGCCTTGTTATTGAGCTGGAACGCTAAGATTTAACTAAAGTCATTCCAATCATTTAAATCTGATTTCCCAAGCAGTGCTAGCCAATATTGCAAATGGGCTGGCAGAGAGGCAAGACAAGTTCTGAACAGATGATAAAGGCATTGACTTTTGTATAGTTCCTTTCAATGCCCCTGAGGCACCTGCCTGTCTTTATGCCTGCACAGCTTGTCATGTGCTATTCTTCACTTATCTCTGCTACAGCTCTTCCTGATCCCTGAGCAGCTTTCCTTGGGAGAAAAGAGAAATGGACAATAGGCCCTGAGACCACTGCACTGCCTCTTTATTCAAGCTGACATTTGACAGCAGGACTTTGCTGCCTTTCAGAAGCCAATGTCTTACAGAGCCTGAAGGCAGCAGAGGCATCAGGGGCTTTGCCTCCCCCACCGAGCATCGGAGCCTGCATGGTGGGAGAGCCCTGGGGACTGAGACTGGTGACACTGGAGATGATTTTGTCTTCTGCCTTTTTCCTGTTAGAGGGAAATCTATTCTTACCTAGGGCCAAACCTGTGAGATTGCTGAGCCTTCTGAACTCATTGCTTTAGGCATGGCAGTATTGATAAAATTTGAAATACTTGAAAAAATATGGAAGAATTCTACATTATTTTTTAATATCTTATAATAATATCTCCATATTGTAAAGCACATGTCATCTTATATTTGCTATCAAGTCAGTCTGATCAGTAATGTGTCCAATTTTGTTCAGTACTATCACCACAGCCCTTGCCTCAGTGATTTGGTAAACCTGATACCCCCACTGGTTCCTAACTGGAAGGGTTAACTTTGGAATTTCACTTCTACAGAAGTATATTTCTGTGCCTGTAACTTGATTAACCCCAAGATTTGCACTATACACCAAAGTTTACCAGTATAGTATTCAGAAAACCCTTGTGTGTGTGCACATGCAATTTCAAGTCCTGACTAGGTTTATGATAACCATTTGTAATGCCTTTTGAACATTTTGGAAGTCCAGAACATGTGGCATTCTAGTGCTGCAATGCCTCTGAGGTAAACTTCAAACCCAGCAAACAGCCACAGCAAACAACAGTGCTGGTTTTCAGCACTGATGCCCACAAGTCACAGAAAGCAGATCTCCCTCCACTTAAAACTTCTAGCAATGCCAATTAATAAACCACTGCTGGTGATTTCTGCCTCAGAAATGATGATGTATGGTCAGATATTGAAAGAACTGGAGCAATGTAAGGAAAGCAGCAGTGCAAGGCAAAGGGAAAAAACCTGACAAGGTCACAAAACCCACTGAGACTGACATGGTCTGCCAGAAAAGAAGAGTGGGTACTTGCAGAGTTGAGTATGAAGCTTGAGGGCTTGCTAGGTGACCTGTGAAACCCCTCCAGGGCATGCTGCCCACTGGCTGCTTTAGAAGAATGAACCAGATGTGCTGTTTCCAAAGGGAGTAAGAGCATTCTAACCCAGCTGGATCAGAGATGGGGCCAGAGGAAAGAAGAGTTCAACTGGGATTGCAATAACTGTGTCTTCCTTCAAAAATGTTCCTAGGTTCTGGAGCTCCATGTCCTTTTCTATAAATAAATAATGGCTGAAAATCTGTATAATGAAATTGTTTCCTGAAGTAACTGCTTTAGTTTCACTCTGGTAGGCATCAGAAAAACAATTCTACACACAGATCAAAATGTTCCCAAATGCATCAGGCAGCAAGTGCTTCTATCACTACACTGCAAGCAACTGAAAGACAGCATGAAAGGTATTTGAGCATTTCAATAAATGTACAGAAAATATAACATCTGCCTTGTAAACAATCCAGTATCTTGTCATTCAAATTACTTGCTTTTTGAAAATAAATGTCTAGATGAGACATAAACTTCAAGAACTCATCCCATCAGAATGACCCCTGGCTTCAGTAATTCAGCAATCTTTAATGCATCATTCCTACCTCTCCTACCTCTATTACCCGTGACACCCATGAATTCTTTTCTCAGTCTCACAGGTCTCTTTGCATTGGAAAGTGGTACTCAAAAGTGACAGAGTTAAAAACTCTTGACCTATCACAATCAAATGCATTGGAATTATACCAGATTTATTTCAGAGTTCATGAAAATTTCTATGGAAATCTTTCGTTTGGGGCAACACATTCTTAAATCTGCTGACTAACACCCTTATCATGATGATGAAGACATGTGCCTATCGAAAACAGGTTCTCTAGTTCTCTCCAAAAGTCCAGCTTTGAAGTATGAAGGAGAGGAAAGGTGGAGTTCTTAGTCCACTTGAAAGACAGGGACCCCAGAAATACAAAGGGAAGTGCACAAGATGCCATGCAACTCCAGAGATATCAAATACAGAGACAGTAAAACCCAACTTCCTTAAAACCTGTACAGCAGCAGTCATTCTGTATGGACTCTGTATATTTGGTATTGAAGACAAAATACCATGTAACAAATAGCATCTCATTAAAACCGAGAGAAACATAAAAATTGCTGAGATAACCTGTGCAGAGCCCTGTGAAGATGGGACTCTACAGCTTTGCAGCAACCTGAGACCAGAGAAATACAACAGTGTTAAATAAAAGTAACCTCAGCTGTTAGTATACTCTATATATTCTGTTGGTATATTCTATATATTCTGTACTGATAAATAAAATACATAGGAGCTACCTCACTGACCAGAGAAGCTAGGCTGACCTTGCCCAGTAGTAAACTGGACAATAAGAGCAAAGTATTTTTATTTGGATTCATTGCTAGAATAATTTTTGTTAAGCAAGAAAATGCTATTATTAGTTGAATTGTACTAATAATAGTGTGACCATGGGAACTGGGCAGTAAGGTGCTGCTATAAATTTGGTGGAAGTAATTTGTGTATTCAAGAATTATGTTTTCACGTGTTAACTTCTGTGTTCCCAACGCTGAATGCATGAATTCCTTAAAAGGCACAGTTAAGGGCTGTTTCTTTGGAGCTTGTCTTGTGTTCCTGTGGGACTCCTGTGATGTCCCTGTACCACCTTGGGGCTATCTTGCTTCTGCCTAGGAGGGCTGTGAGGAGCAGGGCAAATAACTATCCTTATCTCACCAGTTCAAATAAAAAAATCTTTCTGCTTAAGCAAGCCACTATTTCTGTAATAAAATCCTTGTGGCCAAGTCAGAAAAAAACCTCAGAAAAGTAATTATTCCAGCTGAATATAACCACCCTGATCTGACTGTGAGCAGACTTTCTGTCATATCCTTTGCAAAGCCACACTTGGAGCCTTGTGCGGCAAGACACGATAATGGCTTCACTTACTTGGATTTCAGTTTCTCTCAATATAGGTATGTGTCCTCAACATTCTTTGTCAGCCAGGGCTGCCAGCTATAATGTCTTTCCTCTTACTAGGTCAAAGTACCTCTCATTTTTGGTAGTACTGAGTGAAACATTTAATCTGAAACTTTTTTTTGCCAATAAAGAGTGCAGCAGGTTCAGTGGAAACATTTCCAACATTCAGGTTGATCAGTGTGAACTCTACTGACTGAATACAACACAAAAGCATTTCTGAGAAAAACTGTAAGTGCTCTGTTTTTATTGAGACTCTTTCAAAAATAAAGTGCATTTTCATCAGAGCTAGAAAAGGTGTTATTTGAGTTTTATTGGCAATTGATTTTTCGTGCCAAGTTTGCCACCATTCTTTTCTATCAAATTCCTATATACTTTTAAAATTATTTTCACCACTTTTGCTTAACTTGCTGACCCTTGTTGTCCCTTTGTTATCCATAAAATGGTTTGTAATCCTGTCACATTGCCCACATTTTCCTGTTCTGTTCATGTTGGCTGATGCAAGGTCTGAATACTTTGTTTTCATATTGACTGAACGTATGGTAATTTTTCCTGTGATTTCCCTCCTCTCCTGCATCCTATCCATCAGCATGTCTTTCATCATCTTGTATTTGTTTTATTGATTACAGGTTTGTTCTTCACCTTCTCTCTTGCCTTTGGTGTCTTCTTAATCTTGATTAGGAAACTAATTAGATTAAGGTTACCACTACTCAGACAGTTATCACGTCACCTCCCATCTGTTGCTCTGGATATTTTTTCTCTCTGCCAATCCTCTTTCCACACAGCACACAATGGGTAGGGTTTATACATTGTCCTCAACATGACAGACAGATTGTATTCAAGCTTAAACATTTACCTATACATTTATCTGAAATGGAGAAGCGAAAAAATACTCTCTTTGTTGGAGATGGGTGCCAGCATTAAATATTTTGGGTATCTGTGTCTTATCTGTGAGGGTGAAGTCACCCAAGCAGCCTCCAGTGTGAATGAATGCCTGCTGAAGACTCAGTTAAGCCGTGCCTCATGGATGAAACTCAGTTGAAACTGCAATTCAAACTCAACCAGTCAGGATCCTCTCCTGATCCCTCCAGCGCAGGAGTGCCACTGAAATGTGCCCTTATATTCAGTGAGGCAGGTGGGAGCATTGGCTGGCTGCAGCTTCCATGGTTTCCACAGCTCCTGGAGCAAGACCTCCAGCCACCCAAGGGAACTGAATGAAAGGGAACATAAAAATGAACAGTTTACCACAGTTTTGGTATGAGAACAGTGCACTGGTGTGGACCCAGCATGTAAGAGATTTAAAAGGGACCACAGTAAACATATCTAGAGTACAGAAGGGTGGAATAAGAGGCGGCATCTGATCCCAACTTTGGGAGATGCTCCTGAACTCTCATTTCTTTCTTCTCAGTCTTCCAGTCTGCTCCTTCATTTTTCTGTTCAAGTGTTTCCTCTAACTTCCCTGCAAGGATTTCCCCCACTTCTCAGTTGATCCTTCCTGCAGATATTTCTCCATCTTCTCCTGCCTGTTTCCTTCATCCTTGAACATGTCAACAACATTTGCAGGCTGACTGCTCCCTTGTCAGTCACTCAGACACATTCCTGCTTTCCCTTTCTAGTGAGATGCAGATGTATATTTTTTCTCAAAACTTCCTGCAGGGACCTTGCTTTAATTTGCTTTTGGTGTTTGCAGGGCTTTATCTGAATGCTTTACATGTCTACACCTTTGGGGCCCAGGCCACTCGAACTATCCCTAGTCTCAATTATTCAAGCATCAAAATCCTCACAAACCTTTTTTAGTATAGTAACAAATATAAGTGCTAAACACTTCTCTGACAGTTTGTCTTAAGATTGCAATTCTTTTTGTTTCAAATTATTAGAGCAACTCACTTTTGCTCACCTTGAGGGCAAAAAGGAGTCCCACAAGGACATCCCTACTCCAGTGCCAGCAGGCAGGAGCATTGGTTATCACAGCTCTGTCACCTCCAATAATACATCCAGCCTCTACAGAGCCACAGCCCTTGCTGATATGAAACTTCTTTGTAACAGACTCTGTAACACTTGGAGATAAGGTCTGTGAGCTTCCATTTGAATAAATGCCAACTCTGATGATATGTTTTAAAGAAAAAGAATTTCTTTTGACAGCAAATGAATATATATTATTTAGCTGCCCGCCTCTATTTGATTGTTTCAGCTCCTTTGAAAATCTGCTGGAATGGGTAACCCAGATATCTTTACTGATCTGGTTCTCCATATATCTGTGTGTGGACACCCAAGAAAGTGTAATTGAAAAGCTCAAAAGAACAAAACAATAGTAATTTAGGTGCGCTAGGTCACCTAGCATTGTCTCCTTGTATCATTATTCTCATTCCCATATCCCCACACCCTGTCCCCAGCAGTGGGCAGCAGCACATCCCTGGGGCATTCTGCCAGTCTCACACAATCTGCAGTTCAGTGAGGGTATCTTTATATTTAGGGACATTACATGAATTTTTCCTTCCTCAACTAATTTTGCCCTTTGATTCTTGTTAACTTTCAGTGTCCATAATATTCTGAGGTAAAGATTTCCACAGCTTAGTTATCCATCAGATGACAGAAAAAAAATATTTTAAAATTTCCACCAGTGAGTTTCTTTTAATGGTTCTTAATTTCTGGGTTGGCAATTACAGTCAATAATATTTTTACCCACGTATTCCCACTTTTATCCAGACCCTGTATCATGGTTTTGAGGGGAGGAAGAGTCCTGGCCCCCTCAAGCTGTCCTAGTATTGTAGAGATTTGCTGCCTCTGCTTATCCCCGCACTCCCTGCCTGAGCATTTTGCAGATCTACTCTATTGAACCATAATTTCCCCTTCTAAAATCCATGCTGACTGTCCCCAGTCTGTAGGTCATGTTTTCAAGTGGTCACTAAATCAACACTTCTATCACTTTGCCAATACAGCCACCGTCTTCCTGTTCTGCAGTAACTTTTTTCTCCTCTAAACTCTTTGAAAACTGATATAAAATTAACTATCTCCCACTTCTAGTACCAAAGAATTTTTAAACAAGAGGTTAGACAGTGCTGTTGAAATGTTGAATACACTATCCTTAAGTTCCTTTAAAACTCTGTTACTGTTGATCCTTCTGATCCATTATCATGCATTTAGTCTATTTCTTTTCCATGAACTTTGTTATCCCCATTTCAGTTTGAAAAAGAGCGTCCAATAAATCTCATAGAAGAAAGACTTCCAGTGTGGGAACCTCCCCAAACTCCTCCAAAGTAACTGTGTGTGCAGATTTATTTTAGATTGTTTTCCTAGAATATCTCTGACTTTTTCTGAGACTTCTACCATACACTTCTCAGAGACTTTATTCTTTGATCATCTTCCTGGACTTCTGGCAGATTTCCTCCTTCTAATGTTTTTTGCAGAAGGATTAGTAGGTTTTATGCCTCTTATTAGATGCTCCTCAAAACTATTTTGCTCTTTTTTTCTCTCTCCCTCATTATACTAGAATAAAAGTCAGATTTCCAGAGTTTAAAGTTGTCTTTTTTTCCCCCAAGCTCCAGAGTTCACAGATTACTGCTGTAGGGCTGATTTGGAGGGAAATACTTGAACTTTGTAAGGGCCCAGTGCTCCGTTTGCTCTTATGTTATAATGAAGATTTGCAAATTCAGATGATCTTGAGTATTTGCATCTCCCAAGAAAAATCAATAAATTTGCTCTCCCAAGCCCTGCCACAGAAGATGCAATATTTTAGTCCACGATCACTGCATTTTATCTCTGCTGATACAGCAGCTGTAAATTCTATAAGCCACATTGATAAGTGAAATGTTTGTTTTAGAGAATAACTATATATTTCCTCATGAGAATAACTATGTATTTCCTCCTGCTGGATAAGAATCATGGTGCCTTCAGACATTGCCTCAGGCTGACTGCATGGGATGTTTCTGACACATGGGAATGCTGTGTGATGGTCCCTCAGGCCTTCCTTCCTTCCTTCCTTCCTTCCTTCCTTCCTTCCTTCCTTCCTTCCTTCCTTCCTTCCTTCCTTCCTTCCTTCCTTCCTTCCTTCCTTCCTTCCTTCCTTCCTTCCTTCCTTCCTTCCTTCCTTCCTTCCTTCCTTCCTTCCTTCCTTCCTTCCTTCCTTCCTTCCTTCCTTCCTTCCTTCCTTCCTTCCTTCCTTCCTTCCTTCCTTCCTTCCTTCCTTCCTTCCTTCCTTCCTTCCTTCCTTCCTTCCTTCCTTCCTTCCTTCCTTCCTTCCTTCCTTCCTTCCTTCCTTCCTTCCTTCCTTCCTTCCTTCCTTCCTTCCTTCCTTCCTTCCCCACACTCTGTGTCTGTACTGTCACCTCCCACAGTGAATCTCACTGTGTATTCAAACAGTTACCTGCATGTGAAAGATTTTGACATTTTCTTAAAAGGAAGTACGGAAAGCACACCTGAAGGGTCATACGCAGATCCAATAATTTAAACTAAATTAAAACAAATCCAGCACTTCCAGCCTTCTGCTGGGACCCACGCTGAGGCCAAAGCACACAGGACCCGTTCCCAGCGTGGTCTCCCTGTGGATGAGCTGTTCAGCCCAGATGCTCAGCACCAGCAGCAGAGCACTGCTGGCACTGTGAGCACCATTCCTTCTCTGGGCACTGGGCCTAGCAGCCACATTGAAGGGTCTGCTCTACGCAATACATCTTGTTCCTAAATCCCACTCTTGTTTAGAAATGGAAAGCTTCGGGTCACCATTGTTTTGAACCCCAAACTCTTGCATTTATGGTAGGGAACTTTCTGGATCCAGCATGGACCCATCATTTAAAAGATCATGTTTCAGTTCTACCCTGGAAAAGTCATCCCTGGAGGGACAGCCTCTTCTTAGGATGGGCAGATCCTCTCTGCCACTGCCATGGTGTCCTGGTTTAGGGCAAATTAGGGAGAAAACCTCTAAAGGGGTTCCTCTAGAAAGCAGATTCAAGCGGCCCCTCTCCCAGCTGGTTTGGAAAAATATTTCCTTGGAGAAAAGTGGAAAAAACCTGTTTATTTAACAGGCAAAGCATTCACCAGTACAAAAATGAAATTATATTAAACAATGAAACCTCTCTCTGTTCTGAAGAGATGTCAGACTCAGGAGGTCCCTGTTGTGGCTGCAGCCCAGCTGGCTCAGCCTCTCCCAGCCCCGGCCCTGCTGAGCCCAGGTGGGAGCTCCAGGGGCTCTGTGGGCGCTCGCTCCAGAGCTGGGCTGGGCAGCCCCAAGGAACAGGAAAATCACTGTCAGGGAGCTGCTCTGCCCCAGCCAGCTAAAAACTGACTGGCAGCAAAGGAGAGCTCTGTCCTGCTGTCTGTCTGTCCGTGCTGCAGACAGTCCAGGAGCAGGAATTGGAGCAGTGAGTGCAGCTCCTGAGCACAAACTCTATTCTTCTCTCTCCCCTTCTCTCGCAGAACCAGTCTTACAAGTGCAAAACTTATTTCTGGGCTAAACAAACAAATGGGGATACAAACATCATAAAGTCACCCAGGGCACTCCAGACCTGAGCTGACTGATTTCAGGCTTCATACATAACACTGTTTCTAAAGCTCTTATGTGAGGAGATATGTTTGAGCACACACCTTTTTCCTTCTGGAATGTGAACCAGCCTTCTGCTGTCAGACTGCTAATCTGACATATTTAAACACCCTGATAGGTTAATAATAGTGTCTAGGATCATAATGCTTTAACAGCTTCAAACTCCAGGCAACATTTCCACATTATCACTACATTTTACTTACTACCTAGATAATATTGTGTAATTTGCTCAGGGAAGACTTATATTAGGGCTGACACTGATGAAATGCATCCAAGATATCTAAGGTTTGTAAATAGATATGCACAAGACCTTAAAAGCTTCAAGCATGAATATATTGTTAAAACATTCTCTCCCTTATACTCTCCAGGTAATATTAACTACTCAGACTGTACTTCACAGTGTGACACTGCAGCGCTTCAGTACATTTGGCTGGGAAGGAATTTATTAAGTAAAGCTGTGTATAAAACACGCCCTTCAACATCAAAGGCTGCACCTGATCTCAGATTTTACCATGTAAATACATTGTAGAGAAAGACAATATGTATAAACCAGCCTGAGGTACTGAGGCTACAGTTTCTCAAAATAAAGAAACTTTCTTTTGTTTGTTTGTGGTTTTGTGTTTTTTTTTTTTTTTTTTTTTGTTTTGTTTTGTTTTGTTTTGGTTGTTTTTTTTTTTTTTTGACTTGGATAAACTTTTAGTTGAAAAGCACCTGGGTGTAATTTCTTCTGGATTTGTATTCACCATGGGGCCATCTTTGCTTCTACTGAAGTCAAGTGCAAAACTGATTGAATGGCACCAATGTCAGTCCCTCTGCAGACATTATGAAGAAATAGAGAGTTTGATTTATAAACTTCACATAAAAATTGTTATAAAATGCAGTTTTCTTTACCCAAAAATATTCAAGATGAACAGTTACTCATGGGTACATGTAGGACATTTTAGGCACTTCAACATCCAGGCTCAAGCTGCAGAAATATGATCCTTGTCTCAAACAGTAGAGCTTCAAAGGCACAAATGTGACTGTATCCATTCTGACTTTTGTGCCCTCCCTAAACCAGTGCAGGGAGACTAAAAGCTTTTGATAAGTATTTGTTCCATGAGTGGAGGGTTTTGCTATAGCCTATGGCCATAACCTGTGCTGCAGGTACCTGGATATGCAGCTGCATTTGCTCTCCTGGGTCCATGACCTGCAGTGGATCCGTATTTACCAGCATTAAGGGAAGTGACTAGGGGCAAGGATGCTTTATAAATCTTTCCCCTTGATCTACTGACACAGCAATTATTTCTATTAATCAGACACTCAAAGAACATGATGACTATGGTCCTTTGGTTCTTTAAAACTTGTGGAAAATAAGGTGTGGAAATATACAAAATTACAGCTGGTGATTTTAAGTACTTCAGTTTTTGGTGCTTCAAACACTCAGGCAGATCTGGTTAAGCAGCCAAACTTCCAGCTATGTAAGAGGTTCTTGCTCATAATATTTCCAAGTAGGATTGATTTCAGGATTTCTTTTAGCTCCATTCAGTAATTCAATCTGACGTGAGTAAGAACAACCAGCAATCATATCATCACTGTACACAGAGATTAGGACAGATAAATTGAACTGTTTACACTTCAGCTGCAGTCCATGGAGATGTGGTCAATACAGTCAGTGGTGTCTGGATGGCAATTCACGGATCAATTGAATGTGTCTGCTTGCAGGTGAGCTGGATATCCCTTCAGGTGCCACTGGCTGTACTGACTGACAGCATCCTCTGTAGCTGTACAGGGACTCAGTGGACACTTGAGTGCAAATGTGCCCTCCACACAAACACATGTAAACTGGAGTATTGTGCATCTCCCCTGCTTTGGTCAACACTGCATCTGAGCAAACGAGGGACAGCTCTGACTATGCTTGGAAAAGAAACAAATTTTTGTCAAGAAAAAGATTATCAACTAGAATACATCACTGCAAATTATCTGAAGCAATTCATAAGTGAGAAAAACTTTTTGAAGCATGCCAGTGAATTAGAAGATACTTTTAGCTTTTGGTCTCCGTCTAGTACAATATTTCTGCACTGTAAATCCAAACTGCATGAAGTGACATGAAGGAAGTCATAAGTGAAAAGTGCAGATGACAAAGGCCAAAGTACCTATAAACTATCAACTGTTTTGCAATTAATTAGAAATTCAGTCATCACCCTAAGAGGCTTTGCCATGCCTTTTCTGCCTCCCATTCCACAGTTTAGGGATTTATGATCCTTTGCTTTAGCAGTAACAGGCCAGGCAACAAAGGGAGACATTTGCCTTTGTAAAGGAAATAAATACTTTGACTCAGCTGTGTTAAAAATGTTATCTCTGCTCTCTGTGTATAGATGAGCCAGGATTTGGATATTCTTATGCTCTGGGTTCATCATTAATACCCTAATGTGTGACTATAATCCTGTTAGGAGGAATTGGTAGCAGAAACAGTGTGTCCAGCTGCACCAGGGCAGTGATGCTTCCCCTGGTGAAGCCACATCTTGAATCCCATGTTCAGTTCTGGGCCCTTCACTACCAGACACTGAAGGGCTGCAGTGTGTCCAGGGAAGGCCAGCAGGGCTGGGGAAGGATCTGGGGCACAAGCCCTGTGAGGAGAACTGAGGGAGCTGGGGGTGTTCAGCCTGGAGAAAAGGGGGCTCAGAGGTGACCGTGGCACTCTCACAGCTGCCGGACAGGAGGCTGCGGCCAGCTCGGTCTGTTCTCCCAAGTAACACAACAGGATAAGAGGAAATTGCCTCAAAATGCACCAGGGGAGGTTTAGATTTTTTTTTAAACTGAGATTCCAAGGACTGGAAGCGGCTGTCCATGGAAGTGGTGGAGCCACCATCCCTGGGGGTATTTAAAGGGTATATGGCTCTTAGGGACATTGTTTAGTTGTAGATTTGGCAGTTCTGGGTTGATGGCTGGACCTGATCTTAAAGTTCTTTTCAACTGTAGTGATTCTATGAATCTATGATTTTGTTGTTTTTCCATTTGTAGTTCTTACCTTATAGCATTGCCTTTTTTGACAGTTTACCATTTCTGAATAATTGTTCAGCATGTCTAATTTTTTTAAAAAGGTTTATAACTAAAGCCTACTTAAGCCTCCTTAAAAATGCCTCTTTTATGTCTTTAGAGTTCACAGTTCCCTCAGCATTTTTCTTTCCAAAGTACGTGAGTTTCCATTTATGTATCAACCATACAGGGATCTGATCTCACACAGTGCAGTCACAGTGGAGTTAGTCTAATATTTTAAACAAAATAATAAATGTGAAGTAAATTTAATAGAATGTTAACAGAATATGGGCTACAGTAAATTGATGTAGCTGGAAGGAATTAGAAGGCAGATAGCTTTAGAGAGAGAAGATGAAGGTCAGCTTTGTCAGCCAAGGGATATCTCAGGTACTTTTGCTCAACTATTGATTGTTTTTTCTGCTCAAAGTCCTCTTCACCTACATACAGCCACCTCAGAGGTATTCAGGCAACAAGCAGATTTCTGTCACAAAATGCATAATCATCTGCTGTGTAATAAACTCTGTGCTTATACTCATGCATTAGAAAGGTTTACATGTTGTGCTCATGGGAGGCAGTATCAATTAAAGCAGATTTTAGTATTTGATTTGGTTAAGCCAGTATTTCTAATATAGAAGCGCTGTTTCAGTATAGCATAGCTGAAAAGAAAAACATCACTGCAGGCATTGGCCCAGTGTTTTTTGGAACTTTTTTGTCTCTGATGGAGTTAAACAGGATGTATATTAGTGCAAGATATATTCTGTTATCCTCCAGCCCTGTTAAAATGGCCCCCAAATGACTATTTGCTTCTGGATAAGTTGTGTCCAAACATTTAAAATGCAAATGCACTCTGTATGCTAATTCCAAATTCAGAAATATCATCAAAGTTGGAGTGGAAAAATTTTGTGAACTTTGGATTTTCCTTCTTTTGATCTTCCTCCACTGCCCTAGAGCCATTCATATAATTGTATTTTCTCTTTAATTAGTACCAAACCATTCATGGTATCTTGGATACATCACAAGCAAAACCTAAAGCAAATTTAAACAATAAAGCACAGCATGCTGAAATTGCAGGGGAGGTAAGTCACAGCAGATGGGGAGACTATAAACAAATTTCTTAACACTTTTCCAGTTTGCATTCTCAAAAAGTATAATTTTCTTCTGATAAATATTTATTTTCTTTGAATGGAAGATTATGAATAGAAAGAGATTTTGGTTTGTGAGCAATGCAAAGGTAACTCCGAGGGGTGGGAGTAAGCAATAAAAATCACAGAGATGCCAAGCCAAACAGATATGCCCTTGCTGACAGTAGTTTGGGAAATAATTTTTTTAAAAAGTAATTATACACTCATTACATCAGTACTGCTTTCCTGTTAAAATATATATTTCCTGTACACAATTCTTTTAGATTATGAGTGATCTGTTTTCCAGTCAGAAGAAATTATTTATCTTGGCAACAAAGTCTGTCATGCAATTTGTCAAATGCTAGTTTGATGCTAGTTGTTAACCACAACATTATGATTTTGACTGTAAATTCAAAACTAGAAAATTAAATCTGAAATTCAAGCAAAATCTCTAACTCACCAACCAGAACACACAAATTTTGAGCTACTATAGGCAGTCTTTTGCCCATAGCACCTGCACAGCTGCAAACACATAGCTCTGCCCATGCTACATGTGTGACATGCTTACAGAAATGGCAAATTTAACCTGTAGATTTGTGGATTTAGTGTTCCTTAACAAATAATGTTCTTTAGTAGGACATTACTAGCATTGATGTCATTGCAGCACAATGATGCCACTAAAAGCTTTACACATAAAAGAACATCACGGTGTCACTGACATATCCATATGGTGAATTTATTCTTCAGGACATCTAGACTTATAACTGAAATTTTGAGAAGTCAGAGCAAATTCAAGAGCTGTATTCCTTACAAATAATTTGAAATATTTTCACATGGGTGTTTCAGTTAATGCTGTAATGGAAAGAAACATCTACTTAAAGTGTTTTCAGGGGGGATGTAGATATTTCCAATTTGCGATCTCTAATCAGGATAACAGACGAACTCAAGCTTTAGAAGCCACTCTTACATTTCTCTTCATTAGAACATTCCAAACAGACTTTTGACGAAATGTTCTACACCTTATAAAGCCTACTGAGCTACAGCCACTTTCTCTAGCATTCATTCAACTACCTCCAGGTACTGGGGGTTTTTTTGTTTTTTTCATAGAAAATGCAAACTTGTGCTGAATTTTCTCTTTGACTGAAAAAACTACCAAGCCCCAAAATTAATTTTATAATTCTACTGTACCACATGGCTAGCTTTCCTCCTGGTTTCTCCTGTGGCCCAACAAGGGTAGACCCAGATTGAATCTCATCCTTGAATTCAAGATCTCTGCCTCAATGTGCAGTGTGCTGCTGGGATCAAGTGTGATGACTGTTTATCCCCTGTTATTAAGCTGTTGATTAGGCTGTAGGAATTGACAACTGAGAATTGTACATCAGTCAGCTCAAATGAGCTAAGCATCACTTGATTAAACAGTAAAGTCTAAACACACTGTGCAGGGAATAGGAAAAAAGTGGGTTTCCCTGGCGTCAATTGATTCAATTCAGAGCTTGTGAAATATGCAGTAGTTAGCAGCATGGACTCTCAGGTACCTTCCTTGTCAAAGAGCACTGAAAAGTAAAGACACTTCTGCTGCTGCAAAGAGTTTGCTGCATGTGATTTCCTACCCAAGAGAAGGCAGGGGGTGGAAGAAGGAAAGCTGACAGAGATAACGGTGGCAACAAGATGATGGCATAGTTCAATGGGGCAAGAAAATATTATCACATCTGTTTATATTTCTCTCACTTTACAGAGGTAAAATGACAGAAATGAAGGCTCAGGAGGGCACTGAGTGAAGAAAGGAAAAGCTGAACTGCTGCCAAATCCTTTGGCCTTTAAGAGTGCAATAGATGCTGCTGTAGTGGGTAGAGCAGGAAGGAGGAGGAATGAGAGGTTCTCTTGATGGAGGAAGCTCTGCTGTAAAGGCGGAGAGAAAACTGGTGAAAGAAATCCAGGAAATGTAGCTGGGAGGGGGTAGAGGGAAGAAAAGAATAGGAAAATATTAAACAGAAAAAGAGAAGGAAAATAGTCATGGGAACACCCTAGCAATATCATGGCTCCATTTTTAAGTCAACGGAGAATCCCCATTTCAAACTGAACAGCAAAATAATGCCTCTTTCTGGAAGCTGAGTCACCATTTCTTTCTACCATTCTGCTCTTTTGGCCTGTATTTAACCCATTTATTACCGCTTTTGTGTATTATCTATGTATTGTTTCTGCAATTTATTTTCCATCCTGTTTTACTATTTTGATTTCCATAGTTACAGAATTGAAATGATAACTGCTCAACAGACTCTGTAAATCATGTTGTCCAACCATTTCAAACTTGAAAGATAGTAACACTTGGGTTCTACTGAGAAATTGGTAAAATGGGCAGTGCTTTAAGTAATCATGTCCTGGACAGATGCTGAATTCAGAGAATTCAGTGTGAACAATGTGCACAGAGACACAAAAGAGGATAATTTGAGAATATCTTACAAACATTAGTATTTTGGGTAGTAGTTCTAAGGTAAGTGCTTTGAAGTGAAAATGTTGGTTAGTATTTAATCCAGAGGCATTAGAAACCTGGGCTTTTTAGGGAGCAGCAGAGTAAGGCAATGCTTTTACAGGTTTGTCTCCTGTATCACCAGCTCTTGGGTACAAGACCTCACCAAGTCTCTCATTCCTTCTCTTAAAATTCCCCAAGCAGAAAGAGATCTCCTCACTCCTTTATCCTCTAACTGCTGACCAGATAAAACACAGCAGATGCTGCAACTGGTTGTCAGCTGCATGCTGAGCACCACATGTTTATTGATTTGTCAGCACACAGGTTGTCACCCACCAGCCATGGGGTCAAACTGATAAACACGGGGCTCTCACTGCTGTTTTTCATCCAGTGATTATACTAATTTGGGACTCTTTTGTGGAACCAGCCAGTGTCAGACCTCTCAGGAAGAGATGGCTTTTGGGTCTCTTCTCCTGTGTTGGATCTGTCTGAAGTGTGCCCATTGCTAGGAGCATTTCTGAGAAGAATGTGACAGATAGACAGACATCAATATTGCACACACCTTGTTTCAAGGGGAAGCCAAGCTAAAAATCTTGTTATACAGAGAAGTACAGAGGGTAGTTTTGTTAAATATCACACAAAGCTAAACTGAAAGCTCCCTGCCTCTCTTTTTTTAATATGGCATATCTAACAGATCTTCATGTGTTTCTCACAGGATCAGATGGTGTTGATAATCTGAATGTGATAACCTAGATGGGCACTTGTTGCCAAACCCAAAACAGAGGTTCCCTGAATAAATCACCCTGCAAGTACTCTTCTCTGTCCCTCCACAGAGACAGCCACCTACACAGACACAACTAGGAAAAAGGAATTTGATGTACCCTTTTATTGTATTACTTTTAAGTTTATTATGACTTTAATTTATTAAGCCTACTACTTGAATTTCTAGGAACCTGTAAGGCTCTTATATTAACAACTAGGTACAGGCAATGTTCCTGATGCCTCTTGAAGACTATGAGGAGAGATTGCTTCCAGGGATGCTCTCTACTACCATCTCCTTGTTCTTCCCATTCCCTCCAGCTCTCCAGTTGAAACCTCCTCTGAGCACCACTTAACACAAAGACATGCAGTCACAGAGACCTCAAAGAAACCAGGCAATGTCTGAGAGAAATTCAACCCAGCATAGCTGGGTTGCCAATTCCACTGTGCAAATGGCATGGGGCAGGACAACAGTGACTCTCAACGGGAGATGCTCTTTTTCTACTGGAAGCTTTGCAGTTGCTTTGCTGGTTACTGTTGTATTCTTGTTGTATTCATATTTCTCAAGTCCCATACTGTACCAAGCTGTTCTTCTCTGCAGCACAGTCCTTCATGTGTCTTCTCAGGGGCTCCTCCTGGGCTCTTGACCCGCCCCTATTCATTCCAGTTACCCTCACGAGCTACAGCTGCTGCCCAGCTGAGGACTTTGCAGCTGGAGCTCGTTTGGAGCAACTTGGACCCCCCCACAGATCTTACAATACATAGATCTTAACAGGGACTCTCTCCATAACAATACATTTATTCAGGCCCCCACAGGTTACTCGTCAGGAAGCACATCTACACTTCTCCCAAGGTACGCACAATAGCTTGGGAATGCACAGTACCAAAAAGTGCAAGGTTTCCCCAGATAATGTTGAAGTTCTGAGAGGGAGAGCAATACAGGCTGTCAGTGTGCACCTCTGTGCAGCATCATGCAGGGTTGTACAGGTGACTTTGTGTAGAGTATCTCAAGGTGTGGCCGAGATGGAAGTGCTTGGACAACATGTCCACACCCCTGGAGTGCCCTCAGAGCAGAGGCTTGCTTTGATGGAGGGGATGGACAGTTGGCTTTTCACTGTGGTATCTGCTCAGGCAAAACCCCTTTGTTCAGGGGAGAGCAGTTATCTATTAGTTAAAGGTTATCAACTCCTGATCTATCACATAGAAAAACTTCCTCATGATTCCTGGACTGGACATTTTTATGCAAGCCTAAAAATAAACAGTCATTAGTCAATAACCCCATGCCAGGCCTAGATTTTGAAATGTTTTCTAATCCAGAGAGATCACCTTGCTCTATTTTAAGTAAGAAAAAAAATCACAAAGCAACACATTCTTTGAAGGCCTATTCATCTTCATTTATACTTTTTCTGTCAAATGATACCAGACACAAGGAAATTACTTTTTGATCTAAAATGGCAGTTTCTGTCTCCTACAACATACACATGCCAAGAGAGAACATGTTGGTAATGTTGATGTCAGAATAGCATCAACATTTAGCAAGTAATCAATAAATAAAAAGAATCAATAGCAAGTAATTGAGAAAACTGAAGAGACTAATTTCTGTCTTTTGTGGGATTCTGTAACTTAATTTGATAAAAACTCATTATAAACTCCGTTTTGCCTTTCCTCTTTTGCACAGCAAGAATATCTGTAAAATAAGCAAATTCACAATCTCTAAGTACAAAAAATGTTGCCAAACAGGGCAATGCTGTCATGGAAGTATGATGGAAAGAACCACACAGAGCCAACATTTAAGGATACTTATTCCCAACCATTCTCCTACAGTGCTGGAGTAGAAGCTGTAAAACTCCATGTAACCAATTTCATGGTCCAAGTGGAGCAAAAAGCAATGTATATTAAGTATACATTACAAGAGGGGAGAAGGAACGAAATTTGTAATATTTTCAGCTGTAACCTTCTAAAATGGGATGGTCTAAATACAGCCTCTGGGCAAGGGAAATCAGTGCATCCACACTAGCCCTGAAGGAAGCAGTGGGTGGAGGTATAAATGCAAGAGAGTACTTATCCTGCAGGATGCTCTCATTGCTTTGCTGGCAAAGAGGGGTCTGAAACTGTTCCCTACCCACCCCAACTTGTGCTACTACAGGCAGGAAAGCTGCCATCAGTCATGTGTTGTGAAGATGAAATGCAACTTATGACCCCTCAAAGTAAAATTGTCCTGTGTATTCAAAATATCCAATTACTTTGCTTGAGATTAAAGAGACATAAATGAAATATTCATCAAATTTTATACAAAACCTGTATCTTTGCTACTCAGGCACAACAATTTCTTCTCGGTTTCACTTCTGTTTTATGGAGTTCTCTGTGCAGGTTTTGACTGGGATAGCTACACCTGCCTGACTATGAGAAGCGGTGAATGAATTGTTTTGTTTTGTTTGTGTACATAAGACTTTTGCTTTACTTTGCATTATTAAATGGTCTTTATCCAACCTACAAGTTTTCTCAGCTTCACTCTTCTAATTGTTTCCCCCATTCCACTGAAGGAAAGCGAGTGAGTGGCTGTGAGAGGATCAGTTTATATTTGGCTTAAATCATGACATACTCTAATTGTTTAAAAAATAAAAACATGCACATAGTGAAATGTTGCCATTTTAATGTAATTGATAAGGATATGTTTTTTCCCTCAGACAAAAGCTTACTGATCCCCTCTTTATCACAGTAAAAAAAACAATAAGACACCATGTTTAACATCAGAAATTCACACCTGAATCACAGAGAGTCACAGTAACCAGGGAAACCAAGCAGTGGCATGGACACGTTTTCATTAAAGCATGGATGGGAGGAGAATTAATATGATTATTATAGGATACTGTCTTTTGAACAATAGCAGTTCATTGCAACTTATTTTGCTTTTGATGGTGAGGAAGAACATTGTGTCTAAGGAGAAGCATTCAAAGGCAAGTATTTTGGTGAGGGCTCTACAGTTTGTAAGTGGGTGGGATTTTCTACAGGTGAAAATGCCTTTGTCACAGACCATGATGGATGATGTCCTTGTCTGATGGCATGTGGGGACGATGCTCACAGCAGAGTCCCCTGCTAACAGACACAGGAGCTGGGTGTGGATTGCCACCATGAGCCATTTTCCTTCCTCTGTGTAGCCCTCAGCTGCAACTGAATAATGAGAATATATTTGAGATGTTCTTGGCAGCCTCTTCTACAGCTGGGAATGTAGGGAAGGATGAAGCCCTGCTCTGACAGCATTTCAAGAGCATTGTCCACAGCCAGTGATGCTCTCCGGTGGCAGGCATGCACCCAGGCAACAATGCTGGCAGCAGCCCGACAACCAGAAAAGCAAGGCTGGCAAAAATAATGCAAATTGGCAGCACATTATTTCATCCTTCTCTTGGTGAACAAAGTGCATCCTCCTGCAGTGATCTGCTGGTGTTGGGAAGGGCAGACAGACCCCTCCCAGCAGTTTCTGCCTCTCCAAGGGCTGACACAGATCCACATCCACTCTCCCGCCTCCAGAGGCTGCCTACCAACCATTCCACAGTTCCCAGTTCCCAGTTTGTGGAGGGCCCTGGCCTGGGCACCGTGGCCCTGTGAGCTGCTGGGGCTCAGCAGCAGCCCTGTGCCCCTCCCTGCCTGGCAGGAGCCAGAGTCATTGCTGTGCTTCCTGGCAATGTGGAGAGCTCCAGCAAGAATCACCCTGCTCAGTGGCATTTGTGCTGCCTCACAGGAAGATCCAGGAGCAGGGCTTCTCCTCTAAGCTGGGACTGTGAAAGGAAAGGAGCACACCTGGCAAGTGACTCATCCTGCACAGCTCAGGCACCCATCCCAGCATGGCAAACTCTCTCCTCGAGGTACAGACCTTCCCTCCCTCCATCACTGATGAGGAAGCCTAGGAGACCAGTTTATACTACATTAACTTTCTAAAAGCAAGGCCTGCTGAGATGCTTTAGGCCTTAGCTTTCTGCTGAGCAAAAGATCAGCTGTTTAATTGGCACTGAAATACCAGAATTTACAGGACTACACAGAGGGCTCCCACAGCCTTTGCATTACACCTGCCCTTCTGGGACATTTACTTGCAGAAAACTGCTTTTGAGCAAGGCTGGTCAGTTTACTGATCTGAGGAAGCCACCAGTCTATAAAACTTTCTAAAGAGTCAAACATATATAAGGAAGCCTTTCTGATTTATATTACTCTTTATTAGTTGATAGAACAGCAGCTTTATGACTACCTGACTGTAATATTTATATCACCTCAGAGGACAGTGGAAGATAAAATAGATTTTCCCCTACAAACACCTGAACGTTTAAGTTTTCAGAATTAAAATTGTCCAAAGATGCCAAGTATTTATGCCAACATTAAAATAGAGAAAGAGGTACATGGCAAGGTTTGAGCAGGACATAGGACAGAAGGAACTTAGATGTTTTTATTTTTATTTGCAACCTTTTTTCAAATGTGGAACTGGAGAAGAATGGCAGAAGCTCTTAAAAAGGAAGCCATGAATTACAGGATGTGGGTCTTGAACACTTCCTCATGTAAACTGTCTCCCTGGAGCTCCAGTCCCAGTGGGGGCCTTTAATTGCTATGTGAGAGCAAGTAATTGTAATTGAATAGAGTGTGCATTCACTTGCTGTGAGTGTCCATGCCAGTAAATCCACATCACTTAAATATTCACAAGAAGCAAACCCTGAGTGCAAGTCAGCCCAAAATAGATTATTTATTTGAAACTATAAATCCATCAAAAAGAAATTTTCTGTAATTTTTGACTAATTTCTTTAATTGGAGTAAATCAAACCTTTCCTCAGGAAGGCAAATTCTTAGAATGCCCTTCCCTATTCAACTGAGTTTTTTGTAAGGATAACAAACCAATGCAAACCCAAACCTTGAAAAGTTAGTTTCCAATGCAGAAATACATCTAAATTGTTTATTTTTAACTTTCTGTGTTTTAAAAGCAATGAGGAGAGGCAAAAAGCCTTTTTTCTCTCCCATGCAGAAGGATAACAAGATATTCTTTGTTTGCAATACTCCTTGGAATAATTTGTAGAGGGAATTACAGGAAAAAGTCTCTGAAGACAGAATCAGTATTCTCCCAATTTCCAACAATAAAAACCTTGAAAGTTTCCACTTATTTTTACCAAGTTGTTAATTTTTATATCAAAGTGTCCTAAAAGTAGAGCAACAGCTGTGTAATTTGCCATAGAAAAAGGTTTTAATCTGAATTAGTTAACTTTTTCCTCTATTTCTCTTGTCTGCCAACTATACCAACAAAAGCCAACAACTTTAACACCCAACAGAGATGCTGAATCCCTGCACTGGGGTTACCTTTCTAGCCTTCCATCAGGCCTTGTGATGAAGTGTATTCACCCAGAAACTGCTGGTTGTAGATTGCTGAGTTGAAACTTTAGACTGGTGTGTCTCTAGGAGAATTTAGTGTATGCATCCATTCATCCAGGCCACAGATTTTATTCAGTGTTTTAATCACTCAGTCTATTTCGTGTTCAAGGTTCTCATAAAAAATTGCATCTCAGACTTGTCTGTATGTGACAAAAAGACACTCAGTAAGAATCAAAAGTGCAATGTCCTTATAATGAATTCCTGGGTCAATGCAATGGCTCATATTGGCACACAGCTATTATGATGTCTCCACATTGACTTGAGCAAACTATCAGGAATTTAACTTTGGCAGAGGAAAAAAACAATTTTTTTTTTCAAAATAAAAACTGTATTCAGAATCCACAAGACCATTACAAGAGTCAGAGGACCAGCAGCTCTGCGGTGGGTAGCAATATCTGTCACACTCAGGCAGCAAAGGAACCTTCTGGAAACAACTGCCCTTCAGTGTCACTCCAATCACCCAGCTAAAGGGAGAGAGCTCTGAAAATTACTGAAAAAGTTAAAAAAACCCAGATCTGAAGTAACAACTCTATGTGGTAGCTTGAAATGTGTGTTCATCTGTTTTGTGCTGCCACACAGATAACAAGAGTGCAGATAAGGGTGTCCTGCTCATCATGGAATGCCACAGCCTGGGCATGGGGAGCAGCCTGGGGGCTCAGAGCACAGCCAAGCAGCCAGGAGCCTGCAGACTCACAGTCTACTTCCTACCACAGGTCTCGTGCATTTAGATTTTGAAATGTTTTCTAACATTGTTAATTGCAGCCCTGAGATGTGCAAAAAGTCTCTGTTTCAGCCTGCACGTCTGAAGAACAAGTCAGAGCTCTTCAGTTTTCACTCTTGAAGTTGTTTATTAATTCTTATCTAGAAAATTTTATTTCTGCCCAGCCAAGGTCTGCTCAGCAGGGCAGCCAGCGGCACTCTGACTGCCGTCGGGATGGTGTTGTCTTTTTATACTACAAACTACGTATAGCATATTTACAATTACTTTCCAATACCTATCACCTATGTTAGACAGTGAACTTCTACTCTAAACCAATCCCAAAGTGCCAGCATCACGGCAGAAGATGGAGGTAGAGAAGAAGAAGAAGGACTGGACATGCCCAAGTTCCTCCGTCTTGTCCCCAAAACCCCCATTCTAAAAATCCCAAAATCTACCCCTTCACCCGGTGATAATTTTATTATTACATTATTTAAACTTCTGTGACTTTCAGGTCCTCAGAAAAGCTGGTAATTTGCTCCACAGGCCATAATCAAACCCACAGGTGCTCTGGGCTGCGTGCCAGGGTCTCCAAGCCCCCTGGCAGGGGTACCAGCAACTCTGGACACCCAGAGGGATGTACTGGGTTCCAACACACAGGGAGCCAAAGGCACAATCTAATCCAGAGGATTTACTTCCAGATTCCCACACCTTCAAATGGTAAATGTAGCATCAGGTTCACTAAACAGGAATTATGAATGCTGCTGTTGACCTTGTGTAATCAGGCTGAATATACCTTAATGCAGTGATTAGTCTGCTAGAGATTTCAATGAGTACCTTCACAGTCCCCCCATAACATCTGGAATTACACTAGGAAGCATTGAACAAGTTGGAATCACTTGAAAAGGGTCACTAAGACCTCATGCAGAAGCAGCCATAGATTAGTTAGCAGATTTCCTTACCAAACAGGGTCATATAGGAACTCTCATGTGTCACAGAAGCACAGACTGAGTTAAAACCCCAAACCAAACACACCTGAGATTTCTTTGAGTGAATATCTACCCTTACAACTCCTCCTGTATGGAGGATGAAGAGTTCAGTCCAGGTCTTAATCTGGAGGACAGCTGGGGAGATAGCTGGAGGAATTAGGAGATATCTGCAAGTGATAGGATTTTTCCTGAAAATAAAACATAATGTAAAATTGTGCCTCTTCTAGTCAAGGCAAAATGCATATTTTCATCCCTTGATTACTTAGAATTGTGAACTTACTCTTTTTTTCTCAAAAACCATTCCATTAACCTGAGCAGTGCTATTTATATATCTGCAAGGCTTACTAGTGTGAGTAAAAGTTGCTGGATTAGGCTGTGTGTTTGCAGTGTGAACTTTATTTTAAGTGTGCGGGAGCAGAGTCCTGAGATTGCACAGAAACATGTTGGTGTGAAATGCTGAGGAAAAAACATTTGCTGAGCTCTGTGAAAAATAGATAAAGAAATAAGAGAGAGATAGAGCAGATGAATGGGCAGAATGATAAAATAGTCTCATAACAAGCCCCAGACATTTAACTATTTATTTTGAATTATTCTAGTTTTGATAGCCCCCAAAGAGCACTTTCAAGTGCTTAATTTGCTTTGCTCCATTGATTTTAATTAATCTTGCCCTAGGCTTTCAAACTTGATGAGCATGGAGAACTTAGGAAAAAAAAAAATAGCAGCCTACTTTCTCACCATATAAAACTGCTCCACTGCCTCACATCATGGAGAACTGCAGTGCAGCCCTGGACATGGGAACTTGTCATGCCCTGGGCACTGCCCTTGTAGGGTAACACCTGCATGGGCTGAAGTCAAAGCAGAAGAGAAATATCTGCTGCTGAAGCTTTCTGCATGGATGGAGCTGATCCAGCTCCTTTCCTCCAGCCAGGGAGCCTTTGGATACCCCCCCTGCAGAAGGAGCAGCTCTTTCCATGGTCACAGCTCCACAGTGGCCCAGAGTCACACAGACATCACCCCTGTACTGTGGAAGGCTCCTGCCAGCACAGGAGGAGGTGCCTTGGCTATAGGAAGGAGGGATGACTGACAAACAAAAATTACAGGAAAAATCCTCTCTCCCCCCCTGGAATGACTGAGCCAAGGCAGCCCCTTCAGTGAGACATCTCCTGGGATCTCTGAAAAGGATCAATGACAACTGATGGCTGCAGCACAGGGAGAGTGGCACTGCCATCAAGTCCAGCTGATGAAGGTGAATTTCACTACTGCCGAGCAGTTGAGCTGTATCTAACCAGGTGCTAAGCACCTGTGTGATTCCAAAATCTTGTTCCAGAGCTACTGAATTTGAGATTTAAGAGATATTTTCTTCCAGCAACTTCCATGAAAGAGTCAGAAATCCTAGAGAGATTGGGACCTTCTGTCTGACAGCACAGCACTACCACCATGCATGGGAGGTGTGCTGGGATCAGAGGCTGAAGGGAAGATGGGCCATTTTCATGCTTTCCCAACCAAGCACAAACACCATCAATCAAGTGACCAATTGGCCATCACTTCTGCCAAACTCCAGGTGTGGACATGTAATCTTTTTTTGATCCAGCTGAGAGCAGCAGCCTCCACAAAAGCCCCCAGTGCCTCAGCATCTCCCTGTTGAGAAGGGCTGCTGAGTACTGGGGGAAGTGCAGGACTGTCACACCAGGGCACTGTCACACCATGGGCAGCTGTCACACCATGGGCACTGTCACACCAGGGCACTGTCACACATGGGCACTGTCACACCATGGGCACTGTCACACCAGGGCACTGTCACACATGGGCACTGTCACACCAGGGCACTGTCACACCAGGGCATTGTCACACCAGGGCACTGTCACACATGGGCACTGTCACACATGGGCACTGTCACACCAGGGCACTGTCACACCATGGGCACTGTCACACATGGGCACTGTCACACCATGGGCACTGTCACACCAGGGCACTGTCACACCAGGGCACTGTCACACATGGGCACTGTCACACCATGGGCACTGTCACACCAGGGCACTGTCACACATGGGCACTGTCACACCATGGGCAGCTGTCACACCATGGGCACTGTCACACCAGGGCACTGTCACACATGGGCACTGTCACACCAGGGCACTGTCACACCAGGGCACTGTCACACATGGGCACTGTCACACAGGGCACTGTCACACCATGGGCACTGTCACACCAGGGCACTGTCACACCAGGGCATTGTCACACATGGGCACTGTCACACATGAGCACTGTCACACCAGGGCACTGTCACACCAGGGCACTGTCACACCAGGGCATTGTCACACATGGGCACTGTCACACCATGGGCACTGTCACACATGGGCACTGTCACACCAGGACACTGTCACACAGGGCACTGTCACACCATGGGCACTGTCACACATGGGCACTGTCACACAGGGCACTGTCACACAGGGCACTGTCACACCATGGGCAGTGTCACACATGGGCACTGTCACACATGGGCAGCCCCAGGGAGGGAGGGGATGCCCTGGCAGCACCAGGCTTGGCAGGGGGAAAATGAGGTCAGCCCCCAAGTGGGATTTACACCCTGTCCTCCTAAAGGGCAAAACACTGACCAGCATGAACTAATCAGTGGTTAAACTGTTGCTCAGGAGCTGTAATTTAACATTTGTGACTTCTCTAATTACTTCAGTCTCATTCTGCATCTTGCATTTGTGGGAAAGGTTATTAGAAGGTCGTATGTTTTAGATAACAATAACTTACATCTCCTGCCTATGAATAAGCAACCTCAGAGTTTTTTTTGTCTGTAATTCTGAGTGTGCCTGTGTCCTAAAAAAATGAAGCAAAAATAATTTGCTTTAGCAAAGGAAGGTATTGATAATGTATATCCACAAGAGACTTACAAAGAAATCCACAAATAAAGTAATTCATTAAGAACATTAATCAGTTTTGGACTATCCCACACTGTAGTAATCAATCATTTTAATTAAAAGAAACCATGCATTCTCTCCCTCTTTTACCTCAGCTCATCTTTGCAACACAGCTCAAAAACATTCTCTTTCAAAGATGCTGAGTACAGTTTTTATAATCTTTATTAAAGAATTTCACAAAGCAACAATACTCTCTGTATTGAAGTGCCTGCCTTCTTATGGAAGCTTTGGCTTTTGCAGAAAGTGAGAAAGTGACCAGATGACTGTTCAGCAGCCCCAAATCCCTGTGCCCTGTGCTCTGTGGAGAGCAGTCCCATCCACCTTACAAGGAGGTGTAGGGGCTCACCCTTGTGTCTCTGGCACAAACCTGGCCTTCCACACATCCAGACTGGCATCACCACTCATCAGCTGTCCATCCTGTGTGTCCCCAGAGTGCTGGAGCCCACTGAGGTCTCTGTCCTGCCCAGTGCCTTTTCTTCAACAGCTGAGAAGAGCAGACAGCACAGAAGGAAAGGAATTACTGCACAGAGAAGTACAGAGGGATCTGTCCCCACTCTGCAGGGTGTTACAGGTCAGGGGCTTCTGGAGGCAGCATTTATTGGCCAGAATGGATTTTTAATGCAATGCATTTCTCCAGTCCTTTTAGAATCTTGTAAAAAGCTGAGATAATTTCTTTCTTTTTAATATCAGCTGCTTTGTTCTGCAATTTTCAGAGCAATCTAACACTAAAAATTATGGGAAAGAATGAAATCTTTTTTCTCATAACAGGCAAGAAAGAGGTTTTGTTCCACTCATCAATGTGTTGCAGTCTTCTAAGATCAAAGAGGGCTGCTACTTCCCTTTTAGGAGCACAAGGAAGAATGAAGGGAAAAAAAAAGAAAATGCATTTATAAAGTAGCTGTATCTTCCTTTCCCTAAGTTGATTCTGCTGCTTAGCCATATCTGCCTCTGCAGATCAGCATGAAGTTTTTCAAAGGATGTCTGGCTTCAATGATATCTAATGTTGATTTAATTTAAGATAGAGAGAGACAAGGGTATAATAGGGAGAATCAGTCAACAAGAAAGGCATAAGTCAAATGTTGTAGCAGGGAAGATTTTTCAGCTGTCCTTTTCTAGAATAAGAGAAACAAAAGCCAAATGGATTGGTCACAGCTGTGATTTGTACACTGCTCAAACTGCTGCTCAGAGAAAGGGACTCAGAGAGATATTTTCATTTTTCACCACCCTACAAGACAGCAAATGGAAACAGAAGCAGCTGACACAGTTCAGCAGCAGGTTCAAAAAGCCACTGTCAGAGTTCTAGTTGAGAAGATAAGTAAATCATGGCATGAAAGATAAGCAGTGATGTGGCCTGTAAACACTGCAGGAACAGATGGATCAATAAAGGGTCACTTGTCTCTAGACAGAAAGTTACACTTGAGCAGGAAGTTCCTGACTGAACCTGGGGTGTTAATTTATATATTTATAAATGACCTGAGAAAAACAGAGTATAAACAAATAGAAAAAATTACTTACATGGATCAAAACTAGGAAAAAACCAGGAGGATTTCCTCAAGAGGATCCTTCTGGAACAATGTGACAGCTGTCAACCAGACAAATGTGAGGGAAGTGGTCTGAATGACTCTTCTGCATTACTGGTGTGGAAATGCAATGCAGCCACAAAAGCCCTGTGTCCATGCTGTAGAAGTATGAACTGCTTGCAGAAACAGTCAAAACATTGGGATGCCAAAGGAACAGGACAGGAAATTCTTAACTCATAAAGTCCCAAAGTAAACAAAATGCTCACCCTTGCTTTCAGCAGTATGTCTGTTCTCAGCTTCATATCTCAAGAAAATAGGGTTTAACTAGAAAGAAAGGGATAGTGCAAATACTAATGGATATAAAACAGTAATGGCAGAAAATAAGTTCTGCTTTAAAGACACACTGAAAAGACTGTGACTCTTTAGAGAATAAGTAAACAAAAGCAAACATACTGAAGAAAATTGTTTTTTACCCTGCTCTAAATCAAAAGGAAAGTAACATTTGAAGAATTTAGAAGGCAGCACTTACCTACATCTGAGGAAATGCCATCTTTTAAATTAGAAAACAGAAAGGTTAATAGCCCATGGATATCTTTATTTCAAGGTATCAAGTAACAAAGAGCCTTACAGAGTAAACAAGAGGATCAAACACCTGTAG
Source organism: Melospiza georgiana (assembly GCF_028018845.1). Taxonomy (NCBI): domain Eukaryota; kingdom Metazoa; phylum Chordata; class Aves; order Passeriformes; family Passerellidae; genus Melospiza; species Melospiza georgiana. The sequence goes on from NC_080433.1 coordinate 67,911,334, forward strand.
TGCTAGCAGCACACACCGCACTGACATTAGAGACAATTAAATAGAAAAACAAACTTCTGTTTTTTAAGCTACCCATTAAGTTGACCACTGTAAGATTTTTACAGCTTCTGTGGCTTCCTGGAATGTACACCACAAAGTGGTGCATGCTGGAAAGCCAGCAGAGACCTGTGCTCCATCTGCCAGTGCAGCTCTCCCTGCAGCTCCTTGGCTTTGGTGTGGGCGCCGTGCAGCCCCAGCAGGGCTGTGCTGTCCGCTATTACCGCGCCTGAGTGGGTCGCAGCTGGTGATAGAGAGACAGTGAATCTTGTATCTTGAATCAGAAGGCTTGATTTATTAAGATATTATATATAATACATTATGACTATACTAAATAGAATATAGAGAGAGGTTTGGAGAGCTGCTAGCTAAGCTAAGAATAGATAGAAAAGAAATCCCAAACAAAGTTGTGTTCAAGGACTCAGTCCCCTAGCTTGCACTGGTGATTGGCCCTTAATTATAAACATAGGAAATGAACCAATCAAGGTGCCCCTGTTGCATTCCACAGCAGCTGATAATAATTGTTTACCTTGTCTTCGGAGGCCTCTGGCCTCCCGAAGACGCAGAAATCCGAAAGAAAGGATTTCTGTGGAGAAATGTCTGCGACAGTCCACAGTGAAGGAGTGCAGATGTGGCTCCATGCAGCCCCAGCAGGGCTGTGCTGCCCACACTGAAGGAGAGCAGATGTGGCTCCATGCAGCCCCAGCAGGGCTGTGCTGTCTGCAGTGAAGGAGTGCAGATGTGGCTCCGTGCAGCCCCAGCAGGGCTGTGCTGTCTGCAGTGAAGGAGTGCAGATGTGGCTCCATGCAGCCCCAGCAGGGCTGTGCTGTCTGCAGTGAAGGAGTGCAGATGTGGCTCCATGCAGCCCCAGCAGGGCTGTGCTGCCCACAGTGAAGGAGTGCAGATGTGGCTGTGCTGTCTGCAGTGAAGGAGTGCAGATGTGGCTCCATGCAGCCCCAGCAGGGCTGTGCTGTCTGCAGTGAAGGAGTGCAGATGTGGCTCCATGCAGCCCCAGCAGGGCTGTGCTGCCCACAGTGAAGGAGAGCAGATGTGGCTCCGTGCAGCCCCACTGGATGCAGCTGCAGCACTGCTGCCCACCCAGCACTGCCCGGCCACAGCTGCACACTGGCCCTGCATGGACTCAGGCTCAGGGGCACCTGCCAGGCTGGGTCATGGGGAAAAAAGGACCAGCCTTACTCCATATGGTGCTTCCTGTGATTCCAAATAGAAACCAGCATTGTGCTGGGAATCACCCTACTTCTGGACACAGACAGCAGTCACTCTGTTGAGGGCACAACCAGAACCAGTCCACCTCCCTCACTCTGCTCCACTATTTTATCCCTTTACAGTTTATTTTTCTAATAAAAAGCACTCCTCACTGCTGCAATCCTCCCTGTAACACAGCCAAAATATTTTACATTCAATTCTCTGTTCCTAAAATATGCTAGCTTCAAACGATCACATTTATTGGGGCTTCCTCTAAATGAACAACACAGCAGCATTTGCAGACTTCAGAAACCAGCTTGTCTCTGAACAAGCAAAAGACTTGTTAAATGGGAATTCAAGTAAAAAGAAGAATTGCTGTAATAAAAGAGATGGTGAAGATTTACATCTGTTTTGTTGTTTTGATGGAAATACATTGTGGATGACCTGAAAATTTGTTTTGGACCACAGTGTTGGCTTGAGAATGGGTGAGTTATACTGGGAGTGAGCTGTGACAGAAATTTTCAACGCATTTTTTATTTTAAAAGAAACATGATCACCAATTTTTATTCAAATAGACTTGAGACACCATTGCCTATGGAAATAGGCAGGCTTGCTTAAAGGGACTTTGCACAAAATGTACCCCTCTTTAATATTTATGAGACTTTTCCCAGGTTTGCTAAAGTTCAAGTGCACAGCTCTTTTTATTGCACAAGTCAAAATATTTAGAGTTAGTTTGAAATAATTGATTCCCACTAATTCCAATGTGAGCAAATAATTCTAAAACCATACAGCCAGGAAAATCTGAGTGCAAAATACCCAGATTCTCCCATTCAGATATATGGTTCATTGATACTGCTGGCACTGCAGCACACATAGGTACAAACCTCCTCAGTGCATTAAAACCATTTACTGAGGGTAACTCTGCTTGAATGTTTGAACCCAGGAAATCTCTGAGTGTCTTGCTTTTCAGCTCTCAGTTCTACTGTTTCTTTGCTTGCAAATGCAATAATTACAAGAACTGGTAACAGAAAAGTAGTTGGAAGACCTTAAAAAATAATATATTTTATGGGTCAAGCCTTCCCAGTGACAATTTATGGACAGAGTGTAACTGGAGCTCTGCAACAAAAATAATGCACAGGTACAGTTCCTACCATAAAAACCACCCTTTTCCCAGCATACTTCTTCTATAATAACTTCTCTCTTTCTCCCTGTCCCCACACACCATTTTTAAATGCCACACCATTTTTGTGATGGCAGTTAGCCAAAGGCATGCAAGAATGAATTGCACTGTTGTGGCATTTAAATTATATCAATACAGAAATGCAGAATAGAGTCCTTTTCTATTTTATCTCTAAATTGAATGCTTTCACAGAGAGGCACTGTTATCTGCATTACAATTTGAGAGCTACATTAGTAAATCTTGAATGCTCTGAACTAGTGTATTCAACTTTTGAGATGGATGGTTGAGCTCAACATAAAAAATGTATTAAGCTGAAGATATGGCTTCATTTGGAGTGAACATGAATTTTGAAGAATATATGCGATTCAGAAACCAAGCCTAAATTTCTGGGCAGCCTGCATCCAGATGAATGTTACCCCCTTTTTAAAGTAAATATTTTTAGATTTTACTTTTAAAAACTATGCCTTCAAAGTTATTCTCCAGGTACCATTTCCCTGTCAGGTGGGGAAATTATGCAGATTCTCACTTTCACACAATCATTGGAGCAGCCTGGAAATGCTGCCTGTGAGTGCAGAAGGTTCTCATCCCTTTTATGGCACATTACAATCACTCTATTAATGCTGCAAGTATATTGATGGGTCTTGCAGTTGCTGAACAGTTGTAAGGGTCTGAAGAAATGAATTAAATATCTGGGTGTATTTCAGAGATTTTGTCCTTGGGACTTCAGTGACAGCAGCCTATCAGAGCCCCACAGTCACCTGAAGACCTTTTTGGCCTTTAACCAATCTGCAAGTTTTCAGGTTTCTGAGATGCCACAGCTGCCAGGTGCATTTCTGGGACATGCCTGGAGGAGCTGTGCTTGCCAATCTCCAGGGTGGGTGCAAAAAGGAAAAAAATCCCTCCATCTCACAAAAAACCACAAAGAGCAAACACGTGCATTTAAAAGCTATGTGTGTGGAAAACTGATAAATAACATGATGATCAAATTGATGTGCTTATCCTGTGATAAGTGAAACGTATTCTGAAGCATACTCTGTGTTGGTTTTATTCATGCATAGGTGAAATTTGCTGACAAATACCCAAAGTGCAGCTGCTTCTGATAAAAAAAAAAAAAAGCATAGAAAGTCTATTCACTTCACTTGAGCTCAAATGATTATTGCTAAGAACCAAGTGGTAGTGCAAAAGAAAAATATTCTTACAATTGAAAAAATCAGGTCAGAAATAGTTTTACAAGAAAAAGTTCTTTGCCACTAAAAATGGTTTCATTTGTGAAACTGATATATGTTATCTTACTGGAATAAAATGTGCCCTCAGTACCGTATTATTTGATAATGCTGACCCAGAAATCCATCTGTGAAAAGCAAAGTCCTTCGGTCAAAGAAGCTTGAAAAAGGCGGAAGGACTTTGGGGAGAAAAACTGAGATGGGCTTTGCTTGCAACCTCGTAGCAAGGCAGATTTGAGAAGAGCCCCAGAGATCTCCGGCCATGGCTGGAGGCTGATCAAAGGCACCTGCAGCACGAGGAGAGTGCTTTATGCAGGTGAAGGAAGGTCAGGGCTGGAGCTGGAGTCCCACCTGTGCCAGGGAGAGGGGTGACCTGGTACCCAGCTGGAGACCACAGCTCTGCCGCCCGCACCCAGGCAGAAACTGCAAGGAATCTTGTCAGTATTTTTAGCCCTTCTCCTCAGATATCATGTGCCAGCAGCTGATTTTCCTCTCTTGGTAGCTCATTGCACAGGAGGAGCCACGCTGGCCTTGGTGACATGGATATGCTCCAACACAGTGCCTGGGAAAGGAAAAGCCTCCAGCCCACAGCTCAAAACCAGCCCGCAGCTCACCCTGGCCCCACCCCAACAAATTAGATTATATTTGTCAGTGCATGAAATAGTGTTACATGTTGAAGTGCAAAACATCTCTTTTCTCTCCCCTTTGACTTAAAAAATCCTAGTAGGGTTCACATTTCAGTTTAATGAAGAACAATTTTCTGTTGAATTCTGTCTGCTGGGGATGCCCATTAGGGAACCTGTTAGAGGTTTCAGGTGAAGTCTTGATCCCTTCGATCTTGAGTCCATGGGGATGAGGAGCAGGTCACATTACTTTGATCTGAAGGAGACTATAGGGATCACATTCATGTGCTCCTTGATCTTCCTGTATCCGGAAACTTTGCTTGCAATTTTTGTGCAACACCAGATATGGATTTGTTTCCCCAAACAAATCTATGGAGCCATCTCCTAGGAGAAGGGAATGGCACCTGCCAGGGCAGGGGTTGCAAGTTGTTCAGTTTCTCAAAGACCTCTGGCCTCACCTCTCCTCCCCCTGTTACAGACAGCAGTTAAAAAGCAGGATTTTCAGAGCCCACACCAGAATCACACAGGAACCAGAAGCTTTTCTGATAGGTTTGCTCACTCATTTTCTGTAAGTTTGCTGTATACAAAAAGAACAGTTTTACTGCATCCCTGGTACAAGTGAGCATGTGATACCACCCCTGGAGGATCTGCCAGAAACTCTTGTGTTTCTCTCTCTCTTCCTGACAGATGCCCCTCAGCTGTGGCATTTCTAGTCCAAGGTGGACCTGATAGTGTTTGTGAAAGCATATGGAAGATGTGAGGCATCATTATTTACTTATTTACTATTTATAATTTAGTTGCTATTTATTTATTTATTTATTATTCAAGATTTATTAGAAAGTAATTCCTCACTAGGAGAGCGATGCTACACTAGAGCAGGCTGCACAGAGAATTTGTGGGTGCCCCATCCCTGCAAGTGTTCAAGGCCAGATTGGATGGGACATGAGTGATGTGGTCTAGTGGAAGGTGTCCCTGCCCACAGCAGGGGTGGGAACTAGATGATCTTTAAGATTCCTTCCAAACCATTCTTTGATTCTCTTTGACTTACTCAATTGCCATTGTGTGGCTGATGATATCTGAGCCCATCCCCGCAGAAAGTTGATGTTTACCTACTTTGCAGCAGAGAGGTTTTATCCAGGGTAAAGTCCTGCCTCTCATAGCCCCTGGATGCCCTCCTGCAGGAGTCTGCTCTTGCACAGCTTTATGGCTGGTGGGATAACCTTTATCTGGCTACTGAAAGATGCAGGCAGGCACTAAGCCTGGCCAGACCTCAGCTGGTCTGTTACCCTCAGAGTCCCTGGAGAGCAAGGCAGGCACCTGGGGGAATTGTTCTGAAACCCTCTGATTGCAAAGAATGAGGCCAGGGACTTCTAGGGCAGCTGCAGGTCTCTAAGGAATAATTTCACAGCATTTCATGCTGTACCTTAAAGGACATATTTTATTATTTGATCCTTACACACACATAGGGACATCCCCCCTGTTCATTCTGAACCCATGGTGTTGAAGGATCCACTGAGGGTTTTGCTCCTCATTGCATTACCCTGTTCTGGTTCCCTGAGTGTGGGGGATCATTCCCCACATGTTGTGGAGCTCAGCTGGAACTCAGCTCTGATTTTATCAATTCATTTTACCTCTTCCTTTTGTTTCAGTTTTGAAAGTATTTGCTTTAGAAATCATTTAAGTAACTACCATCTCTCAGTCTTCAAAGCAGCTTTATCTTCCCTCCCTTACATTAGCAATGCCTGGAAAACTCAAGGAAGTGTTTCAAGTGTGTTGTCCCCCAGTGGATCCCACCAGTCAGCTGGATTTGTATCTCTGCTCACTAAAGGTGCCATGGTGTGAAGTACCATGTGGCCTGGGGGGTCTTTGTGGTAATGGTGGTGATGCTCCTAGGTGGTGCAGGTGACAGAATCACCATTTCCCATGCACAGATCCAGGGCATGGCTGCACTTGTGCTGTGGACACAGGACCTCTCCTGGGCAGTTTCCAGGAAGGATGGGTTGAGTAAAGGGGAGCCACACAATTCTCAAGAAAGGCACATCATATGGGGGTGAAGAGAGGGCCTCCCTTTTGGCTTTGCCTGGTTCCTTGAGTTGCATGCACAAATGATGGGACATGTCCCCCTACAGAAAGCACATCACTTGGGTACAGGCAGAGCCAAGACTGAAGCAATTGTGTTGGTGCTTGGAGTGATTCACTTGGTACTACAGCACAGGTAGGCATGAGATTAGGGCTAAAAATAGGTTATGAACCTCTAACTGAAATTTCCAGAACACCAGTATCTTTTAGGGGTTCCAGAAGCTAGACTGCAATAACAGGACTGAAAGTGTATTAAAAAGCTTGAAAACAGAGAGATACAACAGAGCGGAGCAATGTAGCAATGTGAATAAGTGAACATTAAGTGTGACTAGTAAGGAAGTACCGTGGTCCAGAGAGATAACAGCCAGCTGAATGTAAGGAGAAGTCTAAAAACAAAAGTGATGGCATCATATGTCATGAAAGCCAATCAAGCTCCAGGAACATTTTTTACATTTGTTGTGATCCATCTCACCAAAAGACATAATTATGATAACAATTGTTTTACCCTAAACCTGTTTTCTTCCTCCTTTAACAGCCCTCTTTTGAAGACAACAAATTTTCTTGGATCTCTGTGAAGAGCACAACTTCCTTTTAAATTGATAGATTCCAGAGCATAGTATCCTGCTTTTTAAACAGTACTGATGAAATACTTTCAACTCCACAAAATACATATCCTCCTTTTGAATGGATTCTGAATCTGTTTTAATTGGTTATTGCTAAAGGAAGTGATATATATAAAATTAAGAAGCTAGTCTCTACCTCAGGCATTACTCTGCCATGGTTCCTATAAAAATACCCAAGCCTGCACCAGGTTTGTGCTCTGGCAGCTTCCCTGTCCTAGATCTCCCTGCTACATTGGCTCAAGCTCAGGTGTGTCCCAAAGGGCCCCATCTGCAGCTGGGACAAGGGCAGCAATGCACCTGAAAAACCCAGGGCGTTCCAGAAGAACTTATCTAATTTATTTAATTTTTCCTCTTCTGAAAATAGAAATGTACCACTTTGTTTAGGAGCTTGATGAAAACACAAATGCATATTCACATTTCCCACACAAACATTTTGTTACAAATGAGTGTTTTCTTCATGCATTACTTTGACTTCATAGTAATCTTTGAAATCTCTTTTTATTTTTGTGTAGGAAATTAGAAAGAACTTTTTTTTTTTTTTTTTTCCAGTGCAGCTGACATTTTACAATTCAGGACTGAGAAAACAAGAAGAGAGAAAAATACATTCATATTTAAGTACCAGAAGGTATTCCTCTTTGATCTTATTTTGGCTAGGATCAGGAACACCCAACAAGCTAATGACACCAGTGGCATTTATAAAGCTGGAGGAGGAGACAGACTTGTTCCTTCAGCACTTCTCCCTGCTGCTATAAAATTTATGAGCATTATATGCTACCTGGACCAGAAGGTCTCTGCTCTTTTAGCATTTATGAGCTTTACAGGACAGCCAGGGAGTGAGGAACTCTGAGATCTTACAGAAACTATTAAAATTCCAGAGACATAGACTGAGAAATTTGCAATTCTTATAACCTTTTTTGCATAGGAAATAGATTTCCATCAATCAGGATGCATAGGGGCATTCCTATGGGAGTACCTAACTGAAATTAGCCCAACAGTCTCACTCTAAAATAGAAAAAGGCTCCAGTCTGAGCTAACATAACAAACCCTAGTTATTAGGTGTAGCTAGCTTTGAGACAAGATTTCTGTTGCCTTTCCTCCAGCTATTAATAGCAACATAGAAAGATGAAGGTTTGTGTTGCTTTTTCCCAAAGGTTGAAAACTCTGGTATGTGCTAGGGATTGCAAATGTTGCAAACTGCTGTAGAGTAGCCCTGAGGTTCCTCCACAGCTTCTGTGACTCTGAGAAAAATTTGCAATGAATTAATTTAATTTTCATATGTGTTTAGATGGATTTGTCATGATAATAATACTAATTTTAAAAATCCCTATAATCTTCACTGGGAAAGATTTTTGCCCTTTTGCAGCAAGTCTGGGGAAGCATTCATAAGGAGAACCTTAAAAAGCAGCACATGGTTCAGTTTGTTCAGTTTAACCCTGCATGTGCCACATGCTTTCCCAGACAGCACTGAAGTAATGCAGACATAATCCTCAACCCACTGTGAAGTGACTGATGTCCAGGGGAGAGAAATAAGTTAAAATCTAAACTGCTTCTTGGTTTACTGCAAGCAGAGTCTTGAAGAAAATACAAAGCTTAGCTTGAGTATGCTCTTCAGTAATTTTTTAATATATCTAAACTAATTTTGTAAACTGAATTGAATATTACATTGGGCCTCCCATGTGATCCAGGGGAAGAAAGATGTTGACTACCTTAGGGAGGAGAAACTTCCAGATGAATAAAGTTGTTCCTCCTCAATTAGGAGCTGTGGGACTGCTGGGGCGGTCAGGCCCAGACTGAAAACAAACCCCACATGCAGCAAGGAGAGCCAGCCTTAAAGCAAAGTTTATGGGCTGCAATCTCATCTTCCCTGACACAGAGGAACAAAAGCAGCACTGAGAACACGTCTAGCAGGTGAACTGAGGTGCTAATTGTACACGAAAGCAGCAGATTCACAGGAGGGAGAAGCAGCTTCAAAGTCCTCAGTCTGGAAAAGGGTGACGGGAGTAGAAAACATTTAGAGATGCGAAGGAAAGGAAAGCTTGAGTGAAGTGCTGTCTCCTGTAACTCATCTCTGTGCTAAAAATGTTTCTAGAGGTACATCCTCCAAAGGGTCAATCTGCAAATCTCTTAGGAAAACTGGATGGGTCTCCACCAGCCCCAGCAGCAGCCTCTGGAGGAGGAATCATGGTTGGGCTCAGCCAGAGCTACACAGCTCTGCCCTGGGAACCCTGGTAAAATGTGCCATACTTCTCTACATCTTGAGTGATCTTGACTAGCTTATCTACACACTTCCAGCAGACCTGGAAAATACTCACTCTGGAGACCAGCTCCTGGTTATTCTCATATCACTCTGGAAAGCACGTTTTCATGGATACTCAGCTTTCCGATCTATTGTCCAGTTTCAGTCACAATGGACCATAGAGCAAAAGACTCCAGGAAAATCAGGATCCTACGGTCTGCACAGAGAAGACTGTGGTTTAACTACCCACAGGCTTACCTCAGCCACTTGTGAGCCTTGAAAGAGATGTGCAGTCAAATGGTTGCCTGTATATTGCTGTCAGACTACTCTGCAGGAAGAGATTGTACATACACACAGGGACAACAGAAAGTCTTACTATAATTCAGTCCTAAAGCCAATCAAGCAAGAGACATAAACCCGTAGACAGCTAGGTCTTGAAAGAACAGGTCCTTGCAGAATTGTTTGTTATCTAATTAGATTTTCTATCCATTCTCTACATGTTGTTAATAATATCCATATGAATGTTTATGACCTGCCTGAATCTACAGACCAAAACCAGTAACTCAAAACACACAGGAAAAGGTGATTATGTCAGTACTGCCTGTTCCACCTGATGGTGTACTGGAGACTAAACTCTTTAGTCAGGGTAACCCAACTGGCTTTTCTTCCTGTACTGGCTTAAACAGGAGTTTCATCTATGAAGTGTTATAATGAAAACATTAATAGTAGCTCAGCAGGGCCCTGAACTGAAGCTATGAAAACCAATGAGCATGTTCTTAAACATGTGCTTAGGAGTTTGGCTAAACTAGGTAATGGTCTTGATTATAACCTAAAAAAGTTATGACTCAAAAAACCCCCAACAGATTTATTCAGGTTACAGGCAGTTCAGGCTGGATTAACGATTAAGGTTAGTTTAAAAATATACAACTTGCATTGCTTGTTGTTGGACTTGGACTTACCTGAAAGGATTCATTTATGTGTAAGCATATCTCTTATTTTATGGAAAAACACCAAAATAATAATGAAGGCAAAATTACCACTTGTTGCAGCATATATCACAGTTGGGATGGCCATGATACACAGAGTATCACCATGCAATTTCAGAAAGCTTCAAACCATGCAGAGTAACGCCACACCACTTCAGAAGGCTGCAAGCATTTGTCCTTCTTGGTCTTTAGCCAAACTTTTATACCCCCATGTTGATTTGATGCCCTGCCCCTGTGTGCCCTCTGTTCCCTTTGGTGTTGCTCAGTGCCCCTGGGCACTCCCTGGCTCATTGCTGTCAGTGCTGCTCACAGCTGTGCCCACTGGGGATGGGGCTCAGCCACAGCCCCACCCCAATCACCACAAACTGCATGTCTACAACTACTGACTCCAGAAAATCAACATTTTTAATGCCAATATTCAATTCTTCATACCAATATTCAATGATTTTGCTGGCTGACTTCTGATGCCTTCTAAAAAGGGAGAAATTAAAGGTTTCATGTTCACAAGTAAACAGTTTGTGGAGAGAAAGGAAGAATTTCAGGGAATTTAGGAATGGTTAATTGCAAAGTTAGAAGGAAAACTGTGAAGGTATGATTTTGAAGGCTGAATGAAAGTTGAAAAGCTAAAATGTCAGATGACTCCTTTTCCAGTCTGGGGAGATTAATTCCTTTTATAGGTTCATTGGGAGTAATTGTAGTGTATGTGATGTGGTAGCATCTCCCCCATTTATGAGTACCATAATCAAAACTGTTACTCATAATTGAATATATGTAAAAAGAATGATATTTTCCTTTCTCCATGAATTTTGAAAAGCTGTCAAAAGGTATTTTATCTGTCCATTAGCTCTCATCAGAGCCCAATTACATCAAATTACAGATAGAAGTTTTTCATGACTGCATTGAAACAGGAATCCAATATTGAAAACAAACTGAGAAAATGTAGGATGAGTACATAATGTACTGTTTCACATACAAAGTAAAAGCTCTATCATGTATAAGCACTTTAATGTTTCTTAGGATATAACTTGGGATCTTGCTAGCTCCTATTTTCTTCCTAAGTCAAAGAATTTAAAATCCTTGTATTCTCTGTCATTTAAATGGGAATTTTAAACAGCCCGCAAACCAAAATATTTAATCATTAAACTATTGGTTGCACACAGCAGAATGAAAGGATTTGCTTCTGCATCATAAGGCTTGCTGAGGGTTCTGGTGCAAAGCTTTATGTTTTGGATAACTTTGTCTCTCAAGACCTGAAGGTCAGATGTTGTGCAATATTTCTCTGTATTTCAGAGAACTAAGCATTTCCCTCTTAGAAGCATGAGAAGGCAGAATTGCTATCAACTAGGAGCCAAAATATCTATGATTCTATAAGAAAAAAAAAAAATTCATTAGTAGATGTCCTACAATTATCCATTATGCAGCTAGATTATTTTGAACGAAAGCCACAAATAATTTTTAAAATAGAAATGCAAGATTTCATTAGATATTCTTAGTTATACAAGTATACAAATACCCTAACATGAGCCTTTGCTGTTTTCTTAACCAAAATAAAGATTTACATGGAAAAAAATTCATAAGCAAGGTGAATAATTTTTCACTGAATTTCCTTCTGAAAATGCCCAGAACCAAACATTAACTTTTTTCTAAGAGAACTGCTTGCCATCAATTATGTGTTAGATGTGCAGAGGAACACCATAGCTAAAAAGAATGCAACTGTAGAAAAGAATTTTTGTGTCCTATTCCTCTGCCAGAGATTCCAAAAGTGCCTTTTGCCAATAAAGGACCTGCAAGTTGACAGAAAAGCATTAGACACAACAGAAATCCATCACTACAGAAAAGCTTGGGAAAAGGAGATATGACAAATTACATGGGCTAAGTCTGAGCAGCCTGGAGTTCCCGCAGATCCTGTGACAAATGAGGCGTGTGGGTTGACAATACAGGCAGCAGAAAGTCTCTGTCCTGAAATGTAAACTTGATCCAGCTCTCAACCACTTTTGTGCAACAGACAGGTGAGGCCAACAGTTGTGTAAAAAACTAGCCTGAAGGAGAGAAGAATAAAGGGGAACGTGTCCTTTGGTTAATGACATTGCAGGATGCACAAACACCCAGGTTAGTGTGGGCGCTCCAGTACAACAATGCTGTGGTAAGATCAGATCTGGGGCCTCAGCAAAAATGGGCAAAGTGGGCACCTGCCACTGAGGGGAGCAGGGAACCCAACTCACTGCCCACAGAGGAGAGAGCTGATGTAGGGGGATAGAACATAAGTAAGTAAAGGTGGTATAGAAAGTAATCTTACCCCCTAAAGAGTTGCAGCTGAGCCAATCATTAAGGATTAGGAGCAGGCCTGATCTTAACAGGCCACAACTGTAGCCAATAAGAAGAGTGTTATAAAAGGGTGGTTTGGTTGGCTGAGGGAAGTGCTGGAGTCAGGTGGCTGCTGTGAGGACAGGGAAGTGTCAGTGCCTAGAGGAGCTGACTGCGAGAAACATCAAGGAGGTACGAAACTCTGGCAATATGGAACCCTTGCAATATGCTGACAACAGGATGATGCCCTTACCCTGCCAGGAGAAGTTCTGCAATCACAAATGTGAAGGAGAGAAACTCATATTTTATTGAAACTCATATTTTATCTGGTACAGCAAAAACCAGGTAAGGGACAGTGGAACAGCTCACTCAGGATGATACAGAAAGCTTATGGCAGCAGCAGGTTTTTGGAGAAGAACACTTTTCCCTTTAATCCCTCATTTTATTACCTGCTTTTTGGCATAAGGCAGCAGGAGTTTATTCTCTGGGAGTTTATGCTGCAAGGTCTCTTGTGCTGAAAAGGAGCTGGAGGAAGGAGCAAATAGAAAGACACAGTAGTACCCCAGAGCAGCTCAGGCAGAAATGCAAACTAATAAAAATGATGATGATGTTAATAATAATATGATATGTGAAATAAGTACAGCTGACATATGATCTATTGATTAAAGTCTTTCTTATGACAGGATGTCAGCCAGCAGAAATAGGAAATCAATACCTCATTTAACAGCAAAGAACCACTCAGCCTCCTCCAGGCCAAAGAGAGACAGGGCTGCTTGAGCAGACAGTATGAATTTATTTGATCTAATTTTGTGAAAAAAGAAAGCTTTAATTATACTAAAGAATGTGTTTCCTTGAATCCAGCAGGGAAGGAGGAGTTTTTAGGTAGATTATGAGCAATTAGTCAATCTAACCAAACAGCAGTGTCCATGCATTTCACTACATGTTTCTGGGATGTCAGGGTTTTTGGATAAACCAATGACTGCAGATTCCAGTAAACATGAATTTAAGTACATATAACAAAGGCAGGAAACACAATGTTTTCAGGAACTTGAATGTTATTTATATATTTGCTGCAAAATGCAGATTTTGCCCCAAAAATTGGTTGTCTGCCCTGGAAGTTGACAAGCCACAAGAAACATGTCCATGAGGAGGCCCTGATGGAGGAATGTTCACACTGGATATGAGAACATTTCTCCAGGGAGGAGCACATGGGTGTTTCTATTGTTCCTATTGGTCTCCTGGGCCACAGGAGTTTTCTAATCCATGCTTCTGGACATGAATGCAGTCGGGAGATTTTTTTGTCCTATTTTTTTTTTTCCCTTTTTTTCATTTTTTGAGGCAAGTATTGTAGTTCTAAGGGTCTTAGTCTTAATTCCTGTAAATGATTATCTGGCAAAAACAGAAGTAGAAATAACTCATGCATTTTTAATGGAGAAAGCAGTATAGCCCAGGAACACAGGATCCGTGGTAGACATCACATGGTGTTTTTGTAACTGGGTTGTGCACAAAAGATCTGCTGCTTCATGAGCCTGGAGTTACTGAGATTCATGAAGGACTCAAAAGGAGATAATTCTGTGGTTTGCAGGTTGTGATTTGTGGGCATCTTATGAGGAGTCATACTTGCCTTATTTCTCTTCCCAAGAAGAGAATAAAGCAATAAAAAAAGACATGAATACAACAAAGCAATTTGTAAAACTACACGGGAAAGCACTCCACTGCACCAGAAATATTGCATTTTCATGCATACAAACCACAAGTGATCTGCAGAGAAAACTGATTCTCTACAGTTTCATGGGAAAAAAAGGTGTTATACATGTAGTTTCACAAGAAAAGGTTTACCACAAGCGCACTTGTACCTCCAGTACCTCCCCGGCCATTTTTCTTTTTCTCCACAGCTTGTTTATTTTTGCAATCCTGAAGGAAGAATCCCTCAAATGCGTGTTTGTACCCAGGGTACACGTGTGAAAATGTAACAGTGAGGGACATGAAAAATGAGCACATTGACAATATTGGGTGCTCGTCCCACCCAGGATGGGGTGGGAGGGGAAAAGTGACAACTTTGATTAAATTTCTTATTTTATCTTTGCCCACACCACTTAACCTCACCACAGTGTAACTACTGCAATTTAAGTTGCCAGGATGGTGGCACTTGGGCTCCCAGTCAGTAAGAAGGGGTTAAGGGAGGGACTGAAGAATTTTCCTCCACATTCCTTTTTTCTGTGTGCATCTCCCCTGAACACAGAGATCCTCTCCTGGACAAAGCAAATTTCCAGTTGTTTCTTTTCAGGAACTGGAATGAATGCTTTTTGTTTATTCTGATACATAGTCTATTTCTTGTTTCAGCCGTTGTACCAGATGGGTTTTATTTAGTATATTATTTACTACCAATACAATGGTCCCCTGATAACATGTCTGTAAGTGATCTTTTCTTGCAGCCTTGTTGACAATGTCAGTGAAGAGCCAAAGATCAAAAGAGCAGGAATGCTAAATAACCTGTTAATCAAAAATATTGCAGCTAAAATTGACTGGCAATTTATTCTGGGGAAATCCACAGAGTCATTGGTAATCCATGTCAGTTCTCTGCTTTAAAAGAGGCATTTGTTTCCAGAGCAATAAATGGTTCACAAAAATAAATTAAAACCTGGCTATGGAGAATTAATGAATCCATAATTTCAATGTGCAGAGATAAGGATGAAAGCTTAGTGTTAGGCAAGCATGCATTTTTATTCTGCTTATTTTTGTAGCATGCCCAACAGAGAGTTAATTTATTCATAATTTAAGAAAAAAAATATAAGCACACACTCTTGACTTGATTTTAAAGTTTTCCTATTGATATAACTGTTTTCTATAACTACCAGTACCAAGCACCACATTCAGAGTACTGTGTGTATATATGTATATACTGAATACTGTACATCCTCAGTATTTGGTACAGCAGAGCAATTAAACCCATTCCATACTCCTAGGAAATGCCCAACCATGTAACAGCCTCCCCAGCTATAAGGACAACACCAGGCCTCTGGAGATTTGGAAATATCTAAGTTGTTTTTCCTTGCCAAGAGATTGGCTCACAGCAGTGGTGACCAGGCTGGGCTGTGGTTCAGAGAATTGTCATTCCAGCCACGTGAATACTCATGATCTGCTGGCACAAGCAGGCTGGAGTGCTACAACCTCCTCTTCTAGGGATGGGTGGGAGGACTCACCTTTCCCTGTTCCTGTAAGTCCTTCAAAGCCTTCTGATGTTTACATTCTCGTAACGAACTTTCTCACGCACTTTTATGTAAATAATTAGTGTTTTACATTCTTCTCTGGAGGAGGAGAAATTTCATGGGCTGTTGGTTTGTCCAGTGTCATTGGAGAGGTGGGACTTTGATTTTCCAATCCACTGTCACTTTTGAAAGTCTATAAATGTTGGAGTCAGAAAAGAAACTTTTTACCATGGAGATTCCAGCATGTGTGTTGTTTTATTTCATGTCCTATAGTGACAGACTCAAGCGTGAAAAGACCTTTGGAGCATCATTACCTGTAAAATCATGGCTTCTCGTGGGA
Organism: Melospiza georgiana; assembly: GCF_028018845.1. Taxonomy (NCBI): domain Eukaryota; kingdom Metazoa; phylum Chordata; class Aves; order Passeriformes; family Passerellidae; genus Melospiza; species Melospiza georgiana. Next base: position 67,927,379 of record NC_080433.1, read on the forward strand.
TTTGCAGTCCACCTGCTGCAACATTGCAAAAAGCAACTCTGTTTTTTTAAGCCTAATATGGGCAAAGCCTTTAAAAACACCCAACAATACTGTTATTTTTTATGGACATCTAGAGATTCAGGAATGCACACCTTGAAGAGTGTGGTGATATTGCCTCATTTTAGAGACAAAGGACTGTTATAGTTTCACCTCTGCAGCTCAGGCAAACCAGTGCTGGAGTGGAAGGGAATCATCCAGGGTAGCTAAGGTTGGGATGCCCCAAACAGAGCTGTTATAATTTCCCTAAGAGTAAGTACTGGATCTGCTTGGGGGATGAAAAAAGTGGGAATTATTTGGAACAGGAATGAAAACAAATCCTGAGCTGTTTTTCAAGGCCTGAAACCTGTGAGCTGCCAGCTGAGCGGGTGCTATTGGAACATGGTCATTCAACACAGAGACTCCCCTGCCACAAACTCTCTCTGCAATAATGTCAAGAATAGCACAATTCAAGGACGTTAAGACATGGAAAGCTGTACTTTGCACAATTCAATGTTAATTTATATTCTAGAAATTTTCATAGTAGGTTACAGCTTTATTATTTTTGAACTGCCCCCGTGATGGAGATATTCTCCTCCTTTTACAGCTGAGGAACCCAAGGTATGCAGACTATCAACCCTGTATCATGTTTTTCTCCAGGCTGTCTGATCTGCCTCCCAAAGAATCTGCCTGCAGCTCTGCTGGCTCCGTGGAAATGCAAAAACCTTTGGGCAGGTGCACAAGAGCTGCACACCGGCCCAGAGATGTCTCTGTTGGCACAACAGCAGCAGGGCAAGATCCAGCACATCACCAGAGCTTGGATGAATTCAGAATCCCTCATGCTCCTGGCCACCATCAGGCATTCCTGTGCTCAGGTCTCCAAGCCTGGCCTGGCAGGTTCTGCAGCAGGGGCAGCCCAGCCATACCTTCACCACAGAATCACGATCTTGCCAGTGCAGAAATGGGACATGATGTGAAGAACAGCAATGCCCAGCAAGCAGCTACCTCATCCTTTGGGCCCTTTGTGACTTTCTAGGACTGTTCTTGAAACTGTACAGTTTGAACATCTCATGCTGCAGCACAGCATGCCAGCTGACATCTCAGGAGGAATTTTTGAACTCGTATAAATTAATTATCCCTCCTACTCACAGATCATTTCAGCAGGCTTGGACAATTTGTTCATTAGCTACCAGTTAAAAACCACCTAAGTTTTCCCTTCAAAGCTAAGTTTCAGTTAATATTGTGTATGAGTATTTTCTGTATTCTTTTCCATACATAAATTATTTTATTTACCATTTCTTGAAGCTTAATATAAAACAGCAGAGCTAGACATCAAATCACAGAATTAGGCTGGAAAAGACCCCTCCTTGAAGGAGGCTTATATAAAAGATGGGGACAGTCTTTTCAATAAGGACTGTTGCTATAGGACAAGTGGTAATGGTTTTAAAGTAAAAGACAGCAGATTCAGACTACACACAAGCAAGAATTTTTTTTACTATGAGGGTGGCAAAGCACTGGTACAGGTTTTCCAGAAAGGTGGAGATGCCCCTTCCCAGGAAGCACCCAAGGTGAGGCTGAATAGATCTCTGAGCAACCTGGTCTAGCTGCAGATGTCCCTGCTCATTGCAGAGCTGTTGGACTAGATGGCCTTTAAAGGTCTCTTCCAATTCAAACTATTCCATGAATCTACGATTCTGACTGATCCCAGAAGGCATATGTATCATGTACTAAGAAAATGGACTTTCTAGGTTCAGCAAATGAAAGGCAGCAGAAGCAGCTGCACAGGGACTGCAGATGGCACTGGGGAAGGGCAGGGCTGGGATCAAACACCTGCTGGAAATGAGAAATGGGAAGGTAGAAGAAAGCTTATGGGTTTTGCTTTCATAACAGGTTCAGCCCTGGGCAAGACTGACACACACTGTAAAACTGTTTAAGTGTTAAAAGAGCTTGCATCATGTTATACAAAGCGCCCATGCTGTCATGGCCGTGCACAAGTCAGAAATGAAACAGAGAAACTAATAAATCCAAACGTGCCCACTCTGTGTCTGAACAGACAAAATCCCCTCCAGGGCCCTACTAGCACACCTGAACTTTGATAGCCCTGTGATGTTCTGCTGAGGCAGTGGCTTTCTACCAAGCTACAGAACTCTGAGCTAACCATTAAAATCTGTTAGGGCTGGAGTTGGATGGATTTTTCTCAGGGCAGATGTTCACAGTCCTTTTCCAGTTGCAGTTGAAGGGAGGAATTAGCCAAGTACTGGCTGGGATTTATGAACCCTGGGGCGTATTGCCTGCACAGACCTGCCTGGTGTGCCAGGACTGCCACCCTGTAACATGCCTGGGATGCACAGAAACTCCCCAGTGAGGGACAGAAAGGGCATGAGTGAGAAACACCTGGCTAAAAGCATTACCTTTGCATTTTCTAAAACACTGACACAAAGTCAGCAGTTAAATCCACAAAGCAATCTCAGAAGGCAGGACCTTTTTTCTAAGGCAGAGGCAAATTGCTGAAAGTTTTCTTCTTTCCCATGCTCAGAACAAAGGGCTGTTGAGGAGGATTTGTGGGGCAGCCAGGGAACCTCCTCAACAGAAGTGTAAGGCTGTCTTTAATGTATTCCTATCACAAGCAGTGAGGAGGTTTAATAAAGAGCACTGAACTCTGAAACCTGCTTTAAAGCTGTTAAATCTGATCTTTGGTTCTCAACACAGTTATGAAGCACATGAAGCCAATTGGCTGCACAGCAGCTGCTGCCACTTCTCTGTGCAAGTTCCACCCCTGCCACCATAAAGTGCTTTGCCCTGGGAAAAGCACCATCCAGGCAGCAGCAGATAGAAGATGGACACCGTCTCAGTTTGGAAAGACAGGTATCTGCTAAGGAAGGCAAGAGCCTGCCCTGAAATGGAGAATGTAAACCCTCCCCACCCTCTGAATTTCTATAAATTTTAAATTAAGGGGCTCTCAGGCAAAAATATAGGAGCAGGAAATAACAGTTCTTTAATAGGGAAGAAAAATAAAAATATAAAATAAACAATGCAGTGCACTAGAACAACACTGACAGAGTCAGAACCCAACCTGACACCCTGTGGGTCAGGGTGTTGGTGGCAGTCCAATTGGAAATGTGGCTGCAGCCCTCCTGAAGTGTCAGGGGTGGTTCTGTTGGAGCAAGGGGGATCTGTAGAGAAGGTGTATTCTTCCTCCAAAGATCCAGTGGAAGAAGAGGCAGCTGCTGTTCCTCTGGGAAATCCAGTGGAGAAGCTGTACTGGTGTTCCAGAATCTCCAGATTATATCCAGGTAGGAATGCTTGGCTCCTCCCTCTGGGTGGAGCATCATACTACGGGAGCTATAGTTCTTATCACTCATGGAGTGACATTCAATAGTTCGTTGTCAGCAGATATCCCCTCCCAAGGGAGGAGTGACTATGTTCACTCAAAGAGAGAGATAAGAAAAACTGCCCACTTGACAAAAGACAACTGCCATTGAGATGGTAATAGAATACAGCTTGCTTTGCAATCTGGAACAGGCACCATTTGCCAAGACCTAATTTCTCATAGATCAATTCTTTGTTGCTAATGACATATTTGGAGATGGTTGTATTTGGTCACCTCACACCTTGTGTTATCACAGGACCAGAACACCAAACCAACCTGCACTGTCCTCCTCCCTGGCTTACCCACCTCAAAACAGTGCTGGGAAGGAGGTGATGTGAGTGGGGAACAGGGAAGGAGGTGTTTCTAACTGGTTTGAAGCATATCTTGGGATTAAGCATCACAAATATCAATTTAATTTTCAATTTTGGCTAAAACTATTTCCATGCTCAGTTTTTTTACAGAAGACTCTTTGTTGTCTACAGCCAGTTTTCACCAGAGTCTCAGCCTGGGTAAAAGCCTACTGAAAAATGGTTTTAAAGGAAAATCTTGATGTGTCTTACAGGTAGTCCTGCAAAGGAAGGCTTTAGACTTAGCAGCAATAACAAATTTTTATTTGGAAAATCTTAGTGGATTTCAGAAGAAATCAGTACAGAAGAGGGAGTTAACCTCTGTCCATGTAACTATGTGTCACACAAAGCACCAACAGGTATTTTTAAAACAACTTCTGCCTATGCTGAATATGCTCCCTAATCACAGGACTTTAACAAGTATTTGAGCACTTAGTTCCTTTTGCAAATGTCAAGATCACTAAGGGATTAACTGTAACATTTTATAATAATTTTTGCTTCTCAGCAGTTCATAAAGAAATGCTTACACCAGGGGAATTTTACTTTTAAAATTTTTTTTATTTGCCAGATTGTGAGATCAAACAGAGCCAAACCAATTATCTGCAATTCTCAAATGACAAACATGCAAACAAACATATTTGCAGGAAAGCAAAGAAAATGCCAAATTTCTTTGTAATGCAGCAGAAAAACAAGAGTTGCAGCATTGTTAAGTGCTTTGATTAAAACTCTCTGTGGGACAATACGTCAGGTGTTACTGCAAGGTCAGCTCTGCTGAATGAAGCTGAACCATATTCAGTCTCTGATTTTGCAGTTATGTATGTCCTTATGTCACTACTTGGGACTACTGAAGCACAAAACCAGAGTGTGATGTGCTCATTTTGTCCTTCAGTTGCTCCATAAAGCAGGAAAAACAGCCCCAGGTGAGGCACAGCCACACTGTGAGGTTTATGGAAGGCTTGGAAGAAGCTCCTGAGCTTTCTCTTGGGAGTACTCTTGGAGGACAAAAGCAGCAACAGGAAAAGAGTGGTCCCTACAGAACAACATGGGCACTAAAGCAGCTTCCAGAGGTGAACCAGAGTTGTACTGATGGCACATTGCCACAGCTGATACGGCTTCAGCATTTGTTACAGCCTGGGGGCAGAGTGGCTGCAAAGCTGCCTGGTGGAAAAGGACCTGGGAGTGCTGGTCAGCAGTGGCTAAACATGATCCAGTGTGTGCCCAGGGCCAAGAAGGCCAATGGCATCCTGGCTTGTATCAGCAATAATGTGGCCAGCAGGACCAGGGCACTGATTGTCCTACTCTACTGAGAGTCACAGAATTAATCAGGCTGGAAGGAACCACAGTGGGATCAAGCAGGGATGTCCTAGAGCGCAGGACTGCATCCAGATTGTTCTTGTGTATCTCCAGTGAGGGAGACTCCACACCCTCTCTGCTCTAGTGCTTGGTCCCCTGCACAGTAAAGTTCTTCCTCATATCCAGATGGAACTTCCTGGGCATCTGCTGCTTTGCAGTGACTCTTGTCCTATTGGTTGGCACCACCAAAAAGAGCCTGGCTCCATCCTGGCACTCGCCCTTTAGATACCTACTGAGCACTGGTGAGGCCACACCTCAAATCCCGTGCTCAGATTTGGGCCCCTCACTACAACATGAACATTCTTGTGCTGCAGTGTGTCCCGAGAAGGGCAACGGAGCTGGGGAAGGGTCTGGAGCACAAATCCTGTGAGGAGCAGCTGGGGGAGCTGGAGTTGTTCAGTCGGGAGAAAAGGAGGCTTGGGGAGACCTTATCACTCTCCGAAACTGCCTGAAAGGGGGTTGTGGATAGGTGGGGGTCAGTCTTTTCCCAGGTAAAAAGTGACAGGACCAGAGGAACTGGTCTCAGGTTGCACAGGGGAAGTTTAAACTGGATATTAGAAAAACATTTCCTCACTGATAGGGCTGTCAAGCATAGGAAGAGACTCTCCGTGGAAGTGGTGGAGTCACTATCCCTAGAGATATTTAAAGAACATCTAGATGAGGGGCTTAGGGACATGGTTTAGGGGCAGACTTGGCAGTGCTGGCTTAACACAATGATCTTAAAGGTCTTCTCTAACCTAAAGATTCTATGATTGCAATGGAGACACACCCATGATCAACCTGGGCCCACTTTCAGCACAACTTTCTGGCTGCTGCAAGTGGAGCACTGCTGATCTGAAGAGTGCAATACACAGTTATGCAGGAACATGGTTTGCACCCTTACAGCCCAATTACATAATCATACAGTGCTATATAAAGAGGTTCTCCACAGGGGACCCAGCAGGCACACTCAATAGTCCCTTCTTACATGCAAAATAAGGATCTGAAGGCTGACATGCAGTGAAGCTTGAAATGTGAAAACAGCACACTGAAAGTTCAATATGCAATTAACCATAAAAGCAACACTGCCTCAGTTTTTGGAAGCATTTATAATATGATGTCTGAGCTGATTTAATAGTATGGAAAAGATAGCAACTGACAATGTCTCTCAGAGGAGCAGAACAAACAGATGTATTTAAGTCACATACACATGATGAAAGTTGTACGTGGGAAATAAATGATCAAGATGCTCAAGATTTTCAAAAGTTGACTTCAATTTTGAAAATAGTTGGTATAGTCAAGTTGCAATAGAGGCTTGTTTTCAGACAGTGCTGAGTAACCCTTCTCAGACAGCAACATCACTGTACAGCACCTCAAACCATGTACCAGGAACTGTGACACCCTCAGTGACAGTGGTTTTTGATGACAGCCACCAGAAGGACAAGGTGCTCAGAGGCAATTGTCTCGGGTCACATGAGTGCTCAGCTCCACATTTGCAGGGACACAGACTGCTCCTCTGCCATTTCTGTGAGACCTGAGTGCAGCCTGAGCTTACCCAGACTCAGTTTAAGTGGGGACACATTGAATTAATATTTAAGAATTTCCTTTCAAGATTGTTCCACTTTTTTGTTATCAAAAGAACTATGAACTGCATAGGAAAGGACAGTTAAAACTCTGCCCTCAAAGGATATTTGATCATTTTTAAAAAGGTGGAAAAGTCATGAATGCAGAATACAGAAAATCAAAAAGATGAAGAGCCTCAGGGTAAAGAAAATTTGTGGAAAAGCTTCTGTCTTTGAGTTCCAATAGAAAGACTGGCAGCTTCAAATTTTGTGGGATGATCCAGATTAACTCCTGCTCATTCTCTCTTCCCCTTGTGTTCCCTTCCTTCACCTCTCTCAGCCTGCCACCTCTTCTCTAGCATGGCTTAAACTTCAGATTCATCATTTACTTCAAATTCTCACACAAGCAAGTTTATTTCACTCTTCTGAATGGAAGCAAATGAATTTTATTTTCATGGCTCACTCTCCCAATGCCTTCTGCACGGTCTGATACATTAATGCAGATTATCATTCTGTGCACTTTTTGCATTAATTCTCAACTGACTGACCCTCTTCATCTGTAATTATTACCATGAAGGTTTTGAATATCATTAAACTCTTCTCACCGACTGCATTAACTTTAAAAGGTAATTTGATTAATTCTGCAAGCCACTGGTAGATGGAGATTTAACGCCTCATGGAATTTCTGCATTATCAGTATTTTGCAGCAACTAGATCTGAAAGATAAACAAAATCCTTGGAGACCAGATGAAAAAGGTTGGTTGTTTTTGTGAAAGATTTTAAGTAATTTTGTTAAGCTTTAAAAACAGTGTTCTAAATTGTTTTTCCCAGAATTACAAACGGATCATTCCTCTGCATTCCCCCACAGTACTGATTTAATGACTTTTCATTTCTGTGAAAGGCATATGTTTCCAGAGCTCAGCCAAAGGTTCTTCACTTGGGAAAACACAATGTCTGTGAGGCAGCAAAAGTTATCAACTGATAAATTGTAGAACAATATAGCCTGCCAAAATAATCAACATGTAAAGACTTCACCTAAGTTCAAAACTTAGTGGAGAACGAAGACGCATGCTAATGCAGCATCAGTGTGGTGTCACATACAGCTGATGCTGGTGTGCTTAAATTGAAGTACTAGAGGATGGTGAGGGTGGTAGTGGAGTAAAATACAGTCATAGCATTACTGAGCAGCAATGTATTGCATTAATGGCCCAGGGTGAGCAGCTGCAGATAGCAATACTCTGGCAGAATTCCCCCTTTTCCTCCTTAGGCAAGTCCAATGGTTGTACTGGCAACAGCTCTTTTCTGTGTCTACTATTTCAAGGGTAGCAGCAAGCAATGTTCATTAAAATTTCATAAATGTTAGCAAGGGCTCAAATTACAGATTAGAGTAGTGAACTAGGGCTACATGGTTCCTTGCATGGCATATGTTGAAGGGCAGTGGAAATAGAAATCTCCCAAGGAAAAGGAGTTAATGGAGAGGCAGCAGCCATAGAAACCATCCTTCTGACCCATGCCAAAGCACATCCACTCCAAAGACAAACTGCCAGCCCATAAAGGCAGAGCTGCTAGAGGAAGGATGAGTTGAGTGGCTTGTTTGAGGTCTAGTAATAAGTACAAGTTTGTGTCCTTCATGGCTCAGGTAGCAGAAAAGGACCATGGCATTATCCACACTGGGATACTCTTACACATGACCCTGGCTTTTCAGAGGGCAGTAGCTGGGGGCTTTGCCTCTCCTTGTATCAGGGATTTCCCTCATCTCTGGGGTTTAGTTGCTTGGGGCAGACAAGGTTAGAAAGGCTGCAGCTGTCAAGCTTCAAAGAAAGATGTGGGAAGCCTTAGCACAGGTCCCTGTGCTCTGCTCAGGAGCTGCATTCCAGCAGAGCATCCCACCCTCGCTGTCTGTCTGTCTGTCTGTGCTGCAGGACAGGCTGTGTCTCATCTCACAGCCAGGCTGGGTACAGCGCTGGCAATGCTCCCGTGCTGCTGAGACTGATGACAATGCTATCCAGAAGGACATGAAAAAGGTGCATAGGGAATGAAATTTTTTCTTTTTCTAGTAACAAAACTGTGAAGTGAAATACTGGGAAATCATCAAGCAGGAAGTTTATAGCACATAAAGGGAAAGATTCTTTCCTCCCTTACAGAATGAGTAATTGAACTGTGAATGCAACACTGCAGAATGCTGTAAAAATAAATATACAGATTAGAAAATAGACCAGACAGATCAATTTACAGAGGATAAATTCATACTCATATTCCAGACAATTGGCCTAGATGATCACTGTAGCTCCCTTGCAACTGAACTATTCTATTATATTCTCTTTTTTTTCCTTTGCTATAGAACTGGGGTGAGGGGGCAAAGTCAGACCAAAATCTAGTTGTCATATTTATGTTGAACAACTTTTCATGGACACCAATTACCACATCAGCTCTTTGAGATAATAAGTATTTTCCTCTCCAGAAGTCACTCATTTGCATGTGCACTGTGGTTTGTCTGGGACAGTGGGTACCGAGTGCCCATCGGCTGCAGGAGCACAGGGTAGCAGGGCTGGCTGCATGCTGGATGCTTGACCTGTGGGTCTGCACTGTGAAGGCCCCACTCCAGCAAACAGACCCACCCTCAAACTGGCCTACAGAAAGCCAGGGTTTCTCACCAGTCAGCCTGGCTTTGCTTCACCTCAGGAAATGGCACCGTGTATTTGTGCTGCCCTATCCCAAAAGAGAGTCTGCCAGCTTCAAACTGTGATCAATATCCACCGGAATGTACAGACATACCAGCTGCCATAAAGCAAAGCATCAAAGTGCATAATTATACTTCACTTACTATGTGCACCTCACTGACTGAGCTGCATGGTATTATTTCTGCTTCCTAACTGGACCAGTTTAAATGATGAATTAATGAAGTACAAAAAACTTCAGAGACAAATTTTTCGATAAATAGTACTGCTTTGTTTGATAAAATGTATTTTTAATTGACGTGATTTAGGCCATTAATTTTCTCTGTCAGTGCAATGAAATGGACCTAAGTCTTTCCCATGCCTGCATTTCTATTATTCTATAACATATTTCTGTATCAGTCCGGTCTGGGAAATAGTAATGCATCAGACCTTTACAGACAGAAATACCTATGGCAAGTTTGCACAATTAAAACATCATTATCTTAATTAAACTTCAATATTGTTTGAAATTTCTGATTTTTTTAGAGGTAGACACTGTGAGAGCTACATAGCATGCTTAGAGAATACACAATTTATACAAAAAATATGATGCTCACAAATTTTCCTGAAAAACCCTGGATGATATTGGCAAGATCTGATTTATCAATAAATATTTTCATGAGTGGAAACTTATTTCCAGTTCCAATCAGTCTCCTTTTGTTGCCAATTCAAGTGCATATACACATAGATACTTCTTTTTTCAAGCTCCAGCTGCCATGGCACTCAAATTACACTGCAACAAAGATTTCCCTTGAACACAGAGGGAAAGAAAATATAAGAAGATCAAAATGAAACAGCAGAATGCTGCTTCCAACACACATTTCATGAGGGTCTGTATTCAGAGTGGGCTGGAGAGAGGCAGGGGAGGACAGAGGAGATGGGTCAGCTGCAGGAGGTGCCACAGCCAGGGCTGTCCTGCTGTCACAAGGCTGGGGGCACCCACGGTGACACTCAGAATCACCCTGTGGCTGACCCCCTTTCAGAGAGTATGTCCCCATTCCTACATTCCCCTCCTTATCTCTTTCTTTTCCAGTAAATCAGAACAGGCACTTTTCAATTTACTTGCTATTACTTCCTGCATTTCTAAAGCCTTTACTACTGCCTGGGCTACCTCCACACACACCACATAAATTAACCATGGGCCAGTTTCCCCTGGTCACAGTGTGGGTTAGAAAAGGCAGTTTATAATTCTCTCCACAGCCTCAACATCAGCCATGAATCCTTCCCTTAAAACATCTTTGAGCATCATTATTATTTTTTAATGCTATACCGAGAGTCATGGGTGTCACCAGTGTTACCACACTCTATTCAACTTTAAAACATTTAGATGTGGAATTCACAGCAGATGGGCTTTTTGTAATGGAAGACATATGAGTGAGACCTGATTTTGATATTATTTGTTGAATATATGTAAATGATGGACTGGGCAACAGTAGTATCACACAAAGCATAATAATTTTTATGCATTTTGTGATTTTTTTGGTACATTTTGTGTGTACCTTGCAGACAACACCAAAATCCAAGCTAGCATATATGGAAGGGAGGGAAAACTGACACCAAAAATCCCCTTCAAAAATTTGTGTCCAGATGGGTGAGGAAAATAAACCATGCTCCTGAGGTACAATAGTGTACCTAATCTCCCTTAAAGTGGAAGCAATCTCATCTAAAGTAAGAGTTTTTAAGCTGGTTTGGGTACAAGGCAGATGCATGTAACTGCTGAGAGAGCCAGAAGCAGGAAAATGAGCAAAATGTTGGTAACGAAGCATTTATGCAGCAGCTGCACTGTGCTGCAAAACAAGCACAGGTTGTTAATTAGCAAAACATCTTCATCCATGACCAACACTTTAAAATTTGAGAGACTGTTTACAAATAGCTGAAATATTCAGAATATGCTCTTTGTTGGGATCTATTTTTCATCCTGTTGGTTTTTAAAGCTCGTGTGCTGTAAGAGGCAAGCAGATATTTGTTGCACTTCACTACTAGAATCTGTGAGAGAAAGGTATGAATACAAATACCTCCAGCACTAGACATTCAGAAAAAAGAGCTCCAAGTCATCTTCATATGAGAGACCTTATCAAGGGTGTCACTGGGACTGACTAGACCCCAAAATACTTTTAGCCCTTACCAAACTCATGCATAAATCCTGTGGAAATATATTCTGCAATTCCCCTCAGGTAAAGATATGGGTGCATTCAGCAATGCCTGTATTTAGCCATCCTCTAAAGTAAAAAATAAATGGCTCCATTTACCTCTGCTGGGATGGCTGGTTCTCTCTGTTTCACTTGAATGCACCTAAGATTTTCATCTTAACTAAAAAGGCAGATTTTGATGGGCCATAAAGTGTTCCAACAACCATTAAAAGCTCTTTATCTATACTATAGTAAAGAATGCTGTTAAGCTTAACCTGCCTTTTCTGAGCATTAGATACATACACAAACTGACAAAAAAGAAAGTTTGTTCCAAACATAACCCAAGAAGTAGAAAAAAAGGGAGCCAAGATGATGGAGAAGACATATGATTATGATGATAGACATGTGAATGTCACACCCTGTCACACCCATCTCTTCATAGTTTTTTGCTTTGAATGCTTCACAAAATAGGGCATTTTCTTATTTGAGAACAATTGTTTTTTTTCCTAGAAACCTAAAAAAGGACTCCCTTTGTTTTGCTCTGCGTCTCATCATCTTCTATTGTAGTTACAAGTGAGGTGTTGATATTTCATAATCCAAAGGCTAAATTTAGTAACCGTTGTCTTTTCAGGCTTGGAAGCAGGATAGCAATGTTCCCTGATTCCAGATCTTTGGGCCTCAGAGAATAATGGCATTATCTAAAAATATATAGCTTTTCAAATATAAATGCATTTCACTTTGTCAGCATTTTGCCAGCTCTTCCCATGCACTGACACCAAACTTATTTTCCTTAACAAAGTCTTTGCCAGGATGGAAATCAGTATTCAGGACTAAAAAAAGCACAACAGCTTGCTGAGTCTCCTGACAATAGAGGAAAGCACAAAAATTGCATTTTTATTAGATGTATCTTTACGACAGCATTTAAATACACAGGTGAATTCCCAGTATATAAACAAATATTTATTACTAACACAATAAAATATTTATAGCATTGAAAAGGTATTCAAGAACCTAGAAACTATTGTAAGCTTCAATATCAGGGGGCTTGTAAATGAATGTGCAAATAGAAAAATTATGCCTTAATTTAAATGCATTCGTTATTTAAATGTTCTGCAGCTTTTAAATAATTTTTTAAAAAAGGCAATTGAAAACATAGAACATTTTAATAATTTAAAAGGACTTCCTGATTAATTTATAGGATTTATCTCCATTCATTTTTGCTGTAAACCTTGCACAGGTGAGTTGTGCAATTTGCTCCACAAATTATTTCCATTTGCTCCACAAATGTTTTCTTGTCTGGTAAAGTTTGACAAAGCTAAAGATCAAATTGTTACCTTGGATCAGACATGGAACCTGAGCAGCTTGCATTAAAAAGTCATGTAATTTTTTTATATAGGTGGTGTTGCAAAAGAAGGAGAATTTTACACGCGCCCATTTTGAAGACCACTTAATAGGGAAATAGCTGAGTTTTGTACTCCGAGACTGCCAACATGTCCAGTGAGTGGAGGTTGCCCGTGAATACTCCAGGCCCTGGGAGGTCAGACCAGTCCCCCTTTGTGCGAGGATGCTTTTTGTAGTCCTCTGAGGACAGTCATCCACAGCCTTGTCTTGCATTATACCTGGCTGCCTTTATGCCCCATGTTTGTGCAGTACCCAGTCCTGCTGTGTGATTAGGGCTCCTCTGAACAGCAGAAAAGCCAAGAAATAACAACAAGCTGTGTCAGAAACACAGCATTTTAGCAGGGCAGAAATTACCAATCATTGGGAGCAACTTTTCTGTTATGTCACAGGCTGTGGGTGAACCTGTGTTCAGTATAAACTTCCCTGTTGCTGACTTTTGGAGTCCTCAGCAGTACAGCCTGATTAATTCTCTGTGGGCAGTTCAGAAGCCTTAGAACCACCTTTCAAAACTCCAGCTGACAGAACAGCAAGAGGAGCATTCACCCTTGCTATTACCTTGCTGGGTACAGATGCTGAAGTTGAATCAGGCGTGTGGGACTCTGCCTCCCCACTGCTGTACCCCTCCCACCCAAACTGGATGTCAGAGCAAAGCAGATCTCTGGAGAGCACAGAAGAATTTTGATGCTTCACATTACAGCTTTAATTTCTGTCTGAGCACTTAGGAGTCCCAGGGCAGACTGGAGCTTTTCTTGTGATTTAAGACGCTGTAATATACTTGTCATCCTCTGGGCTTAAATGCCTCTCTGAAGTTATGCAACTGGTCTTTCAACTTCTAAAGTCAACTGGGAGCTAAAATCTCATGAAGTGTCCCATATCCATTTTTATTAAAGAGAAATTATGTATGCTTTTAAGTCTACTTTTAGTTTGTGCAGAATTTATCAGCTGGCCATATCTGTATTATTAATTTTTTGTAGACAGACAAACTTCATGTTTTACTTCTCAGAATATGTTAGTTATTTTCTGTACTAATTCAGTAGCAGTTAGTAAGCTGCATGTTATCACAAGGCTAAACATAATGTGAGCCTTGGAGCAGACATGAAAAGTGCTTTATTCTTGGAGAAACAGTTTGATTTTGAGGTCTATGGTCAGAGGTAAAGTCTGATCACAGCTAGAAAAATAAAACATAGAATGAAATGAAACCCAAGGAAAAGTGAAAAACAGGGCTCTAGGAAGGGAAGATATCTTAACCTATGAATGTAAGTCACAGGAATGAGTGAAGAGATGGGAAAAAAAACTCTACCAAAAGCCTCGAAAAGGACAATATTTTCCTTCCATTTTCATTCTGCACAAATCAATTTACTGCAGCTGGTTTGTTCAAGTGTTAGATTTGCCCTGGAACACTTCTGACCCTGCTGGGCTGCCAATTTCAGCATCTTTTTGTCACACTCCTGCAGCAAACACATACACAGAGGTTCAAAAGGATTTCTCATATTGCAGAAATAGCAAACAAGCCTTGAGAAACAAGATCCAAGAGCAATTGTGAGGCACAGGCTTCCTTCCCCTGGCCCCTGGCACCAACCACACACTCCAGCATAAATACCATCCCTATTTGAGAAGCACCAACTTGCTTTTTTTTCCTCTCTGTGCATCCTGATAACTCACTCTTCCCCAGCTCTTGCCTCTAGTGTTGAACCTCAGATTTTTGCTTCCTTATGGTAGGAAGAGCCCTTCCTAACAGGTTTGTGCAGTGGGGTACAGCCCAGCCAGGTGGCACAAATATCTGCGTTGTGCTGTGCCATTGTTGTCAAAGATAGAAGGCTTCATGTCCCTAAATTTATGCTTCAGCTCTCAGGATGCTCTACCTACACAGAAAAGTCACCCAAAAAGTTACAGTTTTCATATTTTTTTCTGGGAAAGCAGCCCAGGCTGTTTTCTGGCAGTAATGTTGTGGCTGATGAAGTGTCTACAGGAAAGAGCCAGAAACTCCCTGCAAGGCCCAAATGGTCCTCCTGAAGCCTCAGTGCCATTTCATTATGGGCACTAAGCGAGATGGAAATCAAGAGGGAAGTTTCATCTAAGTCTCATCATAATTCAGTGATGTGGAACTTAAGTGTGCCTACAAAATTGACTTTGTTCTTTTGCCTTTGCAAAGTCCTTCGATTTACTCAGTTCCTCTTATTTTTTCCCCTGCATTTTCCATTTGCTGCTATGTCCTCTTTTTCACCCTTTCATTTTCTCTCTGACCTCTCTTCACAGTCCCACTGCAACTGCAGCTTCTATTAAATTTGAAGAAATATACATTTCATACTGGTTTTTACAGAATAAATTCTGTAGTGATTGTGACCTGTGAAAAACTGCATAAAAGAAAGAAGTTGTAAAAAAAATAGAGGAAGTAGGTTCCAGCTATGATCCCCTGCCCTGTGAGCACAGATAATACCCGCCAGGAAAGTTTCCTCATTGTCTTGCACAGAGTTGCCTTTGCTGATTAAATTGGATCTGAATTATCTGAATTTGGGATGATTCTTAATATAACAAAGTCCCTGCAAAGAAGTTGGCAAAGGATGAGGACATTACATGGAAATTTGACAGAGCTATCTGATATAATGGATGAAAAATTGGTTTCTTCATAAACGGGGTGCTGAACTACATTGGAAGGAATGTCATCTTTCCTGATTTCAACCTCCTGCAGAGAAATTGTTCTCTGTTGCACATTATGGTCCTCTTATACACTTCTCTTTAGAGCAAAGAGTTTCCACAGGAAGAAGTGGAACCTTGGGGACATTTTAGTGTAAGTAGAGTGTTAAGCATGTATCTCCTTGTAGCCATGATATTTTATGAAAAATCCTTTCCTTGGGATTTTTTCTCCTAAGAAGCTGAGAGGCCTCAGGAACAAAATGTAAACATTGATTATCTGCTGCTGTGGAATGCAACAGGTGCATCTGTGATTGGGCCATGTGGTTGTTTCTAATTAAGGGCCAATCACAGTCAGCTGGCTTGGACTCTCTGTCCGAGACACAAGCCTTCTTTCTTTTTCTATTCTTAGCTGGCCTTCTGATGAAATCCTTTCTTCTATTCTTTTTAGTTTTAATATAATATATATTATAAAATAATAAATCAAGCCTTCTGAAACATGGAGTCAGATCCCAGTCTCTTCCCTCATCCTAAGACCCCTGTGATCACCATCACATCTCCTCATGTCTCCTGTCTTTTGCAAGGCATTGCAGAGGAACTGGAGACACAGGGCTGTGGTTTGGACCAGGTTGCCTGGATCATGCACCCTAAAAGGTAAGCACAGTTGCACTCAACTGGTAGATGCCTCCTTCTTTTCTGGACCTGGTCCAAATCCTTCATTACAGTTTCAGTACTGGAAAAGTTTCTTCTAAAATTAAAACTTATCTCTTGCAGAAGTTGAGCCTTTAAAAGAGTGGTGACACGCATTACCCTAATGCAGTGTCCTTTTTTAGGACACAATTTCAAAGATGAATCATGCTCATATGCAAAAGGTGAGAGACTCAATTTTCTCTTATCAGCCCTGTAAACAATGCACCTTCCCTGTGTCAAAAATACCCAATTAAAAGCTTAAAATAAAAACCGATCTTAAAATAGGCTTTAGTCCTGCCCATGGTTCAGTGCTGATGTTATTTCAAAGGCCCAGATTTGCCCTTCACGCTCCTGGTGCCAAGCAGCAGAGAGATGTAGGCTTTAAACACAAAGGCACAACCTTTGACAGGGACAAGAGGAGCAGCTCTCAGCCATCAGTATGACCCTCAGGAACCTGCCTTTCATCCAGGGACGGCCTCATGGAAGCAGCCTGTGGAAGGCAGAGCAGGTATCCCCTCCTTTGGGCTGCAGTGGAGCTCCTTTGGATCAAACCAATTCTCCTTCCACTGCTACAAAGCCACACAGCCATGGTGGTGACAGTGCTTGGTGGGTCACCCCTCTCCCGAAGATAAAACATCTGGGACTAAGTCTTCCACACTGGAAATTCTGGGAAATTCTTGAACTTTTGGGTGGCTGGATTCAAGGATGGCGGCATTACCTCCTACATCAGGACAAATGGAACCCTTGTGAGACCACAGAAGCAGGTGTCCATGTGAACCATGTGAACCATGTGAAGGTGTGGTACACCCTGCAGTCAACTCCAGCCACAAGGATTTTATGGATCTCCCATTTTGTACAGGAGATGGGCATAAACTGCACAACACTGCTGAGGCTGAAGCCGTTCTAGACATGTTCCTGACTTCAGTGAAATTGCATTAAAAACTCAAGTGCTAACACTTTTTCTAGATGAGATGAAAAGAAAAGAAAAAGATGAGATGGGACAAGAAGATTTACACCCTTGAGCCCAGGAACTTAGTCTGCCTAAATTCCCTAATTTGCCTCTGGATCTTATGTGACTGTGGACCTACATGAAGCAGAGCTTGCTGCTTTAAGACACACAAAAATGAGAGAAAAGAGGCTTCTGCCAGACAGAGAAAGGGCAGGGAACACAGAGGCCAAAGGAAGGGGATAAGGAACTAGCTTGAGGAGATGTGTACATGAGAGAGATTCCAATGATCTGAAAAAGCTGCAAGTTGTACGAGTGGGACCTGAATATCACAGGGGACTCCTGCCAGAGTTAAAAGGATGCATGAAGAAAATGCTGGGAGCAGATACTTATAAACTGTATTATGTCCAAACATCTCATGTTAGCTCAGGTAAAGAGGTAAACGCAAAAGTTAAGAGTAGGTTAGGCACTACTGCTTTTATTCACAAAGCAAGTTTTGCCTGAATATAAACCAACTAGAACATAAGAATTACATGTTTATTTGAAATATAAACTAAAATCTTCTCTCCTGACTAGCACGGGCTGAGGCATTTTCAGGAGCCAACACTAAATATTCCACACTGCCGCATTTGCCAAAAATGCAAAATATTACAATGCAAAGATCAGAGTAATTTTTCCCAAGAAAAGTTTGCTCTGCATCTCGTGTAGTTCTAAATTCATCTGCAAACCATTGCTTGTATTACAGCTTCCTTCTGCTATCACAGAACCACAGAACCACAGAACCACGTGGTGTTCCTGAGAGCATTGTCCAAACACTTCTTGAACTCTGAATTTGGGATGGTGCTGTGACCATTTCTCTGGGGAGCCTGTTCCAGTGCCCAGCCACCCTCTGGGTGAAGAACCTTCTCCTGATCTGTGAACACAGTGGCCTGTGAACAGTTTGGTCTGTGAACTTTGTTGAGGGGTAGACCTTGGCTGGACACCAGGCATCCACCAAGCCACTCTGGACAGGGGAAAGAAAATGTGATGGAAAATGACCCATAGGTTGAGATAAGGCAGTTTATTGAATCAAAACTGAAAGTTTGAGTGTGCACAAACAAAGAGAAAAAACACAGGATTATTCCCTACTTCCTGTGAGCCAGGGATGTTCGGCCACTTCTCAGGAAGAAGGGCTTCAGCATGTGAAACAGCTGCTCTGGAAGGCAAATATTGTAAATAACAACTGCCTCCTCCTTTCTTTAGCTTTTAGAACTTAGCTGGCATAATTTGGGATGGAGATTTCCTTTGGTTAACTTAGGTCAGCTGGCCTGGCTGTGTCCCTGCCCAGGACTTTGCACGCTCCCAGTCTATTGATGGAGACAATGTTGGGGAGGCAGTGCTGCTGCTGCTGCTGCTGCTGCTGCTGCTGAGCAGTTTCCAAAGCACTGGTGGGTTCCCAGCACCGTTCTAGATATCACTGCAAAGCACAGCACTGTGAGGGCCACTGTGGGAAAATAAACTGTATCTCAGACAGACCAACACAGCTGGGATGGCTACACTGCTGCAAAACATGTTTAAAAAATCAAGCTAAACTGATTAAAATCTCAGCCTTACCTCCACTGAGGGGTTTTGTTGGGTTTTTTTTGCTTATCACTTTGGCCAGACAAACCAAGTCACGTGGGCAATTAGACACTGAAGCTGCAATTGCATGCCTAAGACCAAATGCCTTTTGGAGCTCCTTCCTCTCATGCAAATTCCCACACTGCATCACATGGCTGCTCACTTCATTGAAATCTTGTTGACAGTAATGCTGAGTACCAGATGTTTAGGGATTACCTACAAGGGGGCCTGATGTTGGAGAGAGAGTTATGAGATGATCTTTCTCCTCAGAAACTTTCCTCCTGGCAATGAAAACAAGTCCCGAAACTCGATGATTTGCAGTTTTCCAACTGTTTGTTGATAGCCTTAAATTCCAAAGTTCTGGTATTCCAAGTTTCTTCCACATAAACATGCAGTCTGGTTTAGGATCCTATTAAACTCTACTTCAACAATTTTTAATGGCACAGAGATGTAAATTCTAATTTTTTTACAATAAAGAATATATTTCCTAGTTTCTCTTTTTAATCTCCTTCCTTCAGGTTCATTGGTTCCTCAATAATGACCTCCTATTTGCCATTTCAAATCCTCTGTATTGTTCCTATTTCATTTTGATAAAATGAAACCCTTGAAAGAATAGCCCTTATAGACTTTAATGCCTTCATATGAGATTTTCCTTAATAGTCTTTGACAAGCAGATCTCCCAAAGGCTGTCAAGGACAGTTTCTCTTAGTAACTCATGCTTGGGCCATTCAGTGACCCCCCCAATGTCCTGGCAAGGTGCACCAACCTCACTTTCAGAGGATTTTTTCCCCAGAACCACAGATCATTTACTGGACCTCCATGGTGTTGGATTCATCAGAGCAGCAGCATGCCTATTTATGTGTTCTCTGGAAAAACAATGTGATTCTCTGCAGGAGAGCCAGCCCTGGTACTGGTCTGCTGATTGTTTCTGGGTATGTTACACACCACCAGTGACTATTGTTACTGTGCTATCAAACACTACCAATAAGCAGTAATAAAAAAGTCAGGAAATATCTTCCCTCAAATGAAAGCCAGTGGAAGCTATCGGACTGTAATGGACCGTAAATGTTATTTCTTCTTTCCTGTTTGTTGGTATTCTTATAGCTTTAAATGAAGGAAAGATTTCTAGAAATACTTTTATCCCTTTTCATCATTTTTATTCCCAGCAGCAATAATGATACACTACTCTGGTTCTTTGAAGAACTGGAAAGGGCATGAAAAAGTGGAATGAGAGTAGTGTGTCCAGATGCTAGATATAACTTCAGCTTCCCAAGAAATAACCCTGTTTAATTTATTTTAATACTGGTAATCACACTCTGTGCTATCTAATGCTGAATCTAGCATCAAATCTTCCCATTTGGAAGCAATCCCTACAAAATGTGTCAAGAATGGGTGAATACCATAACAAGAACCTGGGGATAAAGAGCACCAAATGCATGTTTTCCTTTGGCAAATACCTACATAAAGGCAGACTTTTTAACTTCCTCAGAAATATTTTGCTGATACCAGTTTCTTCCCTCAGCCTTTACACAACATGCATTTTGAAGAGAATAAACAGTAGTTTTTTCTTTAATAACTATTGTATATAACACTCAGAATTTTATTGCTGGGGTAAAGGAGGATTAGTTGCTCTATTAAAGAGTTTAGGATTTGTGAATTTTCTTCAGAACAATTTGTCTCCCTCAAACAGTACTTCTTCAGGACTTGCACTGTTCTTTTTCATTTTCTGCTACTTCTCATAGTGCAGTTGCTCTTGAATTTTACAAATTAATCTGTATCTTTCCTTTTGAGGACTCTGTTTTCCTGCAACATCTTAATTACTCTGCTGGACTAAACCAGGATTATTGAGGAGCCTGGAAAGGAGGAGGCTTTAGCTGAATCTGAGAGCTTACTACTTGTCAAAATACTCTGTAATCCTTGGTAGGATTATTCTCTGCAGTGTTTCCTTGCTGCTAAATGACAAACAAATAAAATTTGCTGTTTCAATACAGCATGAAATGTTTTTTTTCACTTTTAATAGACCTGAGGCAATGTTTGACAAAGATACCAGAAGGAAGAACAATGAGGAGGAAGAACAAAGGCAAGGGTGTGTCAGATTTGTGGGAGCTTAATCCTGCACCCCAAAGAGTTAGACTACAACAGGTCCAACTGTGACAGGTCTGTCTCATAGAGGTTTTTTTCTGATCTTGAAACTGAAATGTGCCTTTGAGGTGGCTGGACAAAGCTCCCCAAATTCTGCATGCTGGGAATCTCAGTCAGCACTAATTCAATGCCAGAAGTAGTGTCAGGGAAGGCAGTAAATATAAATAATAGCTAAAGAAATCTTTTAAAAGGCAGCCCAGAATAGATGTTTTGGGTGAAAATTTGGTGTGGAAGACAGACACTCATTTTGGGAAGATGGGAGAGTGAGATCATGGATTAATAGCTCTCAGTGCAAACAGCTGTCATTTTTCTAGGAAAAATTGAATTGCAACCTACAGACAGGTACTGGAGTGATGCTTTTTTACGGGCCTATGGAGTTCTTTTCCCTGCACCATAACAGACTGGGCCAGGTGTGCCTTCTAGTGATGAAACTCTGGGCCAAGAGGGGCACACCAAGATTTATGCGTCAAAATACTTCATGAGACACAACCTTCAGAAAAGGTTATAAAAGCACAACTATAATTTCATTTCAAATAAGTACTGTCATGAAACTCTGAAGACTTCCCTGTTTTTGTGGTAATGTGGAACAGTGATGGACATAATACAGAAATCCACACATGCATACTTTTGCAATTACATTCAGCACATCTTCCAGCTACCTTTATCTCCCAGAAAGTTATACATGCATATTTTTTATCTGTTTCAATTTAGGGAAATTTTACCATTTGAGATTTTTTAGGATTCCAGTCTGAGTTTGCATATATTCCTGGATCATTTTACTGCTGGTTAGCCTGAAGAACAGTGCCAGGAGGCAGACTCTGGCTATTTTCCTGGTTCTCAGGTGTTCTGGTGGGATCTCAGTGCTACACATACTCCTTCCCAGAGCACTTTGTTGATATCTGCACCTGCAAGTGCAGCTTGTCTTTCCCTTTGTTATCACTGTCACCATGTTTTCCTTGTAAATTCTTCATACAAAAATTACAGGTTTCTTCCCATGTTTTTTTTCCCAGGAATGCTCTTCTTGGTTCTCAAGTGCTTGATGTCCTGCTTGTGCTTTTTGGCAGTCTCTTCTAGACCTTCATTCATTTTCCAGGACCTGCTTCACACCACTGTACTATTCACCTTGTTCCGTGACAGGATGTGCCAGATGATTTCAGCACAGTAAAGTTTTGGAGATAACACGTGGTTCTTACAATTTCTTCTGCCTCTGCTTTTTACCCTAGTATAAAAAAAGCCACTGTAGCTTCTAGCTCTGTTTTTTAAGGAGTATTCACCATATTAAATATAGATTCCATGTGCACACCAGTAACTTACTCAGATCATATGCTTTACATGGTTGTGCTAGTAAAAGCCACAGATTTTTTCTTGCTATAGAAGGGGGAAGCAATATGTGTGAACTCCAGTCTCAGTGCATTAATCTGCATTGAAAAAACAACAAAATGGTCCTTCTTCCCAACAGCATTTAAGTCATAAAACCCATAGCAGCAGTAAAGGATGAACTTCTGAAATTCTTTAGAAAATACACATCAAGCCTGTTAAATTTTGATCCAAATAATCTAAGTCTTTAGAGAACTGAGCTGAGAATACACCTGGTCTGGGTCAGGTTTTGCCTGTGATGGTAACAGGGGACTGAACTCCCCCAGGCCTTATCTTGACCTGTGAACCTCTCAATAGATTTTTTCTCCCTTGTCCAGCTGAGGAGGGGAGGGATGGAACAGCTTTGGTGGGTGCCTGGCATCCAGCCAGGGAATAACCCCTGACAGGGTTACACAGGGTTCATTGAATCTCTGCATTGACTTAGATGGCTGCCAGTGTGGATCTAAGAATATCTGCCCTAAATTTGTTTTAGCACTCCAAATACTACAAACACTCATCCCAATTGCTTTCCAAAGGGATTATTTTTCTCTACTGAAAAGCAGCCAGCTCCACAAAGCTGCTTGAACTCGGTTATGGCCCGAGCCAAGTTGATTTTTAACATTAAATAATGTTTCTAAATTGCTTTGGGGTTCACGGATGACAGTCCTTAGGAATTTGCAAAGAAGGGTTTAATTCTGCAAACACCCAAGTCACGCACAAACAGTTCTCACTCAGTGATACTGCCTCTAATTTTCACTCTGGGACCATGGATTTTTTTGTGTGCAATATCAGATTAGAAGCCTTTTTGTGTGCAATATCAGATTAGCAGCCTATCAACTCCAAACCTGCGAGTAACTCTCATGAAAAATAACGTTAGCTTGAAAACTATGACATTTTAAAGATTCCTTTACCATGCTAATATTCTATTGATAACTATGCTTTCTTTTCATTTTTTAAGCCCAACCTTGAAAATAAAAATGACAAAAATCTTCATTTTTTTAAAAACTAAAAGTTTGCTTTGGAATGGCCTGCTCCTCCAAGAAAAGAATCTTCAGGATAAATACAACAGCAATTAAGTGCTGGTAACACAAATGTTTTGCTTAGGATAGAGGCTGTTTTCCTGTGGAGAGGGAGGTCCTTGAGAAATGGGCTAATCTCTGCCAGCTCCACTTGGGTACAATGATACTTAAAATCACTCTCAGCATACTGGTATCTTTGACTTTTTATCAGGACTTGTCCAGTGATGGAGATACTGCAGTGCTCCTCAGCATACTCCTCCAAAGCTTCAGTATTTTAAAATAAAACCTTCTTCCCATCTCTCCATTTTACCAAATTGCTTCTGATCCAGCTTATGTGGGATACAGAGCATCTCATTCCTGGGAGAGGCAGCAGACAAGGGGAGAGGAGATTTCTGCTGTGAAGTGACATTTGGCCTCCATGGGCCATTGTTGGGAAGGATGAAAGTTTGACAAGAAAGTGTCACAGATATGTATGCTTAGCAGAAAGATTTTTAAATGTAGAGTCTGATGAAAGAATAGAGATGGAAGCAAGTTTTGATATAGAAGGAAAGAATTGCTGAGCCGGTCTTACTGGCTAGCCAAGGAGGCAAAGGGTGTGTTAGTTAGAAGGGGTTTTTATGACTTAGAGCAAAAGACTTCAAGCAAGAAGACGTTTTTACCAAGCAGAAAGATTGCACAGGCAAACAAGCCTGCCGACGTGGCAAGTAGGAAAAAAGTCTCAGAACTTTCTACTGCAAGAAAACTGAAACCCAACTTCTAGCTTAAACTGTAATGTACTAACTTTTAGTGATTGGAGAATAGTAACATGAACATGGTAATTATAGTAGTTATGATAAGCTATAGGTAGAAGTTAAGGTATAGATTGGTTCCACTCTATTAAGATGCTCAGCAGAGAAAAGTATAAAATGCATTGTAACCTAAACTAAGGGTCTCCAGGCCTGCCTGCAGCTGGAGCTGACAGCTGTGGGCACAGGCTCTGCCACCCACAACCCTGGACTGCTGTAACATCCTGGATGGAATAAACTGCATTTTGGAGAGCTGCCTGGGGTCCCACATCCCTCATTTCGGCTCTTACAGGCCATCTCCTCGCTGGACTGAACAACTGGTTTTCTCTCAAGCTTTCCTATTACACCACATTTTCTGAATCTCTGATTGGCCCAATTGTTTGCCTTTGCTGCTCTCCAGTGTAGCCCACTTGTTTTGGGAACAGCAGTACCCAAATCTGGGGATTGCTCCAGCTAGGCTTTCACTGGCTCTTATGACACATTTCTTTCATTATTTATTTAATGTCTTATCTACATATCACGGCTCTGCATCCTGCAAAGGTGATTGCTTTTGTTTTTTGGAGAATGATGACACTGCTTACTCCTGTTGTGCTTGAAAACCACTGCATCTCTTACATCAGTTTCTGCCACATTTTGGACTATTTGTGTAACAATGTCACACAAAGTTAAGCACATCCTGCTCAGTGCTTTTTGAGAGCTGCTGCTCCTGCTGAAAGATGCTGCAGTTGTGCCACTGGATCATCCAGTGACAAGCTGGGTGTCTGTAGTTTATGAAAACACTGACACAGGTTTGCACAGAGACACACATATCATTGTAGGCCATGCTCAAACATCAAGACAAGCTGGACAAGCCGGCAGGCAGTGTGGGTCCTGCTAGGAATTGCATGCACTGAATGTGGATAACAAAGATATGCAGATAAAAGGACATGACAGAAATGCATGATAAAATGTACATGGAACTCATCAGAACTCATCAGAAAGGGAAGCTGTGGCTGGGGTTGGTTTTGTTTCCTGGGCATTTTGGCTCAGTGTGTTCTGCTCAGTCTCCTGCAGAGAGGGAAGCTCAGCACTCACCACACTGCCTGGATAAATAAATCCAAGTGATGGCTCCAGTGCCAAATTGGGATTTTTTGTGAGCAGACTGTGCCTTACCTGGATGAACTGAATTAGAAAGAGGACCTGGAAAAGGCACCTGTGTCTGGAAGGCGAACAATGTGCTGCACAGCCAGTGGCTGGGAGAAAAAGTTACAGAAACTTGCCAGCTACAAATCTCAGAATATGCTACATATCTTAGAATTTTGCTCCAATTTACAAGATCAGTTTGAGCTCTAAACATGTCCTACAGCTCCTTTGTTACATGTAGATAAGCACCCTCCTTAGTTCTCCATTCCTATAACTGATGCAAGCACAGAGCAGTTTCAGGTGCAGGACCCCCATGTGGAGCTCCCTGCTGGAAATTAAACCATGGTCTTCATTCTGTGAGCAGGGCTATGGGCGCTGGTGCTCTCTTGCCCTACCAGTGTCCCCCAGATGAAATTTCCCTCTCTTGCTTTGAGATCCCCATGAAAAAAAGCACTGAAAGCCTTATGTGATGTCCCTTGCTTTCCCCTCTGTCCACAGTCTCCTGCCTTTGTCCTAGGAGGGAATTATTTTGTTTTGACACGATTTGTTCAAGGCAAATTGATGTTGGCTTTTTCCTGACACTGTTTTATCCCTCTGTAATCCATTTCAAACACATGAAAGAACTCCATAAATATATAAATGAATTAACCAAATATTTCCTACCTAATCTTTAATGCAGTCTACTCACAGTTCATAAAAATATTTACGCAGAGACACATTATTGTGTTTTTCTGATCCTTTCTGAGCCTACGTAAATGCTTAACATAGCTGCTCTCTGCACAAATTAAATAAGATAATTCCCTGTAAATGAAGTAAAAAGCTGAGACTTAATTTGTGAGGCCAGTCACTCACAGAAAATCCTGGCTCAGTCTTTTCCAAAGGCTGAAGAGGGTTTGGCTCTAAATATTACAACTCTGATTTTGCCCCTGAACTCCTTTGAACATTTATTCAAGTGTTGAAAAAATTTTAAATTATAATATCAAGTACTGCATTATGCAGCAAGGTCTGTAAATCTTTTTGGCGAACTTCAGGAGTTTCGTGAGTGTATTCAGCAAGTACATAGGAAATATTTAATAAGTTTATTTATAAAGCATTATAAAGGGTCATAAATGGTTTAAGGGCATGTAATAAAGAGATAAGTAAGTGTTAAGAAGTATTTATCACATCAGTCTAATCTCCAAGTACAGGGTTTAATTAGCATTTCAACAAAGTGTCCTGCTCTCTCTGCCATCACATTGTGAATGTTACACTTCTCAGCAAGGCTAGGATAAGATGTGCTACTCCTCCTGGAGCATTTCTACTACAGCAATAATTCATGGTTTGGATGCCAGGATGCTGGGACTTTGATTAATGTAATGACATACTTTATGGTATCCCTGGCAGAAGCTAGGAGAGATCACAATTTATACTGAAAAGTGAATTCAGGATTCTTATTCAGAGCAGAAGCTTTCAAGATAAATGATACAGTGCCCTACGGCTTCTTGCAATGGTTACTGATTGTATTTTATTACACAGAGCCGTAACTTGACCTTAAGAAATACTGCATACATTCAAGATGCTATTTATCAGGTGGCTTATGTATCAAAGAAAAAACTCTCATGCCAGCACTCAGACACTAAAGCAGCCCTCAGAAACCACAGCCAGGTACACCATCCCTTCGTGCTCTGTGAGAGGACCTGCTCCAACAGCTGAGATTTCATCCCGTCTCCCCAGAGATGTGCAGGAGCAGAAGGATCTGTTCTCCAGCCCCCCACAGAACCACAGGGAAGCCACCCAAAGGGCCTCTGCCATGGACAGGAACTTTCCAACCAAAATAAATCCCAGGCCTCCCTCCAACCTCCAAGCCATTGTATCTTAAACACAGGAAGGATTTTTGTCTCACAGAATAACACAAATGATAATGATGTAGTCTTTTTTTACAAGAGCAGCTAAACAGCATTATATCACTGCCAACGAGATGGGGAGTAAATGAAAACTAACACTGAGTATCATAAATTATTGTTTATCACTAGACAAATAAATGGCTGTCTTTGAAAGCGGGCCTACTTGTATGGTTAAAGTTTAAACCAGCATTTATAGTAGCAATTTAAACTCTTAAAATATACGCTTTAAAAATAAAAAGACTTACTGTACTGTCCCTCAGCTGCATTTCTCCAGAATAGTCTTAAATCATTCCAATTACTTAATGCAGTCTGTAATTTATCAGCCCAAATAAGTCAGGCTTCTCAAACCCAGACCCAGATACATGTAATTGTTAAATTACATAAACTTCATGTATATTATGAATTATTCAGATATCAAATGGACTCTTTAGAATTAAAAAGTGGTTTTTAATATGCAAATAGCCTATTGATTACACATACCTGATTTTTTCTTCCTAAGGTCCTATGCATTTTTCTGGGAAAAGAGTTATCAAAACAGGACTTGGAGTAAATGTTGCAAATTAGGAATGGAAAAAGAAAAAAAAAGAGCATGAACCTGATGCAATCCATCAAGGCACACATGAAAATCTCACCCATGTCTGCAGTGAACATCCAGAACTCCCTGTGCATTCAGAAGTTGTGATGTTCTGAGTCATCCCCTTGGCCCACACAGACAGTCCCTGCCCACACAGACACACTGCAACATTATACACCTCCCACGACTTTGGTAACATAAATATTACAATTTAGAACTTGAGTAGTATTTTCCTTTTTGCACTTCTTTACAGGCATTACTTACTTAATCCACGCACCAGACCAGACAAGCATTACTAGCTCTGTTAATCCACACTTGGTTATCACAACGGCCCATTAACATTACACAACAGGTGAGAAGCAGGATTGGAAGATCCCATTGGGATCCAGAGTGCTCTCAAGAACTTGTCAGAGTGTCAGACTGCCAGAGGGCAATTTTGGAGACTCATATTCAGGGTGACTGTGACTCTGCTGCCAAGGAGAGGTGGTTGTGATGGTGCCAAGTGATATACGACTGGCTAAACAAGAGCTGAACCTCCATTGCACCTTTTAATTCATATTGTGCTTACTCTTTTCCTGCTGGAAATTGTTATACATACAGGCTTTTTTCCAACTTTCGTGCTGAAATCTTTGAACACCAGATTTCACTGAAGTAAAGAATAAATTTCCGTTTGGTATTACGAAATACAATAGAAAAAATAATTTCTGTTGTAATAACGACTTCTTACCAAAGTTTCCTTTGTGCATAAAAGGTATTACAGAATTTTAGGAAACACTTAATTTGATTAACAGTCTTCTACATTAATCCTTTGCTCAGTCACTCTTGAAAGCTGCATTAATTTAGCAGAAGCCTTGCCAGGCTGCCTGCATGGCCATGGATCAATATCCCAAAAGCCAACCATGCATAAGCTTTGATTGTGACTTTAAGATCAAGTAGGAAAGTCCATCTAATATGAATACTGAAATACCCAAAAATTTATGCCTGCTTTTCTAGATTACAGGGCTTAAAAATGAGCTATCAACAGAGGCTACAACCTCATATTACACTTTTGATATTGTTTCTGACTATGAATAGAAAAGTATTTTGAGTCTTGGATACTGCCCCAAGTTTTAGGCAACACAGACATAGTTGATCCTAGGGGCCAATATGGATTTTATAGAGTGGTATTACACAGCTATACTTTGCAAAAATTACACCTCTACACAGCCATCTCCTCTTTACATGGGGGTAATGGAAATGATGAATATTATCATGTCTTTTCCAAGATCCCTGCCAAATTCCTCCCCAGGAAGAAGGAGCAAAGCTCCTGGAGGAGCCTTTGAGGAGAACTCTTTTGCATTTCTCAGTGAGACAGTAAGCTACAGGGCAAGAAGAGTGGTCTTCCTTCTTCTAAAAATAGCTTTTTCAGTGTAAACAATCATAAATGTACACTCACAGAGCCTTACCAACACTACTGGGACTTCAGAGTCTGTAATTGCTAAATTTAACCCTGCAAACCCATCATAAAGAGTTCAAACCAATACAGCTAGGTTAAGCACATAGTTAGGAAATTGAAAATAGACGATGGCTATAATAACAGAAGGGAAAATGACAGAAGAAATTAAAGAAGACCTGATGTTCACAGGAGAGCATTTAGATCCTTTACTGAAAAAAGCCTTGGGGAATATTTGCAAAACAAGGATTAGCATTACTGCCACTGTTCTTGGGATTCATTATTCACGGTGAACCTGTCTATAACTAACAGCTATTTAGTAGTAAACTGTTTCTTTGATGTGGATAATGAATTATATAAGAACAATTATTACTATTGAATTTTCTGTTAGGTCTGTTAGACCTAAAAGGGGAGGGAATGGAGGGCAGGAGCATGGAAATGCTCTGTTTGAATTTGTGTCTTAGAGACCTCTGCTGAAGTGTTTTCTTGTTTCCTGCTACTCTATTGCACAGATGGGAATCTAGGATGGAGCACAGTAGAAACTTTAACATATTACTTCAAAATCCAAACACTGGAATTAACTAGTTTGTTGAAAGATTGCCTTCACACTACAAACTGTCAATCCTACTGCCCTTCTGAACAGCCCAGGATTCTGGGTTCAGATTCATGTCCAGAACCAGGAGGAAGGTTTAATGTTTAAATGAGCTTACTCAAACTGATACAGATCTGCATGTAAGGGTATGTTATTCTAGTTCTCAGCATTTTATTTTGCAAGTAGGACGCAGCTTTCTTCTGTGCTTTTTACTATTTCGCTCCTCCATTTTTCCTTTGTGCTTTGGTCTTACTTTTTTTTTACCTCATTGTCATTTTTACATTTATAACTTGAATTCCATAATTTTTTCAGTTGCCCATGCCAGGTTTATTTTCCCTTGTGAGCTTTTTTCTCTGACACGAGTTAGTTTCTCTCTAACTGACCAACTCAAATCTTCAGTTTTCTTACACAGCTTGCCCAAAGTAAATTTTGCCTTCATGTTAAATCTCTGTCCCACCTTCATACACTCTCTACCTTGGTGTACTGAGTGATAAGTAAGAGTCAACCAGTGCCATTTGTCTCAGCTAGATGTCTCATTGCTGCCTGAACTGACAACCAGATCAGCAGATAGCTCGTGTTCCTGGGCAGACAGAGTGGAAGGAAGGTGGTCAATAACCTGAGCTTCATGAACCTAAGCTTCTTACTTAGAGCAGGCTGAACTTGTAATCCAGGAGTGGGAGAACAGGGCATGTAGCAGGATTTGTAGGCCAGAGGACCTGTATGAGTTTTCTCATGATATATTCCAGAAATGTGAAACTTTAATACAGCTCTTCAATCACTTGACTTCACATTTCAATCAACTGCCTTTTTTAACTGCTGTAATTCTATCTCTCTGAGAATGTACAGCTTTTGAATGTGGAATAGATAACTTGATCCATGAAGTTCTATGAGTAGATTCAGCTAAATGCTGCTAAGCCCAGGAATAAAACCAGCTCAAAGATGGGCTGTACCATGTAGTTATGATGGATAGCACAGAAATTTCATGCAGTCTGCTTCCTGAATCTCATCACCAAACACTACAGCTTCCTGGCAGTGCTCTCTAAAACAGCTGGTCCCTTCATGCAGAAAAGTCAGATTCTCTTCTGCACTTTCTGCCAGGGAAAAAGTCATCATGATGTTTTCTACTGGAAAACAGCACCATTATTTCATGTAGTTTATTGATCTCAGATCATGAGTGTTCTATACAGCATCCTCTGGAACCTGCAGTGACAAACACACACAGATGTGCATCCTATCTGTCCTGTTTGCAGCCTAGGTTAACAGGAAAGAAACATGAATGTCTGTTTGCAAGACCACAGTGTGTTTGTACATGGCTGTCCTTCACTTTAACACTACCTCTCAGTGGTTTCACAGCTCCTCTCATTCAAATCCACCTTGCATTGAGACTGCAGAGGTGCTCCTCTGCAGAGGGAGGTGTCCTTCAGACTGGTGTGGCTGCTTCTGCTGGAATCAGCTCCCCAGGGGCACCTGTAACCCTGCACTGGCCATGACCAGAGGGACTGGAGAGCACTGAAGGTGTCTCCTGCTTCTTGACACCTGGAACCAACTTTATGTAAACAGGAGACAATCTGACCAAAAGCAGCCATGGCATAAAGGGACTCTCTTTCAATCTACACAACTCGCTGTTAGCATGGATAGGAGTAGCTGTGGGATTGAGAACTATTTACAGCAAGCAGAAAAAACACACTGGTGCCAGTGGAAACTCAGGAGTGACTCCCCAGCTCTCTGAACTGTGTCATCAATGCTGCCTTTTTTTTACAACACATGGGAAATGTCCTAACAAACTGAAGATTCCTGGAGGAACTAAAACGAGTACACAGAACAATATTTCCTACAGGGACAGCCAGACTAAGGTCTGAGCTAATTTTGCCCCTCTGGAGAGCCTTCATTAAGCCTGAAGGCAGCACTGCACAGAGGCAGAGAAATAGATTCTGTATAATGGATCTAAGCCATCAGATATTCAGCATGGAGATTATCATGGCATGTATCACATCTTCAGTGGTCACAAAACAAAAACTTATTGCATGTTGGATATTTAAACACAAAAAACTCTGCATCATCCAATACACAGCTGGGACATATGAGGAAGGATTTGGATTAATCTTACATTATAAATGGGTTGAAATATACCAAAGTATTGTAAGTTTTTGGGAATACATTAAATATAGCATAGGAAGCTGTTTGATCTACTGGGATGGATGCAAGGCCTGTGGGCAAGCACCCAAATCAGAGATGGATGCTTGAGGAGCAGTGCACCCCCCAGCAGGTAAGCAGGACCCTTCTCAGATTTTTGGGCCAATGAAGCACTGACTGCAGAATAAAGACATTTAAAATGGATATTTTCCTTGGGCTTGACAGTAATGTGTACTTTCAGAAAACAGCATACTGAAACCACTTACACATGTTCAGGTTTGAAATCCAGTACGGAGCCTGCACATTGTGAGATACAATGGATGCTTGTTGCAACTGTAATTGTCTGTTTATTTGCATGCCACTGAGTATCATCAGACACTCACACAGCCAGCAGCACAAGGCTGGGAAGACAATAATGCAGTGTCAAAACCAAGTCAAACCGTGTCAGCACAAATGATACACTGCAAACCAAAATAAATTGAACGTGAAGTCTTAAGCCAGCAGGGAAGGCAAGCTTGGAGAGCTCACAAAATCAAGGGGCTCTGAGGATATTCCTAATTACTCTGAGAAATTACACGTTAAGAGCATATTTGCTCATCCACGCTTCACCTCATGTTCAACAGGTGGGCATGGTAGGCAACCAAGGCAATCAAGGCAGGCACCAAAGAGCTACCAGAGCTCCCACTTTAGTCATGATGGGTCAGTGCCATCTAGGAAGAGACAAATGCCACTGAAATGAGTGCCTCCATCAGGATTAGCAGCTTCCTCAGAGATTTCAATGCTAGGGTTGGTCCTGCTGGTTCACTGCCAGACTCTGAGGAGGAGAAGCAAATATCTGAGAAGCAGATCCAACATCCAACCTGCCAAGGCCCTGCTCGCCCACCTGCAGTGGGTGCCTGGGATGCTCCTCCTGGGATATCAGCCCTTGCACAGGAGCTGCTTTGCCAGACAAGTCTCCATGTTCCACAGCCACTGAAGCTGGAGTTATTAGTGTTTTCCTCCAGGCCCTCATGCAGACAGCTGGGGCACCTTCCCTTTAAAATAAATACACCTGTCACAGCTTCCATCTTGCAGGGAGAATGAATACCTTCAGCAGGGAATTTCTTGTATTTGGTTTCAGACCTCAGGGCAATATTTTTCTAAACATCTGAACTTTAGATGTTATTTTATTTTTCTGCTGGGAGAAAGGGACGCAGAAAGACATCCTTTGAATGCTGAAAAAATATTTTTACAACCTTTTGAAAGGGAACGGGTCTGCAGCTTGAGGTAAGAAATCAAATTCTTTCTGAGAATAAAGTATACTCTTCAATTCAGTTAAAAATACCAATTAATCTTTCCTTTTTGTACAAGAGACAGCCTCCTTTACTGATTTCACTTACAAAACATTTGACAATACATTTTTCATACAGACATGGTTTGCTAATTGCCATGGTGAGTGATTTCAGTTAGCTGCATTTATTTATGAATCTTTAAAGCATATTTTTTCTTGTAATCAATTAATTCATCTATTATCTGATATATACAGTATCTAATGTATTATCTAATATATACAGTAAAACTGTATATAATATCATTATATTTTTGAAATATTTTTGTTGGATTTTTTTACTCTCCACTGTACATTGGAAGTCTTCTATGGAATTTTTTTCCTTCTTTCCGACAAAAAAATTAGTTTTAGCTGTTTAATTGTAATTGTTTTATGAAGTTAACAAACATTCATATTATTGCTGTTGTAGTTGTTACTGTTGTTGTTACTGAACTTGCAGCAATTGTTGCAGTATCCTCCTTTCTTTGCTCAACAAGAGAGAATTAGCTCATTGTTTTCATGCCCATGAGCAAAACCTGGGGAAAATCCATCATTTTCATGAGAAATGTGATCACAGCAGGGGAGAAACACAGCATGGGAAACCCTGAAACATTCACTGGGAAGTTGTGTGTGCCCTTGTTAATCCACATGGAAGTGCAAAGAAGTGTGGCCATGAAAGGTGCCTGCTGTTACACATCTGTTGCTTTGCTTGTTCTTCTCCACTGCTGCAAAAATGGCTGTTTGTCCCCAGTTTGGTTTTTTTTTTTTGACATAATAAAGGAAAACAAGTTTTTCCATACAATGAAAATAGTAATACTAATATCAAGGCTGTGGAAAGTCATGAAGGGAGGAGGTTCCTAAAAAGATAAATAAGTAAATCCAATTCCAGCATTAGACCAGCTAAGGAGTACTAAGCTGCCTAATTTTTCTTTTCTTAGTAAGTCAACAGTTCTCACCATTATTGTTTTTCATTAATATTTGACTTGTGGAGTCTTATTACTGTGTAAAACTCAGTTTCTCTCATTTTAAAGTTTGTTTCCCTCTGAGAGAAAGGAAAAGTAAATATCAGTTCAAAAGCAAAGGGTAATTTATTTTTTAAGTTATTACAAATTTGGTATTATAAATATAATCTCATTAGCCTAAGCAGTGTAGTAATTTTTTAAGTTCCTCAGGGCAAGGCTTAGCAGTCCCCTGAAAAAAGACATTTCTAGGAAAAGAAACTGTTTATTGGCTTGTGATTCACCAAGGCACTAATTTTCAAATGCACACAAAAATAAATCCCTAGAACTATTTAGTACTGAAGTGCTTTTATAATAAGTAATTTTATTCAGCAATAGATGCAGATATCTGTGCTATCATGGGCCATACAAGTGATTACACCCAACATTATTACTACACATTGCCATGATTTTGGCTTGGTCCCTAAAATCCCCAATCTGTTGTGCAGCTGGAACAGAAACCACTGCAGCCACAGAGCTGCCTCCTCTGGGACACTTGTGCCCAGGTGAAATGGGATTGTTTGCACGGAGAAAGGGGACGGGAGAGAAAGCATCAGAGTTTTGCAACCAGCTTTCTACAGCAACGTCCTATATCACCCTGGGTCAAATGGGGACCTCTGCCTAGTAAGGGAAAAGGTTTTGGTCCTTCACAGAACATTATATGTGATCATTCACATAGGAGGCCAAGTCTATCAGACTGGAGATACCAGTACAGTAGAATCACTTATTGTGGTTTTTAGTATAATTTCACACTTTTATTTTCTCCCCAGCAGTTTAAAATAACATGAAACAAATTCTAGCTCCCCAATTTCCCTTTCTGTTGTGGAGGAATGGGCAAGTTACCCATCATTTTTAGCACAGAGCCAAGGCTGTGGCATTGTGTCAGTGAAGCCCCTGCACAGCAGACCCATGAGATCACCTGACAATGCTCACAATGATGATGAAATGCCCAGTGGGGATAAGTCTCCGACCAGGTCATTTTATTATTACTAAATATACATAATATTGACATTAATTACATTTTAAGATAGATAAAACCAGAAGTTAGATTTTCTTTTGGTCTTATCTGTCTCTAGCAGCATCCTGGCCCTAACAGAACAACACCCAATGCATATTTCTCCCACTGTCTGCTAAGTGTCTGAGTTTCTCCCTTAATTGCTGTGAAACAAGGAACTTTTCACTTCCTTCTGTTGTTTAGGGATTGAGACAATTTACGTCCAGTGAACACAGACCCAGTAATATGCATTTTGGGGCTGAAATTATGTCTTCCATGTTCTGCAGTTACTATGGTTACCATCCCACAGCATCCCTGCATGCATGGCTAAAAGAAACAGCAAAAAAAAAAAAGAATGTCCAGGTAAGAAACAAAAGAGGAGTCTGGGCCTATTAAAAAATACAAAGTACAATTGCAGGAATCAAAAAGACTTATTTTCCACAATGACAAAGGAAGATGGATGTCCCCATGGTTTTGTTGATAAATTTCCCTACTTTGGCTTTAAATGCTGGAGTAAATTTTTGTCCCATCTAGAACTGGGAAGATGGATGAGACACTCAAGCTCCAGAAAGCAGCCAGTGTCAGTGCATGCCTGGGAAGGGGAGAGCAGCTCTTGCTTTATTCCAGTAGGAAGCTAATTACCTGAAGCCATGAGCCACGTCACTGCTGGGTTCCTAATGCCAGCCTGGGCAGTCTGCCATCCTCACAGGGGTTAGGAGAACAGCAGGGCTTACGATGACAGCTGGAAACCCAAGCCCTGCTCTGGATTGGGCACAGAATAACAGAAGGACTTGGTGGCTACAGTGGAATTCTGTCAGAATTCTGTGTCTCAGACCACAGATGCAATATTCAACATCAGGCCAAACCCTGAGAGGTGCCTGCATCTGAATTGTTCCCCACAGTGAGTGCTCTGTATTTGATTTGTGCAGCTTAGGGCCTTCTTTGGACCTAACCATGACCAATGACCTCATCCAGACCCTCCCCAGCCCTGGGAGGAGATGGATGTAGACAACTTCCCTGGATGCACCTGACTACGCTGTCTGGAGAGATCCCTGTACTGCAGGCATGTCCAGGTGTCTCTCCAGGAATGTACTTCATGTTGGTGGGGTCAGGGACGTTCCTGAAACATCATGGGTGACAGCACTAGCCCTGACCAAGGAGGGAGACTTGATGGAAATCCAATTCTCAAAAGACAGAAGGTGCTCTACCCCATAGGGAATGCTGGCATTTGGCAGGAGGTAACTGGAGACCAACTGGAGCAGAGAGAGTGACCAAAACATAAACTGTATCTGTTTGCCAAGGCAGAGGTGGTGACCTGAGCTCCCACCTTTCCACGGAGCCAAAGGCTTCACATGGCTGCAACCTCAGTGAAGGAGGGGGGAACCTTCCCTGGGAGGTGAGTGATGTGAGTCTGACCAACCCACAGGCTGAGTGAGCACCTGCCCTCATCTCTGCCCTGCAAACCCCTGCTTGTGGTGAGAAACATCCTCACCTTCAGGCAAAGACATCACTAACTGAAAGCCACGACAGCTGGGATCTGAATTGGATACTAGGATTGATTACTAGGATTGATTACTAGATACTGGGATTGATTACTATAATTTCAACAACTGAGCAACTAAATAAAAAACATCCTGCAAGTGGAAATAGCATTTAAAAAATCCCCAGTATTAAAAAAGTCACACATTTTCCACTTTGACTTATCACACACCCTACAAAATATATTGAGTTAATGGTTGACAGTCCATTCTTTATGTACCTAACTACTCGCTCTGATAAATAACTGGCCAGAGAACCAACTCCATTGCTATGTCAGTGACATCACTGGGTAAGCAAATAATCTTTTTACAGTCAGTCATTTGGCATGGATGATTTCAAAATAAGTATAAATTTGTGAACTGCTGCAGACAGTAAAATTACATGCACGCAACAGTAAGTGTAGGGGAAAGACTGGGGTGTTCCTCAGTACCAGGACACAGCCTGAAAGCAGAACCTGCACCGTCCTGAGTCTCAGCTCTGACTGTTATAACCTGTACTGGGTTTTACTGCACACCAGCATAATGAAGACTTCCCTTTCTGGTACAGCAAATTGTCTATTTAGAGTGATGTTGCTGTAGAATACTCCAATTTATATGAAATCTAGATGCTAGAAAGTAATGCTGTTATTATCCTGCAACTTCTTGTTTTTGCTTTTCCTATGTGAGCATCATTTTATCATAATTTTCGTAGTTTTCACTGGAAAAAAAAAAAAAAGCAAACTGTATTCTACAGCCTTATGATACTGAAAAAGTGTTTCTTCTATGTTTCTTCTATGTTTGTTGATTTGAGATTGCAGCTCCAAGAAGGTCATTGCATTTCAGGGTCACCTTCTTTTTATATTTGATCTACAAAGGCTGATTGAAAGCAGAGCAACATCGGAATGGTGAGTTCTTCCTTCAGTGTACATCTCAAAGGCAAGGTGTGATTTCAGGAACAAATGACAAGGAAAGTCCCCATTCTTCTTCAACAAATGATTGGCATGATGTGCTGTGAAATGTGAGGGAATTAAATAGAATAAAAGTGTGAAAATGCATCCTGAATTCCCCAGCACTCCCCTACTGTGTCCTTAGGGCATTTCAAGACCTACCTTGGAAAAAGGCTTTGCATAATAATCACTGCTATGATTAGCACAGTGCTTCACATTATATAATACATACAATTCACCTGATAAGCATTACAAGAATTATTTCCAACTAAAGTTTCAAAATGTTCCAGGCTTTAAGGTTTCTTCCTCTCTACCAAAGTAACCTCATCAGTTTTCTCAGCAGCCCCTCAGTAGCTCTCTTAAAAGTAGGAACATCCTTTAAAATTCCCTCTAAATAATCACAAATTTGTAACAGCAACAATACTGGCAGGCCCAGGGCTATCAGCAATTCACCAGCAGAGGTTTGCTGGTAATCTGAGGACTGAAGTGTGGGAGGTTTAGAAGTAATGAAACAACACCCACATGTAAGAGGGACAGGAGATTCTGACCTATTGTAGACTGGCAAGGCAGTGAAGGAACCACAAGTTGTGGTCATGTTAGTAGGGGCAAAAATGATCCCAGGAGGAACATCAACACAGGATGCAATGTGGGATACTGAGGATGCTCTGTACTCCAAGATTTACGACACTGGCAGCAGAACCCAGTAGAGCAATGGAAGAATGAGCACACTACCAGAGAAATGGATGGGGATTAAAAAGCTTTGCATAGGTATAATTTTAACAGTTTGAACTAGTGTTCATCGTGATCACCATAACTGGAGAAATAATAACTCTTTCATTGGGCTCTTAAGATTTTTAGACTGTAAGCAGACTAAATCCTTGGCTTTACATCTAATGTGGGTTCCTTTTGCACCCATCAAGCCTTCGAGTTTAACAAATTGGTAGGAGGATTTCAAGCAACATTTTCTGTAGCTTGGATGCAGCAAGTTGGCAACACCGGTGCTGAGGATACACTGCCGGCAGAGTGAAACATGCAGCTCAACCACAGCCACACTTTCCTGGGGAAATCTGGCACTGCCTTCCAGGAATTCAGGCTCCCAAGCTGCAGATGGACACGGACAAGCCTGGCATCAGGGTCCTAAGACAACACATATACCTGAAATCATAAAAGCTAAGAATCTGGTGCTTCAAAAAGGGATGAGATACAGTTCAGGGCCCCTCCCTTCCACATCTTACTGAATTATTTTTGGCTGAACTGTATTTAGAATTATTTATTTTCCATATATAGTTCTCCATGAAAAATAAGTGTGTCCTTGGAGTCCTAAATCAAAATACTATAGCTTATTTAATCATACAGTACAGTTTTGCAACTCTATCATGTACATTACTTGATTTTTTCTTTTTAGCAGCATTTATTCTTCTAATTTAAAAGCCTGTAAGAAAGATTAAGTATTCACAGCAGTAAACTGTAATTCTAAAGTCATTAGGGACCAGCTATTGCTCAATACAAATGCTAATGCAGTTTAAACTTGATATAACCTTTCTAGATTTAAGATATCAGCAAATAAAATGTTAATAAAAACTTCTGGACTGTATCTAGATTTCGTTTTGCATTAGTGAGCTTGCTATTACAGAATGAACAATAATCAAAACCTATTTTTATCAAATGGTTTTTACCACAGCAAATAATAGTGAGGGAAACACAAAAAAGTTTAAGTGAGAAATTCTCATTCATATGAACTATGAATGCAAAAAAGACACTGCATTCCTGAATATAAACAACAAATTAGCAGGCTAATAATGTTGAATACTCTTGAGAAATGTTGAGCTTCACATGTTTAATATGTTTACTGTCATTGTTTTGTTGTGCTTATTAAGGTAGAATGACAAAAAGTACATGTATGAAGAACAAATCCCACAGTAGCAAATACCCTACAGCCTGGCAAGTGAAATTTAGAGATGAGTGGATGCTTCAGGAGTGGCTGTAATGCAACACTGCCAAGGACCACGGTTAGGGAAATCCATGCACATCCCTGTCTGCTTGTCCGGTTACAAAACTCCCCACATGCCAGTGGAACTGTACATGGGAACTGTAACTCCAACCTGCCAGGAGGGAGACCTGTCGCAGACATTTTTTCACAGAAATCCTTTCTTTCAGATTTCTGCGTCTTCTGGAAGGCAGAGGCCTCAGAAGAGAATGTAAACAATTATTATCAGCTGCTGTGGAATGCAACAGGGGCCTCTGTGATTGGTCTCATGTGCTTGTTTATAATTAAGGGTCAATCACAAAGTGCAAGCTATGGACAGAGTCCCTGGACACAACTTTGTTATAGATTCTTTCTTTCTATTCTTAGCCTAGCAAGCATCTGCAAACCTCTCTCTTTATTCTATTTAGTATAGTAATAATGTATTATATATCATATATCAATAAATCCAGCCTTCTGATCAAGAAACAAGATTCACCGTCCATCTCTCACCCTCAGCGACCCACTCAGGCCGCTGTAATAGAGACCAAAGTAAACCTGAGGATCACCTTCCTCAGGACCTTTTCTTTCTCTCTTCCATGTGTAAGCAGCTTTCCTGGCTGGAGGGCTGTGTGCTCGTTTTCTCCCATCAGCTGTAAAAACCATTTCTGGTGGTGATGCCATGCAAGCATCATGGTGATGCCTTTCACAGTGATGCCACGCAGGAGCTCTCATCACCTGTCCCAGTGGTGCCATGAAGGAGCTAGCCAAGATCTGGGCATCATTTTTGTCTGAAAACCCTGCTAGCAACCCTTCCTCCAGTGCCAGCTGCAGAGGGAAGGGGGGTTTAGTTCGGGAAGGAGAGCACTCACAGAAGGACCTCATTAGGATAACACAGAAGCTCAGCACTTGTTTTCTTGGTACAGCATTAGGGAGAACATTTCATTACTTCTGAAGGGAAGTTTGGGCATTTTAAACCCAAGTCATCCCATATTCCATCTCCTCTTTCACAGCAGAAACCTCCATGAGATGAAATGGAAGCTCTGGAGGTTGAGTCCCAGCAACTCCAGACTGTCCCTCCCCAGTTCAGACACAAGCCCTCTACTCACCATACCCCCTGTCTATAGAAACACAACTGTGCTGTGAGCTTTAATTATGTAACTGCAGAAATAATTTTGCCTTGTTAATTGAACATCACTGTAGCATTTTCCATAAAATGAAAAAGCCTAAACTACAGAAGCAGGGACTCCAGAATATAAATTTTGATTTATAGTCACAAAGACTGCCTCCTCCTATTTGTTATGAATATATCCTCAGGCATTCTGGACATTTTGTTTGCTTTGGTGAACTAATACAGACTTATATGTCTGGTGTCTTTTATGACAAACTATTCAGGTGTCATTCTTCCTGCAGGCCCAGCAAAAATTATCTCAATACTTTGAGTGAATACAAACATATGCCCACAAAAAAACCCCCCAAAACATCAACCAGCCACAAGAGAATCAGAACAGAAATCCCAAGAAATAGATGTGGTTCAGTAAAGAGAAGGGAGGTCACGAGCACCTTTCTTTGAGAGGCCGGTGCTGCACCAGAGAGGG
The DNA here is from genome assembly GCF_028018845.1 of Melospiza georgiana. NCBI lineage: Eukaryota > Metazoa > Chordata > Aves > Passeriformes > Passerellidae > Melospiza > Melospiza georgiana. Next base: position 67,968,479 of record NC_080433.1, read on the forward strand.
AAGGGTGGCTTTGCAGCACGTAAATGACTGCAGCAGAGATGGAACGGTCAGTTCAGTGGGAGGACAGAGGTGTGGAGAATGACAGTACAGGATCAATAAAATCTTCCCCTCCCTCCCACGCAGTGCATCACCTGCCGCGCCAAGAAGCTGCCGAGATCAGTTTCTGGAGTTTTGCTGAGATCTGGGAGACTCACCGAGCATTCGCTCACCAAATCCGGTAATGTAATTAACACAGTGATGGAGAAAATAAGGATGAATCCTGGAAAAGCAAATTGCATCCTGTCTATATAGAATTCAGAATTAAAATATTATTTGTAAATTGACAGACAGTTATTATTGCAGCAGACTCCTAGGGCTCCAGTCTGCCAGTGAAGCATTGGCTGGGGTACAATAGAACAGAGACAAAGGGCTGCCTTCAGTATCAATTAGCTAAATATGGAGTTTGTACAACCATGGCAAATCCTTAGAGCCAAATTATTCTGCCAGTCAATACTCTACTTCCTATATGAGCAGTCATGTATGGACATAATTTCTTTTATATTTTCTTAACTCTACTGATGATGATGGTTTTTATTGTCATAAAGGGAAACTTTTTACTGCAGCACACGCTGACAGCAGGCACACTAACCATCAGGAAGAAGTCAGGATTCCCCCATGAACAAGCATTTTTCCCCTAAAATGGGCCATTTAATTGCACTCACAACTGTGAAAAATAGATTAGTGTGGTTTCCTTTTGTGGCATTTAGTTGGTGTAATTCTGAGACATTTGTTTGAAAACAGTACTCCATTTCACTGCTCCTTGTTCAACAAAGATTTGATTAGCAAGAACTATGTTGCTCTTGCAAAACTTAAAGCTGTATTTGGAATTAGGACCTTTTTTATTAGTATGCATTAAAACCTGTTATTGATCTGCTAGAGGTGCTAATGTAAGTGTCTTTTGCAATGCAAACCCAAATTAGATTCTGATCAGGTTCAGAGTGTTCAATCAAGGACTACCTAGCAGCATTTTTAAATGAAATGCAGTTTGTGTTTGGCATTGCAGATCAGGTATTTGATTGAAAGTCAGGAAGAATTCCCAGCAATGTAGCATCTCTCTTCCTTTGCTGGGCATCTAAATTGTATCTAGCATTCAGCTGCTGCACAATGCTGACATATTGTGTTGTACAGTCTAAAGAACTTTGACATTTAATGTATGCTACAGTGGCTAACTAGAAAGGGACTGCTGCAGTACATTAGTTTAAAAAAACATTTGCTAAAAATTTTAAACCTAACTTCTTTATAACTAAAGACTGACATGTTTATTAACAGAATGCAAGTGTATAATGCATCACATTTTCTACTGATCACATAATGAAAAAATTAGCCTTCATGAAGCAGTGACAAAACAGGTGGAGATACAGTACCGTGACCATTTATGATCTCAGATAAGCTCGCAACCCACTATGCTAGATGTTTAGATGGTCTCTAAGAGATGAGCATTGCCCTGAAAAGTGTGTAATTTGTACTTGAAAAGACAGATGTAAGCCATATTTCTGTCATATCCCAAGTGCTGATACAAAGCAGGTATTTTCACCTAACCCAATTGTATGATTCTAGACTAACAGAATCACAGAATCATCTAGGTTGTAAAAAACCTTTAAGATCATCAACTCCAGCTGTTAATGCAGCACTACCACGTCCATCACCAAACCGGGTAAAGCTATAGGAATTCACACAGTTAAATACACTTTGAGGATGCAATTAATCCAATCTCTGCTCTGCAGAAAGACCTCTTCAGTACAGAGCATGAAATCATCTACTTCTGCCAGCCTTAACTTCCTTCCCAGAGGTGCACAGCCACTGTGCCCAGGTGTGCCAGGTGAGGGGAGCACCATCAGCACAGGCTCACACCATGGGCAGTCACTTAGGCTGGAAGTGTAGTTCTTGTTATGCCAGTGGACAGCAGAGGGTTCACTCTGGGGTGAAAACCAGAGCTCAGAGACACTGGCACAGTGTGTGACTATGAGACACCCCTGAGGCAGCAGAGATCAGAATGCTTCAGGATGTTCTTTGCTCCATTTAAACTGATGGTATTTTTAATGATTCAGCTTTGCAACAGATCTACTCACAGAACAGCACAAAGCCTCCTCTAGGTTCTACACTGCACCTCTGACAGGCAGCTGCTGCATGCAGAGATTACTGCAGCCAAATAATGGTCTCAGTGGTTTAGTCTGTTTATTCAGATTTAGATTAACTCAACCAAAAAAAAAGCCTATGTGGCAGCTAAAATATAAAATTAGACAATATGTCACATGAAAACATGGCCAAGGAAAAGCTCAAGATCCAGTGCATGCCAGGTGCTCTCCTCCAGAGACAACTGATTCCTGCAGTGACATCTCCTGCATTGCAGGAGCACAGCCCCCATTTTAGCAACGAGCAAACAGGAGCTCGGGATACTGTTTCTAAACAATTTCTAATTCTTCTAGACACCTTGTGGTGCCAAACTTAGCTCAGAGTTCAGGTAAGTGGCAATTAGAGGTGCGAGTCTGTAAGTGGCATTACACCCAGCACACCTCTCCCCGGGCAGGCTGCTGTGCCAGACACAGGGTGGCACCAGGAGCAGGGCAGTGACCCCTGTGCTCAGCACTGCTGAGGCCACACCTTGGGCTCTCTGTGCCGTTCTGGATCCTTCACTACACATGAGGGTGCTGGAATGTATCCAGAAAAGAGCAATGAGGATGGGGAAGGGTCTGGAGCACAGGTCAGATGAGTAGCAGCTGAGGGAGATGGAGGTGCTCAGCCTGGAGAAAAGGAGGCTCAGGGGACACCTTATCACTACCTGAAAGGAGGTTGTGGCCAGGTGGGGGGTCAGTCTCTTCTCTCAGGTAAAAGTGACAGGACAATAGAAAATGTATTGAATTTGTGTTCTTCCCAGACGAAGGAAGGAAGGATAAATCTGACTTCATGTTTTTAGAAGGCTAATTTAGTATTTTATGATCTATATTATATTAAAGAATACTTTACTAAACGATACTAAAGAATACAGAAAGGATACTTATTGAATGCTAAAAAGATAATCATGAAAACTTGTGACTCTTTCCAGAGTCCTGACACAGCTTGGCATGGATTGGCCGTGAGCGAACACAACTCACACCAGAATCCACTGCAAAAATCACCTGTGGGTAAACAATCTCCAATCACATTCCACATGAGCAAAACAAAGGAGAAGCAAATGAGATAATTACTGTTTTTCTTTTTCTCTGAGGCTTCTCAGCTTCTCAGAAGAAAAACACTGGGCGAAGGGATTTTTCCAGAGAATATGAATGCCACAGAAATGTCCTCAAGTTACACCAGGGGAAGTTTCGATTGGATATTAGGTAAAATTTCTTCATTGGAAGAGTTGCCAGGCATTGGCACAGGCTGCCCAGGAAAGCAGTGGAGTCACCAGCCCTGGAGGTATTAAAAGAGGTGTAGTTGTAGCACTTAGGGACATGGTTTAGTGGTGGACTTGGCAGTGCTGGGTTAACAGTTGAGTTCTTAAAGGTCTTTTCCAACATAAAGGACTATATGATTACATGAAAATACAAATCCATAGCATTTCTTCCATGTTGTCCTGTAGTGTGATGTGCAAAAGTAAAAAATCCCAATGACTGTAACTCTCTCATCAGCACCAACAATGCCTCCCCTGCACTAATCCTCTTCCATCATTACCTTTTCTAAATGCTCCAGGATGATGGGGAAACAAAATGACAGTGATTGTGGCAAGTCTCACGGAAAGGTCTAAGCATTAAAAGGTTTTGATTACAGGTGAAATCCTTTGCCTGTGCTGCACAGCAGCCCCTGTGTCCAGGAGGTGACAGAGAAACCAGCTAAGGTGACACCACCCTGCCTGAGCAGGGTGTGAGGCAGCACGGAGCCTTGCTGGAGGGGGATGCTGCACCATTCCATGTGCCAGCCTTGCTGCCAGTGGGATAGCCTGGAAACCACAGCACTCCCTCCAGGAGCTGAAAGTCATCCATCACTAAAAACATGGAGTCAGATAATACATCTGTGCCCTACAGGAGTATGGGCAAGGAATGCCAGGGTCAGAGTTCAAAGTGTGGGAGTGAAGCAGGGAAAGGGAAGGCATGCATTTACCAGCACCAAACTGAAAGGGTCTTGCTCCAAGCCTAATCAAACTATCATTTTCAAATAAAGAAATGAAGATGTACCAATTTAATTTGTTTTTTTATTAACCAGAAATCAATCATTAATCAGAAGTCAGCCTGCTAACATCATTATGGCACAAAAACACGTGGCTGACTACATCATGCTGGAAGTACTCTGTGTACCTAAGGAGAAGGCTGAACTCACCCTTAAGACAATGCCACTGAAGCCAGTTACTCCAGGATCAAGCTTTACTCAGTTATAGTTTTAGATCATAACTTCTGAGGATGGAATCAGTCCTGGGTAGCAAATGTTGCTAACACAAGTATGGAAAAACCCCTCTGTTTTAAGTTGCTGCAGCTTTACTCTGACCTGCCTCCAAATGGAAATTGTAGTCTGCCAAAGTTTTAATATTTGAGTGCTTTCAATTGGTTGCCACGCTAACAATTTGATTGGAATCATTCTAAATAATACATATTGTGACTGAACTAATTTGGCAAGCAGCCAACAATTAATTAGGAAAAAGTTAATCATGTACTTGTCATGAAATGCACTCTATTTATGGCAAAAGGTATTGACTTCAAGTCAATCTTCATATTTACAGTGAAATTAAAAGTTACAACAGAGTCTAAGTATTTATGTAAAGAACATTTTCTGCAGGGGAAACCCAAAGAGGGAATGAGGTTTGCTACCACAAACCATACAGTGATACCTGAAAAAATGCAGATAAATTACAGCAGCTGCAAGTGGGGCCTTTCCAATGAAACCTGACAGCAACCCTCTGGGTTACCAGAAGGTTTCCTCAAATATTCATTCTGGGGTTCAATTTATTAAAGACTGCAAGCAAAAGCAAGAGGGTGGTAATACTTTGCTGATGATACCTAGCTAGGAGGAGTTCTGTCAATTCAGAGGAGACCTGGGATTGCACACAGTAATAACCAGATGACCTTGAGGTCTGAATTAATAGAAATGGACGGAAATCAATTGTGCCAAGTGCAAGGCCATAGAGCTAAGGACCAATAATGAGTATTTCTGGCATAAGCAGGGAGCTCATCATCTGGAGCTGCTAAGGGACAGACACCTCGCTGTCTAGAAAGATGTTTCTAGATATCCAGAAGCACTGGCTGACCACAGAATCACTGCAAACTCCAAGAGGCAAAAATGAAAAAAAAAAAAGATCCTAGAATATGCGAGAAGTATTTCCATAGATGTGGGGAAGCATTTAACAGCATTGCATAGGAAATGGTGAGGCCTCCCCCACAGTCTTGAGTATGAAAATGCAGCACTGCTTGCAATTTTTAAGAAAGATGATCTGAGAGGGGAGCAAGAGCACAGCTGGGGCATTTATGATGCTGTGGAAGATTAAGTGTTTGACTTACAAGGAGAGACTAAAAAAGTAGTTTGGGTAGCAATGGGCAGAAGAGAGCTGATGATTATTCAGTATAAATACAGCAGAGGCAAGAATTTATTGTCAGAGCAGAAAAAGAGCAAGGTTCAAGATAAGGAAACTAAGAGAACAAACAGGTTTGAGTGTATTGCTAACAGATTTATACCAAATATATATATATATATATTTTGGAAGGGCACTTCTAATCAACACATGAACTGAGCAGTGAGGACGCTGAGCCAGCTCCTTCTCAGACAGAAGGTGGTGCAGCTGAGGAGGAGGTTCATGAGACAGCTGCCAGCCACCATGGGGGCTGGAGGCCCCTTTGGAGCATTTCTTGGTGCTTGAGCACCACTATGAGGTTGAGCACAGAGCCCTGATGTCCAGTGGGACTTTTTCTCTGTGACCTCATTCCATGATTATGATTCCATACAAAGAAGTTGTTTTGCAGGGATTTTTTTTCCTGAAGGAGCAGAAACCCCATCTTTCTGATGAAAGAAATTAGTTGAATTTAGCCATTTTATCCAGTGTACTAATTTCTTCCTTACACTAAATGCAGTGAATTAGCTGGTTCTACCTCACATCCATGTGACATAAGTGAACCAAAATACCACTCACTTATCTAGAGAAAGAATTATTTAGCATTCCTTTCTGGAATTATTTGTAACAATTGCATCTCGTAGCAGAGAGTATGCAAGCAGTTTAGGATTGGCAAAACTTTAGCTTAGATCACCAACTTTTATCCTAAATTCACAGCCCTGAAAATCCTCCACTGGGGAGGATTTGCACCTGGGGATGATCCCAGAGAGACAAAGATCTTTAATTGAAGTTTTCAGAAAGATATCAGAAAAGTGTACCTTCAAGACTATTATTATTATTGCTTATATAGAGCATGGTTCTTTTGGAGATGGTTATATGAAACCAACTTTTTGACTTTAACTTCAATAAACATCAGATATATGTCTTCCTGTCCATATTGCCACTAGAATGAGAACTAAAATAGGATAATATGTGGTAAATCATCAAATAAAAAAAATGCAGCAACATCTTGTATTGTTACAAGTGGTACTATACAGTACAATTGACAAGGTAATAGGCCTATTCATCACCAGCACATCATTCATTCCACTTTCTCTGCTCAGATGCTGCAGAGTAGGAATTTTGATGGTCTATTTGTTCTTGCTTTGATTAAGAATAAAACATGGCTTGAAAATAAGAAACTTTGCCTCCTGTTTCTCCTCTCTGAAATACCATCCTTGTGTTACCAGCACAGATCAAAAGTACTAAATATGCTGATCACAACATCATGAAATCAAAGGTTGCACCCAAGTTCCATCTTTTCTAAATTTGTTTTGTCAAACCAGGATAAGGCTCAAACAGACATTCTCTGCATTTCTAAACTTGTCTGCTTTGTCCCCATGATAATCTAGGAGTTGACTGAGGATTCTACAAACCTGGCTCAGCTCCCTGCTGTGGCCTGACCATCCCATCTGACCTTAGAGAGGTCTCTGAGGCTGGAGGACACAACATGCTTAAACACAACACAAACCTTTAGTCTTTGGCAGTTTTCCAGTCCTCTACATCTCTCTGACTACATCTGCATAGAACCTGCTCTGCTTTCCACCAAGTGGGGATAATGATGAACCAGGATGGTGAGGCACTTGGATATTATGGAAATGAAACCATAAAAAAATCTTTTAGAAATAACTTTAGTGGCAAATATGTTCCCTGCTCTGTGACATCACCTGTTGGTTTCAGCATGACTCTCACTGGGAGGAAATGCTCTTGCCTTCAAAGTGCTCCCACAGAGATTTTGCTCACATCTCTAATTCTTCCAGAGGGACCATTGAACTCAAATGTACAAAACAGCTGAGACTGAAGGAATTTCACATAAGGACAACAGCCTTCAGACAATGCTCATTTTTAATTAAGATCTTGTTTAATGGCTTTTGTGGCAGCAGTAGATGAGTTAAAGGCACTGAGATACTGGAGTGTAAGATGCTCTTTGCCTGGGCCAGCTGACACAAAACCATGCTGCACACACAGCTACAGACAATGCCAGCAGGCGTGAGGGCTGAAATCCTGCTGGCCCCACACTGCTCACCTTTCCATGAGAGCCAGCACAATGCACAGCCCCTGCTAACCTGCTAACCACACACCCCGCTTTCTTTGGGGCCACCCAGACGACTGCACTTCCAGTCTTCTCAGGGCTCCCTAAATAATGAAATATCAAAAGCACTGTAATGCCCCCCCTGCTAGCATGGTGAAACACTTCTTTGGCTTGGTCACTAAACCACTGACACAAGTGAAAACCTCTTTGCTTGCTGAAGAAGGCCAGAAATGTTGTGGCCAGAGCAGGTCAGGTGTCCTGCTGTGGGACTCAGGACTGCAGCACAATTGACAGACTGAACAGCATCCAATACATAATTCTCTCCTGAAATAGCATTTGAAATTTTCATTTCATGGTCTGTGGCATTTCAAGTTTTTCTTTCTATTTTAAATATGCTCATTTCACAAAGTACAAAAGCAAATTTCCTTTCATAATCCTGTGCCTCGCAAACTTTCACTGCAACCTGAGAACCAAGCTGAATATTTTCTCCCATGAACTGTCATCTACAACATTTTAAGGGGCAATGTGAGCTTTCTCCCCCTCTGCTTTTCTTAGAAATTTCTCAGAGAAATTCTGCATGTCTGACACCACCCCTCTTCCAGGAAGTCTGACCCTTGTTCTCCTAAAACAATAAACAAATTTCCTCTTGTAAAAGAAGCTGGAAAAAGTAATTCTGGTCATCTTGATTCCATTTGGGGACATGCAAAACCCCCTGCTGGTGCTGCTTTAAAGGGGCCCACGTTGCACAGATCTCCTTCCACATCCTTTCCAGCTCACTGACAAACATTCATTAAAACTGGCATATACAATTGGCAGTGGGAATCCATTATTTTAAAGTGATTTTTCAGAGCAATTTGTACTCTTCCAGTACAGTGACTACAAGACAAGAGATGCTTCATATGTTGATGCTCCTGCTATGGCACGATCTTCCTGAAGCTGTGAGACAGAGCAGTTGCTGTAAATCATTTTTATTCAAGCACTCGTCCTGGAGCAGGCAGCTGAAGGCAGTGCAGCCTCGGGATGTAAACAGGGACAGAACTGGATGCTGTGGCTGTGTCCCTGCTCCCTGACGGCAGGAGGAGAGGGGCACCCACGTGTCCATGCTCCCCTGAAGGAGGGGGAGGCACCCACGCGTCTCAGCTTTGCTTCAGGCTGGGATTGCATTTGCCAGGGAGAAGCAAGAGGGCTGGAGATGGAAGGAGGGCAGCACTGACGGGCTCAGGCTGCCTGTGAGCCCTGGGACAGGCAGCAGGAGCACTGCCCTGTGCAAACAGGGTGCCCCAAGGGGACACGGCACCTGCAGATGCCCCCTCCAGTGACCTGGTGTCCCCCAGGCACCTCAATTTCCACTCACTGCCAGAAGTCATCTGAAGGCACAAACCAGTCAGACAACAGCAAATGAGCATCATACTCTGGTGTGACAGGAAATCTCAGTCCACTAAATAACCTGCATTTTTCAAATTATATGCCCAAATAAGTGTTTGTTTGATGAATGCTGCAGAAGAGCATTTTGAACCATCAACTAAAGAGTAGTATTTGTTTACAAACCAACCTAATTATGGAGCCATTATATTTACTATTCTATGAATTTGTCAGTGCTGCTGCAGTATTAAAAGTCAGAATTTGGACACAAATCCCTGCTAATCTTTGACTCCACCTATACATACTCAGAACCATTTCAGTGGAACACAGGAAGGAGAACTGTGAGAGGATGGATTGACAATTATTTCCCCTTAATTAGGATTTGATCTTCTGTACATTAGGGGGAAGAAAACAAGCCCAGATACACACACTCCTATTCATTCATTCATTCTAAATGACATGGAATTAAAAGCAAAGTGGTGAATCCTTCTCTCAGTATGCTCACACAACTCCATTAACGATAATGGTTATTTTGCTGTGACCAGCACGTGCTTTGAATGTTTAATTTTCATCACAGGTTTCTATTCAATTAGGCTTATTGGCAGCAGGACTTAAACACTAAGAAGAAGGAAGGTGAACCAGAGGTTAAAATTGTATGTAGTGTTTTCTAGAACTGCAACATCTGCTTCAGGGATCCCCTGGTTGGTGAGGTAAAATAAATAAATTTATTCTTTGCATTTTGTCTGTGGTTCTTTTTGTGCCTGCCTGTGGTGGCTCACACACAAGGAGAGGAATCAATCCCACGTGCCATGCAAAATGTGACGCTGAGGTGCACTGCTCCCTGTTTGTGGGTCTGTCATGATGAAGCTGTGTGCAGGGCCACCAGCCTGAAGATGTCTGAGGGCTCTGGTCATGAAGCTGTGACTCTCCATCCCTTTCTCCTCCAACACACAACTTCCTCCAGTGCACCCATGAGAAATACGTGCAGCCTCTGACTTGTAATGGAAGCTACAAAGTGAAGAGAGCTTCTCAACAAATTTTTCCATGCCTTTTGATTGCTGAGTCACCACAACCAGGTAAAACATCATAGAAAGATGCCCATCTGTGGGCTCTAAATGCTACAATCTCTCCTAATAAATTCAAAGGGAGCTTTTCAAGGTCTGGCTTGCAAAAAAGTATTTTACTGGTTCCCACAGAAGGTGGTAAGAAAACAAAATTTATGATTTATTGATCATTTAACCTTGCAATGTATTAATTTTATTAGATATCCTGGTAAAGATGTGGGGGCTCCTGAACAGGAATTGCCTGGAGAACACTGCAAGCCCAGTTTCCACACCCAGTGAACGTGAGGACCCCAGAGTCATTGCTCTGACCTCATTTGTGGGAGCAGGCATTATGTAAATGAATGCAAACAATCCCTGCTTGGCCTTGTGGAGCTGGAGGCTGCTGTCAGATCCCTCCTGCTGCCTGTGGAATTCTGCTCTCCATGAGCCCTCCACCACCCAAACCCAGCAAATGCTGCCAAAGAAGGGATATCTTACACACCCATCAGCACAAAACATGAGCACACAGGTGTTTGTAGGAGATAAAAGAGAAGGGGAAGGTGGAAACTCCCCAGGGCTATTAAAATATCATGGGTCTTCAGTATCTATGGCCAAGTCCTTCATGTCCTATCATTTACACAGGTAACCTCATCAGATTTGTTTGCAGCAACAAGTGAGTAAAATGGGCTGGGTTTGGTTCCAGAGAGAATTTGATCAAGCCAAATAAACCATTTTCATAGGCAATGAAGACAAATCACTGAGAAATTGATTTTCTTTTCTTGCAACAGCAATCCATCTCTCTATAAAACATAATATGCTCTCTACATTTCCCTGCAACAAAGTGAAAATGTAGGTTTTGTTAAGATTTGATAGAACTACATGATCACACCAGCCTGAGTCAGCAGAAAGACTTGGTAGGGAAAATCTGATAAGAAATTAGATGGGTGAATTATGCAGAAGACTTTCTAAAAAAAAAAAATCTTTCATACTTTCTGTAAATTTTGATAACTTGACAAATAATTTCAAAGCCAAGAAGTTTCCCTTTGCTTCTGAATATTTATGGAGTGGAAGAAATACTTGCTTGACACCAATGGGAATCAGGATACAAACACAGCAGCATCTTTTCCTTTAGCCCTCAGCAAACTCGAGATGTGCAAGACTGACTCCTCCAGCTGTGCCAGCCTGTGAGCCAGAGGATGGGGGATACAGGGAATGGTGCTAGAAATCCAAACCAAAAATGGATTTCTCAAGCTGTTGGATTGGCATTGTAACAGTATTTTGCATGAATACTGACTTCACTTGAGATGCAAAGAAAAATGCTGTGTTCAGATATAGCTGTAGTAAACCTGAGAGTTCTCAGCACATTTTACTTTATGAACACAGAATTTTCACATTTTGAGCTGTGTTCAAATAAATGTCAAGTAGATAACCTAAATCCCCAAATGACACAAGCCGTACATCTAGTTTAAAGAGCAGTGAGTATAATAACAAAGTTTACAGGATTCCAATGTCATTCCAATGACCAGCCATAGCATTTTGTTATGGCTGGTCGTTGGAATGACATTGAAATTCTGAATTTCAAAACTGAAAGTTAACTGTTATGGGCAACAGTATCTAATACCAGGCTGGTACGAAGCCTATTAAGATATACCATCTGTGCAAACGTCTGTCCCTAAACACATTTTATTTATAAGATAAAAAATAATGGGCGTGATACGAGAAAACCCAAGAAATAATAAGGAATTAAAACTTGGTTTCAGATAGGAATGAACATTTTAAAATTAAAGTATCTAAAAATATACCACGTTAATGTTCAGCACAAGGAAAAGCACAATGATCCTGCACTGTAAATCAGCCTCCTCGTGATAAAACCTCTTTTCTGAGCAAGAAGGATTCTTCAATGTCATGGTTAAGCCACAGTTGCTGCTGAGTGGCAGCGATACAGGTCAGGAAGCAGCAATAAGATCCCCTAACACAAAGCAAGCACCACATCCTGATGCAAAGACAAGACTTGCAATATGTGATTTTGATTTGAGAGCCTTTTTTCCTTCTAACTTTGACCAACTGTTTGCTCACACACCAGCTAACACAGCCAAGGTGATGTTCAAGGGGAGCACAGCAGACTGCTTACATCAACTGTGAGGTCAAGACCAAGGACTGAAGTTTTAGAAGGATGTCTTTTCAGTAAGGATACTATACAACTACTGTTGTAGAACTCAGAGTAAAAAATAGCACCCTTTTTCTGTTTTTTTAGAGCTCAATATCTTCATTGGTGGTATGGATTCAATAATGAGTATTTTCACATCTATGAGTGCCAGAAGACTGAAATGCACTTATTGCATAGATTATAATTGATCTATTAATTAACACTACTGTGCTCCCATCCTTTGGCTGAGTAAATTTTTTTTCCACTGGAGACCTGCAGACTTTTGTGGATGAGGATGGCATGATGAATCCCCACGTACAACGTTGCTTAGCTGGCTGTTGCACAAGAGAAAAACTGCTATCAGCTAAGGAAAAACACAAGCAAATATTCAACAGGAGGGCAACACCTTCCTCCAGCTCAAACATCCTAAAACTGCATGAGAGGTCAGGCATTAAGAAAGTATTGCATTAACTGCAGCATAGGGTACTGTGAAAGGTGAAGGAGACTAGAAAGCCAATTTTCTTCCCACCACCTGTTTCCTGACTGCTTGATACCCCCAGTGAAGCACTGGTTTTCCCAGTCCCTCTGTACAGGTGTCCTCTGGCTGGGCTTCCAGAAACCACAGCAACAGTGGTGTCCCTATGGGCATTTAAAATAGACTTGGGTAGCTATTTTATTGATATTTAGTTTCCTTTGTAAACTAATCAAGACCAAGATAAATTCCTCTACCTACAAAGCTCAGCACAATAAAAAGAACAAAGGAAGATGATGCACTCATCATTTCAGTTTGCTTCTGCATCTCCTCCGCAGCAGCACACCAGGGTTTGCTCTGTCATTGAGTGGATTCAGGCACCAACTCACAGGTGGAAACATTACACCAGAGTCTGAAAATGAAGGCACACAGTTGGTGGTGATTGGGGTGGGGCTGTGGCTGAGCCCCATCCCCAGTGGGCACAGCTGTGAGCAGCACTGACAGCAATGAGCCAGGGAGTGCCCAGGGGCACTGACCAACACCAAAGGGAACAGGGGGCACACAGGGGCAGGGCATCAACATGGGGGTATCAAAGGCTGGGCTAAAGAACAAGAAGGACAGATGCTTGAAGCCTTTTGAAGTGCTATGGTGTTACACTGCGTGGGTTGAAGCCTTCTGAAATTGAATGATGATACTCTGTGTATTGTGGCCATGTCTCCTGTGACATGAAAAAACCCCTCAGTTTCCTACCTGGGCTCCATCCAGCCTCACCTCTGTGCTGTGCCTGCAGACTTAAGGTGACTGCAGTCCTGCCCCTGCTGGGACAGTGGTGGCCAGGTGAGGACAGCCAGAATGGGGGCACTTTTCAGTGCATGACTACACAGTTTGGGGGAAAGAACAGCAAAGCTTTCTCTTGTGTTTACCCTCATTCCCATCAGTCTGCAAGGGGATCGGCACACGCTGCCCAAGGTCCTGCCCTTGACTCTCTTCCCTCCGTGTTTGCAGTCTCCAGCAGAGCAGTGGGCTCCCAGCTGTGCATCTGTGGGACAGAGCACTGCTCCCTGTGCTGGCACCTGCACACCCCAGCAGCCCTGCCAGAGACAGCCAGCATGAACACAGCCACCCTGTGGGACGCTGAGCTCCAAAACCTTCGGGAGCCCTGCGTGTGCCCCTGTCAGAGAGCCCTGCCCACACCCTCCAGCTGATCAGGACAGGAGGCAGAAGGGAGGAAAGCGGGATCTGTCTTTGAGGCTACTGGGTTTGTAAATCTGCGTCTGTGAATAATGAATAACTGCAGCTGCATTTTTTTCTTATGTTGGAGAACAAGAAGAGTTTCTAATTTGGAGCGAGACTTTGTTATTTTCAAAATTGAATATATATAAGCGAGGAATTCTAGTAAAGATTCTCTGGCAGAAAACTTCAGCAATTTTCTAATTTGTTTATATTTTTGATGAGTGACTGAGAAAAAAATATTGATTGACAGACCCAGAGATAAGGGTAAAAATGCTCACAAAGTAGTAACTTACAAATGCTATTTTCATGTAACATTTTCCCACTTATCAAGTTTTTCATATTTCCAAATGGATGTTAAAATCCTCTGGAACCAGAAAATTGTTTTCCACATAAGCCACATACTATCTTTCAACCTGCAATGTGCCCAGATTGCTAATGTTCTGTAGAGCAAAAGTGCTACATATTCTCCTTCCTAATTTTTTAAATCATTTTAAATAAACTTCTCCACATGCCATCAAGAATTTTAAGAGGTCCTTGTGCCATTGGCACTGTTCTTCATACGTGAGGACATAAACTTGCAGACAACCAGATAAAACCTGCTGTTGTACCAGTATTTCCAGCAGGTAACCGAGGCAGATCAGGTAATTAAAGCTCGTGAGCCTGACTGATCATAGAGAAAATAATAAAATGGCTGAGAGGGACTTGATTAATAAGGAAAAAAAGATGGCTAATATAATTACTGCCAATCAACACAGGCCCATAGCAAGCAGATTTTGTCAAACTAATTTGATTTTTTATGGGGCTTCAAGTTGCTAAAAGTAACAATGATGGCGCAATAGACTTCTACAAGCTGCTTTAGATGGTGATTACAATATGATGTTTTGATTAACCTGAATGATATAAAAATCAACATGACATCCATTAAAAGGATTAAAGTGTGAGTTATTTTTCACTTTTTAGGGAATTATTCCTGTACATGTGTTTCCAGTGGGATCCTAAAGCTATTCTTAGCCGTACTCTTCCTTGTGTTTTATCCCTGATACGCAAGAAAACAAAAAATCATTACTAATAAAGTTGGCAGATGGGATAAAGATTAAAGAAGTGGCTGAATGATGAGGAGACAGAGCCTGCAGTACAGGGGGGATTGGATTGCTCTGGGAACCAGCACCACCAACCAACAGAGACTCCAGCAGGCAGAGACCACACTGGTGAGAGCAGCAGCAAATCTGCAGAGGACTGGGGGAACCAAGGGGTTTTCAGCTGAGCATGCATTGGGTAAGATGTTCTGCTAAATGAACGAACGCAGTCCTTTAATGTGGAAACACTGAATGGGATGTGAAACACTGTGTCCAGCTTTGATGCCCACAGCTCAACACAGGTATTCAGTAGTCAAAGAGCTCAGGACAAAAGATCAAAGAATCATAAAGGACTTGGAAAACACAATTCATGAGAAAAATGTCAGGGTGTTCAAGAGATTTAAGAACAAAAAGTCTCTGCTCACAGTCCAAGACAGAGTGTCAAACACAGAGTGGATTTAGAGGGTTCTTCAGTCTGACAAACAGACCCAAGGGCTGGAAACTGAATCAGGAGCATCCATTCAGACACATGGTGTATACTCTCTATAGGAAGGATGATTTACCACTGGAACATCTTCCAGTTCTTTGACAAATGTCACACTACTAGACATTAAATATTTCACAGGATTTTTCTCTAAAATATATGTCCTATTTCAACCTAAAGTCATTTAAGTAAAATGTGGCCTGCGCTATCTGGAGGCTAAAATTAGCTGATTGTGATGAGTTCTTGGAACCTGAAAACTGCCATTCTGCAAATATGTCTACTTATCAGGCAAAAATGCAGCAGTAATGAAATGTCCCTTGGGAAAAAACTTCCTCTCCTGGTAAAGTTTCTTTCTCAGTTAAAAATCCTTTCTTTCATTTTTACCCAGTCCCCAAATTTGAGGTTGTCAGTTGCAGACCAATGATCATGAATCCCAGTGTCCAAAGGCCCACAAAGAAAAACATGGGCCACCAAGAACAAATGCTTCAAAATTCACAGAGAGAGAGAAAACTAATATAAAAAGGATGCTGTAGACAAGAGACATCAGTTCAACCCCTGCTCCTAGGCTGTTGAACAAATAGACTCCTCAACAAGGCTGGATAGGCTGATAAATGCCCATTTTAAAGCTTTAAATTAATTACAAGGCTTGGCTGGGATTTATATTGATGATTTAGGGATGAAATGCTTTTCACCAATATTCTTTCTCCTGGCCTATGCATATGTCCATGTGTACACCTATAGCAAACCTTTACTATAAAGGATCCTCAGCAGCTAAAATAATTACCTGAAAACACTGTATCACTAAAAAAATCAGTGAACTGCAAAAACAAAAATCGCTGAAATTTGCTACATAACCTGCAGAAATTGAGCAGAATAACAGATGGCTCACAGTATTCTTTCTCCAATTAATGGCTAAAGAGAAATTGCTTACTTGAGGAAAAATGACACTTTCCATTTAAACTCAGAGTATTTTAAGGCAACAATTTAGGGGAAATACCAGCAAGCAATCAGCAGCTGTTATGACCCTTAATATTTCAGGACTTGATCTCCACAGAGGCCAAACCCTGGCCTTTCTCTCAGGATGACATCTTTATTTTATGCCAAGTCTTGTTCCTTGCTCCCATTAAAGTCACTCCAAGCCCAAAACCATGAGATAAAAAGGTGGTGAGCAGAGATATAAATAATATGTTCACTGCAGAATAAATTCATATCTAAATTACAGGCCAAGGGGAAAAAAACAGCTTCTGCAGAGGGCTCATCACATTCACTGCTTTCCCTTTCATATATATTTCTCTACCTTCATTCTCAGACTATTTACTGTTTAATAACTCATTCAAGGTCCTGCTTGAATGCTTTGATGCTTCTCGATTGAATAGATTTTCTTTGGAACATACTCCCTGAGCTGTATGCATTACATTTGCTATGAAATATATTTTGACCAATATATAATCTTAAAAGAAACCTAAAGAAAATTCACACAATTTTCAACTATTTTTTAAGACCACTCCTGAATTTAGCATATCAAAATTTGGCAAAATTGTCTTTGTGGAGATGAAGAAATTCCTATTAAGGTATCTCTAATATATTTTTATTTATGCCACTGAGCTTCATTTTACATGCAGGCTTCTAGATGTTCCTTCCTTTGCATGAGTAAAAACATTCCAAAGCCATCCAGCAGAATTGTGCAGCCCCCATGCAAAGAAATCTCCCAGTTAAAAAAATGAAGGCTTTGATCTTTGGAGTGACAGTAAGATCACAGCCTGGTAATGATTTATTTGTGACACCCTCACTGGTATCTTTGTCTCATCAAGCCTAACTCCTGTGATTAAGGGTTTATTTCTACTGTTAGCAATACAAGGAGATTTTATCCACCTTAATTACTCCTAAAGATTTTCAGTTTCACAACACTGAACTTCTGAACATTCAATGGCTGTTTATTTTGTTTCTGATCTATTTCTCAAAGACACTTGAAAGTGCATTTTTCTAAAGATTTTTTTCCCTTTAATTTTTCAAACCCTTCTGGATGGTGCAAATATTTTTCTTCCATATTGATTTTTGTGCTTTTTTCCTTCAAAAAATGCTAATTATTTTAGTAGTGTTAACTGAATCTGACTCATTTATGTTCGATTAGCCATTTCAACACATAAATTGCTATTATACTCCAATAACCTTGCCCACCAACATTATTAATGCAAGAAAAACTACAGGAAAAATATTAAATTGTTATTTTAATTAAAAGTAACAGTTTCTGTTGAATCCTTTATTCTACTGTGTTCCCTAAGAACTATAATGCTAATTATCCCAAGGTATAAATAAGTAGTTCAGGCTTGCAAAGCCAAGCATCCTACAGATAGGAAATGCCAAAACAAAGATAGCCACAGATGCCAAATGTGTCTCAGCATTATTTTAACACAAACAATGGCAGTCATTAAACATAATGATATATTAAATATCCAGTAAGATTAGAATATATTCAAGCAGCAGTCCTGCATTTACCTGTACAGACTGGGATGCTTTTGAATACCCAGTATTAAAAGGGTAATTAATCTCACCTAAATTTGCTATTTGCAGTGCTGCCTCCAAAGTCCACAGAGAGGTGTTCCACCTGCTCAAGGCTGGTGAGCTCAACTCTTCACCTGGGGCACAAGCCAGGGAGAAACCCAGCACCTTCTGTTCCTACAGAGACAATTGATGCAGGGGCTCCCACAGGGATTGATGTACCTCAGTGCATTATAAATGCAGTCTTTAAAGACTAAAAGCAAGGGTTAGTGTTTTCTTCTCCAGGAGCTTCAGAGAGAGACGATGAACAAATCTACAGACCAGGTTTTACTAAGCCAAGTACAGGTTTAAGCTCTGTACCATGCCAGCTGGAGAAGAACAAACCCCACTGATGTAGACAGAATTTGTCTGAGAAATTATTTGCTTTTTGTGCCTGTGCCCAATCTTGTATGCAGAAGAAACTGTTAAGAGAAGGTGCTCACACCATAGTTCATGGCTGCACACCAGCAGCCAAGCTGATGTTCTTAGCAGAGCTCCATCAGCTGCAATGGCTGCGAGGAGCACAATCAGAAACCTGGAAAGAGTGAGCTGAGGATAAACCAAGCGTGCATGTGAACCAGGGTGAGCAGCATGAGAGGTGTGAGCAGAGTGAGGACTGTGTGAGGAATGCAAGCAGTGTTGTTGTCATCTTATTGCAAAGCTCCCATGCCTTCTCGGTGATTTCTCACGGGCACCTCCTTACAGCACTGACTCCTTCTTTTTCACAGCACAGCCAACAAACTCCATGTCTCTCCTCACCCAGCTAACCCACTCTTTTGTAGCACTCATCTTCTTATTGGACACAGCTGTGGCCTATTAAGGGCAGCCTGTTCCTAATCTTTGGTGATTGGTACAGCTGCAACTCCTCAGATGTGAGACTGCCTTCTGCACTATCTTTATTTTCTTACATTCTATCTCTCCACACAGTGTGAGCCGTGAGCAGGCCCCTCACCATTCACTTCATTCTTTCCACAGCTCACACAGATGCCGATGCAGGAACACTCCACTAGAAGCCAACACAGTGAGTAAGATTTGTGAGGCTGATCCTCTTAATTTTTCAGGATGCAATTTCAAGCCCAATTACAAATAAACCCTATTCATTCTGGATTTCCACCAAAATCATCCACAGGAAAGCTGCAAGTGCAGAACTGGAAAGAAGAATTGGAAGCCTCACACTTCCTAAGGTGTCTTGATTTACTCTTTAGCTGAGGGCACCACAGCTCCTCTGTGCCTGAATGCCTCAGGCCCCAGATTGAGGTGCATCCACTCTGTTTAGCAAAGGAGCAGCTTTGCTTGAGCTCCTACCTACCCAAAAGCAGTGTCTAAGCAGATTGGTGCACATATGCCTGTATTAAAGCAACACAGAAAATGTAATGACAACAACAACAGTATTATCTCCTCTAATGGGAGACAGCTACAGATGCTATAATTTATCTGGCCATTTACCTCAAAGGCTGTGGCGTGTAAATCACTCTCCTATCCTGTGATCTCTCTGGTCACTGTGCCACACAGTGCCTGTGAGTCTATTAAGGAGCAAACTCACAGTGTCAAAAAGCAGCTTTATACAAACTGAGGTGCTGCAGAGGGAAGGCTGGAAAAGCTTTACCACCACTATCCCAATAGCGGCCTACCCTCTCCTAACCCAGAGGGTGTATTTTATTTCTCCTTAAATTATTACCTGCCTTAACAAATGCTATTTAAATACTTCCTGGAGGGCAATGGTTTTCTCAGAAATACACAGACATTTTTCCTTATTTCAGAAACCACAACTCTTAAAACAGAACATATTCATCCTAAATTGGATTTGCAGTCCAATTTGCAGCCTCACAACCTCCTTTTTTACTTTCTTGGAGGTGTCAGACCCATATGGGAAAGCATATGACGAGGTGGAAAATTCATATGAAGTGTATGATATCTGCCCAGCCAACGTATATGTATTTCATTCTTGACAGCAGGTTTCCCTCCTCTGATCACTTCAGAAAAGGAGGAATATTCAGTAAGTAGTCTCTTCAACGACATATATATATATATATATATATATATATATATATATATATATAGTAATTTATATGTTGGCTTGTGTAGTATGAGATTAAAGTTTTGAACTTCAGGTGTCTCCTTCATCAGTATAAGCAATGACATTTCTAAGAAGTACCTACTGTGTAGCTCAGTAAATGGACAAAACAAATTGTCACAGAAGGGAGATGATACAGAAGATACAACTTATGTAAAATGTCTTCTCAGTGTAAGGTCATTTTACCTGACTCTTCATTTTCAGAACATCAAGCAGATACACAAGATCTTTTTTCTCCGCCACCAGTTGCTCTATGAACTAGGAAAATAAAAGTTTCTAAAAGATCACCTTTATTCTTTCCCTTTAATGTAGCCCTTTGAAAGAAAATTAGATCTCAGATTGAGTATAAAACATTTATCTACTGATACACCAGGGATTATAGACAGGAATATTTAAAGTTTAAAATCAGCCTCTTAACAAAGGCGAAGGGCCTCAGTGAATCAATACAATAAAGTGAAGGCTCATCTGGTTTTGGCTGTCTTGTAAGGTTACAGGTCAATATGTATTACATATTTTCTGAAAAGTGGCTCTAAGAAATATATATGTTTTCAGTCTAAAGCATTTGGGGGGGGGTTCACCTGCTCAAATGTAGGCTGCAGTTTGGTGAACCAAAGGTATTCAGGTATATCAGAATTACTGTTCAGACTTTGTTTAGAGGTATAACAAAAAGAGACAATGAAAAAAACCAGACATTTCTGAGGTTTTGGAGTAGATATTTATCTAATCCAAAAATAGAAAAAAGCAACTTCTCTGTCTTACCTAACTATAAAGGAAGCATCAGAGATAGATGTCTACCTTGGAGACATCTTAAAACGTCCCTGTGCTCACAAGGCCATGGCCATTCTCTCCACCATACAGGGTAATTAATTTTTTTAATTATTATTTTTGAGATGGTGGTAATAAAATATCCATTCTCATCTGTGGCCCTGTTCTCCTGTGAGTTATCTGACACTAAGTCAGTGCATCCGTCTGGGTGAGCATCTTTGTGGAACTTTAACTAAGCCCTGGTTTATACAGGTCTGTAATTTTACACCCTGTTACTATATAGAAGTAAGTAGTGTTGGGGTTTTGTCAGATTTTAAACCTCATTTAAAGGGTTTACAACCCTTTTGGTCTCTGTCAATATGTTTTCTGTTTCACGATACATGCACAATTATGAGAAACTCCAAAAAGCAGATTTAAATAGATCTAGACTGTCTTATCACATCCTTTCAGTTGTTGTTTGACAAATTTTGTCCTCACAATTTTTCCGTCCAGAAGACCAACTGGAATTTGTTCAGCTTTGATAGTCTCTTCACAAAATGTGGTTCAGACAGTTTTATTTATTGCACTTTTCAGTGAGTATACAGCAAGTTTTCCCTTTACAGTTCTGTGACTTGAACCGCTTTTGATTCCTGCATTCTTGGGAAGAATCTTCTATCTTTATTTGCCTTTTAAAAGGCAAGTAATTATTTCCATCTGATTTTTCTTCCATCTTACATTATCAAAGGCATCATGATGAGTTTTCTTCAGATACTACTTTGGATTCTTTTCTTGGGAATATCAATCTTCAGAACCATAGCACTATTAAAAATCCATTATTTCCTTTATTTTTCTTCCTTTGTGACTTGCAAGAAAAGTAAAAAATGGAGATAATACAATGAAATAAAATTATTACATCCCTTAGAGATGTTTGTGCTCTGTAAACATGAAAGCTACCCTGGAGTGACTATTACCAATTCAAACATGGAGCCTTTTGTGCAGTATGGATCTGGATGTAAATATTTCTGGTTTCTATCTTGCTGTAGCATTAGGCACAACAATAAGAATAATCAACATAAAATTTCCCTTATTTTCTGTAATTTTTTGAGAACAAGTGAGGAGAGAGAGTAAAAATTCCTCCAGCTAAGCATCTTATTGATCTCCATTGATGAAAGCAAAATGAAGGGGTAATTTTCTTTATTTTTCCTGTTATATTTTTCCTTGCTTTCACTAGAAATTTTATCTTACTTCTGAGAAAGCTTCAACAATAAAAGGTCCCCTGGAAATGCCAGCAGACTGCGTTAGGGGACATTTTTAATTCTCTAGGCTTTTTTTTTCTCTTGGTTGTAAGCACAATATATTATTGAGTATCTGCTGATAGGGTATTTGCCACATTATGAGGGGAGAATAGCACATATCCAAGGTATTTGATGATGTTAGGTCTCTTTGCTACTCTAGCTGCTACTTTTTAAGAAGCATGCACAATAAAAAATACCACTGAACGCATGAAGCATCCAAAACATTATCTGTCGGAATTTAAAAATATATTCCATGTTGATTTTTTATTTGATAAATACACAGTGACTAAGTAATTCTTTCTTTCCCTGGATGCCTGAGGTGCAAGCACTGGTGTTCTGTGCTTCACAGCATTTCAGATGTGGCTGATATATTTTAAAAGCTAGACTGTCTTCTAGATACCAACAGTTTGCCTCTCTCTCTGTCACACAACAGTTCTCATTTGACATCTTCAAGTTCTTTATCAGCAGCCTGTCACCTGCACCTGGCCATTTTGTACTCTTATCAACAATCTCAACTTAAAAAAATAATACTAATAAGTAGATATTGACTTCTGCTGAGATGAATATCAAGATTTATTGACCTCAGGGCAAACATTTACCAGAGCAACCTACAGTCAATAATTTCTTTGTGGAGCAATAACCCTTGATGTTCATGGAAACACAAAGACAATCTCGTGCATGTGCATTAAAGCCTCCCTAGCCCACACTGCAGCAGCCTGTAAGCCTTCCCAAAAAGCAGATTTCCAGGCTGCACATTCTGTACAGAACAGCACAATGGTTATTTCTCGTCTAGCTGAAAAGCAGCCTCACTGAAGGGGAAAGGATTAAGAAAGAGGTAAAGAGATTTCATGAGCAGCTCCTCTGTTCTCATTTCCTCAGCAGAACCTTTTCAGAAACAAAGAAAATAATGAAAATTCTGTGGCTGGAGAAGATAGCTCTTACCTCCGATCCTGTTCATAGCCACACTTCTAACATAAACACAAAAATCAGAACCTTTCATACTTGTTTTTCTTTCTCTCCACAATTTCTCTAATAATAATAATATAAAAAAAAAACCTATAAAATCTTTTCTGAATTACAATCCTCCCTTAGAAAAGCAGAAAATATTCAGCACAAACTTTAAAATTACAGAATTCCAGATTATGGATTATTTGTGTAGCAGAATTTTGCAGCATCATTGCCATATCATGCCTGATAAAATCCTCCTTCCACTAACAGTATTTACACATGAACTACATCTGAAAAAAAAGATTGCAAAGAATTGCTAATAATAGTTGTTTGGGTTCTCTAAATAGAACATCCTACAATGTGAATTTCACTTGAGAGGAAAAAATAAACTGCTTTTCCTAGACTCTGATTCAGACAAATACTTTTATGGATCTCAGTAGGACCAACAGGGAAAATTTGTGTGTGTTAATTTTCCTGTGCAAACAGATGTTCCAGATCTCTGTACTAATGAACTTGGCCATGGCAGTCACTTACTGAATCACTACACGAATGTTAAGAGTCATTAGTGTAAGAAAATATATGACAATATTTGGATGCATTACCTCCTCCTTGGCTAAAATGGCCTTTTCCCAACTCCTTCCTTTGCCACCTGAAGTATCCTTGTCTGGTGTGAAGCCTTCACCCATTGCAACAAGCCCAGATTGTCATGATGAACTTGGATTATTCATATAGAGCCTGATTACCTCTTATTTCAGCTTTTTAAAATTTCAGTTTGGTACCTCCAGGCTAAGCAAGACTCCAGCCTGAGGTTTGTACACATCACTAAACCCCAGGCACTCATTTACATTTTTGTTCTTTCAGTCTCTCAGGTTTCCTGACTGAGAGAACAAAACAAGTTACTGTCATTGCCAAAAAGCTTCCTCTTCATACATCTTGTCATTTACTGTGCCATCTCACTTATAGTCAAACCTTCTCATTTATATCCTGATGCACAGCTGACTTTTCCTCTGCATTTTAAAATATATCTAGCCACCTACTTCTTTATATTCATCATATTTGAATCAGTAGATAACACTGCCGTATTGTGCTTCCAGAAAAAATTATCTACAGAGCCTACTACAGTGTCTTCAGACACTTTTACTTCTCCCTTTCTTCTACCTCCTTGGTATTTTACCATATCCACTGCAGCTCTCAATAGAAAATACTTCTTCCCTTTGGCTGGGGAGAGGATGTTTTGGCCACCTGCTCATCTAGAGGTTTGGTTAGAAAAGATAAAGTACAATCAGATCAGAATTGAATAAAATCTACTTTATAGTAGGATGGACAATCTTTTGAGGTCCTTTCCAACCTAGCTTATTCTATGAGTCTATGAAAATTCAAGTAATTTTAAATTATTTTAATTCATTATTACAAATAGATGATAACCTAATTCTGCAGCAGGTTAGACCAAGTGAAGCTAAAATATGGTCTTGGCAAGGTGAAGTGGACAGAAAGGATAGAGGAAACTGTTTTCACAGCTGAACACAGGCTGCAGCAATGGACAATGACCTTCCTGGCTTGGGCAGTGTACCTGTCACACCTGACAGTCCTAGAGAGGCTGCATAAAACAGTTCACCTCTCTCAGCTCCCAGGTTATCTGCAAATGATATCCTGAGGTCAGCTAAAAATTCTGCAAGAATTGGGATATTTAAAAGAGGTCTCAATTAAATGGAGAACTGCTAATTTGACCCTAAATACAAAGGACTGGTAGTTGTTCCAAAGGTCTGATGTTTATTGGAAGTGTGTTATCAGCAAAAAAAAACTTCCATCAGCATAATGAAAAGAATTTATTCACTGAACTGCCCAGCTCTCCAATCCGTCACAGATATGCAGTTTTGCAGGACTACTGTCCTATTATAGAATATCTTTTTAAAAACCAAATTACTATTGCAAAACTGTTCAGCAGTCAGATTTACCACTTTCAAAGTTACAAAGGCTCCTGTCATTGTCCCAGTTTTGGCTTCATGATGGAATAAACTAGTAAAAATTTGGGAAGTAGCCACAGTTTGAAGAACAACTGACAAAAGTGCATGCTGAGCTTAGGTGGATGACAACCATCTACAGCATTGGTAATTCCACGGGGGAATTAGAACCTGTAACAACCAGCAGCAAACCCTGACAGTGGTGACAGTCAGACTGTTTGCAGCTTGGCCTGTGGATAGGGCTGCTCAGATCATGGCTGGCCACCCACCCTGACCACACCTCCAACAGATTCTGCAAACCTGCTGGATTGGATAAACTGCAGCGCTGGGACTGTGCAGCCCCACGCGAGGAAGCTGCTGGTGCCTTGTTGAGACAGCTGAAGTGACAGATTGCAAACACTGCTCCAAGCAGGAAACAAAAATCTGATTTCTCAAAGGAGCAAGCGTACTCTGGGAAGAAATTGCTGTCTTCTCTCATCTTGTACTCTGCAGAAAGGGAAATGTTGCTGATTTATCCACAGGTGATAAAGTGGGACTGAAGACAAGATGCCAAAGCAGATAGATTATTCTGGTGTATTGGAGCTTCCACTTCAGGGCTGCATAAAAGCCACACAAAATCTGGTGCAACACCAATACTATGAATGAATTTCAAAATTTAAAAATCACTGAAAATGTTGGGATTTCTATGATAGGAGGGCCTCTGCTAAATAAACAATTGACATGAAGATGGTGAGTTCAAGAGGGTTTTGCAAAGGATAAAGATCCCAAACTGAAACCAACACTTTTTTTCCATGACCACTGTCAGCTGTTTTAGCTAGGTTCCATTTTCATGGTGAAGTACCATGCTCTGTGTTACAACCATGACAATTCCTGCACCTGCTGGCAGACCCAGAAAAGAAATCTTGCTGTTCTCTGGGGGCTAAAAGAGTAGTAAGCAGGGAGTGAAAGTACCTGCAGAGGTCTCAGTGATTGGGGCTGCTTGGGTTCACTACAAGAAATCATTTGACAGACATGCAGACATGTCAATTCCACCTCTCAAGTTTTGAACAATTATCTTCTTTCTGTTTAGCAAAAAACCAAAAAAAACAAACAAAAAAAAAACCACAAAAAAAACCCAAACCAAACAAACAAAAAAAACCCCAAAACCAAACCAACCAAACAAAAAAACCCCCAAAAACAAACAGACAAAAAAAACCCCACACAAAACAAAACAAAAAAACAACCAAAAAACCACAACCAAAACCAGCCCTAATTGTGATAGCTGGATTAAACTTTGCAGAAAGTGGCAAAATTAGCCACTGCTTTGGCTTTGAGACAGAGGGAAGAGGTTGGCTAGCCCTACCCCAGATGAGTTTATCTGCAAGGGTGCACCTGGGCACTTGGCCAGCCTGGGCAGAGCAGCTTTGCTCAGCTCTGCTCTGGACTGGGATGTGTGTGATAATGGAAGAAGAAAGGGAAAACTCAGATGGAGAAGCAGTGAGACATCCCAAAACTGATGGAACAAAACTACGTACTCCATACTGATTTTGCCTGTGTACTCAGGCCTGCAGGGCTAGCACATTTTTATAAGTAATTTCCTCTGCATCCCTTCTGTCTTCATTCAGAAGAAGTGCCTCAGTACATGGAATTTTCTTATCTTTACAATGTCCAAATCTGACCACATCTTGTCCTTGTTAACCCAAGATTTCGTAGAAGTCTAAGAAATTTAGTTTTTCTTATATTTAAAATTTGAATTCTTAACTAAAATATGTTAACCTGTTTGGGGAAAAAAATCAATAAGTTTTAAGTTCCCAAAAAAGCCAGGATTCAGTCCTTCCCTAGTATAGCTGTGTTCAGTGCTAATCAGCAAGCCTTGTTCCTGGATTGCCTTCACATTAATAAAGAAAAGCATCTTAGAAAAGCAGTGGGAAGGAATTACATATGGTTATTCACTTGGCTCTTTACTGAATCCTGAGTAGGTCTGTTCATTTTTTAGGAAACCTCATGTTTTACCACCATAATGCTTGTGAACAAAGTGAACAAACTCCCTGTTCTGCATATCTGCTCTTTAAAGAAGTCCTCATCAACCGAATTCATCAGCTCCCTGAAGGTACATTTTCAGCCAAGACAGTCAAAGTTATTTTCCAAAGATACTATTTCTGGGTTAGCATTTCTAGTTTCTGCCTACTCAGACAGCTAGAGCCTTTCACTAAAGGGATGGAAACCATATTCACAATCATGATCAAATCCATTGTGAAATATGTATCCACAAACTGAGCAGCTTTATCTTCCTTACCAGTGTGTGCCCTGAGACAGGCAGACAGGCATCAGCTCAGATGAATTTCTGAAAATGTGCTCCAGAGAGGATGGCAAATAAAATCTCCCTGATCGGTGGTTTTGTGAGGAACAACCAAAAAGCACCATGAAGAGTTGGAGAATTACACAAGTCTGCTCAATGGAAAGCAGCAGCAGTCACAACTATTAATTGCCACTTATTTTAACTATCAATCCAGGTGATGCTGCTGGCTGGGACCTCCAATGGGGACAGGCACCTCCAAGGGCCAGGTGGAGCAGGAGAGATGACGGTGGAATGTGGTATTTTTGGGGTCCCTCTTCATGGGGAGGAAAGATGAATTTGACTTCATGTTTCTAGAAGGTTAAGATATGATATGATATAATGTTATACTAAAACTATACTAAAGAATAGAGAAAGGATACAAAGGTTACAAAGAATGATAATGAAAACTCGTGACTCTCTCTTCAGAGTTTGACACAGCTTGACTGTGATTGGTCATTAAGTTAAAACAATTCACACGAAACCAATCAAACAATGACCAGTCGGATAAACAATCTCCAAACCACAATCCAAAGCAGCAAAACACAGGAGAAGCAATTGAGATAACATTGTTTTCTTTTTTTCTCTGAGGCTTCTTAGCTTCCCAGGAGAAGAAATCCTGGCAAAGGGATTTTTCAGAAAACATGACAGTAACAGCGGAGAGATGTTCTGCTGTGATGGGGTGAAGGGCAGGCACTGGTGCAGGTGTGGGGACAGGAAAGCAGAGTAACCCAACCCCAGAGCCCCAGTGCAGCCCTGGAGGCACCCAGGACTTGTGTCTCCTGGCAGGAGAGCAGTGAGAAGCCTGGCTTGGGAGCTGCAGCCGTGTTTGAGTGATTTAGGAACGGGGATGTGCAGACTGCACAGCAGGCTCTGCATGCCCTGTCCTCCTCCCTGGGCTCCAGCTGCTCCCTTTGAGCTCTGTTTTGGCAGTGAAGTGATCCTGGGTGTGAGTGCTGTGAGAGCAGCTCAGCTGTGGGGAAAGGATCTGTGGAAAAGGCTTGACCCAGGGCTTGGATCTCTTCTCCTGGTTTTCACTGGGATGTGCTCTAAGGATGGGAGCACCTGGCCTTGTGCCATGCTGACCCTCATGGATGGGCTTCCCTGCCCAGCCTTGGAGCTGCCTCTTGACCATGGGTGTGTTTGGTGGCTCTCTATCCTCCCTTCCCTCACTGGATATGGATTCCACTGCTCCAGGCTTCCGATCTGCTGTGTCAGCAAAAGAATATTCTGTTTCCAAGGTAATTCAAAATCTTTAGAAATAGATTGTGTTTGACAACTGTATAAATGGAATTAGCAATGTGGCAAACTGCACAATGTCTTCATGAATGAGTCTGATGAGCAAAACAACCTGGCCTTTAAGAGGGATAGGTGTAATTTTTGCTTTCAATCATTTTATTCAAACATCAGAGTGCTTTTGCACCCAGAGATGGTAAATTCTGAATAACTCTTATGTGTTTTTCAGAAAACTGTACCTAAAAAAAAAAATCCTCAAGATTCCTACAAATTAGCCCAAAATTGTTACACAGGACCCAGATATGACACTGAAGACATTTACCTTTACCTGAACTCCAAAAAGGTCTCCTACTTATTTGGTCCACATTTTCAGAACACACTTAGAATTGTGTTCAGATTTAAAATAACAGGAGCCCATTATCTAAAAGACTTATCAATTCTTCTTGTTGGCTTCCAGATTATTCTAATTATTTTTAAAAATTCAAGCATGTCTGTGTGTGTAGCTTTTATATAAAATTACCTAAGTCACAAATTGTATGTAATTAAATTATCACACTGCAGCAGCATAAAGTTATTTGGCCCTAGCAGAAGAAATTATGGTGGCAATTTTAAGGGTTGTAATGAAATATTAGAATGGTCTTTTGCTTTCTAATATTAGATCACATCATTTACCTCAAAAGCAGCAAGTAATTAAACTGTGGCTTTGTTTATTAGATAACTTATTTTAAAGCGGTCAACAAATCACTAGCTCTGTGGTTAAAAACCCCACAACCTGCCTCTTAGATTCTTAGCTGTGGGCTTGGCTAGAGAAACAAATCCTTTTCATAAACCTTCCTGGGAAAGATAACTACCAGTGAATTCCTGGTTTGTAGCTGATAAGCTTATCTCCTGTACTGCTGCACACTGATCTGGCGCGCACTGGAATTAATCTGGGGCGCACCCACAGCAAGTTTATCAGTGCACTCCTCCCTCCGTGGTCCCCAGGGTGCCGTGGGTGCTCTCAGGGGTTCCTGCAGAGCAGCAGGCTCCCTGTTCCAGGGGCTCCATCCCTGCAGCCAGCAGCAGCTGGGCCGTGCTGGGGCTGCTTCCATCATCCCTCCTCTGGGCGTGCATCAGGCACGAAATCCAGCACACTTGTTGGCACAAGCAGCCTCATAACCTGTCCCAGATTTCTGGGAAATAGAGATCTTCCTGTCCAATTGTCTTCCAGCTCCTTTATTCCCAAGAAGTTTGTCCAAGTTATCCTCACTGACTTTTTCTGTTGCAGTATCTTTTTTTTTTTTTTTAATTCAAAAGGTTGCTGTCATCCCAAATTTGTCTTGCTAAATACTTCTGCTTTCAATTCTAAGACTCCCACCCACCACCATTTATCGGTAAAAAGATGAATTCAGATGAGTAATAAATCTTTTGAGCTCTTTAGTGTTTGCAGAAATGTTTATTTGCCACAAAGACTGACACGATACAGAGAAAACTCATCCATTGCCTTTGAACTGTTAACAATAACAACTGTTAATGCAGACCTTTCACATAAAGAAAGCCAGATAGCTTGGGTTTTCCCCTTTAATCACTATTCAACTTTAAAATGCCTCTGTATGGAAGTGACAGAAATTAGCTGTATTCAGTAAAAGCAGTAGTGACGCATTAAACAGAGAAAACTCTTGTTCATTTGGCCTCTCATTGCCTACCACTTATGCTACCTACCCCTACCCAGGTTCTCAGGTCAAGGGATAAAGTAGGCAATCATGTAAATGACTGCAGTACAGACCTTTTTCTCCCATCTGCCTGCTAACAGAGAAAAATAGAAATTGTGTTAAAAGCAACCATTGAGAATTGTATTTCAGCCATCTAATTTTTCTGGATCTTCTCACATCTCTCCATAGTTTCAGTGACCTTACCTACTTCAAATAGAGTCTCCAGAAAAAAGCAAGGAGGGAAATAAGCTTCAAGGACTGTCAATGAGCACAGGAAGTTGCAGTGTCCTTTCATAAGTGAGCCTTGATGAAGATGTTAGTTTCCAAGTGGCATGACATTCCAAGAGAAAAAGAAAGCTTTAATGCTTCTAAAACACTTTCTGCAGCTCAGCAAAGAATACCATAAATGCCTATCATTACCCTACACCATCTTGCAACAGAAATAGATTCAAATTGTTTTGTATTAAAAAGACACAAATAATTGAAAGGAGAAAAGAACTGTTATAGGCAGGATAGCACAAAGTTGCAACATTTACTACAGAAAAGTACACACTAATAAATAGGCACATTTGGGCTCTCTGTGGTCACATATGTGACTTTCAAAGTCCCTGCTGAGACTTGTGTCCCATAGATTTAGGTTTTGCTTAGACAAAGAGCAAATTAACCCAAAGTCGGCAGAAGGCAGGAAAGAGCAGGAGAGAAGGAGGGAACCCTCCTTATCAAGAGGCAGCAGCAGCTCCTAGGGAGAGATGTGACAAGCATCCATCCCCTCTGTGCTCAACAAGCCACTGCAGCAGGTGCAGAACAGGCTAATGATAAACAGCCAGATCCAAAACAGGCAAAAGATTCCAACCCAACAGTAAAAGTTTTACAATAGGCTGTGGCCAAGAGTGAATGCAGGACACTGGAAAGTCAATGTGCCACTTTCCTCACAAGGTGATGATTCACCACAGTTGTGTTCACCAGAAGAGCTGGATTTCTTGTTTTCTACTCAATAATGAGGTTAATTTCCATCACTTTTCAGTGCTGCCACTATTTTTCCCAAGATAAATGTCGAATAAGAGAGAGACAAAGAGTAAATCTCTGGTTTGCCCAGGCATCCCCAAGGAAAGACTTCATAAACTTGCAAAGTGAATCCACCCTACATGTGGAGGCCCATAACTGATTCTTTGGGTCTGGATCCACCACAGCAAAGAAACTTGAAAAAGCAAACTTTTGTGATTTGTTTCTGTAACAAAATTATGCCTAGCCCTTGTTAAGTCAATGCAAATGTCTTAAGGTCTGGTGTTCTAAGTTTTTACAGAAAGTTAAAAATAATCCTACACATAATGTTTGTGATTAAGGCACTATCCTTTGGCTGTTTAGCAGACTGAGTGTGCTCTGTAAGGGTACAGACTCATCTCTGAGCCCCAGCTGAGACTCATTTCTCCACTGACACACACAAGAAACACAGTCAAGCAATGATGTGAAATAATGAAACCACTGAAATATTTTTTTTAAAAAAACATCCTTGGAAATGCATTCCATCCCTCTGCTGACTTAAAAATAAGCTATTTGGTGTAGTTACTGTTCCTACAGTACGCAGCACACTGCTGGCATTACTGAATCAGAAGAAATTAATCATGCAGGTTGTATTTTATGACACTGCCTCATGCCCAACCTCAACAGGTCTGCAGGGTGCACCCCAAGAGGTTGGCCACTGGTCACCTGAATTTATGAACTCCACGAGGAACTTGCCTTCACAGGACAGGAGGTAATGTGCTATAGCTGACAGTTCGGTGGCAACAAAGTCTGCCTAATGTGTGTGGGCCACATAATCGTGCTAGCATTCACAGGAACTCCAAATCCATCACGTTTTCAAGTGGCCTGGTAAATGGGAGAGTATTCCAGTTAAATTTCCCACATCAGTACTCAGCCAAATAAAATTATCTGAACTGCTAAGGACTGTTAGGCTCATGTAGGTTTTTTTCAAACCTTCCATCTGGTCTATTTATCAAGAATATGGAGTAATAACAAAACAGAAAAACTCTTAAAACCAAACATGGTCACTCATGCACCAATAGGTAACTCTCACTTTGGAGCTCCTTAGAACCACCCCTAGTGCATCTATTATGTCAGGAAATTCATTACAGTATTTTTATCTGAAATTTTGCAGATATTAATGCAAATGGGAAAGCACTGACTGAAACCAAAAATAATATCTAAACAAGTTATTTTAATAATGAGTGAATTAATTACTGAACAGCACAGGCCAAACATACTAATATAGATGTGGCCTCATGACACATCCACAGCCACAAAAAGGATAAAGCATAAAACATTACTCTTCAAAGTTAATCTGACTACAAAGCTATCAATGTTATGATAAGGAAAAGCTTCCAGAAATGGCTAAAGGTTGTAGCTCTTAATTATATATTTACAGGTAACATTATTCTCTCTGTGATCAAGGAAATTATTTTCATTAGGGAAGAAAATCTTTACAATTTGTTTTTCTTGAGGAGCAACAGTAATGAGTTGTTGGACAGATGAAATATTGGTTATGGCAAGCTCTCCTTATTAACCTCATACAGGAAGAAGGCAGTGTAACACACCGTAATAGCACCCCAAGAAATACTCTGAATTCTCAGAAAGGCCTGAAAGGACAGATGTTAAATTTTGGGAAAGTTTAAAGGAATGCATGGTCTTTAATAAGGCCTCATTAATTTATTTATGACAACTGATAATAAAGGCCTTCCTGTAAGTTACAAGGGGAAAAGAACCGTACAAAATTAAAGAACGGCCATTGACAAAAAGCCTTTGGCCTTTTTCATTTATTCATTTGGCCTATTTATTTTCTCCATAAGGGGCAAACACAACAATAGCTTTAAGAACTGGTTCTGCGGAGCTGCACAGCAGGCAAGTCATGCAAGAAAACTCCTCCTTTCCGAGCTCCCCCCGGGTGACAGGCAGGATTGCTCCTGCCTGCAGAGGAGGGGAGCCAGCCCAGCTGGAGGTGGCTCGGGCAGGGTCGGGGGGAGCCTGGGACACCACATCAGGCTCAGCACACCCATGGCTCAGCAAATGACTCCTCAGAGGCTGCTGCGCACTGCCATGAGCAAGGGTTTCGCAGGAAAAACAGGAAAGAGACTGGTTTATGCTGGAGTCCAGTACTGCAGGATGGCCATGTGTGTGCTGCGACCCTGGAGGGGCAATGGCTGTTCTACTAAACCTGAGAGATGCCCACTCCTCCCCACATTGCACCCAAAACCTTTCAGGAGTTTCCATAAATGGGAGAGACATCCTGGGACAGCCATCAGGGTGACCACCAGGACATCCTCCTGGCAGGGGACAGTTTCTAAGATTTAGGTATCTAGGCTTTCTGATTCAAAGGAAATGTTTGATAGTGGGTATTCAGCATCTCACACAATTCTCACTCTGGAGTATTCTCTTGGGTAATTCCTGCCTGAGACAGGAGATGCCTTTCCTATTGCCTTCAGTTTTGCTGGAACTGGCAGAGTGCTGCATGTGGTTTTGATCATTTCAAGTCAGCATCTCCTAATGAAAAACCTTTTTATTAAAATTTCCAATCAGCTATATGGCTCATCTTGGAATTACACCATGAGGTTAGCTCTGAAAACAACCAATTTTTTCCCAAATACTTCCACGGACAGATTTGAAAATGCCTTTGCATACATTACTTCTGAACCAATCTTGTCACTAAATCCTATAAACAGGCAGTGGAAATGTCTCCTTATTGCTGTTTATCATTGAATAAAGCAATTGAAAAGCTTTTACAATGTGAACTGCTAGTGGCCAAAGCCAGGATGTGAGTGATTCATGCAAATCAGCAGCTCCCAGCCATATCATTATGGATTAGGGATGTGAGACACAGCATTAGTAGCAAGCATCTTGGAAATGCAGGAATGAAAAGCCTCACCTCTCCCTGAGCCTGGCACTAAGCAGCAGGACAGATGCCCTCTCAAATTGTCTACTCAAGCAGAGAGGGCACCACAGAGCACCATTAATGGGAAGGTCCACATGATTGTGTAACATTTGCCTATTTATAAGTTCAGAGGGATGCAGCATGCATTATTTATTTAGTTGTGCTCCGTGGTAATTAGCAGGGCTGGAGACTGGAGAGCAGAGCCAGTGAAGAGGTCAGACGTGCCCCTGTCACAGCTCTGCTAATCCCCAGCAATCTGCCTCTCTCTCAGCACCATTTGCAAGTGCTCTCTTATCTGCTGCACTGAGGCTGGGTAGCCACGAGTCTCCTTGGGCTTCTCAAATGAAGTCCTCTTTTTCTTTATACAGACTTTGACAGAAAGAAAATAATACACATGTTCTGACATAAATATTCTGTGGCCTTTTTGAATGACCTTTCTTTGCTTTAGGGATTTGCAAGAAATTATTATCTTGGAAATGGAGTCAGGA
Source organism: Melospiza georgiana (assembly GCF_028018845.1). Lineage (NCBI taxonomy): Eukaryota > Metazoa > Chordata > Aves > Passeriformes > Passerellidae > Melospiza > Melospiza georgiana. The sequence goes on from NC_080433.1 coordinate 68,003,128, forward strand.
AAAGCAGTCAAATTTTGTACAGGAAATCACGTTTTACTTGGAAGCCAGCATTTGATGCAACACTTTCACAGGTAAAATATTTTTATATAATACCAACAGTAAATGTTGGACTTTTGTTTGGCATCTCAGCTGGACAGAGCTGACGGGCAGGCGGCTCAGTGACCATGGCAGATTAGAAGAATGAGGACACAGATCACTGTGGTGGAAACAGGGTGAATCAGATACGTGGGCTGGTTGAGTGAGTGGCTTGGCACCAGGGTGTTGACTGGAGAATTTTGGCAGCCCAACGGGGTGCAGAAAATGGCTGTGTTCTCAGAATATGTTGAACCATGGGAGGAGAAAAGTTAGTTATGATTGATATGTCAGGATAGGAGCTCCCATCACCCTTCCATCTATGAGAGCTGTGGCATGCACTGCCCTTCCCTGCTGGAAAGCAAGCATCAGTGGAAAAAACTATTCCCCACATGGCAACTGAAGTACATTCATAGTACAAACAATCAGATGTTAAGATACTTACCCTAACCCTTACAGTTATCTCTCAAAGTTACCAGACTGCAGTCTGACCATTGCTGCTTCACACCAAGAGGTTTTCAGCAGCCAAGCAGAGCAGGCACCTTGACCTCGTGCTTCAGGCTCGAGTGCAGCCCTGCCCCAAAGGGCTGCTGAGTCATGTTGCATGAGAAGAAGGGATGGAGAAGAGCAAAAATGGGAAATAGACACCTGACTGCAAGCAGCCCAGAGGCTGCTGTCTTTCCTCCTCCAGTGCAGGAGCCACAGGTTCTGGCTTCATGGTTCTGAGGCCCACAAGTTTTGGGTTTAGTGGTCAGAGTCCCAGCAGGCCCTGCACTGTGGAGTATCTTTTTCCTAAGCCATCTCATCTGCTGACTAGCTTCAAAGCTTATCAAAATAATCTTAAGCTGACAAGCTGCTTAGATAGCTTCCTTCCACACCTCCAGGTCTTAGGGACAGGAATTCCAGCTCCCTGTAAGCACACCCAGCCTCCTCACAGCCCTTTGCTGCCAGGCTGTTGTGCAGGCTCCCTTAAGCTCTCTCAGGAACACCTCAGTGAAATAAACTGGATCCATCCTGCCCCTACCCAACCCTCCAGTGTTTCTGCAACAAGTCCTTCCTTACAGCCTGATGCCTTTGCAAAGCCCTTGGTAGGAATGGAAAAGCCACACACAAAATGGTGTTCTCTAATCCAGATCTGAAGAAGAGAAACTGGTAAAGAAATAGTAACTGCAGGAGAAGTAGTAATGTGGTGTTTTCTGAGACCCGCGTGGAAGGGAGGAATGATGCATCTGACTGCATTGATATCAGAAGGATAATTTATTATTTTATGATCTATATTAAATTAAAGAATGCTAAACTGAACTATACTAAAGAATAGAGAATGGATACAGACAGAAGGCTAAAAGATACTAATGAAAAACTTGTGACTCTCGCCAGAGCCTTGACACAGCTGCCCTGTAATTGGCCAATAACTAAAAACAATTTACATGAAGACAATGAAACAACCACCTCTCGGTAAACAATCTCCAAACTACATTCCAAAGCAGCAAAACACAGGAGAAGCAAATGAGATATTGTTCTCATTTTTCTCTGAGGCTTCTCAGCTTCCAAGGAGACAATCCTGGGCAAAGAGATTTTTCAGAAAATATGATGGTGACATAGTAATATTAGAAATTTTGAAATATGAGTTTATTAGGAACTTGGTGAACTGGCAGGAGAATCCAGTTTCTGTTTCTTTTTTTCTTTCTTTAATTTAAACTGGAATTAATTCAGGGAAGCCCCGTGGAGCGCATTAGCCAGAAGGTCAGACTAAGTGTTCAAGGCAATCTTCTTTGTCTTTTTGATGTATGAAAATCAATGAAGATGGAATTTCCAGATGAAAGAAAAGGCACCTCATTCTCTGCACCAGATTCCAGCACAGCCTGAACACCAGTGCACAGTGTCTCAGCCACCAAAAAGGCATTTCTCCCTTCGCACTGCAATCTCATGCTGCTCTCCAGGCTCTTGCACTGAGCTAAGGCAGGATCCTCCTGGCACTGCAGATAGACAGTGTGTGTGTGCAGCTTTTTAGCCCCTGTGCATCAGAGTCCTGGGGACCACACTTCGGGGCTCCCTGAATCCCTGCATGCACAGAAGAGCACTGTCATTTGAGAGATTTTACAGGAACAGGCTTTTCATTGCACAGTTTCACTGCAACATTCTCATCAGCGGCACCCAGCACTATGGCCTTAGAACAAACCTGGATTCACCTCCATTTATAAAGAATGGAAAAGACAGAAAAGGCCATTCAATACTAAATAATACCTCCTTGAAAGCACAGCACCAAGTTTTTTTTTTGATCTAGGATGTATTTTCATGTCAGGGTCACTGGCTGGGCTCTAGTACAGTGACAATCCCCCCAGGTTCAAGCAGTTGCAGCTCTGTATGGAGCTCCATTTAGAGGGATGCTTGGCAGTAATCTGGCTACAAAGAGACTGGAGCTATAAGTTATGGACCTGGATATGACATGATCTATCCTTCCCAAGCAGCCTTGAGCCAGTCTCATAAAACCAGCATCTTCACACTTAGACCTGAGTCTAGACTGCTGCTGTAATTTCCTCTCAGCCTCAATTCTCTCCTCATCAGCCATCAGCAGAGCTGCCCTGCTGCTGCTGGGCTTGAGAGGCTCAGCTCAGGGGAGTTTGCAAAGTGCTCCAGCACTCAGATCAGAGAGTGATTAGAGAGTGCAAAGCAGGAAAGAGGAACCTTTTCTTCCTGATGCCCAAACAGGCCTTTAACAGGTTTTATATCAGGTTCTATATTAACCTCTTGCACTCCAGCAATAATTCCCAAAGGAACCCAGCCAACACGGTCTACATGAAATGAAGCTACAGGTTATATCCAAACGCATCCCAACTACAGAGTAGCATGATGTGATTTATTGAGCACTTTTAGAAGTGTTAACACATTTCTACAGCAGACATCAGTAGCAAGGAATTCACAGAGCTGACTCAACGAAGAAAGTCTGTGATGTGCTCAAAGCCACTAAGAGCACTTCTACACTACTGCAAAGTATCAAAATTGCAATTTGAAACTAGAAAATCCTGACTTTTACCTCACTGTTTGATCTGAGAATAGGTTGCCTTCCACTTAGAGCTGAAACTCCATATGCAAGCGATTTTTCATTCCTACTCAAATTGCTTAAGCTATTTTTAGGTCATATGAGTAGAATAAATATCATTAAGGATTTTTCAGGCATTTTTAGAATCGCTTCCTAACTAAAAAAGAGATCCTTTTCACAAAAAATAAATTCTCTAGTCATCCATCCATAAAAGCACTCAGACCTTTTGATATTGTAAAAACCAAATAATGAAAAAAATACTGAGTTAACCACATTAGAAAAGCTCATACTGTATATTTATGGCAGCTATTCAGAATAAAAACTTTTAGCAAGCACAGGTACAGAGCTGGACTGGAGGCAGAGCCAAGCTGTGCTATAGTGATTTAGAGAAAGAGACCAAGAAATTCAAAATGAGCACTGTGAAGCAAATGACATGCCATTACCACTAATATCTCTCAGTGAAGTTTGGCAGAGCATTCTTTAAAATCACAGCTCAATCCATGGACATGAGCCCAAGGAGCCCTCCCATGACCAATTTTGGGCTGTTGATTTTAATAGTGGGGACTGGATCACAAGTCAGGAGATGCAGGCTGGGTCCCCAGCTCTCCAGGCACCACGCTGGAACCATTTCTGTTCCCTCTGCCACTGCTTCCTTCCTGCCTTGCCTGTTCCGAGCACAGAGCATTTTGGGGGACACTGCCCTCTGTTCCTCTTGGACAGGGCTCAGCACAGCAGGGCTCACATCCCAGCTGGACACCATCCATGCTGCATCCATGGGAGCCCCACACAGGGACCAGGCCAGCTGCCCTCACACAGAACCACCCTGTACCTGCCCTAGATGGATTTGCAGATTGCTCTTCATGAAATCAGCAACATCGCAGGCCTGATTTTCTCCATGCACTACCTCCTGCTGCCTTATCTCCATGTTTGACACCATCTGTATTTCTCCTTCATCCTGGTTATCTCAACAACCTCCCCACCACATGGAATAACTGAGAGTTTGCCAGAATAACATCCCATTCTGCTCAGCTGACTGACAGAAATGAAACCAGGGATGCTACCTGCCTACAGTCCCAGGAGATGCACACACAAGCCTGTGACTGAGAGCTTCCTTGGCTGCCCCCATCACCAACGAGCTGCCCTTTCCTTTTGTATCCAGACAGGCAGTAAGCTCCTGTCACAGGTGCTGAATTCAGTGAGACTTGTCCTCTTGGGTGTCTGCCACAAACCATTTTCGTCAGCCGCCAGAAAAAAAGTCAAAAAGAGATGAGACGTTTTGGGAGGGATTTTACAGAGAAATAAAAATGGCATGAGACTCCCAGGAAACACAAGAGAAGTTCAGGCAGGAAGCAGGACATGAGATGCTGTCCTCTCTGCTTCTCTGACACACCTACTTAGGCTGGAAGAGATAACTCTCCGATGTTTCCAGGTCCCAAAATGCCAGCACCGGAGCCAGGTGGCCACTGCAACATATCTGACACACAGAACAGAGCAGCCAAAGGTGTATTCATGCTGTAAGCTGCACCTGCTCTGCTGCCAGCCCTCCTTAGCTGTCTGTAATGAGCAGGTGACAACACAGCTGACAATGGAGAGAGGCTATGGGGCAGAAGTTGGTGAGTTATTGAGTGTTCTGAGTGACTCTGAATACCCAAAGAGAAGCACAGCCTGCTCAGAAACCAGGAGTCAGTACTCTGAGTTGAGTCCTGATGAGTTCCCCAGTCTGAGTTCTAAGAAAATTGACCAATTATCCAAAGAGAGAACACAAATCCCTTGGTCACTCTGCAGGACACGTGTATATTTCTGTATACCCTTATCCTGATAGTTCAATTATCTGAGATTTAAGCCCCATGCTTGAGAATGCCCTTCACAGTGCAATGCAGATGGACAAGCACAGCACAACAGCAAATACTCAGCATATTTCTGGAAATGAGGAGCCCCACTCAGCCCCAGGAGTGCTCTCCCTAGGAACTGAACAGAAGAGGCAGCTCTGTCTTCACCTCTCACATTAACCTGAAGCTCAGACATGCATATTTCAAAGAACTGCTCAGCACTTTCGGTATTTTTACCTCTTTCAAAAAGGGGAAAAAAGAACACAGCTTTCCAGGTTGGATCACAGAAAAAAGGTTTCTAGTCTTGAAGCCATTTCATCACTTCACCCAGTGAATCTCCTCCAACATATACCAGTGTGAAGAGTAATCCCCAGCAAATGCTGGCTGTAGCAAGGGATTTTCTGCTCCACTACTTCTGAACATCTCCAAGCAAACACTGGACAAATTGCACAAGGGAAGGGGTCAGTGCCATCGTGAATATTTCATCTAGACAGCACAACAAAATCCGGCACAGAGAATAGAAAGGTAGAAAAATCAGTGAAAAATCACTTTTCAATTATTCTTTTACTCGGTACTACTTGTTCTTTGGTAAAACACTGCAGAGTGATTCTCTTGCAATCAGAAGAAGAAACCTCTGCTCTTGGCAATCTATTTTTGGAAACTGAAAATCTCATTCTGCTTTTCTTAATTCCTGCTTAGAGGAATTGTGTGGTAAGGATGTAAGCCTTGTAGCTTATTAGAAATTATACAATTAACATTCAAAAAACCTGCAACTATTGATTTTTTGTATTAAACTTTGCTTTTATAGACAATCACTGCATCACAGACAAATTTATCTCTCTCAGGTATTTTTCCAATTTCTAACACTTCTCTGCATGCTAGCACTTACTGTCATACATTTTCTTGTAGACTTATTTACCATTTCTGCTGTTTTTCTGTTCTCTACATAAACCTTTTTTTAAAATAGGATCATCATTCAGCTCTGTCATTTTTTTAACCCAGATTTCTGTCTCACTAGCTGGTTTTCCTACTAGGTTAAAGACTACTCTTCTATCTTAAAAAACATATATTTGGAATTTTTTACCACTGAATCTCAGGCTGCAGTTTCTGGGGTAATTGTTATTTTGTCCCCATTTGTTCTCACCCTCAGAATTTCAACAAGTATCTCAGAAATTCTGTGATTTTTTTTAGAGAGATGGTTCTTGGAGATCTGTGTGAACACAAAAAATGCCGCACTAACCTTCAGAGTTCTAGACCAAGTTCTTGAGATGAGAATCTGAATCTGATATGACTCTAAATAGCAATTCCTTCCAAAATGTACTTGGGGTTTGTGATGCTGTATTTTCATTAAGACTTGTGATTCCAGAGGCTCTTGGCTCACGACTAGTTGAGGTTAGTTGACTCCTGGTTAGTTTACAATCAAATCTGAGAATTCAAGTATCATCAACAGCTGCATCTGAATCCACATGGCTGCCAATTCTGATTCCCACTGTGCAAAGTCTCTTCAGACCTCAGGACTCTCACCTCTGGCCTCTCCTCCTCGCCACCCCATTCCCACCACCTGCTAGGACTGCGAGCACATCAGCTGCACATCACAAGTGCCATCTGCCACAGCACTGTGCTCCTTGTCCCTCCCCAGCACAGCCACCTGCACAGCCACCAGCCCTACAACAGGCTGTGCCTGAATGGTTCCAGCCTGACCAGACCCAGACAGGGCAGAGGAAGAGGATGGATTCTATTCTGGGCTCTGCTCCTGCTGTAACACAACGACTGGCAGGCAGCAGAGCACTTTGCCTTGGGTCCTTACAGACTGGGAGAGTGGATATGTCTATCCTTAAGTAAAAAATATTTTGAACCAGTTGGCTGAAAGCCACTATGTAAATGCTGCCTGTGTGTTATGAGACACTGCTCCTACTTTGGGGCCCTTTCTCATTCACAGATGTTATGCATTTAGTCAGTCACAACAGTATTTTTTAAGTCATAGGATACCTGGAGAAAATAAACTCAGTAGCCATCTCCTGGGAAGGGAAAAGAATGATCCTGGCTCTGGCAGCAAACAGTCCCTGCACCTCGTTAGAGTTTTGTGCAGAGGAAAGGAAGCAGTGTTAGCATACTGCTGCTCTGTACAGCTGTACATGGTAAAACTCCATGGTCTGTGCTACTCAGTAAAGCTGACTATGGACCTGCCTGGCATTGAACTCCATAGATACATGAATTCATTTTATGAAGAGAAAAAGTCTCCCCATGCATTTTCAAAATTCAAAACAGGATACTGATGAACAGGCAATCCTCTGACTGGCACTTAGTGTTGGAATATGTCCTTGCCCACAGAAGGAATAAATAATCTCTCTTAAACCTACCTGCTGAGTGGCAGCTAATACACAACAGTGGATATCCTTGGTGGGAACAAAGGTTCATCTAGCCTGGAATGATGTTTTCAACAGCAGACAACATCAGACATATAGAAGCAAGATTAATTTGGTTTTCCCAGTCACACCATCCTTACTCCCACCAGTCTGCTCCCCACAGGGTGAAGCTGTGACAAATGCACAGACCAGTGACTGCATCTCTTCTCTCTCAATTGTTTAATACTTTTCTGAAGCAACCTGTGCTTCTGCTTTCCACATCCCTTGGCAACAAACTGGCAACAAAAAGGTGGTGGTGTATCACAGCACCATGCTCTGCACCCTGCAGTGACAGGGAGGAGGACCAGCCTGGTTCCCTACCAGAAAAGCAGGAGGATGCTAGATGTGCTGTGCAGCTTGTCCAAAGCACAATTTAGGACAATTTTCTGCCGTTCTCCTCTTTGACCAAAACCACGAATATCCAAAATAAATAGAATATTACACTGAAGACCTGAGGAGCTTTCAAAGAGGCAGCATAAGAACATGTCCTGTTTCATTTTCTAGTTAGTTGTCCGCCTTGTGGGACATCCACTTCCCCTTCAAGGGAAAACTCGTGGAAGACAGGATCAAATTTCCTGCAGGTGAAATGAAGGCTGAAACAGCCGCAACAATCTCCAGGGGACAGGCACAAGCTGGGTTAATGTGCTGCCTTTCATCAGGAAGAGCCTCATGTGCCTCTGTGGACACTCCTGCAGATGTCCCTTCCCCTGCCATTTGCCAGCAGCCACTTCTGCATAACCGGAGTCAGAAGCTACAGTCACCCTACTCAGTCCTTGCACAAGGGTGCTCTGCCTGTGCAGCCACCACAGCTCAAAGATTTGGGGGAGCCCCTGTACCAGCCCCTCAGGAGCCCCTCTGGGCATGAAGACTTTATTCTCTTGTATTTTAGGCCATAAATTGGAAATGACAGCAAAGTAATCAGGAGAGGATCATGCTGTGCCTCCTAACTCTCCTGAGCCTCCACTGATTATATAGGAGAAATCCAAGCAGACATGGAATTAAATCACTTCCCTTACGTTGGACTAGTTGAAGCTGCTCTGTAAATGACAGATTGCTAACAGCTCCCTTAATGACATCACCCAATATGTCATAAAGTCTGCTGCCAACACTATGGATTTTTCCCCCAGACAGAAGTGTTCTCTGGCTGTAGAGCAGAAGTTTCATTGGCAAAATGTGGCTCAAGAAATAACCCATAAAAGCTTCTCAGTGCATAAGGTAAGTACCACCCAAAAACTCACTGAAGAATAAAATTATCCTTGGCACTGCTTCCCTGGAACAGTGCCCCATGTCAGATTTCTCAAAGTGTTTGTGATTGAAATTATCCATCCACCATCTCTGCAGGTAACACAGCTCAGGAACAGTATCCAGATCTTTGCCAGGTTACTAGCCTTGGGTGAAAACTGTTATCTCCTTATTGCTTTCATGCTTTTTGGAAGGAAACTCTTCCCAGACGGGTATTTGCATTAGAGAAGAAACAGATATACTTGTAGTACAATAACAAGGATTATTTACCTGGAGTTTCACTATTATCCCTTTACTTCCAGGCTCACATCAGTTCTTTTGCCAGAGCTGCAAGTGACAACCAGAGCATACATAGCACCAGCAGCCTATGGGAATTTCTCAGAGACAATTCACAGGTTCTCCATTTTTCAGACACCAGGAATGCAGCAATGTACCACAAAATGACTACCCATCTTTTAAAATTTTGCTGTAGAACTCACTTGGGCAGCCATCAAGCATGACCACACAAAAAGTGCTTGCTTATCCATTCCTGTGATTCTGTGCTACCTGTGTTTTGTCACCAGCATGCCTTGTGTGACAATTAGCACAGCTTCCTAGACCGTTTTCAAAAAAAGGGTAAATATATTTGTAAGGGAAATACCTCCCTAAGTGAAGCCAATGGTGAAGAAGGAGAAAATCCTCCTTCCTTATTGAGACAAACTAAATCCTGCTTCATGGTGCAGTGCACTGAAAGTCTCCAAGATTTGGTCCTTCTGATCAAGGTGAGGTTGCCTCTCTCCACTCAGCTGCAGAAAATCAGTGTTGGCTGTTGCTCCTCTGTCACTCCTTAATCAGATCCTTTTCCCTATGCATGCCATCTTTCCTGCATCCCATCACCTATGCACTCAAAACAGCCACAGCTGAACAACCAGAACATGAATAGCAAGAAGAAAAAAGTGGAATGCTAAATCTTGTGTGAATTTAAAGCTAGTACACTCGTCGGCAAGGTCCCAGGATGTGGCTCGACTGTGGTAACTCCTCGTGTATCAAGTGTACATCTGTTCCCTGCAGCAATTCTTGCCAAGAGAACACCCTGCAGAACACCAGTGTGCCGGGGATGCTGAGAAGCAGTGGTCTGAACAATCTGTCACTCATGTACATTCAAAAGAGAATCACTGTAGAGACACTCGCTGGCACTGTGAGGAAATGAGCCATGAGCTACATATCTGGCTTTGCTGCAGTTGTTCTCTGAAGGAAAAAGCAAGTCAAAAAGGAAGTGTAACACTTGGCTGAATGCTGAAGTGACCAAATAAATGGGATTAGCTAAACCTTGCTTGTCTGTCAGTCATTCCCCTGTATGGAAGCAGTCTCTTAAGCCTGCCCATGATGATGACAGCCTCAGTACCTGTTTGGGCTCCTGGGCTGATGCATTTCAAGCTATGTCATCTGGTTTGGTTTTGTTATGCACTCACCTTGGTCTTATTGTCCAAGGGAAAAACATGGTTTGGCCGAATGTGTCGCACCCAAGTACTTCCAGTATGTGGAATAAAAGGCTAAAATAAGCACCCATGAATTTTGTTCTCAAATTCAGATCTGCAGTGCCATGACTGCAAAGTGACAGATGTCAAAGCCAAGCCGAGTACCTCATTAATGCAGAGATAAACACACAGAATATGCTGTTTGGAATGACAACACAGTGTGTTTATGTATGTATGCCACTATTTATCATTCTGCAGATGGTTGCTCACAGTGATGTACATCCACAAATATGTTTAATTTTGCCTTTTCCTTTTTTAGGTAATTACCATTTTTCCTTGTTTACACTGACTACTTCTAAGAAGGCCGAGAGATCTCTGAGTTTCTGCGAGGGCAAGGGGTCACATTGCACAAAGCAGACCAGGATCAGCAGGCAATCAGTTCTTTGCAGTAATAACAGTCCATGCCTGTAGAGCATTTTTAAAGAAATTATCTTGCTCTCATTTTTATAGCCAGGAAAGCCCAGAGAGGTGAAATGACTTCCCCAAGGTCGCACAGCAGGCTCTGCTCAGTACATAGTTACTATTGTTGCAAATTGGGGAGCTCATCAAGCTTATGCTACTCACACCACTCAGATACAATTCAAACAATAATTATTATTTCTACTGCAATTTGCACGGCAGTCAAAGCTGGAGGCCACAATCAGGATTCAGCTTGTGCTGGGCTCTGTTCAAGCACCAAATCAAATGCAGTCCCTGCTCCAGGGGGGCTTCCCATCTCAGTAGGGACACAGTTCTGTGGGAACACAAGGGGCACTGGGAAGGGAGGGAAGGAGAGAGGGAGAGACAGAAGGCAGGAACCTCAGTGTAAGGTCTCATTTTTTTGGATAACTGTGAAGTTTGGCAACTTATTATTACTTAAATTATTTAAGTTAGTAAGAAATATAAATGCATTATTGACAGTTGCCTGGCTAGTTACGTAGGTAGCAGTTTATCTTCATCATCTTAATTGCACAAATACTTTACTCTCACTCCTGTGGTCTTTGATTACATTGAGAGACAGCAATTGGATCCTGCTCTTCAGGGCACTGACTCACATTGTGCTCACCCAGTATTAGAGTACACTCTACTTCTTAAGGAGTGATACTATACTTAATTTTACAACTCTTCAATCAACTGTTAGGGCAATTCTTGCTGTAGACCTTTTTATACCATATGTGCCTATACATTTTACAGCACATGATACTTTGGTACACTAGCCACGAGATAATGAATTAATTTCACTCATGCTAAGTTAAGACTGCTACTAAGCTCTGCAGTAGTAAAACACATATTAATGCCCACCTTACTGTCTCTCACTGCATCCTAATGTGGCTCCATGCTAGCAGAATGTTATGTTCCAAATGACCATACAGCCATTCCTCTTTGGAAGCCTTAACTAAGTCCAATATAATAATTAATATCTCTTCTAACACTGAATGACATAGACACAATGGGATTATTTTCAAGAGCAAGATTGCTCAGTACCAAGTCAGGACTTCTGAAAGGTCCTAGGAAGTCAACTCCTAAATTTTCTGGTAGGGATCTGCTACTCTATTATTTATTGTAATGCATGTATTTGTATAAATAATGTAAAAGAGCATACAGGAAGTATTTGATTGACATCCATAACCTCAGAGGGGTGGGCATATTTTTCAGATTTCAATTAAGCCTAACATTCAAAACATCTTTCCAGTCCATCAAAGCATGTGCTTATAAATCCTTTGCTCAGCTGATGTATTCTGTTGAAACAACCAGCTTTACACTGACAGTAACAGACTCTAGACCAGCACAATAATACCATAATGTACTCTAGGAGAACTTGAGAATTCACAATTTAAATACATTATTTTACAGAGCAAAAGAATGAGCATTCATTTACAGTGACTTTCCTTGCCCCTATTTTCAATTGGATAAATCCACATATAAATTAATGACCGATCACAATGCCTGTTGAGGATACAGCATCAAAAACTAAGGCACTGGAGAACTGACATAAAAAATACCAACGTGATTTCATTTTAGACCATTCAAATTTTTCAAAAATTGATGTTAGGTGCACATTCACTTGTTCCTCTCTGCCAGGCATCACTGAAGCTCAGCAGAACTGAGGTATTTACCTAAATGATTAGAACTTGACTTTTAGTACAATGATAAATGGAAGCAATAAATAACAACAGCTTTCTTTAGCAATTGCCAATACATATTTTGCAGCTCTTCAAGCACCATCCACTAATCTCCTTTAGCATCAGGTAATTCAAATTCCTTTATCATTTTCTGATACCTGTATTCATGACACTGTGGCTTTATTTTAATCCCACACAAAAGCACATTAAGAAGGAACTATGATTGACAGAACACTGCTAATCAGAAACAATCCTCCCTAAACTCAGCTTCATAAATTCAAGACACAAGCAAGCATAACCAGAGGGCGGGATGGATTCAGCTCTACCCTGTGAAACCCAAGTGAAATTTAAACAGGCAAGTTGAGAGTAGAACCAGGGTTTGGTTCACTTTGCCAGCATGCTGCTGCCTAATCACTTGAGCTGTTCTCCTGTTTGTGAGACAGCTGTGTGGGGATGACAGAGAACCTACAGAAGTCCTGTGAACTACTGAAATAGAAGTCAGAGGTCAGACAGGATCCCCCTGGCATTTTAATCCCAGAAAATTGGATCTAGGTAACTGCTTGATGGCTTGGTTACAGACTGCCACCATATCCTGAGGGGCTGCTGCTCCTGGATGTCCTGCAGCAACATTGCACTGGCCCTGCCACAACCAGGGCAGGTCAGCCAAGGTCCTTTCACCCTCCTGCAGTCTGACGGGCGAAGCCAGATGTGTGCAGCTGAGTGTTTCATGGCACATTCTCTGGCACAGCCCTGCTCTTGAATCTGTGCTTACCCATCACCTGATGAGGTGCAAAGTAACATGGAGCTCTCTGTACAAGTGTGATCTGCATTTGGGCCAGACTTGATGTGGGGAAAAACAGCCCCAGGGAATTAAAGAAAATACATCTCTTGTGAAGAAACAAAAATGCAGTAACAATTTCACAGACCACCTCACTTTTGCCTCAGAACAATTCCTCCAGTGTACCATGCAGCTAAAATTAAATGAAATTCTGTCTTATATATACCAGTTTATATACACCATCTTAGGTTCAAACCTAAACTTGCAGAGTTCAGTAAGACTGAATTTAAACCCAGACCCTTGTATCTGCAGATCTGTCCCTCCAAGGGTCCAAAATCCTGAAGAGCATTTGTGAGTATCCATACTGCATGCAAGAGCTTTCACAGACATGGACACCATCAACTGGAAGCTCAGGGTCTGCCTTAAATACAGTTATTTATGCACTGAACACTTGTTTATCCTGCTGAAAAAGTGCTGCCTCCTCTCCCTCCCTCTCTGAAACTGCTGCAGGAGGCAGGACAAGAGGCAGCAAGGGCAGAGCAGGGAACTCAGCATCGCCCTGCAAGGACCACTCAGAGTCCCTTCTTTCAACACCCAGCACACTGGACACCAGCCTTTTCACACAAAACACAGCAACACGTGCATATGTATTAAAAGAAAGAGATTTTATGAGTTTCTTAACTATTCAGAAAGATGGTTTATGTAACAGCATGGCAACACAAAATGATGGTGCATGGGAAGCTAACAAGGGAAAACTTCTCCAGGAAACGTCCTAGGCAAAATTACGTCTCAGGTTAGTCACAGAACTGATGATTTTTAAAATTATTTTCCTGAAACCTTGATATTTTCTTGATATTTTAGAATATTTTAAAGGTTTCTTTTTTTGGATTGCTTTCACTTTTAAACATCAACACTTATGTAACATAAACAATATTTTATTAATGGAATCTAATATCCAACTTGCATGAAAATGCTGAAGGCAAAGAGGAAATATGAAGCACACCACTGCAACTGCTGATGTTGCCAAAGTTTTACAGTTTTGCTGGGAATTTAAGGAAATCCCTTGCCTGTTTCATGAGAATGCCAGGTAGAAATGAGTCTCATTTGAAAGATGTACAGATCTTTGTCTCTATCTTTTTTTTTAATCCTGGGAGTTACTGAGATGGAAGTGATACTGCTTAAAAAAACAAGAACAAATGGGAGTAGAATAGAAAAGAGCATTCACCCAGATGAGTTTGTTTTCAGAAATGAGAAAGAGAAAGAATACACACTGTTACAAACACTGCATTTTGTAATGCGTTTCAGATATTCATCTATTTCTAGTACACAGCTCAGTGTTTTACCAAATCTCCTTCCTTCAGAAAGTTGCTGTAGAATCTTTCTGCTCTAATAGTTAGAAACCACCTTGTAATTTTCGGCCTGAAGTGATTTATTTCCAGATAATATCCATTTCTTCTTGTACCAGTTACCCATGAGTTTAGAACCATTAGTTTTCACTCTACAGTCCATGCATTCCAGAGGGTTCATAAACTACTTCTGAGATTTCTAAAAAATACCAAAGAGCAAATAGCAATAGCAAAGTAGGCAACAGGCTGTGATTTGTTCTAACAATGCTACATGACATGTAGTACTACCTTTGGGAAAAGTTTAGGAAACCATATCAAGTCAAAGAAAAAATCACTGGCTCAGAGAGTTCTTTTATTTTCCTCTTGTTCTTAGCTGTTCCAGGAGTTTTTAGTCAGGACAGACATCTTATCAACCTTCCTCTTTCCACATTAAACTAACCAAGCTTTCCTAGTTTTCTTTTCCCAAGACAGGTCACCACCCACTGGTTTTCCTTTTTGAAGCCACGCATTCAGAACTGCACATCAGCGTCCAGAATCCCACACGAAATACCACAATGCATCCTTAATTATGTCAGCATTGCTCTGAATCAACTGGAAATACTTCTCAAAGTACATGCCAGGGCCAGGTATGTCCTGTCCAGAGCAGCATCCCATTGCCATGCCCTCCTCCCTCATAGAATCACAGACTGGTGATGCTGGAAGGCACCACTGGAGATCCATCCAGCCCAACCTCCCTACTCCAGCAGGGAGCAGGTCACTCAGACTGTGACCTGATGGCCTGGGAGGGTCTCCACTGTTCCCCACCCTGAGCTGCACAGCCTCTCCCAGTGCCAGCACCACACCTTGCTCCTCAAGGCTGACAAACAGCCAGGTGTCACCTGGGGAGGGATGCTGGTGAGCCACGCTGACGTGGTGCTGCCACACCAACAGGGGAATTCCACCAAATCCAAATGCCTGACAGGAGCCAAACACAAGAGACTGTGGCTGGTAAGACATCTGCATGTTGGGAATGTTTGGGACTGTATTTTTCTAGCATAATGACCATACATTGCAATTTCAACCTTTTTTTTTAATTACAGTCTAATATAACTTCACCAGTAATAGGAAGGCTAAATACTAAGATCCGGCAACCAAGTAATAAATAACTTTCTTTAGAGGAACATAAATCTACAAGGATGAATAGTTTTATTTTCATGGAAAGTCTAACACTTCCCTCATGAAATTAATCTTAAAACTTTGAATTAACTCTTTGTGAAATTGCACTGAATGTCCCTTAAGTGTATGCACTCAATGCAGAACAGTTTTATAGTGCTCAAAGATGTATTAGCCAAGCTGAAGACACCTGTGGGAAATCTGATTTTGAAACACTCAGTCTACATCAGAGAGAAGTCTCATTTATGATTTTTAGGCTCATGGGTAACATTCTTCAACTGCCTTTAAGTGAAAACCTTTTTTTATGGTTTGTTCTACCTTGTTGATCACTTCTTCCTCTTGCCAAAGGTTACAAACATCTGTCTTTTTCAAGGTGATTACTAAGTCTACTTTCAAAGATAACTATATTTCATGTAATTGTTAATCCAGAGATTATTTGTTGACAATTTAAACAAAGCAAATCAGAAATTTACACTATGGAACTAAGTCGCAGTTATAAATTTGTTCAAATTAAAGGAAAAATTCCATGTTACCTTAACTTTCCTGCACAGTTAATTCTTGAGCTCCTCATTTTGAGACTTGGCTACACATTGGTTTTGTCTACACAGATAAATGGAGCAGTACCAGGGAGCATTCCCAGGCATTGAAACTTAACGCTATTAAATTGTTAGAATTGTCCCTCAGCATGTGTCGCAGGAGTGTTTTTAGTCTGTTCCATCTAACAATCTTCCAAAACATTGCCAGGGCACAGTTTGCAAGTTAGGACATGCCAGGAATGGTTCCCAACAGAATGACTGTAGTGACCCAGTTTCTGAAGGTAAAAATGCAATAGTGTGGGCACTGGCCAGTGTGCCAGCTGATGCTGCAGCACAGGGGCCCTCTGTACCCCACTAATTTGTGGGTGCAGGCACAGCAGCCACTTCTGTCTGTTGGGCCCTGGCAAACTGAGCTGGGTCAGTACAGAAATGTCTCTGCAAGAGGCACAGGATCATTTATGCCAGGGTTTCATGCTTACAAGCTGTTCCATCTGGGTGAAACAACCCTCTCCAAGGCTCTCACCCCGTCAAGAAACTCCATGGAGCTGGGGAGCACTCCCCTCCCACAGCCACTGCAGAAGCCTGTTGTCCCACAGGAACAGGCAAAAGGTCAGACTGGAGGCAGAGACATTGCTAAAATCTTCCCTGATCTCAAGGGACCTGTCCTGCTTTATTCACACCTCTGCTGCACGCCAGGTTCACCGTGAGCAATAACCTGCAGCAGCCTGCAGAGGTACATTCTAGCACAGCAGGACAAGACACATTCTGGCCATGGTAATTGCAGGAGATCACTCACCCTATTCAGTCAACTTCTGCAAAGTAAGGCACTTGACTTTTGACTGCTAGAAGTAAACAAAAGAACCTCCCAAGGTTTCACAAATAGTGTTTTCTGAACCTCTGAACTCAGAATATCTGTCTTTGACCTTGCAAGTACAGCATGTCTTGTTTTCTTCTCCGTGAACTTTTCCTTTTGAAATACAACCAGAAAAATGAAGAAAGTGGAATGCGTGACAACTCATCAACTGTTTGTAATAATTTATTTCAAACCGTTTATTCCGTAGCTTTCTCCTTCTGATGCACTCTCAATTACTTGATTGAATAATATTCTCTGAAATAGCACATGATGTGCTTGTGTCAAAGAGGCTCTCCACAGACGCCATCAGCTACCTTTTAAAATCAATGAAATTCATAAATTTGCATCTGGCTTCTCAAGGAGAAAATAAAAGAACCTTTTCCCCCCGTAAGTATGACCTTCTTATTCTAAAGCCAGCTTGTTTCAAGTCTTCTGCATCTCTGAATGCCAATGTGAAGATGGATAATATCTTTCTTAGAATAGACAGGTCTTGAAGTCTATTATATTGCCTTTTTTAAGGATTCCAGCCATAATTCTCTCCTAGTAATTGGGAGCTGCACACTGTTCCACACAGTAATGCATAATCTAGCTATTCACTATCATGCTGCTGCCACTGCAATTTTAACAATGCTGATAGCAACCAATGTTATCGAATTCTGCAGATTTTCCAGGCTAGAGCCTTGTTCATTTTTTTTTTCTTTCACCATTTTTGAGCCAAAATGTTTTTATGTTTTCCTTTGTAATGCCTCGATATTGTGACCCTCCCATTCCTCACAGCTGGATCTTGTTAGTTTTCAAATATTGAGTCCACACCACCTGATCATGCCACAGATTTTCTGTTCTGATATGTTTGCAAGATCAAAGCTAATACTGTTTATACCACAGTGCTAAAAATGCTCTCTTCACGAAAGGTAAAATAACCTTCATGTTTGAAATCTAGCCTTCTATTCTTCCATGCCTTTTTACTGCTGATAATATCCCTATGTTTCCCTCTTCCTGGCTTCATTTTGGCATACAACAATTTTCTTCATTAAACTTTTAGAAGGAATCCCTGAAAGAACTCGACAGCAGCTGTATCCTATGGCAGTGATGTTCCTTCAGCTGCAAGAAAATAGAGCTGCTCGGACATCAGCCTCTTTCTAAAACCCCAACCCATTTCTCTTTCCTAACCATATCCAAGTTCTCAGCTCCCCACATTTCGATAGGTAATATTCTCCTCTTTTAAACTCTTTCCCAATTTCTTTCTCCCTTTCTTTATTCCCTCACACATACACTTTTTCCCAGTGAAATGGCATTCATCCTCAAACAGCCTGGATAACTTTATGCATTTCCTATTGTATTATCTTACTGTTTTTCAAACAGTGGACCACAGCCCCCCAGGATGTTCATAAAAGGCAATTGGGAGAGTTATAAGATGCTGAAATTTTTATTACACTCTAAACCAAAAGAAAATATCTCTTCTCCATTCCCTAAACACCTTTATCCTTCAAAAAACAAGTTTTGCTACCAAAATCTCAAATCACTCATACAAATAAAAGATATTCACTTCTTACATGATACATTTTAGACAAGTTCCCTCTGGGATCAAGACAGATGTGGCTGTTTGATTTTGAGCCTCATGACCAATTTAAACCAAATTTGACTGATGCTACAAGCCTTCAAAACACTAAATTCCTGCAAGTTTCGTGAAAAAGCTGAAAACAGAAAAAAAATCCCAATTTCCCACCAGTGGAAAGACAGGGGTAGTTTTTCCTTTAACAAATCTAGATGGCAACTTGAGGACATAAACCAACAGACAAATAGCTTTCTGCCAGGTAGAGCACATGCTGTGCTTTTGTCAGCTACAGGGACAGGGAGCCTGTGAGGAGCTGGAGAGTTTGGCCACCAAAGGCACAACATCATGGGATGCACGAGAGAACTTTGGTGCTGGGGCACAGGGTATTTGGGGGAAGGAATTGCTTAGAGAGGAGACACTGGGCACAGCATTTCTCCCTCATTTCCACGGTTCACGTGATACACCTTTTGCTTTCATGTTTACAGCCAAACATGAAGTACATTAAGAAAATGTTTACTTCAGTGTAAAGAAACCAAAAAAGCTGCACAGCCCCATCACTCACTTCACCCAAAACTTCCCACTAAAACCTTCGGGTGATTTGCACAACCTCCCCAACCAACCTTCTGCCCAGGACACAAGCAGCTCCCAAAGGCAGTGCCCATCACAGCCAGTGGGACAGCAGCAGAGCACAGGCTACCAGGGGGCATTCCAGGGTAAGGATGCAGGAGGTTCTAGGGATCTCTTTTAAACCCACTGGGAAGCTTTCCTCTGGAGCTGAATGCACATAAAATCAAGCTGGCAGCATGATTTCTCGTCTGGCAAAAAGAAGCACATGCACCAGGCTCGCTTGCATTAGATGTCCTCAAAGGCTTGATGAGACAGTCCCTGTGTGGCCAAGGAGAGCACTTGGCTCTGTCCCTGCTCCCTGCCTTCCTGCACAGCTCCAGCAGCCCATTTCCCCAAAATGCAGAAGCAATGCTCATCATACCATGATCAGAGCCTTCAAAAACTCGGATTTTTCAGAATTTTCTCCCTGATGGTCCAACATCCACTACTGTTCAGAGACCACTAAATAACTTCAGTCACCTCATCCTGCAGGTGCCGTGGGAGTGTTAACAATTTTATCAAAATCAGCATCAGTGATGAAAGTCAAGCTCAAAAACCTGATCAGTATTCCTGGACCTGTCTTCCTGTCCCTTTTGCCTCCCATGTGCCTCCCCAATTTACATGTGGGGGGTACACAGGGGCAACAAAAGCTGACTGCATTGTTGGTAAGGTCCTCTGCTTCTGGGGAGTTAGTAAAACAATTAACAAAGGAAAAATGCAACTAAAAACGTTACAAATGTACATACCTCATGGCTAATGCAAATTTGTGTAACTTCAGCTTCCAAACACAACATTTGTCAAGCTAAGGAGCACTGCATGACTTGAAATCTTCCCCTGTAGGTCCTCATATGCCATCATCTGTCAATTTTTAATCTTCTTTTGAATAGCAAGAAAATTCATCCTTTTAGCACTTCTTCTTTCATTTATTTAAATCAGTTCTGAGATCCTTTCTACTTAATACTTGAAAGGGTGTCTTAAAAGATATTTGACCTAGACAGAACAGGCATGGGAACCACTGCGGGCAAAGGAGTCCATTTTTTGCATACACATTTGGGGACATCACTGGGCTTTTTCACCGCAGTGAGAGCTCACATGCAGATGTCCATCTACACAATCTGTAATTTCTCTTCTGTCCCTCTGTTCTGCTCTGCTGAGATCCACCGGTGGTGCTGCATCCAGCTCTGGGGTCCCCAGCACAGGAAGGGCATGAACCTTTTGGAGCAAGTCTTGAGAAGGGCCATGAAGGTGATTAGAGGGATGGAGCAGCTCTTCTATAAGGAAAGGTGAAGGAAAAGTTCAGAGAACTGGGATTGTTCAGCCTGGAAGGCTTTGGGGTGACCTAATTGTGGGCTTCCAGTGCTAAAGGGAGCCTACAAGAAAGATGGCAAGGAACTATTTACAAGGGAACATAGTGACAGAACAAGGGGAAAAGGATTCAAGCTGAAACTAAGAAGTGGGTTTAGATTAGATATTGGGAAGAAATATTTTATTATGAGGGTGGTGAAACACTGGAACAGGCTGCCCAGGGAGGCTCTGGATGCCCCATCCCTGGGAGTGTGCAAGGCCAGGTTGGATGGGGCTCTGAGCAAGCTGATCCAGTGGAATCTGTCCCTGCCCATGGCAGGGGACTTGGAACTGGATGATGTTTAAGGTCCCTTCCAGCCTACTCCATTCTGTGGGTCTGTGATTCCACGATTCTGATTCTTAGAAATCTTACGCTGCATGTGGTGTATTAAAATACAGGTTGTAGAAATAAGCCCATGTTATTATGACATCCAAATCAATCTATGCAATTTGCTATCCTCACTATAATTTATTAGACAAATAACTATCATTTATTAAATAAATAATTTTGATGCCACCTGCAAAGTTCAGGAGCCATAAATGTAAATTACTATCTCAACAAACTCTTAAGGATATTGAGGCCATGAACAAGATCCTTGTCTGACTCCTGTTCAGACACTGGTGCAAGGCTGTTTTTTTTCCCAGGCTTCTGGAATTTACCCCTATGCCAAGATCTGTCAAACAGCAGTAACAAAGGCCCCAAGAGCATCAAGGTCAAGCCTTTTAAGACTCTTACATAAAAGTCACCTGGTCCTGCAGGCTGATTTCAAGCACAAAGGCAAACAGCACAGTTGCAATGAAGACTTTATCCTTTTCGTTCTGAAACAATCCCCTGTTTTAAAAAAAACTTTTAACTGTGGCATGTAATAACCTCTTCATTATGGCTGTTTTGGCCTCAAAGATCTGGCAGTTGAGTGATAGGAAACCAGTTTTAAAAACCTGGTTAAAACAATTCAGGGAAAATCTGAGGAACCACAGAAAGACCCACACCTGTATGACATAAATCAGTAGAACTACAAAAAACCCCAAAAAACAGTGTATGTCAGCATGTGTACAAACACGACATATTTGTGTGATGAAAGGAAGTAAGGTAGGACCAATATACCTATTCTAAGTAATTTTTCACAAAACTACTAGAGTTCTCCAAAGTAAAAGTAAAAATTAATGTGTACCATGGTTTTAATTGACAATGTTTACTTGGATTTCCAAAAGACAATTGATGAATCTATCATTCATAAGTCTTAAAAAACCTAGACTCCCAGAGGACAAAAATAAATGCCCTTGCAAGGATAAATAATTGGAAACAGATGGTAGGACACTACTGTCAATTTTTCAAGTGGAGAGAGGTCAATGGTGGAATCCTGCAGGGATCTGTGCTGGAACTTGGGAGCTACTCGTTTATTTATAAATGAGCTGGAAAACAGGATAAATGGTGAGGTGACAAAGTTAGCTGCTTACACTCATTCAGGCTGGCTGCGATAAGGGCTGACTGTGAAGGAAGACTTTGCAATACTGAGTGACTAGGCAAAAAAAAGTCAAATTAAAGTCAGTGTAGATAAATATGAAGTAATTTCTTTAAGGGGGAGAAAAATAACGACACAAAATTATGTGCCCCAAGTGGATTATCAGCACTTCAGGACTGAGATCTTGGGGTTATAATAGGCAGTTGTGTGAAAACATCAGCTCACTGTTCAGTAACAGGGAAAAAAATGAGTATTACTAATTACTAGGAAAGGAACAAAGAACAATATTATTATTTAGAGAATATTATTTAGTCACTATATGTGTCTGTCTTGAATATTGTGTGTAGGTCTGGTCCCACAGACTCTGAAAAGAGAGAGTAGACTGGAAATGGCTTTGGGCAGGGCAGCTGGGATCATCACAAGTTTGCCACAACATAACAGCTAAGGACTGACTAAGAAGTCAAAGGTCTCAAAACCAGGTAACTGAGGGGATACAGCAAAGCTGTAATCAGAGCCAGGACAGGGAATGAGTCTCCAAGTTCCCTGTTCACAGCCTCTTCCCATGCATGAGCTCAGAGGATCATATGAAATGGGCAGGCACAAGATTTAAAACACGAAAACCATTGAGTCTTCACAAAATATGCATCAATCTGTGGAACTCCTTGCTCTGGGGCACTGTAAATGCTAAAAGTTTACACAGGTCTCAGAAAACAAAATCCAGCAAGAGCCTTTAAATGCCAAGATCCACGTGAGGAAATCCCTGAGTACTAGTGATGGAGAACCAAAAATACAGAGGGCAAAATGAGGTTTAGCTGTTTTGATGCTTTCGTGGGCCATGTTACAGAGCACTGTCAAAGATCACTGGATTGTGGTTTGCCAAAGTACAGAGCTTTGATGTTTTGTTCAATAAACTCAGGAATCTCTTGAAAAACCTGTATATCGGTTTCATCCTGCTTGTCCATGGGACACTTCTATGCCTTTCTTCTGCTGCTTTCCTTACTTTTTTCATTCTAATAACTTGAAACATCCTAGTAAAGCAAAAAAAAAAAAAAAAAAAATACAATGGCAGAACAGAAGAGTTTGATTTACTTAACCCATAAAGGAATAAATCTCAAGAGTTAACTTTATTTGTGAGGTTTCCTGTAAACATTAGGTGTAGAATAACCAAGAAAGAACAGTATTACCTAATTCCTAATGATTTCAGGAGTTTGTGATCGTGCGGCTGCTCAAATTAGATGAGTGCATACTGCTTGTACCCATGATTTTGCAATTGCAGAGGAGGAGGTTAGGGGATGGAGAATGAGGCTGCCAGCACTGGCTCGTGTGTACCCTGACAGAATCATGCATGTGCAACAAAAAAGGCAGCCTAAGCCATGGCTAAACCATAGGAACATTTAATCTAGGCTGTACACACAGAAAGTACTTTTTTTCTTAGGATATTTCTTCTTTATCATGTCACAGACCTGTCTAGCCATAGACATGATTGGACAGCAACAAGGACTGAAAGTGTATGTGCCCAAGATACTGTTTATCTTTTTCTTACTTAATAAACACCTTTTCAAAACAAGAGCTATATCATGCTGACAATTTATAATGACTCATGCAGGACAGACTGTGATCCAAATCTTTCTTCTAAAGAAATCAGTTCCTAAGCTTTCATTTGCAATCTCAAACCAAGCATGATCCCACGTCAGAAACCTGATTCTAACAAGATTTAAATGACATCAATTTTAAGTGTTACATTACTGAACAGAATGCTAACATTATGAAAGTACATCATAGCAAGCAAAATCAAAGCTATATTCACGTGCTCCTTTATTTCAGTACTTCAGATTCAATTTTGTTCCTGTACTACACAGAACTACATGCCTATGTAGATGACATTGCTATATTCTTTTTTGTGAGATAAGCATTTTAGGATTACTATTATCTATTACTTATACTTTCCAAACAGTAAACTAATAACACAAATAGGTCATATAGCTCATAAAAACATCATTATAACATTCCTGTCCTGCACATTTTACTCCAAGTTTTTCTTCTGTCCCACCACCTTTGTTTTCTTCAAAGGAGGGAACCCAAAGCTATATGGACTTTCTGGTAGTTTTTGAGGAAACTTTTTTAAGTAATACAGAAATGAAGAGTGAGGTAAATACTGAATTAAGGTAAAACATTCAGCAAACAATAAAGTCAGGTTCTTTCAACACCCAGCATTGTTCTAGCTCTTCCAGGGCATTCGTGTACAAATTGGGAAAGACAGCAAACAACCACTTGGCTATGCATGCATTCCCTTATTAATTTTGGAGGGAAGCAGTCTGAGAAGTGATTCTTCTGCTGACATAAAGCTCCTTTTGTTGACTTTTAATGCCAGCAGTGCATCTACCAGCTTTGGAGATGACAAAAATTCTGTGTTGCTTTGCCTGGAAACAAATCTCCAGTCACACCTGCACACATGCAGGAGTCCAGTAGATCAGTCACATATGGTGGTTTCTTAGCATTATTGTTCACCTGGACAGAAACACAGTAAAGGAATGAGATTCATTTTATCTGCCATTCACCAGCACCTCTGGGCATGAAGTAGTGCAAACATAGATGTTGATGTTGGAAAGTGCAAGGGATTTGGAAATTGTGCCGTCCTACTGCATACTGGACATGAAAAAAACATGCTGAAATGCATCAAAACAGTGAATATTCATGGCACCTTTTAGCAGCAGAGCCATAAGAAGAAGAAACAGCTGAAAGCAGGAGTCCTTAATGGATAGAGGAGACATCAGTTGTGCAAAGATGGAACAGTTTTCTCTGCCCAGAGCCAAGTGACATGACTGTGTACAACCAACCAGACCAGGTCAGAATGCATGTTACTGAAAGGAGAGAGGAGCCACCAGCACCAAAGGGGGTTCCCAGTACAGAGATAATGAACCCAAAACTAAACTCACTGGAATTGGGAAAAAACCTACCAGCTTCAAGTGACTGCAGATCACTCCCCAAGTGATACAGAAAGAAATTACAAGGAAACTTCAGTTAAGGCAACAGCATAAAAATGTACAATAGCACACAGAAAAACATCTTTGGAGAGAAAAATGGTTAGAGCTGTTTCATACAAACCAGAGAATTCCACCAGGTCTCATGGACTAGATGGCAAACTGAATAATGCTGAAGATGTTCAATAGAAAACTCAAAATAATTTTTGCTCAGAAACTGATATGAATGTAGGTCAATTAAGGGGACTGAAAAAGTGATTGTGAGCCCATTTTGGTGACATTTTGCTCTGTTTCCCTAACAGCTTATTCCTGCTTATTCCAAAACTCCTCAATTTCAAGTTTTACCAGGAGGACATGTAACAGGTATGCTTTGATTTTAGCCCCTTTTTTCCTCAAATTATTGAAGAATTAACATTTTCTGTCTCGCTAAAACTGCTTGTATTACTATCTTAATTCTACAGTCCCTCCCAGCTGCACACAAATAACCAGTTCTCCACCAACTCAGAGGGAAAGCTGTGCTGGAAATGCATAAAGGGATGTCCTGGTGTTTTCCCTCTTTCCTACCACACACTTTCCCCAGGGAGACACTAGATGTGATGGGGAAAGTCAAATGAAGTCAGGAGATCCTCTGAAACAAAATCAGCAACTGAAATTAATTATTTTTCTTTACACTCCTAACATATAGCGGAAAATAAACCTTGTGGACAAGTGAAACAGACCCCAACCCAAACTCATGCATGCCACATCCAACGACCTCAGCTGCCCTTCCAGTTCACCAGCCAAAGACCTCGCCAAGCCCTGCCACGGAGCCGGAGCGGGCTCTGCCTGGGCCGGGTGGAACTGCGGGACGGGGACTGAGCTTCAACAGGCGGGCAGCCGCCAGCCCCAGCTGTCCCCACTGCCATTTTCTGCTGACCTTTACAGCAGACCCGCGCTGGAGGACACGCACCGCAGTCCCTGAGCTGCTGGAGCTGCCCACGGGCCGGGTGCCACCCCGAGCCCGGGCAGGGTCCCCGGGCAGCGCCGCGAGGAGCTGCGGGCTCAGCCGGGCTCGGCCCACGCCCAGCCGCCGGCCCGGGGCAGGCACAGGCACCGCTCTGCGACGCTGCCGATGTGTGGCGGCACCCCGAGCATCCCCTCCCGGCCTGCCCCGCCGCGGGAACCCCGACACCCGCCGCTCCCGCCCCGGTGCCGCAAGTTTGTGCAGAGCCGGCCGTGCCCCCCGGGCCGAGCCGGGCCGAGCCGGGCTGTGCCGGACAGGGGGCGCGGAGCCCCCCAGCACCGGGGCCGCTGCCTGCACTCACCCGAGGTCAGCTGCATCCAGGCACAGATCTTGTAGACGGTGGCTGTGTTGCAGAAGAAGAAGAGGATGAAGCAGACGATGCAGGCGATGATGAGCATCATCGAGAGCCCGATGAAGAAGGACGCGGCTTTGAAGGCTCCCGAGGGCAGGCTGGAGAAGTCCGTGAAGCTGCCCCGGCAGGTGAGTTCCCGGCTGAAGCCGTTGCCGATGCAGTAGTGGAAGAGCCCGAAGTAGCCCGCCTGCGGGGTATCCACGCCGTCCCCGATCCAGTACGGCTGGATGAAGCACACCACGTTGACGATGGCAAAGCAGATGGTGAAGATGGCCCAGAGCACGCCGATGGCCCGCGAGTTCCGCACGTAGTTGGTGTGGTAGATCTTGGCTGCCTCCTGAGCTGGGAGCATCCCCGCTGCTACCGCTCCTGACGAGCCTGCTCCTGTAGCCGCCGTCCCTGCAGCCGCTCCGGGCATCCTCTCCGAGAAGGTGCCCCCCTCCCCTTCCTCCTCCTCCTCCTCCTCCTCCTCCGCCTTCTCCTCCTCCTCCCCGATCGCTCCTCTCGACGCGACGCGCTCCGCCGCCGCCGCTGCGTGCGAGAGCCGGCGAGCCCCTGTGCCGGGCTTCAGCACAGCAGCCGCGGCAGCGGCGGCAGCACCGACACCGCCCGCCGCCGCCTATCGGGGCGCAGCGCAGCGCCGCCGGCCCCGCGCTCCGCCCGCCCCGCTGCCCGCCCTCCGCCGGGCGCCTCCCGCGCACCGCCCGCCGCGGGTTCCCGCGGGCTCCGCGCAGCCACGGCGGGCACGGGCAGCGCCGGCCCCAGGGGAGGCGGCGGCGGCAGGAGGGGGCGAGGGGGCTGCCGGTGCCTTTCCCCGGGCCAGCCCTGTGTGCGGCTCCCCTCGGCCCGCGGGCACCTTTCCCGGCCGGGGCAGCGGCTGCCGAGGGGACCCGCTCCCCTCTCCCGGGAGACGCGTTCAGGCAGCGGGTTTTAAAGTTCAGAACGTGCGTGCGGTGTTCCCGTCCCCGCACAGAACATCACCATCGCCTCCCCGGCGGGGGCGGCACCTGCCGGGTCCCCTGCGGCGGGGGAGCGGCGGTGCTGCCGTGCCGCGGGGGAACCGGGGGCGCCTGTCTGTCTGCCGGCCGCAGGAAACCCACGGCAGGCAAAGCCTGGAGCTCGGGGGAGTCGGGAGTCAGCGGCGGCTGGCTGCTCCTCGCCCCGGGAGCGGGATGGCGGCCGCGGAGGGGGCGCGGTGTGAGCGCGGCGCAGCCCTGGGGCGCGGTGCCGGCTCCGGGCGCGGGGCTGGGGCTGCGGAGCCGCTCCGCTCCTGCCGAGCGCTTTCTGCCTGGCACCCGGTGCTCCGAGCGCGCTGGCATGCAGCAGCGATTAGCATACATTAACGAGTAATTAGCATCTGGTAATAATCATTCCTGTGCCAGTGACACTTGGATTCGCAGTCCCCGACCTGTGCGCTGAGCCCGAGCTCGCAGCAGGAGCGACGGGAGGCGCGGCGGGGCGAGCGCTCCGGCTGCCGAGCGGGGCCGGCAGGGGCCGCGCTCACTCAAACGCTGGAGCTCGCAGGAGGGAGAGAGACTCCCGTGGAAATGATTCCTGGCGTTCCTTACATTTTCAACTGTTTCAAGCAAAGTTTTATTTCCGCCCCACGACTGCCACTCACCAGGCGCAGCCCCGTTGGAGCGCAACGCCAGCCCTTCCCAAGGTTCCCGCAGAGGAAAGGGCAGCTCCTGTTATCAGTTCCAGACTGCCGCGCTGCCGTCGGGGACAGTCAGAGCTTGGGAAGCTGTGGAGGGGTGGGAGCACAAAGGCAGCCAGGTCGTGCAGCCAGGCCCTTGGCACACATGGCATGGGTGTGCACACATGGCATGGGTGTGCTTAGACACAGGCAGCATAGGCAGTGTGGACCCCAAATACTCGCCTCGCTTTCTTAGGAAGGCGGGTCCAAATGTGAAAAGCGCTGCTCAAATCCCTGGAGATTTGGCTCACACCGAGTGCGCGCTGTCCAGCGCTGCCGGAGGTGCCCGGGTGCGCTCCGCTGCCTCGTCCAGCTCCTGCTGCAGCTGCTGTGCGTGACCGGACTGCTCATGTGCTGCCTTCAGAGAGGGCCGAACGCGTTCCAGCCTCGAGCACCAGGAGGAGTGATGGCTCTTCGGTGCTCGCTCCTGTTTCCATCAGGCCGAGGCTTGCCAGGCCCCGGGGTTCGGGGCAGGATGCCTCTCCTCACTGTCCTCTAAGCGGCCGTGGAGTGTGGAGGTGCAGAAAATATCATGTGTAGAAGACAGGAGGAAGCCTGAAGTGGCCCAAGACAATTTAGGAATGGAGGTCGGAGGGAGGGTTGGGAAAGGTGTTCAGTGAAATCAAAAAGAAAAAAAAAAAAGGAGGTGGGGAAGGGATCTGTGACAAATGGGAAATTTAGTGGACATGTAAATATGCACACGTGCAGTAAAGTTGATCCTAAGAGTTGGTATGGCAGGAAGAAGAGATGTGGACCTGGGAAGGAGTCAGGAGAGGAGAAATGAGTTGCTTGTTGAAGAAATGGGCCGACAGAGCTGATGAGGACAAAATACTGAGTTTGGAGAAAAAGCTGGGAAACTAGAGTCGGACTAGGGTAGGGTTTACCAATTAGCATGTGAGCGTGCAGTGCAGAACAAAGGGATGTAAATCAAGTGCCCCAGACAGCTCTTTTTTTGGCACATCCTCTTCAGCACTGGATTTTCCAACCATTATTGCTCCTAATAGTAAAATTGCTCTTGTCAGTCTGGACAAGAGAAGGAAGGGGCAGAAGCAGGGAAAGAACCTAGGGCTCTGCTGAAAAGCTGAGTTAAAGACTGTGGAAAAAATCCCACCTTGGCCTGGCAGTGATTGGTTGGGTTGCCCTAGGATGTCCTCTCTGATCTCCAGCACCAAAGGGTTCACGTGGACTTTAGGTGATACCCACAGTCCTTCAGTTTAATGCATGGGAAATGGGAAAGTGGTACTACATGTCTGGTTTTGGGGGCACCCTCTAGAGAAGGCTGTGTCCCTCTCTAGAGCTTTGAATCCTCTAGTCTCACTTTTTGGTATCAGAATTTCTTCAGAATACCTGAAGACAGGCTTAGGAGGTACTTTTATGGTTCTTAACACCATTATATGTATGCTTCATAGCATTAGGAAATAGAATGTCTCTGTGAGATAGAAGGTTGGCAGATTCTGAATGAATGGTTGAAAGGCAGCTGGGACCTTGTTTCTCAGAGCAGACCTGGCATGGATTTTGGTTGCAGCAGTTCTGAAAATGAGGCCTCAGAAGGAGCCATACTGAGCTGCTGCTCATCTATGAAAGGTTTTAAGCATTGTGCCTGGCATCACAGAAGAATTCTGTGCAGAAGCAGGGATAGTTCCCAGCTCTTCTGGACAGCTTTCATCATCTTAAACCTCAGAAGATTATCATTTTTCTCCAACAATATTGTACCTCCACAATTTTTCTCCCTGAAAATTAACTGGGTCCCAGCCCTGTGGCTGCCACCTAGTCTCGTCTAAAACAGTCTGGCTTTTGAGCCAGGATTCTGACCAAAAGCTTCTTCAACAGGTGAAATAGGATTCTCATCATCCTGATCTTTCTGGACAGCAGCTGCTGTCTCTCACACCCGATCAGGCAGGATCCTGTTTACCAATTAGCCTGTGAGCGTGCAGTGCAGAACAAAGGGATGTAAATCAAGTGCCACAGACAGCTCTTTTTTTGGCACATCCTCTTCAGCACTGGATTTTCCAACCATAATATTGCTCTTAAAACATTTTCTTGTGCATGTGTGCTCAAAGAAAGGCAAGTTTAAAGAAAATTTATACAACTTCTAAAGCATAATTGTGCCCCAAATTTGCCTGGAGAACATTACTGATCATTTTATCTGACCATGGATGTGCTGACCATGGATTTTTTGTTTGTATAGATCATTACACAAAACACAAAATAAAAGGTTGTAATAAAAGTTGTTTAGGTAATGTTTCTATCTCAGCATTTCTCTTTGGAACATGTCAGTTATTTGCAGTGGTGGGGCTGTGGTGGAGAGCTACTTAAATATTTTAAGTATTTAAAATAAAGTATTTAATATGGAGCACGGTGGAGAGAGGCTGTTTGCTGTGCCAGGAAACCCTTGGACATGGTGGGTAAGAAGAGCAGATGCATTCAGTTGCATGTCTGGGAAGAAATGCACATCTGGGAATTCATTGATATTCACATGGTGGGAAATGAAGAAAAAAACAGAAGGGAGAAGGGGTGAATGTATGGTTGGAGAAGTGTTATCAAGAGGGAGGAATTACACAAAAAGAAGCCTGTGAGGGGGAATGGGGTAGTAGGAAGTTACATACCAATGAATCAATAGCAATAAATGTCAGACAATGAATGATGAGTTTTGATGACAGTTGAGGTAACTGGGAAAATTGTTGAGCACATGAGGCTGGGCTCACACGGACATAGCAAACCTCCGTGGCAGGGATGTCCCTGCTCAGACACGACTGACTCCCACCAGCCCCTCTGAGCAGCGTCTCCCGTCCAGCCCTCTAAAAATGCAGCTCTGCCTCAGAAGGTTTTTCCCCTGGTTCACAGAGAAGTCTGGGCTGACAGGAGTTTTTCCACATCTGTATCTGCACACAAGGGTTCATGAACTGCTCTACCCCTCAGGGGCTTTCCTCCCATTTTTCTATGGTATCACTCACTGGCTACCATGATCACCCAGAGCCCACCAACAACTTAGAATTTCCCTCTCACCCCATTTAAATAACTACATACAGCTGTTACAATCTTTTAACAAAACAGATGCAGATATGTACAAATAACAGACTCATTTAATTTGGGCTGGCCTAGATCCTGGGTCTGGAAGAGAAGGAAGGCAAGTCAAGGTAGACTTGGGGCTTCTCCAGCTTGTGTCCAAGGACATGTGGCTATCCAGAGCAGAAGCTGAAAAGTCATAAAGTCTCCTCTCTGCTCTCCAGCATTCAGTGTGAGCCAAAGCTGGGGCAACACTAAAGACCAAGCAGGACTTTTTGTGCTGTTTCACTGATGACTGAGATAACCTATGCATGTTCTGGGCTTGATTACAGCTTAACTGCTGGTAGGCAGCCTCTTAAGGCATGCATCAGTCCAGACTGATTTTTCCCTGGTCCCACGTTGTCTGGAGCTGGCTGCAAACAGGTGCTGATGTGTTTGCTCAGGACAGCAGCATGCTGACCTTTCAGCAGCCCCAGCTGCAGCTCCAGCAGCCCCACAGTGCAGCCTGGTGTGTGCAGTCCTGTTGCTGTAGCAACCCACAGCTTGCCAGTGGTCTATCACAAAGCATTAACTTTAACATTATGTCTTATTTTATTACAGTTTCTGCACATTTTGGCTTTCTTTCCCCCGGGACCCAGCTGCACTGGTGAAATGTTCCTTCTTGGGGAGTAGGAAATGGCATTTCTTTCTATTTCTGTAGTGTTAACAACCGTGGGAGAGGCACAGCAAAGGCCTGGCTAGAATTACTGCTATTGATGTTGCTGAAACTCTTCTTGCCATCACTGTTTCAGTCAGAAATGGTCCAATTTAGGCATGCTGTAAGAATTAGGGAGTAGCTTAGATTGACACCATTTCTCTTGAATTTGGTCCTACTGGTGGTGGTGATAGAGGAGGGGGAGTCCTGTAGGGCGCCCATTAGGGCAGAGCTGGGAAGCACAATATGGCCATTCTGGAGCCACATTCCCAGAAGGCTGCAGGACTTGATATCCCAAAGCACTGGGGAATGGTGCACAATCATCAGAAAAAGGCCACAAAGTCCACTCTGAATCAAGGTGCTTGGCTGCAAATGGCAGAAGCTCACTTCAGTAGAGATGGAGGGGGAGAACAGTGGTCAGGCAAGGAGCAGAGGCTTTCCTGAGAGGGAAGGAATGTGAGGAAGGTGAGGAGTACCTGGGCTGTGTGTGGAAGCAGAGACTGAAGGGAAGGAAATATCCCACCAGCCTTGAAAAGAAAGGAAATCTCTGTAAAGGGGTGAAGTAGCCAGGCTCCCAGTGACAGTTCCCTGGATTCGTGACCCAGGGTAGGTTCACCTGCACGAAAGCAGGATGAGCAGTGGCTGTTGAAGGGGAGAGCAGGTGGGAGTGCAGATGAAGCTGATGCACTAAGTACAGGGAAAGTGGGAACATTAAGATCCATGGTGAGGAAGGAGAGATCTTAAGGCACCATGACACATGACTCAGCTAAGACCTGCTTCAGCTTCCTTCCCTCGGCCTCCCTGACTTGGAGGAGATGCAGCATGACTCTGAAACACACTGTCTAAAATAGAAAACTCTATGGACCAGTTGGAAGCTAAGCTTCCCAGTCCCCACTGCCCAAGGAATGATTCCTCCTGAGGCCCGTGAGCTGTGTCACAGTGCCAGGGGCGTCCTGCACAGCCAGCGCTGCACCTGGGGCTCCATCATCGCCGTGCCCTGCTCTGCCTCACGAGCACAGCCTGCTTGTCAGTGCTGCTCATTAACCCAGACAGGGCTCTCAGGTGCCTCGCTGTGTTTGCTGTTCAGAGGCACAAGCACAAGTGAGGGAATCTTGCTGCTGTTTGCCAGAGGGTCAGGAGCTTCACCACAAAGGGTGCTGTGAAATACCCTGCTGCAGGCTATGTGCTGTACATCTTCAAAGGCAGCTGTGCAGCTCAGGCTGCTGTCTAGACATGTTTTTCATGTAATAAAAGTTTAGTTAATGTATGTCTCCTAGACTGAAATTCACGCGGAGAAAGACTTTTATTTCTCTGGACCAGCCTAGTCTAAGGTAAGTACATAAACTCTTCTGCCAACAAGATGTATTTCAGGTTTCCTTTCCAGAGCCCCAGGCATCATGTAGGTAGCTAAAACTTCACTGCCATAAACATTCAGCCATCTGTATAAGGATTATATGATGCTAAATATAACTTTGATGTTGCTCTCAAAAATTGTACCTGCCAGTGGTGAAGTCCCCTTCTTTGCCTTTAACAAGGTAAAATTACTGCAGTCAGGATGTGACTTACAACGTCTGCAGATAATTTTTTTCCACAGTGGAAAACGACTAAAATATTTTACATCACACCAGATAGAAAGTTATGCTTTAAATATATTAAAATTCTAATTAATTAAATAGATGTTACATTTATTTCTGAATATTTCTTCCCCAGAGGCTAAGCAACAGAGCAGTGAGGATGCATCAAGAGGACCTTCTGATCTCTGCTAAGTCAGAAGCTGGCCAGTTACTCTGCCCTAGTGACAAGCCAATTAGGATGCTGCACAGTGTTTCTGCTTGCTTCTAATTTTAGAACTATACAACGGGGAGGCAAAAGTAGGTGATATTAACTCCTCTGGCATTGATCTGCCAGAACCATAGTCCTCCTGCAATCTAATATATTTTCATGTAAAACAGGAAAATTACCGCTCTTCCAGTGCACGTCGTAGGAGCTCTGCAGACCTTTCTAACACACAGGGCCTGATCAATACTTGGATGGAGGAATCTGCAGGGGAAGCTCAGCAGCTGCAGTGTGTGATTTTGATGCTGCACAAGATGATATCCTAGCATAAAGTGAGTATTCGCTCTGGCATTACACAACACTCAGCACAACCCAGACTGCTGTTTCCAGGAGGATTGATGGTAAAATGTTTAAATGTACCTAAGTGACCTGCCTGTAAATCAGCATCTCGACCTGGAGCAGACTGGGGAACGTGATTAAATCGAGGAAGTGTGGAATGCCTCTCTTTGAGAGAATCTCTGTGGCATAATGCAGTGCCACTCAGAGGTATCACAGCTACCTCGAGCAGCGTGGTCACATTAGCAAGATGTTAATGTGATTAATTAGCCCTGATGACAAGCAGGTTATACTAACCTGGGCACAGCTTAAGTACTTAACTGCTTAAATCTCCAGAGTGCTTGCAGCTCACTTAGGTTAATATAATCTAGTGACTTAATAAGCATATAACCTATTTCACTGTTCAGGCCATTAATAACAGTATTGAGCAACACCAAACCTAAGGAAGACTTGTGTGGAACTGCTAAAGGTACACAAATTCAATATATCAGTGAGCCGCAAGCAGGTGCTCTTTTAATGTGTTCCTTGCCACCTACCTACACATTCACCTGCCAGGAGCTCCACCTAAAAACTTCTCTCATCTGGCTATGAAAATATTACTTTAGAGGGCATCAAAAGCCTTAAAGGAGGCAAGATAGAGGATACCTTTATCTTTGCCTTTACCCTGCAATAGAACAGAACAAATTAAATATTACAAGATCATTCCTTGATAGATCTGTATTAGGTGTTCCTCAGCCCTGTTTTGTTTTCCATGTATCCATAAAAAACATTGCTTGTTTCCATATTACTCTAGGAATTAAAGCTTACCTGTTACTCCTTCAGTTGTATGCTCCATGTTCATACTCCTCCATCATCCCTTTATAAAGGCAGACATTGTATTTTTCTTTTATAATCTTCCTAATATTCTAAAACCTATTGTCCCTCTTCTGTGCTGTAATTTTGCCTCAGCCTCTTATCTGTAAGATTTACAATTCTCTCAGTAATTTCTGCAGGCTCTCCTGATAAGCAAACTCATCTACATGGTCTTCAACCTATTCTTATTACACAGCTGGAATTTCAGCTCTTTATAGTAAAAAAAATGGCACTTATCATACGATCAAATGTAACACCCAGGAGGAAGCAAAAAAAAAAAAAAAAAAGTCCCACCAAATTTAAATCCTTTTGTCACCTGTTATAAATTTTCCTTTTCCACTGAGAAATAGAACAACACTTTATGGAGACTTTTGGTCATTCTCCTGATGCAAATGGACTTCTGGAATGCCTCTCTTTTGTTTAGCCCCAAGCAGTCATTTGAATAAATATTTACTTCACATGTACTGTTGAAATTATAGTTGGCCCAAAAATGTCTCTGAACTAGTTTTTCATCTTAATGGTGGTAGCAAGGTAAAGAGCTGCTAAGTGAAACCAACACTTTAATAGCTCTGGAAAAAAGGATCAAGACTTTTACAATGGGAAAAAGACAACATTCTTACACGGCAAAAAAAAAGTGTACAACGTGTACAATGATGGGAAAAATAGATGGAGATGGCCACCAACATGGAGAGGGTAATGAAACAAAATAGCAGTAAACAGTGGGAGTTTACACAGCATATGTTTTATCCAACATAGTTCTTGACAATTAAGTAGCAATAAGAGGGAAGTGGGATAGCATTCTGATTTTATTGGAAAATGTGATGCTGCATTTTATAATATCTTGTCCAAAATTTTTGAAGTGGCTTGGATACATTCTTTACAATGTGTACTGAAAACCTTTTGAAAGACAATGAAAATAATCAAAAACATGTTGGAGCAATATTTAGTCATATATTTTATCCACCCAGTAGATCCTTGATAGAAACCATTTTAATAAATAGTTTCATTATCCAAAGGAGGCAATAAACATTATGTTAATGAAATATACAGTAGAGGCTAACTCATTATAGTCACAACTAACAGCAGAAAAATTTAAAGGGAACTTATGTAAATGAAAATGTCAGAAGTCATCATCTGGGGAAAACCACAAGTTAATACAACTGGTGGAAGTAAGAGTCTCCACAGAGGAGAAAACTGTGGAGAGCAATATGTTGGAAGAGAGAGACTTACTTACACTGAATAGAGTTGTGAGAATAATTGATTCTCCTGTTTGGTGGCCAAACTGAAAATAAATTAGGGAAAACTAATATCCAGTCAGCTACATTACTCACTTTTCACATATTTTTACTATTTATTAACACTAAACATAGATCAATTTTAGAATGAAACCGTATTAGATAACAAAGCCAAGACCATTTCATTTCGAAAATATTGCAACAGAGCACTTCTGGCTTGTTTTTGTTCCCTTGGTACTATTACTCAAAATGAATATCTCAACATGTGAATTGATTTTTGATTCATAGTGTGTCTCTTTGAGAAATGACAACAACAGACCTATTTGCAAAACACAGGTTGTAACAAGAACGCTGTGTCTCCGCACCAAAAACTCGGGCTTGGTCTTTAGGATCTGTGTTTAGGAAAACAACTCACAGTGTGGGAGCTTTCCTTGTCAAACTACAAATCCCATTTGGTTTTGTTAAAATCCTGCAGAAATCCCCAAGGGCTGGAGCCTTCCTGTGGCAGCCCTGCCTTGGTCCTTTCCAAGCAGGATGGAGACAAAGAGCCATCAGCATCATCATGCAGCCCTTCCCTGCTGTCCCACGGGGATTTTTAGCACAGGGCCATGCAGGATGTCTCTCTGCAGGAGCCCACAGTGGGCAGAAGGCAGAAGAGGTGCTTGAGGTGTTTGCATTGACCCTGCAGCACCCCTGTCCCTCCCTCACCATGGGAATGCCAAGGAGATGGGAAGGGCTGATGTGCCTGGGGAGACCTGGCACAGGGAAGCTCCTCCAGGCTCCTCCAGGCTCTGCCAAATGTCATAAATGAAAATAAATCTGAGTAAAAATTAGTGTGGTTGTTTCCTTTGAGATGCTTTTTCTCTGCCTGTCCTGGGGGAGGGGAAGAACTGAGGACAGTAACTTGTCAGAAATAAATGTGTGCCTTGAGATCAGGATGCTGCGCTGGAATATTGGGGCTGTTTTGCACTTGCCCAGAGCTAAGTGTCTAGTGACAGTCTGTGACAAGACCCCACAGAAAATTTAGGATATAATAGAACAGCAATTACCTGTCTAGATTCAGCTTCCAAGCATTAGATTTTGTTGTACCTTTCTCTAATAGATGATAGAACTGAAATGCATCAGATGGCGTCTTCTTCCCACATAAAGACCTTGACCAAGTTGCTTCTTACTCTTTGAAGAAGCCAAGCTGCCAGAGATGACAAAGATACAGATCACTGTAATATGCACTTCCCAGATGTTGGATTACTTGCCTGTCTCACTTCTGAACCTCTGCCAATTTATAAATAATATTTTGACTTTTGAGGTGGAAGAAGAATCTAGGCTGGCTCTCAGCATCACCAGCTAGGAAATAATGAGAGACACCATGGAGCACCTGGCCTGGGACCCCTCAGCTGTTTGGTGACCTGGTGGCTGCTCCCAGACCTGCTCAGGCCAGGGACTCCATTCCAGGGAGGATAAAATGTCCTTGCTTTCCCAGTCCAGCCCTGCAACAATCTGATCACCAATTCTTTTGTTCAGCTGGTTGACATGTGATGCCATGACCTATGGGTATTTTCACACTGTTTATCCTGGTGCAATGCCCCAGTGTCCACAGGCAGAACTGCAATCTCTGTTCACAAATATGATAACCATTGTCTGCCTCAGTTAAAACAAGTCATGCAAAACCCTATCTCCTCCAAAGGCAGCAAGAGTCTTGGCTGCGGTAGGGTTTGTTTGTTGCTTGGTTTGTTTTGTTGTCTTTTCTCCCCTGTGATATGTGCTCAGTTTACACAGTGCTCCAGAAGTTCTTACCATGATTTGCTATTCTGATAGTGTGTGAATTTTTCCAAACTTTATTAAAATACAACAGCAACAAAAAAAAAAAAACCCCAAACAACAGTACTGGGCCAGGCACTCATCACAACAGAACTTTACAGAGATATTTTATTTTCTTAAGCATTCTTCCTAACAAATACTCAATAAAGCATATCCTAACTTAGTACTTGCAATATTGACATTGGACAGTGTTAATTTTTGAATCAAAATGTCACAAATTGAAGGTGAAATGCTCCATGGAACTCTAACACACTAATTGGAAAAGGTCCCATTTCCCATTCTCTTGCTAGGAATGACTGTACCATTGGCTGACCCATGATTTGCAGGTTACCCATTCAGCATGATTAAAAAATGCCGCAGCAGTTTTGAACAGAATTTCCACTTTTCCAGGGTCTATAAAGTTTGCAGAATTTACTGCTTTAAGTATGGGCTCAGTAATCTCAAGAATTAGAGAAAGCTTGGGAAAGCTTTGCAACAAGTAAAATTAAATCCCAACTACTCTATAAAACAGACAGACTTGAAATTACAGTCCTCACTACAAAACACTTCCAATTATTTATGGACAGACTCTTTGTACCAGAACTTGCTTAGATTTTTCCTCCTTCAGTCTGCTCCCAGGTGTGCTGGGTGCATGACAAAGTAAAAGGAGCTGTGAACTCCCAGAGCAGGATTTTCTCTGACCTTCCTACATTCTGTTGGTGCTTTGTGATGCAGAGTTGTGGATGCAGAGTGCACACCACCACCCCCAAGGTCAGAATTGGTGATGGGATTGATTTTTATGCTGAGGAATAACAAAAATGAAAATTTTGAAATCTCAGAATAGTTCAGTTCATAAATGCTGATGTGACCTTTTGGAATAGCCTTAATTGCAGAAATGGAAGTAAGAAAAATTGTAAACGTGATATAAACATCTATGTATATCAACAACCAAGAAAATGGTAAGAAATTAAACGTAAGGAAGACTGCATCTCAGCCTTGAATATTTATGATTTTTTCTTTCAAAGGTAATTGAAATTGATGACATCTTTAAATGCATTTCAGCATAATTGCCTTTCTGGATAAAACAGCTTCTAACTTTTTATTCTTTTCCTGTGAATTCTGCAAAAGTGTAAACATACTATGTTTTTAAAAGGAAGAGACATGGCAGTGCCTGGGTTTCCAATGTTTTCTGCAGCAGTTTGAATGCAACCATTTGCCCACTTTTCCTGTAGGAGCTTAAAAAAGGTTGTTTACTAGCCTGCCAGTCACAAATCCTTTGCAAACCACATCAGCTACATAAAATATTGAATAAGGTGTGCCTTCCTTTCTCAGGAGACACCTATGAATAAATTATTTGGCTTAAATTGGATGAAGATGTTTATCTCGTGCATCCTGGCGCCTCCGAGTTGGTTCAAAGGGCAGCAGTGCTGAGCGATGCTGAGCTCTGAGCCCTGTCCCTGCCTTGGGGGCTGATGAGCTGCCTGTCACAGCAGCTTTGTCCTTCAGAGCTGCCAGCCAGGGGTGGCCACTGCTGCAGGCAGAGCCTCAGATCTGCTGCACGGAGACGGCCCCTTCCTACGCTGCTGCAGATGTTCTGTTGCCCTAGGAAACACCTTGTCCCTGCTGTGTGGCAAACCTGACCCAGCTGACAGCTTCTGTCCCTCTTCTGTGTTCAGTGGTTTGTTTTTTTTTTTTTTTTTTTTTATGGTTTGTTTTGGTTTGGTTTTTTTTGGAGGGAGTTTGGTTTGTTTGTTTTTTGTTTGTTTTTTTTTTTTTTTTGAAGGTTGGGAGTTGTGGTTTTGGTGTTAGGCTTTTATTTCATTTTGGGGGTTTTTTGAGGGGCAGAGGGTGTGATAAGTTTTCTGCTGTTTTGCTGCCATTGTTTTGGGGTGTGAGTTTGTTGTGGGGGTATTTCTGGTTGGTTAATTGGGTGGTGTAGGTTGTTATCCTTCTCAGTAACTTTGCTTTTCCTTAGTCTCAGATATTTTTCTTCTTTTCTGGGGCTGCGCTTTCTGGATCCTTTTCCTGCTAGCAAACTTCCTCCCGGGCATCTGGATGCTCAGGAAAGTCATTTCCAGAAGAGCAAGTGTCCTCATCCTGGGACAGAGTAGTTCTCAAACAAGCACCTTGATGACTTTACACCCTGAAGGAAGAGCCTGAATGAGAGACATGGGACTCCAGGCAGCTCTCAAAAAAGCAGTTTATTCCATCCAAGAGTTACAGCAGCCCAGGATTGTGGGTGGCAGAGCTTGTGCCCACAGCTGTCAGCTCCAGCTGCAGGCAGGCCTGGAGATCCTTAGTTTGGGTTACAAATACAATATATACTTTTCTCTGCTGAGCATCTTAATAGAGTAGAACCAATCTATACCTTAACTTTTATCTATAGCCTATCATAACTACTATAATTACCATGTTCATGTTACTGTTCTCTAATCACTAAAAGTTATTACATTACAGTTTGAGCTAGAAGCTGTTTTTCAGTTTTCCTGCAGTGGAAAATTCTGAGACCTTTTTTCTACTTGCAACTCCAGCAATCTTGTTTGCTGGTGCTATCTTTCTGCTTGGTAAAGATCTCTTGTTTGAGGTGGCTTTATCCCTGCTCTAAGCCATAAAAACCCCTTCTAACTAACATACCCATTTCCTTTCAGTAATCCAGTAAGACTGGCTCAGCAATTCTTTTCTTCTATATCAAAACTTGTTTTCATTTCTATTCCTTCTTCAGATTCTACATTCAAAAATCTTTTTGCCAAGCATAGATACCTGTGAGACTTTCTTGTCAAACTTTCATCCTTCCCAACACCCTGAGCTGTAGTGGCACATCCTGTGCTGCCCCTGTGGCACCTAGAAAGTGAGATTATCCTGGGAAAGAGCAGCTGGGGAGGAGGGAGGCTGCAGGCTGAACTTGAGCTGTCCCTCAGGTCTGAAGGAGTAAGCTGTGCCTCAGAGCCTGGCACCGCTCAATAATTACACATCACGTTTTCTCTGCCACCTGGAGAACAGGCTGATCCCCTCCCCACTGCCACATATTTCTCCTGTGGCTCTCAAATTGCTGCCTGCTGGGGAATCCATACTTGCTGCTTCCTGTGCAGGGTGAATGAAGATGGTTTTCTCAGTAGTGTGCTGCAGCAGAACAGCCAGCAGGTTCCAGCAGAGCTGTGACTGAGCCACAGGCTTCTCCAGACCCACAAACGCTTCCCAGGGAAGGCACAGAGCTCCTGTAGCAAGTTTTCACTTTTCTCTGTC
Organism: Melospiza georgiana; assembly: GCF_028018845.1. NCBI lineage: Eukaryota > Metazoa > Chordata > Aves > Passeriformes > Passerellidae > Melospiza > Melospiza georgiana. Next base: position 68,043,939 of record NC_080433.1, read on the forward strand.
GCTTTTTGCAGACCCCTCAGAAACAGCCCCAGTCTGTTGGCAGTTGTCAGCAGACCCTTGTCCATCCTCATCAGGCCGTGACTTATCCAGCAGTCCCCTTCAGGAGAAAGCAGAAGTCCTGAACCTCCATGTGAGCCAGTGGATACCAGCCTTCGCCATAACAAACACCCTGCCCAGTCCCCTGAGGCACAGCTGCTCACGGCAGATGTGGAACATCTGCACTGCCCAAAAGCCAAACGTGGGGTGCGGGTGGCTCGTGACTGCACAGCTGCAGGACTGAGCAGGTCACACTGCCAGCCTCAGGACATGACACAGCTGCACAGGACAGGAAAAAGAAGTTGTTTACTTGATTTAATGCTGTCCACAGAAACCATGGTTAGGAGCAAGCCGAGCTGCCTTTCTGCCTTTCGGCAGCTCTTTCATGAATTCAAAAAAATTTAGAGGAGCAAAAACTTTTCTCCCCACTCTTGTTTTTATTTCCCCTGTGGGTTTTCTTCTCTATTGTCCAGAGGAGTAGAGTAAGAATGTTCACATAGAAATCTGCCTGCAGGGGGACTGCCTTCACGTCTTATTATCAGCTGCCTCTTCCTTGCTCTTTTACACAGATAGTGTATGGTATTATTTGCCCCTCAAGCAGAGATTTAAATATTTCCTACAGTAATTCTGTGGATAGATCCTCTTTTCTCAGTATGAAGTATGTCCCTGCTCCTTGAATGATATGATGTTTAAGTATTTCATCTTGCATGAGAAGGTGACTGAAATTCCTCTAGGTCCTCCTTACTTTGTTTTGTGCAATGTGACTCCTGAAACAAAACTGTTTTATCTTATTTTTAATATGTAACTATATCAAAGCAAAGTACAGCCCTAAAAGCTCCTCTTCTGTAAGAGGAGCTTCTTCCAAAAAAAGACATAGTCCCTGCTGCAACTGTTCAAAGACAGACAAGTCACCAAAATGTTCTTAAGTTCCTATACATCACATGAAAGCAAAATATAATAATATTTGCTACTCAGAAGGAAATGTAAGTGCATAAAAAGTCTAGACTGAAAAAGTTGGGGTGTTTCTTGTTTTGTTTTTCCCTAAGAAGTTACTGATTTATTTGTGGTTGGAAAGCATTTCTAATGGAAGCTGTAACAGCCTTCAACACACATCTAAAAAATAAAAAAGAGAATTTAGAACTTAGTAGCTGCATCATGCTTTTAAAGGAATATTAATGCTATTTACACAATATTACTTAATCTCTATACATTAATTTAGTTCAACATTTAATTTTACAAATTGAAGTTATAAATAATCAACATCACATATGAATGATGGGAAACATCTCTACAGATGGGATTTTGGGATGCACATGCAGAAAAAAAAAAACAAGTAAGAGCATTTGGCAGTAATTTCACACTGTTATGTGTAATGCAGGTTCCTCAGTTAATGGAGGATATTAATTAATTTTAAATGGTTTACATAAAGATCAGAACAGCAATGAAAGAAGATGTCAAGCTTTAACCTGGAAGACCCCACACCCCAAACCTATGTGATTAGCACACACAAGGCTGCAGGCAGACTCAAGCAATCCATTCTTATATTCCAAAAGAAACTTAGATATCTTCTTACCATTAGAAGAACTGAGATGATGAGTCACTGGCTCAAAATTGACCTCAGATGAATTCCAGCTAGACTTAGGCTCTTAAAAGCAGTGGCAGGATTTGAGAGTTGGTGTTGTGATTCCTGCATGCAGGAACCCTGCAGGTAATGAACAGAGGCCTTTCTAGAGAAATGGAGTTCATTTAAGGAGATTTTTTAGCCTGAACTACACAGGTCAGGTAACCCTCACCCTGTTTTATAGTGGATTGGGGCTCACATGTTTTTGCCCACAGAACACAGTCACCTTCAAACCTACTTTAATTTTCAATGCCCACTTTAAATGGGATCAGACATTTGAAACAATATTGTTACATTTATTTGTATTATATAATCTTCGGGGCTGCAGTGTTGTTGTGGTTGCCCCCATATTTCTGTCTGGTAGCACTCTGCCAGTGGCACATGCTGCTGCAAACCCCAAATTTTCCAGATGGTGCGCAAAAATACCCAGTTTTCTGAATTTCCAGACCTGCTCCCCTTCAGAGAATGCCTACACTCTCCCTGAATTCATTGCCTCTGAAGCAACACACATGCACAGCTTTACAAGATTCACCTCAACTTCAGAAGCTTGGCAAGTTTATTTATGAAACAAGCTATGTATAAAAGAAAGGTTAAATTCCTGATTACAAATCAAGTTCTGGAAAGGAAACAATAAACAACAAAAGCAACTTCCAGTGTACTTGTCATTGTGAGATTTCTCTGGGGCACAGAAGCTGAGGAAACAAACCAGCAGTGCTCTGCTCCTTCAGTGTTATCTTAGGGAATCAGCTTCTCTCCTGTGTTTCTGTCCCCCTCTGACAGTGACAGTTGTTGGGCTGACTCTTGAGTGCAAATGAAGTATCAAATAATTTCCTGGGGACCTCACTTCTCCTTCCTCCTTATCTTCTAATTTAAGGGAACTTAACTGTGTCACAGCTTTGATTAGCTCTTCTTCTCTGTGAGAATGCAAACATTGTCAGGCTCATCTGGGACCAGGATGCGCTCTCTTTGTAAAGCCTCTGTGCAACATTGATTTCTTATCTGTGCTTTACCTTCTCAGGCAGTTGAATGTGCAATGGTTATCTTTTCCTTCCTTTTAAAAGATCATATAAATCACAGCTTCTAAAAAACAATTAATTGTGCAATGCCCTGGATGGGCTAACAGTATCTGATGCTTCACTGGGTTTTTGCAGAAATAACACCCAACATATTCATTGTATGGAAAACCAGGTTGCCATTCAGAGCACCTTCTCCCCATCCCTGTGCCCTTCTGTGCCATGGTTCACCATTTTCAGGGCTTTTTATCACCAAAGATAGTCTCTGCAACTATCTGCAAAGATAGTAACTCTACATAATGCTAGGGAAGGCTTTGGTACATGTCCTGAAGCTCCATTTAGGGGTCACCTTTGCTGTAGTGCAGTTTTAGTATCACCTGGAGAACACATTTGCGCCTCTCACTGCCATCTCAGAAGGGTCTCCCAAGTGTTTGTCCTCATATTTCTGACAACTGTAGGGTATTTTACAACCTGTTTGTGAGAAACCAAATAGAGACCCCTTAATGTTCATCACTGCAGCAGAAAACAAAGGAGGTATTTCTTTCTGGAGCTATGTGGAAATCAAGGTACCTTTCCACAGAAAATCCTTCCAGTGACTAACATCAACCCTGCAAAAGCTTCATTGCTGTAGATTTGTATTCTGAAGTCATCTTATGAATGCTTTCAGCAACTTCTATACCTGAGGAGACAAGTGTTCAGCTTGCAAGGAAAAGTATCTTACCTATTCAATAGGTTTTTCTAATTGAGTCAGGAGTTTGATGGTCAATGTGTTTTCTGGAACTGCCTCCACAGAAAGAGTAGTGAGGATGACCAGCTATGTTAGACCCAAAATCTGAGCTTAAACATCAGTTGTTGCTGAAATTCTATTACTATTATTCCTTTTTACTGTATGCCTTTAAAATAGAAAAAAAGTGACATTCTGATCCTGAGCAACTATTTACTGCCTCACTGGTTTTACAGCTTGAATAGCTCTGAGTCAGTTTTAAGGGTCCTAAAACATTCAACAATTTTACATCAAAATGATAAAAAAAGTATTTGAAAATAAGGGCTTGATCTTGACAGCACTTAACTGCTTTACACCTGGAAGATAGCATAAAATTGCCATCAAGTCAGTCTTGGTAGGAGAAATCATTGGTAGCATAAAAGCAGAAAGTGGGCTTTTGTGTTATGGCCCCTCCTCTGGAACCATTTAGAGCAAAGTTTGTAACAGCACCCTCACAATTTTGTTGAATTTGTGTATTTCAATAATTGTAGCTGGGGGGGGATCAATGATGCCTGCTCTCAATTCAGGCAGTTTTCAGGCTACTCTGAGTTGGAGATGACACCAACACCCCCAGAGGTAACCTTACCTCACATCTGCCTGAACCTGTGCTGTCACTGCCCTCATCAGCAGCCAAGGCTGGAGCCAAGTCCTCAGTGTGTGAAGGGAGGGATGGTAAAGCCAGGAGCAGAGCAAACAATGAGGAATAATGCAATCTGCTTCCAGGGGACATGGATCATTAGCTGGATTACACCAGCAGACAGTAATGGGAATTCAGCACAGAATTCTATACAATAATTAGCCCAAGATGGAGGAAACAGCCCAAGAAATGGAACCATCAAATAATACCAGGAGTCTGTATGAAAATAATAATTGGAATCTTCATGTCAACAAATGCCTCAGAAAAAAAATTACACCTAATTTCGTATCAATAAAAGGCAAGCAACAAAAAACTCCAATGCTTTGTGTGGGTGAGCCACTTGACAAGCACTCTTTCAAACCCTGAGCACCACATCCGTCCCTGCACACATCAGTGGGTTATTATTACCTTGGAGTGGGTACAGGCCGGGTCAACAAAGCTTACACTAGCTCTGCAAAACAGGCTATAAAGCAAAGCCAAAGGAGCTGTGCTGCTTTTTACTAAAGAGTCTTCAAGGGGACATTGTGGAAGTTTTTTTCAAGTTAAGTACTACATCAATAAAGTCAATGCAGATGGTGTTTCAGATCAGTGAGGGGTTAAGAGTTTTTCCAGCAGGAATGAAAAGCTAACGTATAAAATTATTTATGGGAGAGACTTTTTGGTACCTGAATTGTAACATCATCACATCCAAACAAAATAGAATTAATTGTCTTGCTTTGTAAACAGTAGTTTACGAAAAACAGCCAGCACTGGACATTTATCCTCTCAGGATATGCAAAATTCCACCTTAACAGTCAATGCTTTTGTTAAATGATAATGACTTTTACCCTGGTGACTCTGAACTCCACAGGTTTGGAACAGACCCCAGGGATGAGTTACTGGGACCATGCTCCTGACTTCCCAGGCTGATTGGCCTTGTAACACTGAACATGGAGCAACGCAACTTCTTTGGCTGCTGAATCTGCTTTGCAAGGCACTCCAAGATCACTAAATAAAAGGCACTAGAAGATGTAACTGTTTATTTTTTGTGTTGAGTCTCTTACTGTTGCTATCATATTGTTGTTAACATATTTCTAGAGTCCCCTTCCTTCTGGGTGGTTTTTTCACAAGCAGCTCTTCACAGCAGTGTTGTTCCCGCTTCTTCATCAGGACTCCTCCAAGGCTCTCCCTGACCAGCCAGCCCACCCCCCTTTTATCCCAGTTATCTTCATTGGCCACAGCTGCCACCCAGTTAAGGACATCACAGCTGCAGCCCATTTAGAACAACTAGGATTGGGGCAAGGCCACTTATACAATACATAGATTTTACTATGGCTCAAAGGCCACCTGTACAATACATACTAACATTCAAAGGCCACCTATATCTTACTACTGAAAGACTAGTGAAGAGCTGCCTGGTTTCACTGTTAAATCCTTGAACACTCCCACATCTTGTTCACAGACGCCTGTTTCTGCCTAATAATAAAGGAAACCATTCAAATTATATTTCCACTACTTTCACCATCTTTACTGAATATCACCTGGAAGTCACAAAGAGTTCATAGCTGATGACATTTTCCCAAGCTACAGAATGACCCCTGTGACTTACTTTTTAATAAAGAAACACACTTTTTAAAAGTTTTTTCTTCTTTTACCACCAGTTGAAACTGGACTGGCCTGTGATGCCTTCAAACCCCATCAGCACTTTGAGGGTGCACACCAGCACTTCCCCAAGCACTGCCACAGCACAATCACCTTTTCTGTTTGCCTATTAAAATTTGGATTCTGAAGCTTCAGCTCTCCAGCCTCTTCTGTGTTGCTGGAGGTTGGATGCATTAATAAATTATGGCCTGTATTTAAATCATTTCACTATTAAGTCCCCAGTCCAAGCCCTAGCTTGGGGCCAAATTTGGCCTGTGCAAGTATGGTCAGGAGGCCAAGGATAGGATGACTCCAAGAGCCAGGGAAGATTTGGGAATCAGGGTAACAGAATTAGAAACAGTGCTGGATAGGATCTGCTCTAGAACTGATTGCTTTGAACTGGGCCATTGAGAGAATCAGATGGCTAGAGCAAATTTATGGGGTGTACCTTGTGCTTGTGTGATGCTCAGCAGATGTATAAAAAAGGGCGTGCTGGAAGGATGGAATAGTGCTGTGTCAGTGGAAATCCAGCAGGAGGATGTGCTTAATGAAGTAGATCCTTTTCAGCTTCATAGGAGTGACCCAGAGCATCCTGGAGCATGAATTGAGAGACAGACTGCAACTGTAGGCAGCTGTGAGCAAGAGAGGGTGGAAAGGGAAAGTTTCTTGCAAGTTACTCTCCACTGATCACAATCTTGTGCTCATTTTGCAGAACTGGACTCCTGTTAAGGTGGTTGGAAAGTTTGCAGTGCCATTCAGGCAGGGTATTTTTCAAAATATTCTTAGCTGAAACAAGAGCTGGGCAATGATGAGCAGGGCATAGCTGGGTTTTGGATACTGTGGGCTGAGCTGCCCTTGATTAAAAATATTATGATGTAATTTATTCCAGAGGAGACAGATTGACAGGAACAGGATTTAATTATACCAAGTTTAAATGCATTTTGTATTCCCAAGTTGCACTTACATGGCAAAAAGGCAGCTATTCAGGAGGAAAAGGAATCTGCTCAACAACTGTGGACATATCCCAGTAATATTTCAGGGGAGTTCTTTTCTTTCCTTCTGCTTTTTACTTATTTTTGACAATATCCTTTCCTTGGAAACCAGGTTATGCACGTAAGTGGATCATCACGGTTGCTTCTTCTCCCTCAAATTGTTGGTTGTCTGTCTCAATTTGCAGGTTAATGTAAAGTAGGCTTACCCACTTTGTTCTTTAAGTAGTTTCTGCCATCCTCAATTCCTTTTGGAATTAACTTTGAAGTTATAGAAAATAATTTAATAAAAGCAGTATTACCAAAAATTAAATGAAGAACTTGAGGTCTGTTGAGAGGAAAAGCCTTTCCATTTCTGCAGCATTTTTAATATTATCTGCACACACTCACTTGTGTTATTTGCAGCAGGCTTATCACTGAGGACTGGGGAGGTTTAAGTAAAGAAACCTGCTTAAGGAAATAAATCACTTTACCCACACTTACAAAAAATTGTGAAATCTTGTGCTAGCAGAGTTGGAATTTCTCCTGTTCAGTTTCTGCTTCTGTTGTGGGTTCTATGACTGTGAGATTTCATCCTTTAAGACTTTTATGCGATTTTGTTTTGCATAAGCATATTTCACTTTATATGTTGTGAACAAAATTCAGGCTTGGTGAACTATGTGCCATTTCTTTTGAAGTAACTGGGCTATTAACTCTCATGGAAATGAGTAGTAAAACTAGGAGTTTTTTGTCTTTATCTCTCAGAATGTGATCTCTGCATTGAAGAAGATATATAATGAAGTCCAGACACAGATAATAATGAAATCACGTAAGCAGTTAAAATACTTTGATTTATTCCTTGGACATTAAAAGAGCCTAAACTCTGATTTTGGTGGTTCGGGTTTTTACAGCATGTTGCATCAGACTCATTAGTAAAGCTTTGTGCACTTGCAGCAGAATTTGCATCTTAAAGGTTCTGAACAGAAATGCAGATAGCAATTTTTCCATCTGCTTATGAGAAGAGTCTATGATTCACAAAAGTCAATTTTTGTTTCCCTTTATACATAGGATCTAATAAGAAAAATATCCTCTAGTAATAAACCATCTTGTGTATTTTATGTAGATTTAGGAAAGCTAATTAAAGAAAAATACATTAAGTAACGTTACTGGCTGTAACCTTCAGAACTGTCCATCCTGAAGAATTTTCACTGCTTCACTGAAGATACTGAAATTTATTTTTGCCTCAGAGCTTGTAATTTTTCTGCCACAAAGTCCAGTCTAGCTTTGGTGTGCTACAGCCACACTGGGAGGGAATAAAAGATGAAGGAATCTTCTAATCTGCATGCATCATAATTACCTTAAGTACTGCCATCTTCTGTAATTAATACAAACTGCAAATGAAGTTGTGCACAATTCCTGTTGTGAGAGAGCAGAGCAGGAACTGATGTAACACCTCCTGCAAAGATTACATTATGAGTATCTGATGGGAAAAGATGCAATAAATTATATATTTTTTGAGAAATAAAATGCTGTAAGAGTCAGAGTAAAAATCTGTGTAGGTTTGGCCATTAACTACACTCCTCTGCATTCTTATGTAACTGCCTTTTTACACGTTTTGAGGACATCACTGTAAAAGCAGAGTTTCTTTGGGCTGAGACGTAGAGAGCAGAGGGGTCAGAGGTGTGAGTGTGCCATTGCTGTTTTTCTGGTTCCTAAGAAAAAAAGAGCAGTACCCTTAGGCTTTTTTTTCTCTAACAATATCAAGATGTCTGTTGTGATTCACTGAGGAATAACTGCTTTGGGATGTTTTTTAAGTGAAGGATGCAAAATTGTTCTTTCCAGAGATGCAATGAATCTAGCTGACACTTTAATATGTTTATTAAAAGGCATGAGGCAGATGAAGCAGTAATAAATATCCATGCAGAGAAAGATCATGCATGTCTGTGGGATGATATCCAGTTAAAAGCATCTTTGAAAAATAAGTGAAGATTCATTGGTTTCTCCAAAGCACTAATGAGACATTTTTGAAAATTACTATAAAGTGACACACACTGAAGGGAAATGCATACAAACCAATTTTATTTCTAACTTTGATCTCCAAATGTCCAGAATACAGCTTGAAGAAACAATTTGTTCTCTCTGCCTTCCAGCAAAGTGTAATCTCTTTTAGGTTTGAGGTGTTTTGACCTAGTGCTGGTGCCTCCTCAACATTCCTTAAACAAATTCATTACTTTCCCCTATGCATAGAAAATAGTAAATAGAGGAGGGGTTCAGTTTATTTTTATAAGGTATTGTGCATAAACCCCCCTAGGAATCACAATAATTGCAGCAAGGGAAAATGGTGTAAGGTGTAGTGGTATGAAATCAGAGGAGATACAGGACCACAGACCAGGAGATGCTTTGGTAGGAGGTGTAGGGCCTGGATAACTGCAAGCAGAATAAACTGGAGCACTTGGGAGATGCACTTTTGAGAGAGACATGGTGTTAATAGGGGAGATGTACAACAGCATGGAAAACAATCATCTTTGTATCTGGAGTGACAGCAGCAGTGAATCCTCTGATGGGAAAAAAATCCCAAGTTTCATTTCTTGCTGGTCTGAGCTCCGAGAACCACAGCCCAGAGGTCAGAGCGTGGCTGCAGCACCATGCCCAGGTACCAACATTAGCCCCAGAAGGGGACTTGGGATGATTAGGGTGGATTTTTAGGCAGTAGGAAACAGAGATCTTGCAAGAGAGGAATATAAACCTGAAACTGTACTGATAGGGCTTGCAATAGTCCAGGAAGAAGGTGAAAGCAGGTGCAGATGCACAGCTGGAAACAGGCAGAAGTGGTTTATTAGGAGGTAGATTAATGGGAATATTGCAAAATGCAGCAGCTAGCTGGGTAAAGACCATTTTCCTGGTGAGGGTGACTCCAGAAGGGTAGGCTTTTCTTAAGATGTGCAAGCAAATTATGAAAAAAAGTAATGAATAAGGATGTGACAGGGGGGATGTACCATTCCTGTAATTGCCAAATGTACTGTTCATTTCTGGGTGCTGAACTCAGGGAAATGAACCCATCCCAGCTCACAGTGAGGGAAAGGGAATAGACTTATCTGAATGAGATTTCAAATTGGCTAGTGTCAGCAAGTGGTAATGAAAAGTGGAGGTGATAATAGATACCATGATAAGCAATCTGTCCAGGTAGAAGGAGATGAAAAAAAGACAGTAGGACACAGACTAAATTTTCTGATTTACTTCAGCCACTTTGTACCATGCTAATGCAAATGAAATGAAGAATCAAACCTCCACTGTATCAGGCAGTCATTTTCAGAAAAGACAAACATTTCTTGAGGGACAAAAGGAGATCTGAGTATGGCAGCAGAGCCATCATCAGGGACTTCAGAGAAATTGGAAACCAACCACATTACTGTACAAATGCAGACAATGCTCCTGTCTGGAGCATTACACAGTGCCAGGAACACGAGGTCACTGGTGGAAGTGCCCTTTAACCTGCCTGAGAGAAGCCTTGCAGTGAAGTTCTTGCACCCAGAACAGGATGTGTTGGAATGTGGTGCCACATCAGGAGGCCAGAAGGATGTAAGAGGATTTCCCTGCTGTCCTGCAGTGGTGACTTGAATGCACTGGTGGGGTGGCTTGCCTGGAGGGTGGGTTTCCACAGACCACCTCCTGCTGCTCTGCTGCATTTGGCAGCAGCCAAAAATAGGTAAGGGCAGAGGAACTGATCCCACATCCTTTGACATATGTGAGACAGGGCACACAGGCAAACTGCAGTGGGATCCACTAAAGGTCAATGTGCTCTGCAGACAAAGCTGATGTTTCAGCTGCAGCTCCTCTGTCAGCACCTGATTCCACAGCACAAGACATGCCAGTGCCAGAAACCTTTGGTAGCATTCACTGAGTTTACTCGTTCAGTTAAGATTTCCATCCTCTGACAGTTGAATCATTTTGCTCACCTCTCTCAATTCCATTCCACCTCTTGCTTTGAAGACTGCAAGCAGCCAAACCAAAAACCTTCCCCAACACTGAGACAAGTGAATATAAGCTATGTTTGAGCTGCAGTTGACAGGTCTAGGTCCACACTGCAGCAAGGAGGTGCCAGTACTTTATGAAGTTGGTACCCACTGCAAAATGGGGAGATCTGGTGATGTGTTCTGCTTCTTGGACCCTGATTTTTATTCTGCATTCACATGGCCTTTTGTACACAGTATGCACACATGCCAGGTGTCATGGCAATTTCAAAATCAGATTTTCCTCTCAATTAAGAAGGCACTAAAGAAGGCAATTAAGAAGGTATACTACCTTAAGTGAGTGAAAGCTGGCAGGAATTCAAAGATAGGGTCACTCATCACTGAGGATTCCCTTTAAACATTTCTCCTGGTGAGCCAGGCTGCAGTGGCTGTTATCCAGGTAAGCAGCACTCCAGATGGATTACCTCTGCAGACATCAGCAGTACAGCTGGATTAGGGAAGCTGTCTGCACACCTGCTCATTTCACTAACCAGCTCCTGGAAGTAAAGAACCTGGACATGTTCTAAAATGTTTATTCTCACTGTCAGACTCAGGTGCCAACCTGCGTTTCCCAGCGTAGGGCAATGTGACCTGCAGTCCCCAGTGTGGAGGTCAGCAGAGTGTGCAGAGCAGGAAAGATTCTTCTGGCGTAATCCCTGGAATTTAAAAGCAACAAGCAGAGACTCTTGGTTAAGTATGGCATCCAAAATACTTAACATTCCTTTTCACAATATGGATGAATAAACTTCCTGTGAGCAATTAACTGAAGGATATTTTACTTAAGACAAACAGGCAAGCACTCCTTCTTGTGACTCTCTTCTGTAGTTTTCCCCTTTCTTCCACAGTGTTTCTAAAAATGCCCAGGTTACAGAAAATCTATGGTTCTCCTTTAACAGAAACTGCATGTCTAACACAGATGGTACTTCTGGCTATGGAATTGATTTTTTCTCCTGCAAACCCTTCTTCCTTTTTTTTTTTGTGTCAGACTTTCAGCAAGCTTTTTTGCTGTCTCTCTTTCTTCCTCCAAAAGGAAGATGTATCAGAGTCTCTAATTTGTCTTTTGTTCTTCCACACATTCTCTTTATCCACTTTTGCTACTTTCTTTCTCTTCCTGACCCCCATTTCTTTGTGAATTCTGCCTTCAACACTTGATTTCAATTCTCTTTCAAACCAGCAGACTCCTGTTTTTGATTTCTTACTGTCTTATGATTTTTCCTCTTTTCCCATCTCCTTTAATTAGACATTAAGAGGAGGTTTGGAATATGGGGAAGACCATTACATCCTTTTTAAAGTGCAAAATAGTGCCTTTATATTCACAGCGAGGAGAACCACTGCAGAGTATGAGATAATCATGGTGCTGGGGGCAAAGAGATATGGAAAAAAGTCATTAACTACATTGATTACTTTGTGATATTAGTAATAAAATTGGATGTTAAAAGCTGGAAGACAGTGTGCAGAGTTACTCTCAGTGTGCATGGACTAATCCACTTCCACCCAGACACGGTGTCTCTGGCAGCCCATGACAGATGTGGACATTGACTGTGTTCAGCAGGAATATTTGGATCAAGGAGGCAGACATCAGGAGGTACTGGCATCCTCTCAGAACTACCTCCCTGGCTGGTAAGAAGCCCATACAGACCTGGGAAAATATTTTCTCCAGACTGACATCAGCAGAGTGATGGAGCCAGAATGGGGAGAGATCCCAAAGCATCTTTGCACATAGACAAAGTAGGCAGAAAGTTATTGGAAGAGGGCAAAGATGGAATCTGTAAGGACATGCACGTGCTGCTTTAACTGGGATGAGGTTTCATGAATAGTGCAGAGGAGATGGAATATGAGTCCACAGCTTATCACATCACCTACTGAAATCCCATATGTTTGCGGTATTTTTTCTGGACCAAAAATCAGACTGGGTTGCCACTAATACAGTAGTAAAAGCATACAGTCTTGAAACCAAATAGAAAATTTGAATAAATTTTTTAATGAAAGGAAAGCCAATGGCCAAAGCCACAGCAGTAGGGCTACTTGATGAATTCATGGCTATTTTTGATAGCCTTAGTCAGAAAAAAAAAGGTACAGTATAAATGGCAGAAAAATACTGCAAATGTTTGGCAAAGGACAAAACCATGGTAATTTTAGACACAAAATTACTTTGCCAGCTGCGTTTGGCATTAAATATGGTACTATTATTTGGGCATCATCATATTATTGTTCTTTCACAAATGACCAGAGGAATAATTCCAATCCAAGTTTCCCTCTGGAAACCTGGGGCTTTACCTTATCTCAATGCTGATTTTAGACTGATATTAAACAAATGAAACTTAAAGAGAGGAGGAATATCAATTTTACAAATCCAATTAATAAAATAGTCATAGTCAAACTTCCACCTAAATGGGTTGGAGTTCAAGTCTAATTTGAATCTTTTGATACTGAGTGAGCAGTCTCCTTGTGTCTCTTCTCATGCAGCTCTCATGAACTGATGATGACAGCAGTGACTTTCTGGCCCTCTGGGGCTCCAGACCAGCAGCTGCAGAGATGTGAGTAATGGAATTTGCCACATATGCCAAGGGGTTTGCTTTGTTAGTGCTCTGCCATGGGCTCTGTGCATGCAACCAGCACAGTAAACTGGTGGGATGTGCTGGACATCTTCATAAGAAGTGGAAGCCATAAAACAGCACTAAGTGGCACAGATGGATATTCAGGTTTTATACTTGTGTTTCTCAGCCTATTAAATAAAAGATCAGCAAAACTGAAAAGAATCCACAGACCATGCTGTAGTGTTGCTAATTTTAATTATTTGCAGTCAATTAAAAACTACTTGCATTTTGAATGCCCACTCACTGGTTTTCTTCTCTGCCATTCTGTTTCCTTCCTTCAAGTACACCAGTTTTGTTGTGGAGGGATCTAAGTCCGTGTTGTGTTTTTACAAACAGGTAAAGAAAAGTACACCATGCTGCAAAGAAAGATGTTCTTGGGCTGATGCTTTCAATGACCCCTGCAATTGCATGGGAGCTCAGAGTGTCCTAAGCTCTGCTCCAGAGAGGCAAATGAAAGAGTTGAGATTCAGGTTTTCACTCATGATCTAAAGTTGCTAGTCAAAACTCCAAAATCAAGAAATACGCCTTGGAAGCCATGGAAATTTTAAAAGAATAGTGGTTATCTTTTTATTTATTATTTGGACATACATACTCTATGCAAAGCAACCAGCTTTCCCTGGTCTTCTGAAATTATTCTGAAAGGACTTTTGCTGCTGTAGAAATTCCTGTCATTGCACACACTTGCTTCATCTTTCAGTATCAAACTCCTGTTTGCACTAGAAACCTGCCACTTACCACCAGGTTTCAGACACACAGCATTTCAGGCAACCAAGCACCTGAGTGTCCTGGGTGAGCCCTGTGTGTGAGGCCATCCCTGAGCCATCCTTCTGGCTGTGAGCAGCTCTCACAGACAGCTCCACTCCCAAAAAGTGGCCATTTGAGGCAGAAAAGGGCCTTTTCCACCAATCCACAGTCAATGCCTGTGTGAGGGTTTGCAATTATTGTTCTGCAGCTAAACTGGCTGCATCACCCACTAAAATCCATGGCATGCAAAAGGAGTTGGAAGAATCATTTTGCTGTTCTTAGAATATAATAAATAAGTCATTGGTTGACATTCATCTGAGGTTGTCTACTATCTGCACCATTTAACAAGTTTTGTATAGCAATTCAATATCTGCATAGTATACTTCTGTATGTGCACAATACGCTTTCACTTACTTCTGTATATGTAAAGAAACAGAAACTGCAGTAGTACTTAACCCATTTTAGCTCCTACCAACCAGTTCCATGTTTTTCACCATTTTTGTTTTATTTTGTGCAACAGCCTGTGCCATCTAGTTGCCTCTATTTTTCTTGGGCTGTTGATGCCACAGGTTCTGTCACGGCTGTGATGGATGTAAGCTATCTGTAGGCAAAGTGCAAGCATTGATTTGTGTGCAGATGAATGAGCTGTGCAGGGGATGTGTGTTGGCCGTGTGTCTGCACACAGTGGAGAGACCTTCCTTGGCAGCTTTCACAGTGCACAGCAGTGCAGATCCCACCCAGGGAAAGCTGCTGGGCAGACCTCATTGTAGTCTTCCACCCTTCGTTAGTGGGAGCAGTACTTCTTCCTCTTTTCTTGTCTCTGCCTCTCCATCTGACCCCCATTTAGGTGAAAACTGCTAGATTTTGTCAAGGTCCCAATATAAAGTCCAAATACAAGGTCAAGTCACCCACAGTCTCCTTCTCTTTCTGGACATTCTCCTACTCAGGCTTTTCGTCTCTCATATGTTGAAATGGCAGGGGGTTGATGTAGGTTTTAGCTTGCCAAATTCTTCTACATCAGTTTCAGACTGACCTAGCCAATACCTAATTAATCTTCAGCAGCCAAAGATGCAACTGTGCCCTGCAAGGATGACCTCTCCACAGGGAGGATCTTGTGGAGATGTATGTGCATTGCAGGTGTTTGTTAAGGACCATCAGATCCAGCACACTCCAACAACCCATAATAAGTCCTTTGGGCAAAGTCCCCCTCGGTTTGAGGAGCGCTGCAGAGAAAAATTCTTCTTTTGAGAGTCTTAAATGGGTTCTGGAACAGGGCAAGTGCTCAGTCATTCTCCTGTGATGGGCTCAGGACAGGCAGATCCTCATGGGCTGGGCTGCCTGGGTTCCTCTGGCCCTTGGTGTGGCCACAGCTCACACTCAGAGCAGCAGCCATCCACTGCTCTCTGTGTGCCCTGGGTGCTTCACCCCCAGCCTGAGGGCACCAGGACACAGATTTCAGTCCACACCAGCATTTCTCAGTCAGTGATCCATGAACAGCAAGGCCACCCACAGAAATCTGTCTCGTTTGCTGTGTTTGCAACCAAGGATTTGACTGCCTGGATTTTTGAGTTAACACAACAGCCTGTGCCCCCCTGTTTGGGTACTACTGCTTTACATGTATGGTGTTGGCAAATAAACACCCATATATTTGGCTGCAATGTAGAACAATAAGGAATCAGGCAGAGAGCTCATTTTCCTCTCTTGATCCTTCATACTCATTTCTATTGACCCATCATCTTCTGTTTGCCAGCAGTCATTCTTTGTCTTCTAACCATATTTGATCACTTTTTTTCAGTACAGTTTCCTGTTTGATTTCCTTTTACAAAAACATGTGTACCCTGACATTGTCGATAACTACCACAATTCCAGCTGTCTGAGCACTGATTTTTCTGTCTCTGAACTTGTGAACCATATTAAAAATTCAGGATTTATTGCAGTTGTTTCAAGAACTCCTGACAGACAGATGACAATGATTTCAGAGGAAATAACTCCTCTGTAGTCAGCCTGTCCTGTATTCCCCTTGGCACTCCCTAAGCTTAAGAATATTAAAAGCAAAAGAAAAATGGCTCACAGTTAAAGCAGATTAATGAGACTCCTTGAATTTTTTTCAATGCATGGAAACTATACACAATTGAATACCGGTACTTTTTCATTAGCACTAAGCAAATCTGTTTTGAGATTATTCCTCTTGGAGGAGCTGTGTGAATTACTACTGTAACACCACAAAATAGCTTCCTAAATACTAAATCACTTTGGATTGCCTCTGAAGAGGTGTGTGCCTGTATCAGAGGATGAACTCAGCATGTGACTGTTTTATTTGCAGACAGCTCAGCTGGGGAAGGTGGCTGACACCTCACCAAGTGACTCTCGTGTGCTGCAGCAGGTAATGCAGGACCATTTTCTCTCCTCCACTGGCCTGCTCCTATGGGGCTGTTTCCCCCAGCCTCACAGGGATGGCCAGCATTGCACCCCAGGGTGGAAGGAGAATCATCCCATTCCTGAGCTGCATTCCCCTTTTCCCAGATGATCAGTGAGAAGGTATAAGAGCTCAGTCCAACCAGGGCACTGAAAAAGCCCATCTAAGCACCCAGGAGATGTGTCCAGGAGATTTTGGATGCTGGCTTGGGGTCTTGGTCTGGTTTGAGAGATCTGTCTGTGAGAACTCTGTGCATGAGCCTCTTATGTACAATCAGTCAATAACATCAAATGTGCCACTGTGCTCATCCCAGCCCTGCCTTGTGGTAATTTGCTGAAATTAGAGCTTTTCTCAGGGAATGATCACACATTTTTAGGGCAATTCAAAATGAATAGTTCTGTGCCTTCTCTCTCAAAGTGATGACTAAGGAATGAGCTCTTTTCTTTAAGTATTTTCTCCTGATGAGTCTAAATTAGTCCTATCTGAGCTCTGTGTGGTTGCCACAGGACTGACAGAGCTGGCTCCAAGATTGGATCAAGCTTGATTGGGTTGAGAGGAGAAGGAAGGAGAAATGAACTGCACAATTATGCTGCACTGTGTGATACCTTACCTGACTGAGCTCTATTAATGTGTGTCCCATGAGCTGCACAGTCTCCTCCACCCCTGTGAGTTCAGAGTTAATGTGCACATTTCTGTTCCGTATTATCACCTCAGTGACTGCAGCAGAGGCATTTCCTAGGTCTGACTGTGCCAAAGAGATGATATTCAAATACAAGGTTAGGTGGGGTCTCTGTGGTACAGGAATTGCCAAGGGAATGCTCTTCAGTTTTGTCAACAAAAAAATTGGAGTTTACTGAAATGAAATTTGAAAATGTCACAAATAACCATTTTGATCTGAAAAATCATCATCAATCAAAGCTATGTCTAATTTCTGCATGTGGTTTGTATTAAGTGCTTGAAAAATGATTGCATTTTGGCTGGAAATTAATTCAAGTCATGTGATAGATTTGAAATGTTGATTAATGTAAAGGTAGCAGGTGCCTCTTTGCCCTTGCTGTCTTAGCACTGCTCCCTTAACTGCAATGGTTCGGGCTTCCTACAGCCTGAATTAACAGTGTCTTACCCCACAGAGGCAGGATTTTCTGGAGAAAGCAGTGTGGAGAGCAGAAGCCATCAGGTGTTGGTTTTGGTGGGGGTGCACAAAGGCTCTTGTGGCAGAGGGGAGTATGCGCAGTGTGGCAGATCTGGGGCTCTATTTTTATACAAAGAAAAATGGGTTTTTTAACTCTCCTTCACTGTGCCCTGTACCACTCCATGTTCATTATTGCAACTGCTGACAGGTAAATGGAGAAAAACAACAGTTAGTTTGAATCTTCACTTTTTGGCATCCTTCAGTGCTATCAGTTAAACCTCTTTTGTCTGATGATCACAGCTGCAGGTGCCTTAACAGTTCCCATTTCCATTTACCTTTAATGGGTATCTTGTCTGACAGGGGTCCCAGTGGCTGTGAAGGGCATATTTGAGCTTTTTGTATTAAAAAAATACCTAAGACAAAAAAAAAAAAAACCAATAACAAGGACACAGATCTAGGATAGGACAAAGGTCACACCAGCAACTGTGTGAGGCCAAGCTGTAAAGAGACATAAGAGGAGAAAGTCAGTCCTTGGACACCACAATCACTCAGGAGTCCAATAAGGCACATATTGGAGACATTTGCTGGATGTGACTGCCATCCTGGGATCCACCTCATCCTGCACTTCTAAATCCATCTCCCAGAGTTAAGCTTTGGTATTATTGTCAGACCGATCAACAGATAGGTGTGCATTGTACTACCAGGCCCTCTTTGTGCTGCCTATGAAAAAACAGCAGGCTGTGTTCCTTCCTAAGGGGGGAGGATTTTGAATTGGTTTGACTTGTCAGGGCTGGATTATTGCAATTCTTTGTTTGCAGGAGTTTCCAACCATGTTATCTCTCAAATGCAGCTGATTCAGGATGCAGCAGCTCACAGTCTTTTGGGCACTCAGTTGTTTCAACACAGCATTCCCTTTTAAAAATCTCTCTGCTGGCTTCTGCTGAAATTTTGTGTCAAGATCAGAGTCCTGCAAGTAGTACAGGCTATGCTGGATGTTACACTGGTTCTCTTTGCTGGTAGCATGTTCCTCACTGCTCAGCAAGATCATAATTATTATTGTAAAGGCATGTCGAAGGAGAGAGCCTCTGGTCCATGAAGGGTGTTTTGCCAAGGGACTTTCTAATGCAAAAATCACAAAAAAACCCAAAAAAAACCCAACCCCCCCCCCCCCCAAAAAAAAACCAAAAAAACCAAAAAAAAAAACAAAAAAGAGAAAACCACAAGCAGAAAGGCACAAGGATGCAAATCTAAACAACAACTGATACATGAGGCGGTGATGGGAGCCAGTCACACTGACTGATAAGGATATTGCATATAATAAGGTTAATTCTGGTAAGATTATCTGATCCAGAACCTTGTCAAAGGGATGACAAGGACAGGAGAGAAGCTATAAAGCAGAGACTCAAACCTGGCAGACAACTGCAATGGAAAAAAAACCCAAGAAACTAAGGTTGATGTGACCAGGCAGCAAGAAAGCCTGCTTAGAAAGGGAAAATTGCTAAAAAGAAGAATTTTTCTGCTGATAAAATACTGACAGAAAAGGCCTGCCAGCCTGGAGCCACGAGGCTGGGAACCAGAAACAGCCTTGATAAGACCTGCTGGCCTTTTGGAAGTGCACCAGAGGGCCTTCAAACTGGAGACATGGGAAGGAGCCATCCCTCCAGTCACTTCAGACCCTCACAGTCTCTCCTCCCACCCGTGTGAGACACTTATGCTCTGTGTATGTCACATCCATTTCTCATGTTTAGTACTGAGCTGACATCTAAAACTGCAGCAGCTCAAGTACTGTGGAGGTATTCATCCATCACTATCCCAAAACCTCAGGATGTCTCCTCTTGCTGTAACCTTCTGATTTTCCTCCTCTTTTTATGTTTTCTACTCTTCTGCCACTTCAATGGTATAAAAAGTTATAAATATATAACTCTGAAAGAGACATTTAGAAGGAAAAGTCAAAATTACTCTCCTGTCTCCCCCATCGTTATCAGCTCTTTATTCAGCTTTTACCACCTGGTGTAAAACCTGTGCCTGGTTTTGCCACAGCTCCTTCATTTGTGTCCCTGGTACCAGATGTTTATGAGTAATGACACAGGCCTGTGACATTTAACTGCTGAAATCAGCCCAAATTGAATGCATTCAGCCAAGTGCAGCAGAGGCTGAGACCCCATAGAAAGCTCAGGATGATGTGCTCAGAGCAGTTGTTCAGATTTTGCATGTGTGAAATATATCTTTATCAAAGAGACCTCCATTGCCGTCCCCAAATCCTACCAAAGCACCTGCAAATATTGAGGCAAATGGCAGGGAACCTCTGCACTCTGCAGAAATTATCCCTCACCTTCAGTACCACGTAACTGATGACATGGAAGCTAAGCCTTTTCCTTGTACACTACATTATTTTTTTCTAAATTGCTTCCTTCTATTTGTGGGGGCAAGTATGAAAGTAATTTTGTACATATGCAATTATTCTAAGCAACATGGGGCTAATGTTCCTTAAAATGCCAAGGTATGAAATCTTGAGCTATTATTACCAGAGAAACAGCAGGAAAAGGTACACTAGGACTGTGTCTTAACACATGAGCACAGTGTGTTACTGATGAGCAGGCTATTTAATTCTGAGAAAGATGTTGCCCTTTCTTGTACTCAGTTCTTCAGATTACTATAGAAACACAACTTATCTTTTCAGAGGCCTGATCTGAGAGAAGAAAGAGAGAAGAGAAAAGACACTGACGTATGGGAAGGAAAAAATAGCTGACTGCTGTGTAGTGCCTTAAAAACTGGCCTATGTATTTATTGTTTCAAAGTTATCTTAAGATGGTTCTTAATGCCTAGCAAGTTATTATCTCCCACTCACAGAGATATTCACTGGCTTCTTTGCTACAGTTGTCTGAAATAGAATGACCATGGATCATTATTTATTATATTTCAAAGCTATTTGGCTTTCCAGCACAGAGACCAGCATTCTACATTTGAATGTGTATTGCTTGCAGAAGAAATAGTAAGATTACATGCAGAAAGGTGCAAAATGGTATAAACAGCCTGAGACAGAACGTATGCTCGAAGGGACTAAAACCAAACCAAACCAGTAGTGGCATTGCCTTTTTTGGTGTGTGTTTGTTTTAAAACTGCCTGCTGAAACATAGAAATTTTGTTTTGTATTCCTAAATCTAATGGAAATGAAAATTCAGCCCTGCACTGCAGAGTGGAGCTGGCACTCTTCCCCTCATCCCTGCATCTCTCTCACAAAACCATTCAGCCTCTCCAGTCCCATTGCCAATCTCAGTTCCTTCCAGAAACCCCCTCCCAATGTGTGTTACCACAGAAGTGAACTTAATTCTCTGTGAATTATAGAGCATGGGCCAGGGCTGGATGTCTTGTAAGAAGATTGATTTTTTTTCCAAGACAGAGTTTTGCAAAATTAAGTCCGTAGCCAGTAAATTCTATGGGTCAGTTCTAGAGGAGGTAAGACTAGACCATCTCCTCTCCATGCTCTGGATTTTCTGTCTCTTTGACCTTGCACTCTCAACTCTTTTAAATTAATTTGTATTACTTCGAATAAATATCTTACTCTAAGAAACTTGACCCACTTGCCAGATATCCTCTTCTGTTCTCTGCTGTTGTTTTACCACCTCTTCCTTCTTCCATTAGGATGCAAGGAGGAATTAAAAATAAAGACTTTGAATTGTTTTCATCTAACATTTAGTTGCATATTTGTGCTTTTGCTTGATACAGTGACTGCTCAGAAATTAGTGTTCTTTCCATTTAGGGGAATTGTACTGTACCACATTATTATTTGGAGATGATTTGCCATACAAATTTAGATTACATAATTACAAACACAAACTGTCACCCAATTCAGCCACCATTATAACTTTATTTATTTTTCTTTATTTTATTCTCACTTTATGGAAGCCATTATCTCTGCATGTAAGGGCTGTAGGCAACCCAGAGCTGACACCCTCAGAACAATAACTGTCCCTTGTCAGGTACAGAAATGAGAATCAGAAGCAGAGAGCAATGAGAAGCCAGGGTGACCTCCAAACTAAACTTGTATCTATTTCTTAGGTCTTCCTAAAACTGGAATTCATAACATAATAAAGTTACCCATAATGACTTAGGTACAGCAGCACCATCATCTTCTTGCTGAGACTGTTTTCAATATCATCAGGGAAATAATGATTCTGGCAGGGCAGGCACTCACACATCCAGAAGATGCATCAATAGCAGATTTCTAGTGTTTAAAAAAAATCACACTGGTGTAGTCCTAAGTCTCTCTCATGTAATTGCTTTGGGACCTGAAAGCGATGAAAGACAAACCATATTCTAAATATATTCTGACAAGAAAGGTTTCTAATCAGTCAGGAGAAGAGATAGGCATCACCATCTTAGATTATGCAATACATAACAACAACCAAACAGGGAAGAGAAATCATTTCCCTAGGAAAGGCACCTGAACATCTTCATTGTTTAGCATGTACTACTGCATTTCCAGATTCATCTGGTAAATAATGATAATGAGTTCCCTGGACTACTTGTACTGACAAGAGTTTACCTGACAGGAGTTATTTACCTGACTACCCTGACACGGATTGGGTTTTTTTAGTAGTAACTAATGTGGCATATAAATGAATAATTTCCATAGGATCATCCCAAAGAAAATCACAAACATTAAACATTATCATAAAATTCTGGATGCAAAAATTTCTGTTCCTTAAAAGGCAAGATGACCATGCAGATAGTGAGAGAAGATATGGAAGCACAGACACCTCTTTGTGTGCTCTTGTTCAGGAAGATGCAAACATATTTCTGGCCTGAGCCTGGAGCCAGCCCTGTGCTGTGCCAGCATGGCACTGACCCAGGGCAGTTGCAACTCTCATGGCAGGATGTGTGTGGGGCTGAGCCTTAGCTGAACTGTGGCTCTGCAGCTTCTTCTTGGACACAGATCAGCCTGACCCCTATCTACATGGTAAAGTTGCTGAGGGGCAGACAAGGAGCAGAGACACATTTCCTGACCTGTGATCCACATTCCAACTGATATATCACACTGTCTCTTCTGTGAGGACTTTGGTCATACTGTGAAAAAAAAAAACAACAAAAAACAAAAACCAAAAAACCTGGGTTTTATTGTATTGGTTATGGAGGGACAATTGCTTTAAACCTGGGGAATATTATTCTATTGGGAAGCAATAGAACATTGAGTATAGAAAAATGTATTATTATTTAAATCATTCCAAGACACTTGGATTCAGACAGTGAGAAGAGTTTTGAGAAGAAAATCAAGTTAAAAATTATAGAAATTCCACATCAGAGCAGGTAAGGAGAGATATTATTTCTTACAGTGACAAACCTTGTGTGCAGAGGTTACCTCTCCATTTGACTGCCTGATGCAGCTGCAAACAGAGACCAGCACCTTCAGGCAAAAGCCCTTTGGGTGGAATGAAAAGCAGACCCCTTTCACCCAGTTTTCTGCTGGTTTAATAGGATTTTACCATGCTGTGAAAGGCCCACCTTCCCTATATTTTTAAATCATCACATACACGGCTCCTATTTAAACAATCCTTTTCTTGAATGTTTTTCATCAAAGTCTATTGAATGCCAGTGAGGCCTTCTTAAGCCTCAGACAATGGAGTCTCAACTTCCCAGCAGTCTCAGAAACAAGCAGATTCATTCAGGGGCAGGTCTTTGCAGTGAAGAAAGACTGAACAGCATTTTTTCTTCTACAGATAGAAAAACCCAACAAATGTTATGTCTTAATATTCCAGTCTGGATTACAGGGAAATTTTCATATTTCATACTCTGGTCTACCAGCAAAAAAATGGAAAGAAAAGGTCTAAATTATTCTTCTTCTTTAAAGAATATTGTCCCTTTCTGGCTGCTGATTATGTGTGAACCAAAGCTCTGTATGAATCAGACCCACTAAGTGCCATGCAAACCAGGGTGTGAGGACATATACTGGACTGACAATTCCGTAAAGTGAAAAAAAATTGGGGAAATACTGAGTTTCTTGCATGTCCTTCAGTAGCAAATAAGGGTGAGACTCAAAACATCAAATTCCAGAGTTTCTGGATCAGCAGCTGTAGGTTAAAATGCTATTGCATTGGTGCACAAATGAACTAGTCTGCTGCAGCCCCAGTCCCAGCTGGCTGTACAACTCTAATGCTGCTAGGATGAATTTTTTCAAGTCTGCATCTATCTCTTGAAGATTTCATCAGTCAACATGTCTTTCTGAGATGAGGAAATCTGGAAATTCTCTTGCAGGTAGGATTGCAGTTATTTCCCTGGCAAAAAAAATCTCCAGAATGCATTTATATAAAAAATAAGACAAGATCAAGACCCATAGAAATGTTCTAAATGTTTCATGGATAAACAGTAAATAACTAATACCTCCTGGAATTGCAACAGCTTTGAATTACTAAATGTGCCCCAGCAGTGATCAAAAGCCTCCTCCATTGATAATATTGAATGGGCTGCTCCTCTACAGGCTAAGGAACAACAGACTACTGTGCATCCTTTGTTTTTAAAATTAAATTTGGAGAAACTTTATTAGTGTTTTTTCATATTTAGCTGAAAACAGACTGAAATAAAAGTGAGGTGATCTTTACTGATACAGGAATCAAAACATCAAGAGTTAAGAGAATGGAAAAGCTCAAGTAAATGCTAATTTATGTGCTCAGCCAAATTTTATTCATGGATAGTATAGAAATAAAAAGTAATAAAAAAGGTATACAGGCAAAAAACATTCTGCTACCTTCCCTGCAACTAGTGGAGAATGTATCTTGCTTAAAGGTTGTTTGATATTTTCTGAAGGTTTCTTCAGATATTTCAGACTTTTTAAAAATCTCAGTGTGTTGAGGCCCCTCCAGCAGTGTTTGATGATGTAATGATGCTGAAACACAAAGCTTGTGGTATGGATTCTGTAAATCCAAGTACAGAGACTGGATTAAGGAGGACCTAAAATAATCCTTAAAATGTCCTTAGTATACTCATCTGTTTGAGTCTCTGTTCATTCTGTGTGTGATGCTAACAATATATTCAAAAGACCAGGTTACTGCTGATCTGTGGCTGTTGCAGAGATCAGAGAATTACACACTGCTGAGCATTGCAGGAATTTTTGTGAGGATTCTTTTTGCTAAGAATAGAGTGAAAAGTAGTCATGGTTTTAGTTACAGAGATGATCTGGATGAGATGGTCTCTGTAAAAAATTGCTGAAGATATACCTTATCCCTGTGGTGACAAGAGAGCATATCTGCTGCCTGGTTCACTTGCTTTTTTGGGCACTCAGAGAAAGCTTCCTGCAATTGCAGAGACATTTTGGCTAAGTTGCCATAGGGATTCTGCAGCTGGAGCTGCAGGAGAGCAGGTTGTCACTTGCCATTAGCTTTGTTTTTATCCTGGGGGCCAGTGTGCATCTCAGATACTGGTTAACTCCTCTGCTGCCAATGTGGGAAGAACAGCACTAAGCTCATGCCACTGCTGGAGCTCACCTGGTCATTTGTGTCTTTTCAAAGATTCAAAGCAAGAAATGCTAAAACTGCAATAAGCATTACTCAGTCAGTGTACTTGAAATTAGCAATCTCAGCCAGATCTATGGCATCCAAGGCCAGGACCCACCTTCATTTAAGGCCAGGCAGTGCACTGCAATAACATGTTCTCACAAAGAGACCAGGGGATGATTAAAGTACTTGTTGTTCACATTATGAAAAATGCTGGTATCTCTTTATATTATGTTATTATATTAATAACTGCCCATTCTTAAGGTAGACTTGAAAAATGTCGCTTCTGGCTATGCTCCAAGGTATGTATCCTTCTATGACTGGTGAGAAGTATGCCCACATAATCTGGGACACAGATTTACAAGCTGCTGAACGAAACAGCTGCTGAAATTAAATGACAATGGTTGGGCTTGCCTTTTATTTTACTCAGTTTATTTTAATAGTGGCTGACACTCAGTGTTTTGTGTGTTTCTCCGAGACAGGGATGGATGTACTGGACATAACACAGATAACAAAAGCTGGGACTGAGGAATTGCCTGTGTCACAGAGAAATCCAAAAGAAGAAGGATGAAATTACAAGTGTCTTGTCATCAAACTAATGATTTGTTAATTACTCTACTTGGATGGACTGTGAGCAGTCCAAGTCTATGTGGACAGACTAGTAAACCCAAAGAATGGCAAGGGATTTGGCATGCAGTGCACTGTTCTGAATGATATAAACAACACAATTTTCAGAGATCCTTCCTGTAGTAATGCTTGTGAAACAGTCCCTTCTTCTTATAAGCCATTGTAAAAGGAGATAAAGCAAAAGTAGGGCAGGAGCCCTGAGCAGCCTCCAGCCTAAACACAGGAGATGGAGAATCCAGTGCAGGCTTTTGGCGGAATGGAAAGAGAGAAGGGGCACTGATATTAATTAATGTTTTTAGTCTCTTGCAGAGTACATACTGGAAACCTTAAGAGGACAGCCATTTCTCTTTAAAGACAGTTTTAACACTTAATGGAAACAGTCGCACAAGCTCTGGTGAATTCAATGATTCAGAGAAATAGTGTGAAGCAGCCCCTGTTTTTCTGCTCCAGAAGAGAGAGCCCCCCAACACACACCTCCCATTTCAATTCTAATGAAAACTTGAATTTGCAGGGTGCTAGGCAGAGGTCCAAACTTAAGGCTCCTATTTTTTCCATCAGTAAGGGGCTGTATAAGCTTCTTTCAGAACCTTTACCTTTGGAGGAGTGGTTGATATTAGTTACAGCCTGAGAATGATACAGAAGAAATATGAACATCAGTCTTTCTCATGCTACACACACTTCCTGCTGGTTTCCTTCACATGAGGTTTAGCAACTGATACAGTGCATTAAAAAATCAGATGGTTCCCCTTAGGGCTATCACATGCAGTAATTAAATCAAACACACACCAGAGTCACACAGGGAATTTGACAATGCATTTGAAACCACTGTGCTTCAAATACAGGCTATTGCACATCAGTTCAGGCTGATCGCTTTTTTTTTTTCCTGTAGAAGTTTGTTCCAGGCATCCTGTTGGCATTTAAGCATATGCTTTACATTAGGA
Source organism: Melospiza georgiana (assembly GCF_028018845.1). Classification (NCBI taxonomy): domain Eukaryota; kingdom Metazoa; phylum Chordata; class Aves; order Passeriformes; family Passerellidae; genus Melospiza; species Melospiza georgiana. The sequence continues at coordinate 68,070,551 of NC_080433.1, forward strand.
ATGTGGAGTTCTGCTACAGGAACACCAAGCAGATGAGGCAGCAGATAGGGACAGCCTCATGCTCCAAAGTCCTTGCCCTCATGGAGGATTTCAGCCACTCTGTCCAAACCATAGTTGGACAGACAGCATGGCAGGGCTGTGTGCTCCTTTGCTAGCCTGTAACCAGCAGTACTTGGATGAAGCCCCAAGAAAAGGAGAAAGGAACAAGCAGCTTTTATGTCCCCTGAACAGGCTAAGCAGCATTCAAAGGAGAGGCAGATTTTACCCTCTGCACCCAGCTGGATCTTGGGTCAGGAGCAGGGCTCTGGCCATCCCTAAGTAGTGTGGTATGTGGCATCCCATCCTGTCTGGGTTTGTAGTGGAGATAACAGCACAAACCATGAAATACTGAATAGTTGCCAAGTGAGCTACTGAGAACCTGACTGCAATGTAAATGACACAATAAAAACATTGGAGAGGTTCTTTCCTCACCCCACATAAATGCAACTCAAGTGAAATATTATAGTTTTAAAAAGTGACTTGCAAATATCTTTCTGCTTCAATATAATGCTTTAGAAGTGAAACATAGCTTTGGGGTAACAGTGGGAGCTCCCACTTCCAAACAAATTTAATACCAAAGCAATATATCTGAATTTTGTTTCAGAGATACACTAGAAAGCCAAAGTGCTTTCTTGAATGAAAATCTAGTTATGTGATAAAATTCATTTTCACTTAGGAGAACACTCTAACAAAACTGAGCAAAGTTTCCTCACGTTTTCTGACCTGTAGCTGTAGATACATCTTCCTTGTGTTAGTGGTTAGACAGGATGGCATCACTATCTCACATGTCCTGGAAGTTATCACTTGTTCTGAAGGACATAGTGTGTGCTCATTTCCAAAAGGCTTTTAATCTCTGAAGTTATTTAGGAAGACACAAAGCCCAAACCAACAGTCTCCACCACATGAGAATGAGAAAAGAGGCTACAGACCTGAGAAAAGTTTATTTTCCTGTTCTGTCCCCAGTGGTTCTGCTGGCTCTGTATAATGTGTGCTGAAATGAAGCTTAGCTGGGGGTGATGCACAGGGATGTTAGGATGCTCTTTAAACCTGTTTTGAATAATGCCATTTCCATTCTCCACCAGCACATTTTTGGGAGCTTGCAGACACTGCCAAGCCCTGCACAGCACTGGAGTAGGGGTCAGTAGCAGGAGACTTATGCTTACCCTAAACATACAGACTCCCTCATTATTTCTGTCTGCTCCCCCAAGGCTTCCTCAATGCTTGTGGAGTTTCAGTACAGAACTACCAGTAAGAAATGGACTCCACCTGGATCAGCTGCTGGCTACAGATTTCACTCCTACCTTGTGATCCATATTAATGAATATTTTGGCTAGCAGCAGCAGGCACAAAGCAGAATCTTTTTCTTTTTAACCTTCTTGTATCTTCTGGGAATATGCAGCTATTTATAATCCTGACACATGTTCCAAGTGGGCTTTCTTGCAGCATGTATTCATCCTCCATCAAAAACTTTGCATGCAGAGTGTGGGATCATCCCTGCAATTTGTACCAAGTTTCCTTACTTGATTTATCTCTTATTGTCATGGATTGAAATGTTTCCTTTTAAGCCAGTGCTGCTCATGCAGTGACTATGAAGGATTGAAGGCTCAGGACTCCCAGTGCAGTAGCCCAGGGTGCCAAGAATCTAAACAGATTCTACAGCACCAGTCTGGCTCCACACAATGCTGCAACAAAAGCATAAACTTCCCTTTTCCCTAACAGCATCACATTCTCAGGAAGGGAGGCAGTGCCTTCTGGAGTGTTCTGTGAACATGTGACAACCCATCAGGACTTAAAGGGGTCTGCAGCATTTCTGCCATGCCTGGATTCAAGGATCACTGATGCTACTGGGTTTTCCCTGCTGGAGCAGTCTTGGTAACAATGACAATTTAAAAATTAACAACTTTGACATACGAGTTTCTTCATCAGGCTAAGCTGGAGCAGAGGTCAGCATTCTCTTTTGAGCCAAACTATATTTTAATCATAACTCCTCCAACATCATTACTAGACTAACAAATAATTGATGTGGCTGTTATACTGTTTTGCCTTTGATCTTTTCAGAATGGAACATAATTCAAGACATGCAGTGTCTTGAGACATGTAAACAAATAAAACTGAGGTATCAGCGAATACATATTGACAGAAAGATGGGGCTTGGCAGAATCAGTAGTTTTGCAGAGAAAACAATTACTGTAGTCTGGAAGTTGGAAATCATCAGTTGAAATGTCCTCAAATGAAAGCTCTTTTTACTCATAGTTGAAAGAATTTTTCTTGATAGAGCATCAGCAGACACCTTTTTTCTTTTAAATCTTCTCATCTTCTCTACTGAAAACAGATTTAGCTCCTACCTCTATTCTAGCTCAGCAATAACTCTCTCTTTTTAAGTCAGTCCTCTTTTGAACAAAAGTAAAAAATCACAGCCTCTTTTTCTCACATCAGTCCTCTGAGTCATGCTGAGTTTAAAGGGTCTAATCCAGAGTTCTTAACCTGCCTGAATACTCTTTCTTGATTTCCTGTGGGCAACATCTCCATTCTCCTGCTCACATGTAACCCAAGCACCATCTTGGATCTCTTCACTCTGAAATGTCTTATTCAGAGCAGGACTTTTGCATATATAACCCATCACCACACACCATATCCTCACTCTTTCACAGGCAATATTGCCTGCCTCTCTGGTCAGTTCATGGTGGCAACTAACATTGTCCTTCCAATCAACACCATCTACAGTTTAAAAGGCTTCTATACATCTGAAACCCCAGCAGAACTCTCTCTTTGCTGTTCCTTCCTAAATATTGTTCTTTTTATGATATATACCAAGGAAAAGAAGAAACAAAGCAATAATTAGACTTCTGCTATACTGTGAATATGGTTTACTCTGGTGATTGACCTGATCTCTCTCCTGATCTCTCTCTCTATGTGTTCCCAATTTTTTGAACTCCAACCTCACACATCAGAACAGAATATACAGGTCATAATTATGAAGCATGTGATCACCCCTTGGAATGAAATAATATTGGGCAAAGATCTTAGGGTATGGTGGGAAAGAGTCTTAGTAGTTGGGCAAAGTCTAGGGAGTGCTGACAGAGTAAATCACCTACGCTTATAACTTACCCATTTTGACTCAGGTGAATGGGCCACCTTCACTTCCCCAAAAAGGGGACATATACTTGTCATTTATATATATTTGTCACCTATATGGGCCAATAAACAGTCTGTAGATTGTGAACTTCTTATACAAACAGACAAATTAAGGGGCCACCAATTGCTGGAACCACAGATGGGGATATCAAACAGAAGACTGAAGGTGGAATATGATGCTCAGTAAATGAAATACTGCATGTGGCTTCTATGCTGATTTTTAAACACTCAGTTTTGACTACTAAAAGAATATGTTTGTATGTCACAAGCTCAGGGCTCACCTGACTATGAGACTGTACTAGAAGTAAAGAGCTGAAAAACAATTTCCAAGTGTAGAAGTTGTCAAAGGCAGAACAGATTTTTCTACAGATAAAAGCTGAGTAAAGGTTGTGTAAGTTAAGTGCTTAGAATGCTTTGAGAAAAACTACAGTTGTTATAAATATTGACAAAGTAGCTGAAAGATATGAAGAAGAAAGAGGTTGGTCCTACATGGTCCCTTACTGCTACCCAAAGGGTACTGTAAGAAAAAATGCCTTATCTACCAATGTTTGTATTGCTTTTCTCTCCAAATAATGCATTGTTTATTGTAGTTGAAAGAAACCACAACACACTGGTGATAAATGCAATGAAAGATCTACCACCTGAAACTACCTTGCTTTTCTTTGCTTATCACTCACCAAACAGACACTTTTTAATTGATATAGTGCATAGAAATGGGAGATTAATACATTATCACTGTGAGTCTTAGTGGTTAATTGCATTCATTTTACAAGCAAATTAATTCAGCTCAGTGCAAACAGCAAATAATTTTTTTGCTGTCACTAGAACTAATCAATGATTAATTAGGATTATTAAAAATTGTTAGTGTGGAATTTTTTTCCAATGAAGTTATCTAAATGCCAAATTTATTTTGCTGAGAGTTTGGCATAAGACTGAGACAGTTATATGGAAAATAAGCTGAAGGAAAAGTTCAAGCTGAGAAGTAGATAGGATTCCTTACTAGTCTTAGTGAATAGTCTATCTGACCACAGTGAAATTTAAATGCTTTTCACTTTTCTAGATTAAAAATGTGATATTAAAGTTTAGTTCACAAATATGATGATTCAGTTGCTGAGTTCTGCTGCAGACTCAATATTTTGTTGATTTTCTTTTTAAATATTAAATTAACTTTCAATTCTATATTGACAAAAAACTGTTGTGCTCTATCTTTCATAATGTATTGGAAGCTAGCAAAAGAAAAAAAATCCCACAGAAATGATATTGCTGTGAGTATGAAACAACAATCAACTCAATCACTTCCAAAATAATATCACCCCACATGAAAGAAAACCATTGCACAATGAATGTATCCACAGTTACATGTCCAATTTAAAGAAAGCAAAACCCTCCCAAAAGACTATGCTCCTTGGGAATGCGAATCCTGCATCACAGATGATGTAATGAGAGATTAAAAAATCACTTTAAAATTTCTAGGATGTCATGTCCCAGTGCTGGGCACTCTGTAAAGCTGGAAGCCAAAGCTGTCAGGCTCTGTTCAGGGGAGCCCAGCACATGAACAAAGATAAATGTAGTGTAAGTTACTTTTTGGACTATGGGAAGTTCAATACAGATGAAAACAAGCTCAGTTTTATTTCAATTCACACTGGGATCTACAAACAAATGTCAGTTATGAAAATTCATTGAGTCCAAACTCACATGTCTAACTAATCCAGTCTATGTTCAGGCATCAAGGCAAGTAAATCAAGAATTTCCAGGTGGAACTAACCTGAGCTAGAAATGGCATCACTCTGGCATGACTTTCATAATCTAAATATATAATGATAAGTAACAGGTATTGGTTACATACCTACAATGACATTCACCTTCCTTGGCCTTCTGATTTATAAAGAATATAAAATATCAAACCTCAGCAGTTTTGTATTCAAAACTGATTCACTCCTGATAAATATTCTCTGTGAGGAATAAGTATATTCCTGCAATCCTCTATGTACCTTCTTAGAAAAATAACCATAGTAGTTAATACCTTGACTTAACTGAGGATGTCAGTGGTAGAACATAATTTTCCCAGAAAAATAATTTGGAAAACAAACATGCTTAGAATTAATGGAAATATAACTGAAAACTAAGACATCTCCAGTATGAATTGACTTTGCTTATTGGCAGCTTGAGGAAAAGTATTTATTTTCTCTCCTTCACCTTTAACAGATTGCTTCCCTTGAGGCCTAAATTCTAAGTAAACTGTTATGATACTGTGCAATAGATTTGTCTAAGCAACCAGCTGAAATTTTGCAGTAATTGCCTATGGTAATATTTTTGTCAGATCTCATTTGGAGATCTCAAACTCTAGATCGTTCATCATATATTTGTGTCTGCAACATCCTCTGCATTAGATACTATGGGAGTATTTAATCCATAGAATTACTGTTTTTCATATTAATGAGTTATAAATGAGAGCTTAATTACTCCTAATTCCTTGAAAATCCACTGTTGGTGATTATAATCACTAACGATTAGATTGTTAAACATTCATCATTGTCTATCTTTAGCAAACTTAATGAGGAATTATGGATCAAATCTCCGTTTCTGATTCTGCTGCCAAATGCTGGTGGAAGAGAACCCCTGCTGGCTGTGAGCAGTGCCAGGTCACCACTGGCATCACCCCTTGGCACTGACGTGGGATGACTGGGAGTCAGCAGAAGATGTGCAGGGAATACTCCGTGCTCCTGCCATTCACAGCCCACAGAACTGCCTCCAGGGACTATTTCTCCTGATGTAACTCAAAGCCCTTTCTTCCAAATCTGCTTTTACAAAGCCTAACTACCCCTGAACTTTCTTGTTTCGTTATCAGGACAATGAGGAAATAAGTCACTTGAGAAATTTCATCCATTTTGAAGAAAAATCATGCCATATATATTTTAAATAATCTTTACTTGGGAATTTAAGTGGATGATTTGTGTAGAGGTAGATAATGACATGATCCTTTCCACTTGCTCTGTTGAAAGAGCTGTATCAACCAACAAGGCAGGAAATGTGGTGGCAATCATTTCTTAAACCACCTCAATGGTGCTTTCAAGTGAACATCTTTCCACAGTAATAATTTCTTCCTGCTCTTTGTCAAAGTGCTTTTCTGCACCTTTGTCAGCTGCAATTGACTTTTTGGAATAGGAAGAGACTGCTAAAAAATAATCTGGATGCAGTCTCAATAACACCCTATACAATGGCACCTCTGGTAAAATGTATCTTGGAAAGAAAAGGAGAAATAAAAAAAAAAATACTGCACATGTTCTATACACATATTTCCCTCTGTATAGCTTTACATAAATACAGAACCTAGATAAATATGTATGTGTTCTATACATGGTTCCATTTATATATATAGAAAGTCATATATAAAGAACATAATCCTGTAATTCACTTAAATACATAAGTTCAAGAAATGAGGAATCCCAGTGATTTGCACCAAATGAGTGAGTATTCTATATTTAAAGTTTGCTGCTGAACTGGAACTGTGGATCCAAAAACCTGAATGAAAATTAATCATTACCTGTAATGATAAGCTTCACAAAGAAAAAAGTGTTAATATAAAATACCAGACCACAAATACAGTGAGAAAGGTCTATCTCCTGCTCTGTTTCATGCAAATTTCAAGCCTCAGTTTACTGCTTGCTACATTTTATATTTGGTATCTAAGCAACTCATAATCAAAATAAGATAAAAAGACATGTGACAGCTTAGTATAAATCAAGAAATAATTTAAAGCTCTTCAGAAATGCATATTGAGTGACATCAGCGAAAACTGTGTTGATGAAAGATCTAAACTGAAATTCATTATGCTGCACATAACCATACTTAGGTTGAAATCTATCTCTAGCAACTGCTACTAAACAGTTTTGGCCTCTTGAATGAAAATAAAAGTCACACTTAACTAAATTTAAGAAATTTTTCTGGGAAGTAGAGACTTTCTGTAGGAATATATGGACACTGATGTGCCCAAGTAAATGGCAGAATTGTTCAATGGTCTTCTGTGATCATTTTTAATTTGCAGGTTTAGAGTCCAGGATCCTGTGGTAGTTACTTCAGGTAAGTCCTACAAAAACATAGCATTATAGTCCCACCATTTCAATCAATAACAATATCCTAAATGATTTTAAACTATTAAACCTATACAGAAATCAATTTTTGAGTTTTATCTCATAGTAATAATGGTGACACACAGGATTAATAAGTAGAATTGTTATTGGGTATTTTGTTTGAACTGCAGACTAGAAGCTAAACAAGACAGGAATGGAGGTCCCACCTAAATCCTAGGACCAGAAAATGAGTGGAAGTGGGGACAAGCATGGAGAGTGAGACTCTCCTCTGTGAGGTAAAATGGATTTATGTTGTGTTCAAGTGACCTTGGGAGGCACCCCAGCCTGAACCATTGATTCTCCAACAGAACCACTGAATTGAAAACTACATGTTTAAAAACTGACCTCTTGTTTTAGGATTCTTGCTCAACTCCAAACCAAATTTCAGATTTGCTCAGTAGTCATCCATAGAAGATACAAGTTCCAAACATCACTAAGAACTGCTTCCAAAGTATTTAATTTAATCTCCCACATAACTATACAAATGTGGACTCACTGAGACTTCTTTCAGTTATTATATTTGGGATTTTTTCTGAAACATGGTCCATCTGTATGCAGAGCAATCTGCCCCAAGAGATTCCATGATTTCAAAATCTAGAAAAAAGAAAAGTATTTCACTCTGTTGGGAAGCATAGAACAGGCTAAGCACTTTAAAACATATCTATTGTTCCAAATAAAGATTTTATCACAAATCAAGAAGCGGACTGAACTAGTAATACAACAACTTTTGTTCACATATATGCAAATTGAGTAGCAGTAACAATAATTTCACCATATTATTGTGCTTTATCAAAACAGTGATGAATAGTAAGCCATTCAAAAAGAACAACCAAAACCCAAGACTTTACACAAATATGGTATAGATACATGGTACCTATACCATGGTATAGATATGGTTATCTATATGTTAGAGATAACCATAAATCAGTTAGGGTTTTTTTTTCCTTCTCTTTATGTAATTCCATTCAGGTTGGTTTCGGTCTATAAATTTACAACATATATCTAAAGATCTGAACTACTGTTCAGGCCAAGCCATGATGACTGTGCACGTACATGCATATTTACAAAAAACTTGACTGCTAAAAATAAGCCATGCTTGATTCACATAAGTCTTATTTACTTATTTAACATTGCACTCAACTCTGAGTATAGGAGTTTATCACTGGAGTTTTCATAACCCAGCATGCAGTTGTCACATTTATCCCTCTAATACAGCATGCACTGCTTATGCATAATAGAACTTCAGCTGTAATTTGAACCTCTGGTTATGTATTTTCAGAGCATGACTGGAGCAGAGGCTCCAGAGACCTGGCTTTAAGCAGTTTTCTGTAGGAATAGATGTAAGTTATGTGCACTTTATATGTGTAAGCCAGGCTCCAGTTGTCCACAAAAATCAGATTTGTTACCTGGCATGCAATAAGCCAATAATTAGACACTCAAGAAGACATTGATTATTTATTTCTGAGTTGCACAAGCCTGGGCACTTGGTGATATTCCAGAGATCAAACACCCCAACTATCAAAAGTTTTTACTATTTATGCATTTTAGCGAACAATGGAGTTACTGTTCATTTCCTACAAGCTACAGAATTCTCTTATTAATCAGTATTCATTATTCTCAATAATTCTCTTGCTTCTCATGCTAATTAGTCCGCATGCTCAAACTTTCTCTTCCTTTAGATCTGGGGTTTCTTGGGTCCATGGTTACCATCTGCCCCTGCTGGAATTACTTTTTACCCAGCCGGAGCTGATTTAGCACAGTTGGCTTTTAAAGTTGTTTGCTTATCTCTGCTTAGTTCTGCCAACTGTCCTCGAGGCCTGTAAATGCTGCATCCTCTGTGTCCATTGCCAGTAATTCATCCTTCTTCCCAGCCTTGCTAACCTCCCCGAGGTCTGAGATCATTGGAACATGGCCAGCCCTGCACCTTAACACAGCAACTCTACCAAGTAACTTCTCTTTCTAACATCTGCCCACCACTTAGAGCTTGCTAGCCTTTCACGGATTAATTCTCCCTTCTTGTTGAGTGGATTTCAAAGTATGCAAAGATCAAAGAAAGAAAAGTTTACATGTTTCGCGTTTTGCAACACCCTCAAGCCTGTCCCTGTGGGAGAAATGGCTCAGCTCTGGGGCTCCCGCAGCGGCAGAGTGCCCCGGCGCCTCTCCCAGTGGGATAACCCAGGAGATCCTGTGGGACACCCGGCTGGGCGAGCGACAGAGTGACCCGGCGGGATAACACAAGGCAATCCCGTGGGATACCCAGCTGGGTAAAGGGCAGAGTGCCCCGGCGGCTCTCCCAGTGGGATAACCCAGGAGATCCTGTGGGACACCCGGCTGGGTGAGCGACAGAGTGCCCCGGTGGGATAACACAAGGCTATCCCGTGGGATACCCAGCTAGGTAGAGTGCCCCAGCGGCTCTCCCAGTGGGATAACACAGGAGATCCTGTGGGACACCCGGCTGGGTGAGCGACAGAGTGCCGCGGCGGGATAACACAAGGCAATCCCTTGGGATACCCAGCTAGGTAAAGGGCAGAGTGCCCCAGCGGCTCTCCCAGTGGGATAACCCAGGAGATCCTGTGGGACACCCGGCTGGGCGAGCGACAGAGTGCCCCGGCGGGATAACACAAGGCTATCCCGTGGGATACCCCACGGGTATCCCACGGGCAGAGTGCCCGGGCGCCTCTCCCAGTGGGATAACACAGCATATCCTGTGAGACACCCGGCTGGGTGAGCAGCAGAGTGCCCCAGCGGCCCTCCCAGTTATCCCGGGGGATACCCGGCTGGGTAAGGGGCAGAGAGCCCCACAGCGTCTCTCAGCGGGATAACACAGGATAACCGGTAGGATACCCGGCGGGGCAAGCGGCAGACTCCCCTCACGGCCGCCCCGCCCCAGGCGGACGCGCTGTGGTCACGGCGCATGCGCGCAGGTCGAGGAGGCGGGACGGCGGCGCGCGCGGCGGCGGGAGCGGGCGAGGAGCCGGTGAGGGGAGCCGTGGCGGGCGGGAAGGAAGGACGGAGGGTAGTGAGGAGTAGAAGGGGCAGACGGGCTTCTGCTCCGCTTTCTCGGTAGGAATCGGTGCGGGAGCGAAACCCGCCGCGGGCTGAGCCGCCCCCTACGCCAGGAGCACCCTCAGGCTCACACACGCGTGGCGGAAGGAGCCCTTAAGCCGCGCTCCATGGAGGCCGGGGGTCGTCGTTCCCCCTCAGCCAAGGCGCGCCCGTGCCGGCCAGGGGGCTTGTAGGGCCTGGGGGGGGACGGAGAACCGTGCTAATCTCTTAAATTCAGCTATTTTTTATGCTAGAGTGTGGAAAGGCTGCCAGCTGTAGGTATTTTGGGACCAGTGAGTTGAGAGAAATCCTAGTAAATAATTAAGTTCCGCCATGAAGTTTAACTTGTACTCTGAACAGCTTTACTCGGTCTCAGCCTGAAAATTGATTTTGGCACCTTCCTGATCTGGCTGGAGTCAAACGTACAACTTTCCCCGGGCTGGAACATCCTGAATTCAAGCTTTGGCTGATACTTACCTTTTGTTATCATTGGCATTTAATCTAAATGAATTGTTTTGTGAACACGTTGCTCTGGGCGTCCTTTCTCTTGTGAGCTCGTGAATGGGCTTGCAGATTAAGACACCTGCGTATAACCAGTAGAGATGTAGGTTTTCATCCTGATATAAAAGCTGAAAATGGGCTGGGACGTGTGAAATGTTTGGTGAAAGTTGCCGTTTGCAGGGGTGTGTGAGAAGCAGAGACCCTGCAGTCAGCAGGCGATTTGTGCTTCCCCAGGGAAGTTTGCCTGGAAGTGGCCTTGGAAAGCTGAAGTGCTTTATGGCTTTAGATATATTTGGGACACAGTCAAGCCCTGTTCTCATGTAGCCAGTGGAGCAAAAGGGCTGTCTTTTTTTTTTCCTCCTCAAATTTACACAAGTTTTTCAGCCTTTTCTAGAACTTTTCCCCCACTTTTTTGTCCTTGCTTTTAGAGGCTCCTGTCATAATTTTTTTCTTTTCATCCTTGAAATACCTAGCTAACTTTTTAGATAGCAGCCTTAATCAAGCTGTTTGGTTTTTTGTGTCTTCGTTCCATTTTGAATAGATACAATGGCCCATTCAAAGCTGTTAAAATGGACCAAGGCTCATTGTGTGATTCTGTGTATAGGAAATAGTTTGCCTGATACATATGATTGAGTTGTTTTTTTTTTTTTGCCCCTGACAGCAGCATTACTTTGATTTCCAATACTTAAATGTGATTGACTTATAAATAAACTTATTTTTCAAGTTACTTCTGACTTACTTTCTTGATATCTAACTGTAGTACTTGTGTGTGATGTGATTACTTTTCTACTTTTCAAGCAGGTGTAATACAAGTACTGAATTACTTATGTCATCAGGGATATCCTTTTTTTCCTCATTAATTCCACTTATATTTCTGTTGATTCTACAATCCCAGCTTTTACCTTAGAAGACACTGAAGGCAAAGTGTAAAAACAAAAGAAAAAATATTTTTTCAAATCTGTTTATGGAAATACTGACCAGAGATTGGTCCCAAAGGAACTTTATTTCAAGGTATTTCCATAAATACATTTATATTTACAAACCTCCTTGTACCCCAGTAGCTCTCCTGTTAGTGCAATCCACTACTCCATTTTTCTTTCAGAACAGTTTGTTTTCCCTTTACCTTGCAATTCCTGATTTCCTTCTGCTGACCTAGTACTTTTTTCCTGTGCTGTTTTACTTATAACCTGCATAATGTATTTGTCTGTAAATACTTACACTTAAAACAATTGGCAGTGCTTTGTTTATTATCTTTGTCTTGATAACATGAAGATAATCCTGTCAGTTGATATCTTTATTGCCTTAATAAAATTTCTAAACTTTGTTTTTGATTGTCAGGTTGTGTTTGACAAAGTCAGAATCCAGCTGTTGGGGTCATTTCAGTTCTCTCTGCATCACAACAGGTAAAGGTACCATCTTTTGGAAGTGCAAAGAATATCTTGGAGGAGTTTTTCTGTATTCTGTCATTAAAACCCAGCCTTGCCAGTGTTACAGCAGTCAAGAGCTTTGTTTTCCTTATCTGGTCCTTGTCTAAAAGGTAGATTGGCATTGCTATTAGTTTTGTGTCACTGGTTTGGACTCCTACTATTTTTAAGGAGTATTTCCAGTCTTTACTATCAGTTGGATTTTCCTCACATGCCCGTGCTCCTTTCAAGATGGGGTTGGCATTCCCGTTAGCAGCCAGAGATCTATTACTGTGTCATCCTTATCTTTCCTTCTGTCCTACCTCTTTCCTGTTGTTTGTAAATCCTTGTTTATTGGCTGTTCAGGGAGGTGGTGATCTGTGACTAATCTACTCATTTTTATTCTCTTGCTAGTTTTAAATGTATATTAAACCAGAATTGAATGTGTAATTCCTCAGTTAAGTAAACTAGGATAATTCTTGTATTGATTTGCTCACATGCTGTATACCTTTCCCTTTTGAGTTGCTTTTTTGGGTTTTGTCTGGTGTGGAAATGTTTGTATAATGCCTTACATAGTTAAGTCCACTTTTACCAAAGTCTTTTTCAGTCTGTCATAGTCACACCTTTATCTTGAGCTAGAATGTCTGTTCAGATTTTCTGTCAAACCGCGTTCCTTTTCCTTTTCTGTGTACAGAAGCAGATGATAATGGAAACTTTTTCTTTTCCAGATAATTTCCTGTCTCTGCACCTCAGAAGGACGTGCATGTGTAGGTGCCCAACTGCAGGAAGGTCAGAATGCCCAATCTGGAGCACCCAGCATACCCAGCAGCTGACCTGCTCCACTTGGAGGGTCTGGTGCCCTGCCGGGAGTCCCAGGTGTCCACGCTGCTGTCCCTGTTTGGCGAGGTAGTGCCCTTGTGTTCTGTGTCTGACTGCAGCAAAGGCCTTCTGCTGCCTCAGGGGGAGAACAGAAATTTAAGGGTGCTTTTGGGATGTCACTGAGTGTCGCAGACATTTCTGCACAGAAATCCTTTCTTTCGGATTTCTGCGTCTTCTGGAGGCCAGGGGCTTCAGAAGACAAGGGAAACAATTATTATCAGCTGCTGTGGAATGCAACAGGGACACCTTGATTGGCTCATTTCCTATGTTTATAATTAAGAGCCAATCACCAGTGCAAGCTAGGGGACTGAGTCCTTGGCCACAACTTTGTTAAAGATTCTTTCTATCTATTCTTAGCCGAGCCTAGGTGCTCTGCAAACCTCTCTCTATATTCTATTAGTATAGTCATAATGTATTATATATAATATCTTAATAAATCAAGCCTTCTGATCAAGACACAAGACTCACTGTCTCTCTATCACCAGCTGCGACCCACTCAGGCGTGGTAATAACTGAGAGCATGCTTTGGTTGCCTCTTTGTTGAAGTTTTATTTTTTGTTACCATCTTTAACATTAGTGTTGGAAGGTTAAAGGATGTCTTGCAGCTGGAAGGACCTAAACAAACTTAGAGCTATTTGTGTCTTTGCCTCTCTGAATTCTGATTTTGCCACAACTCTCCTCTGTCCTTGCCAGTTATTACTAGGCAGTGAGTCTCTTCCTCCTAGACCTAAAGTAATTTTTTTCAGTGTCAGCATAGAAATTCTGTTTGGTTTTGACCTCTTAATCTAATCTAAATGTCTGAATTCTAAGTACACTAAATTGTTCTGATTCTTAGTATTTTTGAGGCTGGTTGTAAGAGTTAGAAACCACTGGCTTGTTAAATGATTCTGTTACTGCTTCACAAAGCTGTGGTAAAAAGTAATGGGGATTTTTATCTGCAAGCTTATAAGCAGTTTGCTTGCAGAATGTCTGCTTGCATTCAGTAACAAACTGGAAATTAGTATCTGTTTTCTGTCTTTAATTATGGATACTAATAATAGTAACATCAAATTACAGTATTCAAGTTTTATGTATGTTACAAGCATAGTGGACACAACTCTTCTTAAAAATAGATCAGTTCTTGATCAATGTGCAGATACTCAAACCCGCATGTCTTGCCACAGGAGTGTTTCATCTTGCCTAAATTGACTATTATTTTTCATTAAAAGTGTCAATTTTATTTTTGTATTCGTTTTTAAGTCAATATACTTATATTCTTAGAAATTAAAACAAAAACTTGTGTTTTCATTTTCACCTGTGTGAAAACCTGTCAGATTTTCTCTTCAGAATGGAGAAAAATAATAATTCCATTATTTCCCTGCATCTTAAGAAAATGACATGAAATTAACAGCATCAGGACCATTACATGAATAGATACATCAGATATTACCTTGTGAAAGAAGAGCAAGCTTTACCATCTCCTCCTTCATGCCCTTTAATTATTTTCTGCTTGGTCCTAATGAAAAGAAAGGCAGTTTGTAGTGTTTGCAGAAGCTAGGGGAATGTATGGCTTGCAGTTTGTGCTTGCCAAGGTTTTGTTTCAGTTAGTTGACTAATTTGAATGAAAAGCCCACTGTGTGTGTGTGTTTTTGTTGTTTGTTGGAGCAGTTTCATTGGCAGTTATGTGATACTTGATTCTTGCAACTTACTCCCCAGCATTTCAGTAAAGATCTAACATAAAACTTGATCTTGCTGATTCTATAATAATTGCTGTTTGTATTTAATGCTTTAATTAGGAGATAACTTTTCTTTCAGGGGGAAAGTTCATTGTTAAATGTTGTATCTGTTGAATGAAAAGAAGAAGAATTGAAACAACAACAATTTTTTTTTTCCCCTTAGCGTCAGCAGTTTAGTTTTCCATCCATCTTTATCTATGGACACACATCTAGTGGAAAAACTTATGTGATGAAAACTCTTCTAACTACCTTACAGGTAAGAAGGGTCATGAAGGATATTGAATTTACACTTTATAACCATGATTTCTCAAAATAGCCTCTACTTTCTCAAAAGGGTTTGTTTCCTCAGCCATTTCTGCCTTCCTGATTCTTCTCCTCCACTTACTGTGTCATGAGTGCATCACTCTGCTCACTAGGCCACTTAGGATAAAATGAAACTGTGCATACTGAGACATAATATAAATTATAATAACTTTTTAAAGGAAGTTTAAAAAAGATAAGGAAAGAGGCAAATATTGTTCATCTTGTCGCCATGACTTAGCTTGAAGTAGCTCCATTGACTCCTTATTTTAATTTTTTTCCAAAACATGTTTTAAAGTCCTCCTGAGTTCAAGGGTGTCATTACAGAAATTTCTGTCTAGATCTGTTAATATCTCTGTCTTTGTCAGACATGAAATTCAGGGATTTAAATCCAATGACAGGTACTCATTTCATGCCTGAACCATTAATTTCTACTGGTATGTTTCTATAGCTTGGATATTATCAGCTTGTCCAGAGTGACCTTATCACTTTATCTGCAGGTTTTATGCAGAAACCCCCTTGGTTAACAATTCTGCAGAGGGAGAGGAGTAGGAGGCAGGGGTTTATCATCCTCTTGCATGAGGTTGCCTACTGAGCTGCCCTCTTGCAGCATCTCCAAAGGTGTGGCCAGGCCCTGGGAAGTGCTGCTCTGAGCAGCTCTGCAGAACTTCTTGTGCCACATGGGGGTGTCTCCTGTGTGCTGTGGTGATGTGAGTCACATCTGAGGCACCCAGCTTTCCTGCTGCTATGGAGGTGCAGCACTTGGAGTAGCTGCTTTTTGCTTTTTGGTGATGTAGCCCTTTCCTTTTATTGGTGCTCAAAATCATGGGAAAGCTTTTTATTATGTGCTGTGTGAGTGGATTGCCAGCGTGTACCCACACTTCCCCACAGCTGCTGAATCATATTTCAGTAGGAAGACTGGAATGAAGTACTTGGATTTTTTTGTTTCTTATAGACAACCACATTCCTGCATCCCAGTGACTAATGTTTTCCAGAGGTTTTAATGTTCAGTGTGAAAAAGAGCATCTCCCTTACCAGAGATTATGGAGTTGTGCAGATAATTTTCTAGCAGCCCTATTTTTAAGACATAGCTTATCTTTTTTTGCCATAGGTAGGTTTGACCATTGATATTTTATGGGTTATAGTGCCTTCTATTTAAAGACAAATTACTGTAGATTTTCAATATTACTAAAGTTATGTGTATAATATATCTCATATTCTGTTTTTTTCACTCACTGTTTGCTTGGAAAGATCTGGTTTTCTGAAAATGTTCTGCACCATCATGCTGATGACATGAGTTAGATACAGAAGCTTACACTTTATCATTTGTCTGCATTGAATGCCAAAAGCATTCACAGTAGTTCTGGGGAGTGTGCTGGGGAGATTACTTCTTTTGAGATGTCTGTGTTTTCTAGACAGTGTAATTCATAATAAACCATTTTATGATACTGTTATGTCTTACAGTTGTCTAAATTTCTTTGATCTAAATGCTGTTTGGTTTTCTTTTTATGTATTGCTCACAATTTTTCAACATAGTTAAAGGATATGATGTGCTTCAGTGTTTAAAAATAGTTGGAAGGTATGCTTCCATTTGAAGATTCATCAGCTCTCTCTTCAGTTTGTGATACATAATATTTTGACTAGGTACATAATTGATCTTTTTTAACAAGTTATTTTGGTATTTGCTTGCACTATATTCTGTTGGCAGGGTATGGTTTCTTTGGTTCTCTCATATAGAAGAGAAAACTCTTCCTGGAGTATTTACCCTGAAAAAGCCAAACAGTTGTGTAATTTTTCTTGTTCTCTTCAGCTTCCTCATGTGTTTGTGAACTGTGTGGAATACTTTACATCACGACTTCTGCTAGAAGAAATTCTCAGCCAGCTGCAGAGCTGTCCCTCTGGCACAGAGCAGAGCTCTCCTGTGCGTTGTGACACTTTGAATGACTTTGTTCGTCTCTTTAAACAAGCTCTGGCCAGTCAGGAGCTTCAAGATCAAACATTTTACATTGTAAGTCATTTCATTTTCAGGTCCAGTCCCATCCTGCTGAGAGAGTATGAGTGATGGCTATTGATAATTTGTATGTGAAATGTGTGTTTTATAGAGCAGTTTGCACTAAATTTCTCACTAGAGCTCTTTCAGAACCCGTTGACAGATTCTTTCTGTTGGCTTACAGGCTTTAGGTGAGGTTCTGTTCTCCTCCTGGTTTTAGATTTTTTCCTACACACAAACTCTATGGCATAACTAATAATGAACATAAATTATACCACACATTTAAATTTGGGATGTAATAGTGTTGCAAAATCTTTAAATATAGAGAGCCTATATTTGTTTTATTATTACCAAGTCATGCTTATCTGTTTCCTTGTGAAAATAGCATCACAAATGAGAAAGCAGAGGTGAGCAACAGAGCAGAAGGGAACATGGAGAATGCAAAACAAGGCTTGGTTTGCTAGAATAGAACTTAAGGATAATAGTAAGGAATTAAAATGCATAACTTCCTCTATAAAAATGCTTTTGAGATCTTACATCTTCAGCTACACATGTGGCCCTCAGAAACAGGACCTATAGTTTTAAAATTAGGATGGAAAAAAAAAAGACTGCAGTGAAAAAATTGGTGATATGCTCAAGTGGAATGAATAGCAGATTGCAGGAAAAATAATCAGAATTTAGGCTGCAGGAACAATTGAATCAGTGTAATACTAGAACCCTAGAATTTGGTTTAAGTCTTCAGGGTTTTTTACTGTGATAATCTTAACTACATAAAGGAGTTAAAATTTGCAGCATTTATTGTGCTTAGAGATGAACATGGAAACAAATTTCAGTCATACAAGAAGTCTGATGGAAGGACAATATGAAAGCTGTAGCATTAGTGATGTGTAAATGTGTATATATATATATAGTGTGAACCTGCAGAATATTCAGACTGAAAATTTAGGCCAGCAGTAGAAATTAAGTTTTTTTTAAAAAAGAGTTGAAATTGATTATTTAAGAAAACAAGAACATGGGTAAGATTGATTGCTGTAAGAAACGTGCAGTGTGGTTACCCAGGGTCATTAAGCTGTCAATGTGCTCATACTGCTTTGGGGTGCTTTTGCAGTCAAACAAGAAATTCATAATTATACTGAACATTCTTCATTCTGTCTCACAGGCTGTAGTTAAATGTGTTTTATTCCCATTTAAAAATACTTTGCCACTGAGTTAAATAACTTCATATCATGTTCAGTGGAAACAGTACTATCTCATGGTTTCCTATAGGTCACAAGGTTAATAAATTTGACATAATTCTTAGAAATGGAATGAAGGAAATAATGTACCAATGCTTAAAACAGATAAAAAGTTATAAATAGAAGTAGGTCAGCTTACTGTCACAAAAGTGATACTGACATTCTTCAGCAATTCCATAAACACAAAAATTTATCTCTCTAATAACATTCAGTGTATTTCACATAATACTTCTTGCAGTAAAATCTTGCTTTCAGATTAGTATTTGGATTAAAAACTATTTTACATAATTGAAGAATTCTTCATGTATTTTATGAAAATGGGCATCACACAGAAAATTAGAAAGTTCTTGAACAATGGTTGTAGAAAGTAAAGCTTTAAAATAACTACAAAGCTTCAATTGAATCATGAAAATAGTTGTTGCCTCAGAAGAATTAAGTATTAAATTAGTATTTCAGTTGCATTCTGCATGGGAACAGACAGGAATGGGAGAAATCAATTCATATTTATTAACCTATGTCATCTGGATTTATTGTAGAGTGGTTTAAATTGAGATTGATGGAAGACCAGCATGCTGGTGACATAAACTGGCAATGCTCACTTATTCCATTTCATTTTAGGAGTAAATAATGTAATATTTCAGCTCAATTAACTCAGGGTAACTCAAGATGAATATTTACTTTCAAGCAAAGGATTCTAAATGTTTCTCTTAACCCAAGCATAGGTGCTGAATGCTTGTGATTACTTATGAAAAATGAATTTATTCATTTTAACTACCTGAAAAATTGGAGTAGACATAACTTGTTGCCATTCATAGATTTACAATATACACTTTACAGAAGTATCAAGCTACTTTTTAAATGTAAGTGAGCAGCCAGTTTTTGAAAGTATAGGCTATTTTAAAAAATTGAAGAGGGGCAAGTCTATATGGACACCAAAGAATAACACATAGATTTATAGACCTGGAGGAAGGCTGTTTCTATGAACCACTAGACATTTTCCTGTAAGTAGGAACTGTAGTTTCCCATTTAACTAAAAAATATTTTATGCTTAGATCAAGACCTTAAAGCTTTGTGTTTGGTAGCTACAAGTCACTGGGTCCAATAAGCAGTATTTTATTAGTAAAAATACATAGCCACTCTTTGGTCTGTAGTGTAAAGCACTCTTCATTCCTGAAGCCACATATTACATGAACCACATGCAGATCTCAATATAAAATCATACATTGTATTTTTTAATAAATTCACAAAGTGTGAGATATTGATGCAGAGATAGTTCTTTCAGATTTGTGTGGTGGGATTCTGAAGTAATATTTTCAGAAAATGTTTGGTTGTTCACATAAAGTTCTTTTCCTTATTGTGGGCAACAGAAATGATAGATGTTGTATGATTTTCATGGCAAGAAGATATGTAATAGGATAGAAAACATAGTTTTCTACAGACCTATAGTTTATATCTCAAGAGCAATAATTCTAAAGAAGTAACGAGCTTCAGAATTTAGATTTATATTGCAAGTAGTAAATAAGCTGCAAAAGAAATGTATTTCTATTCTCTTTTTTCATTTATGTCAAGATTTTAGGTGTGCTGGAAATACACATTTTTTTGCTAAAGTGTAACCATGGATGTCTTCATGCTTCTGTTTTAATTCTTCAGACTCTAAAATGTGATTTGCTTAAGGTGTTTCTTGTTTAAGCTGTACATTTGCTACATCTGTTACTGCTATGTGAGGTTTGCCTACAATAAATCCTGTAAATTCCTAGGCTGCAAACAATGGCAAGAAAAGTTTCTCTCAAAATTCAGAATACCAGCTCTTATTTGTTTCTGAAAAATCATATAATGGTAGGAAAACACAACTCTCCTGGAGTAAGCATGTGGTTACAGTCTTACTGTATTACATGAAAATTTGAAACATGAGAAGAATTTTGGAAAAAAATGGAGGTTTCAGTAGTTGTTAAGGATATCATGACTTTGTTGTCATATTCCTAACTGGACTTAAATAATAATTCTTCCTGCCATAAGGCATGAGAATGTTGCTTGTCTAGGGACTGTATGCTTTTTTAGATGCAGAGCTGCTTGGGCTTCCTGGAAGCATATTTGAAGCAATAATCTCTCCAATTCAGTTCCCAGCAGCTAAGAATTCATTTTAAATCCATGTGAGGGTGGGAGTTGAGTTTGTCTATATAATATCATTGTTTTGTTGAAAGGTTCTGGATAGAGCAGAACAGCTGAGGGAAATGGAAGCAAACATCCTGCCAGCATTTCTTAGGCTTCAAGAGTTGGTGAGTGTTTGGAAAGAAATTATTGTATGTGTCCTGCCTGTTGAAAGTAACTGAACATGTGGTGCCTGTACATCCGGGCTCACAGATCAAGATAAATGATTCTTTACATGAGAAAAGTTGAAAAATTAAGCCCCTCAAAACTCCCTCAAAACAGTGGTCAAAACTAGAAACCAAACTAGAATCTAAAAACTGTGAGATTTTTCTTAGCCCCTTTGGTTTTTTTTAGTTGTGGTTAATGATATCTTATTTACAATGTTTGATGTGTAGAATCTTTGAATGTTTGTGTCAGATATATAGCTGTCTTTTCTAGGTTATTTGTCTTTTGAAGAATGAGATTTTCAGGAGACTGCCAGCTGTTTCATTTGGCTGGTGCTGCACAGCTCAGCAGCTGTGAATGTGCTTTGACTTGCTAGAGAGTTTTCTCACACTTCTCCTGGAATTGTGCCTCAGTAAGTTTCTGATTGGAGTAAACCACAGTGTGCTTTCCTTTCTTGCTTCTGAGGCATCAAAACTTTTGCCTTGAAATAAGCAAAAATGGTTCATTCCCTGAAAAGAAACTGAAGACAAAACTGTAAGATGCTGGTACTTTGAAATATCTGAACATGTAAATAGCTGAAATTATGCTTGTTATCTCAAGCTTTTGTGTGGTGCTCTTAATCTTCTGGTCACATTGATTTCTCTACTGAATGAAGATTGATTCACAGCTGTGTTCTTAATCCTGACAGCTGGTGCATTTTCTGCCTCTTTTTGTCTGTTCTGCCCATGTTCTGGATTAGGCTGCTCTTGAAGCAGAAACAACCTGTTCTGCAGGGAAGGGAGGCAGACTTGGGTCTGTCATTGCTGTTCAGGGATCAAAACCCCATAGACTAAGATTTATATATGGCAGAGGAACAGTCCCAGATTCAAAACTAACCTCCAAACAAATCTGTTGTCTTCAATGCTGATATTCCAGTTGCTTAAATTCTGGATTCTGGACTGAGGCTTTTTAAAACAGTTGTGCAGCCAGTGTTGCAGAGCAATGTTGTAGGAGCAAATCTCTTGCATGTCTTCCTTAACTGGAGTGAAAGGAGGCCAGGAACACCTCTAGTAGTAGTGAAGGATACAGTGGGACTGGCAGGTCAGTGCTGAAGAAAAGGGAATGGATGCTTGATTTCTCTGAGTACTGAAGTTCTTCATCTGGATGATCAGTCAGGAAGTGAGCTGAGTGTATATTAGCACTTCTGTCAGCTGAAACATTTGGAGTTCTGGGAGAGGAAACCAGCTGAAAGAAATGCAGAAAGGTACTTTCTTGTTGAAAGCAAAGAAAATACTTATGTTCCATAAAAACAAAGAAGGAACAGTAAAGAATATGGGTGGGTGCGGCTTCACCAAGAAGTGGAAAAGTAACTAAAAAAGAAGATTTTCATTACATTTCAGGGAAGGGAATAGCATTTAAATGTCTTTCAAGTCATTCACAGCACTGTCAGTTCAATCAGGTCCCTTCCTTTTGTTTTATGGAGGTGCCTTAATAGTTTTCAAATGTCTTTCTTGAAGAACAATATTTAAAAGCATCTTTTGTTAGGCAGAATTTTTAGTAGGGTTGCAAAAACCTTGCAAAGAGGAAAATGACACTTTATCTTCACAGGTAGTTTTAGCTTCACATTAAGTAGCTAATATTTTGAAGGGTTGCCAAAATAAAACAATGTAATTTTTAATATGAAGCATTTTGTTACCTATTGATCAAAACATCCAATCAGAAGCAGGCATTCTGTCAATAAAAACTTAATTACAAAAATATATTACTATAAACAGCTCCACTGTTATTAACTAGCAAAACAGTTGGGAGAGTAAACAGGTAATATTACATTTTTAGTTTGGGAGGTCTATGTGTTTGTCTTTAAAGACCAGATTGACTTTTAAATAAAGTAAAAGATATCTTGGTTCTAGAGGCACTGAGTTTTCTTTTTACTTTTTAACTTTTTCTGTTTGCCCCAAAGATCTCTGTTTAATTATTGAAGTAAAATGTTCTCTTAATTTTGGGGTGGAATCTACTTGGTATTATATCACCCCAGAAAGCTTACATGTCAGTGAAATGGCAGGGGTTGGAGACAAATATCATATAATTATAAAGATTTGCAAATGTATGATCTGCTTGATTAGGCCAGCTGAAGCT